>NC_068350.1:37239117-37937450 GCF_014633365.1 Diospyros lotus | reverse complement strand
GGTATTTATTTTTAATTTTGGAAGAAGTTATGACTATGAAAGATAGAGGAAAAATAAGAAAAAGTGTGAAAAAATTAGATTATTGATTTTTCCTTGGAAATAATTGGCCAAGAAGTGATTTGGCCAAGGATCTTGATAATTGCGTTATTTTTTAGGTTGGCATGCAAATCGAGGTGATTCATATTTTTCGAGGTATTTCAAACTTCATGCTAAGGTGAATGATTTTGTCCTGAGAACCCATATATGACATGTTTGCTTCATTATGCATGATATTTATCGAAGTTATGATCATTTTGTCATATTAAATGGAAAGTTGTAATTTTTGCATGGCACGATATTATTGGCATATTGATACTCGTGTATGAGATTGGGATGTTTCCCCTATAGTGTAGCCGTAATTCCCCAATAGCAAATGATGGAACAACGTTAGGATTATGCTAAAAGCAGGTCGGGATTTTGCCTAGGGTTCCGTGCTGAGCTGGCGAGCCAGCGAAGTTATACTAGGGCATTTGATTATTTATGTTATTGAATCATGTATTCATGTATCATATTTCTAAACCCTCACTAGAAGATTCATCTTCTAATCGGGTTATGCCCTTAGAACATTCAAACGTTCCAGTTAGGACTAGCAGATATGGCAAGGAGATGATTGAGACGAAACGACACGTGATAACGTGGCCGATAGGTTTGGCGAGTTGTTCTGGTATTTGCTTTCTCATGAGGATTCAGGATATATTATTATATTGATGATCATGTATAATTGTTATGGTTTAATGTATTTTTGAGGTATCATTAGATTGTATCATTTTAGGTACTTAGTTGTTATCTCTTGATGTTAAGTCTCCATGTATTTAAGTATTTGATGATATGATGGTACAGATTCTTATGTTATGATTAAGTGAATTCAGTTATGTACCATATTAGGTTTCGATTTTAAGCTTCCGCATATGTGACGATTACCCGTCTTAGCTTATTGATTCTTTTTGGTATGTTGAGAAGGTAAAACGGGATTGTCGGGAAATAATTTATATTGAAATTTTTTTTTTTTGAAATTCCTAAGTTATTTAATGCTCGAAAAAGCAGGGTGTTACATAGTGAAATACACATATTATTTTATTCTCATAACACCATCTATCTTCTAAAATTTTTCTTACTACATTTCAAAAACTTGAGTGTTCATTTTCTCAATAGTAGACTTCTCTGAAACTCTTTTTTTTTTTTTTTTTAAGCTCATATCCTTGTTGCTTAAAATAAGTCAAATTTTCCAAAGGATTCATTGTAAGGTTTATACTCATGTTGGCAGAATAAGAAGATGATTAGCTTAAAGGAAATGGTAAAGGAATGTTTTTTGGCATGTAATTTTTACTCTGATGATTGGCTTAAAGGAAATGGTAAAGGAATGTTTTTTGGCATGTAATTTTTACTCTCAACTGTATCTTGGAAATTTTTCATGTCACTTAAATGTTGTGCAATAATTTTAGAACACTGTATGATTTTAAAATTCAAAATTTTTAACAAGTGTGCCTTCACACTTGAATATAACCCCTTGAATGTAATATCATAGTAACTACAAGTAAACAACATGTTTCTAACCCCTTCTATTCTTCCTAATTTAGTCGCATATTTTCACAAGGTTGTATTTTTATCATCTTCACTAGCCTGGCTATAGAACTATTACTACCTTCATTTAAGGTGGTGGTTGACTACAATAGTGAACAATGGCTTATGACGGACGCAGGAAAACCCTAGGTGACGAAACTTTGAGATGGACAAGCTAATGGGACAATGCATCAGATCAACACCACCAACACTCCCAAATCGTGGTGGTGCTCCCACATGGAAGAAGGCCTGCTTCGGCTGCAACTTCTCCTTCTTCTTCTTTGCCACATCTGCCGGATCCTCATCCCTGGCAAACTGGAACAAAGAGCCCAAAAACATCTTGGGTGTTGAATTAGGACTTGGCGTTGGAGTGGCTGATGTTAAAAGATTGGATCTTTAGATCATTTCCTAGCATGGAATAGAGAACAGAAAATAGTAGTTTGATTTGCGGCTTCTCAGCTTCGAGTTACCCGGATAACAAGGATGTGGCAATCTGCCAGAGGCTCAGGCTCAAGCTCGTAGTTTTGGGAAAATTGTTGTTACATTTTATGAGATGGGTTCACCAAACATTTTGATTCACATAGTTTAATCAAATTCTAGTTATAAATAATGATTTTGTAGCATTTATGTTGCCTAATGTGGGCTAGCAAGGGGGTGGGGTGGGGCTTACTATCGGGCTCAGACCCATCCTCTCATAATTGTCCGCATGTTGCCCGACTCAAGCAACATAATTATCATTACTCCCACCCCCACCAATCCAATCCAAGGGTTTAAGTATGGATTGAAAGGTAATATACTGTGTCCTTAGTAACTTGGACGTTCATCACCCAGGTGTTTTATCTTGTTAATATTTGAGACTTTTAAGTTTGAGTGTGGTGTGTAATGGTCAATTTGAGTAATTTGAAAAGTGTTGTTTAGACTAAATTTATATTAGTGGTTTACATTAGATTTGAGGTTTTTAATTTGTTTTAACTTTATATTGTTATTCTTTATTAATAAAAATAATTAAATGATCACATGACATATGAAGTTAGATTAACTTCTTTGTTACTTTAGATTGAAAATGTTGATTAGCCTAAATAAATATATAAATTAAAAAAAAATACATTGTGTCATAGAAGTAAACATAATTGATAAGAAGTTTTACACAATTGAGATCTTACCAAATTTAACCCTAAAAATTAAAGTTGAAGTTGTTGCTGCTAACATATTTGACGTTGGTGGAAGATAGGGCCACAATGTCACTTGTTAATCTCAAAACTTTTATCTCTTAATATAGATTTTGACAAACAAGTTAGTGTTCGGCAACAAAAGGATGAGTTGAGTAATGAGAAGCCCCTAGGGCATAGGTCGAGTAGTTGGGTAAGCGATATGTTGGTGTCAGTATAATGAGTAGTGAGTTCGATTCTCGCACTACGCAGTGAAGTGAAGACTCACACCTGCAATTTACATCCCCTGGCATAATCGAGGGCACGAGCACTGGGGGCCGGGAAAGGGCGGTTATTCTAGTAATGAGAAAGAAGGGAGTAAATGTGTATCAATTATTGGGCATTGATACTTTTATAGCCCACATAGGGGGGATGTAAGTGTGAATTTCACTTAAGACCTTATCCAGAATGAACAAAGATAAGGTCAAGACATGGTGTCAAAGGCTCAAGCCATACTGGTTGAGCCATATTCATTAATGACTGAGGCACCAGATCTTATCACGTGGAAGGTCTTGATAGTTTTCAAATAGTATTTAAATTAACTCATTAAAATCGTGTCACGTGTTGATTCCACAGTAGTCTACTTATCTCGTCAAAATTAGGCTACATGATGTTTCGAGATTGGTTGATAGGTTGATTATTCACCTCCATAAATCATAAATTGTAATAGATAGGCATCACCCGTCAAAGATGGTTGACAAAATCTCTTCTTTTTGAAAAATAAACATTAATTTTTCTGTGAAAGAAGCTATAATATTTTTGAAGAAATTATCAATTTCTCTACAAAGTTGTAGTTTCTTAAGGAACCCTAAAACCCTAAACAAAATAACTACAAGAAAAAAGAACCCAAAAGGAGCAATTTTGCATCCCCAATTCCAAAAGGCAAGAAAAGAAAGGAAAAGTTGAAGAATAAGAACAAATTTAAAAAACTCTCTCTCTCTCTCTCTCTCTCTCAAGTTTGGCTAAATGTAACTAGAGGGGTGATGGTTATGTGAAAAATTTTAAATAAAAGTTTATTCGGTAATATTTGATAGTTATAATTTTTTTTTAATTTTTTGATTTTTTTTTTAAAATAATGTTTGTGAGTTATTTGAGAAATTAGTTATTACTTAAAAATTATAAATTCAAATCTTGTTGATGTATACTAAAATATAATATTTGTTTATATAATATATAATATAGAGAATTAAACTATCGTTTGTGCAAAAAAAACTAACTAAAATGATGTTTGAACAAAAATATAAATAATAAGAGTGATGAGGGGAATGCCTTCGGGCTCGTAATTACCCCAATACCTCGGGAGAGTAGCTAATTAAAGCAAAGACACGTCTTTAGAGAACCAAGCGAAGGTCGCCATTTAGCCTAAGTCTGGGATGGACATGTGGTAGATACTTCTCAACTAATCAACTAGGAATCTTAGCCTTTTGCTCAATGAAGATTCCCCGGATTCCTCAACCTCAATCATCATTCCGAAGATCATGAAGGTAGGGATTATCCCGAGCCCCTCGAAAATCGATTGCCATATCCACACCATCAAGATCATGGCTCCACAAAGGACGAGATTTGGATCCCGAAAATTCGAAAAGGGAATTCTTATCTTGACAGGAGGATAAAAAGAGGCAACCAAGACAGGTAAAGGGATTCTCTCATTTCCTTAAGTTTTCAACTACATGCTTTAGCTTTGATAACCTGGTGAATTGACTTAAATGTCGGAGTGATCACGGGGGAATGAGTCCCCAACTCCATTTTGCAGGTACTTGGTCTAAGACAGAAGAGGGTGATCGGCTCTGCATCATCATTTTGGCACCCACAGTGGGGCTCGAACCCACGACCACAAGGCTTGGAAAATGATGAGAAGAATGCTTTCGGGCTCATAACTACCCCAATACCCCGGGAGAGTAGCCAATAAAAGCAAAGACATGTGTTCGCCAGAGAACCAAGCCAAGGTCGCCATTTAGCCTAAGTCCGGGATGGACACGTGGCAGATACGTCTCAACTAATCGACTAGAAATCTTAGGCTTTTGCTCAAAGAAGATTCCCCAGATTCCTCGACCACAATCATCATTTCGAAGATCATGGAGGTAGGAATTATCCCGAGCCCCTCGGAAATCGATCACCATATCCACACCATCAAGATCATGGCTCAGCAAAGGACGGGATCTAGATCCTGGAAGTTCGAAAAGGGAATTCTTATCTTGACAGGAGGATAAAAAGAGGGGTAAGGGATTCTCTATTTTCCTTAAGTTTTCAACTACATGCTTTAGCTTTGATAACCTAGTGAATTGACTTGAACGTCGGAGTGATCATGGGGGAACGAGTCCCTAACTCCATTTTGCAAGTACTTGATCTGAGACAGAAGAGGGTGATCGACTCTGCATCATCATTTTTGGTGCTTATCGTGGGGCCAAGGCATTTTCTTTTTGTCTCCCCAATACATTTTTTCTTAACGTTCAAGTTCTCTCAGTTTTGATGGCAACAAGTAGACATCAATCTCGAGCTGTTGGCGGTAACCCCGTCCCAGAACCGAGTCAGAATAATCCTCTAAGGAGCCAATAGGGGAGGGAGTGTAGTTTGAATAATCCTCCACCCCCACCCTATTGGATTCCATTTTTGGAGAATCAAGTTCAGTGTCTAACAGAGTTGCTCATCGACTTCCTGGTCCATCAGCACCAGTAAGCCCATTATTCTCAAGTGGGGGGAAGGCAGAAGCCTCCATTAGAGGAAGGATCTTGTTAGTGTGAGGCAGAGCCTTGAGGACATAGACAGAAAGATGGACACAGGGAAGTCGAAGAATCTTCTAGTATGTCGTACGCATAATATCAAGAAAAGAGGCTGCGTTAGTTAGAGAAGGAGATAGTGGCATTAAAGCCGAAGTAGGGAGAATCTTATGGCATGGCCGCGAACCAGCCTCTTAGTCTAGAGATTATGGCTGTGGTGCCGCCCGAGCGTCTTCACATTCCAGTTATCAAGCCCTATGCGGGTATTACTGACCCAATGGATCACCTGGATCTCTTCACCTCTCATATGATGGTGCAGGATACGTCCGATGCAATATGGTGCAAAGTCTTCTTGGTTACACTGGAAGGGCATGCGTGCGCCTGGTACTCAAATCTGACCCATCACTCAATAGCCAACTTCACACAGCTTCGGAATAAATTTTTGGCCCATTTTGTGCCTCTTTGGAGGCATTAGAGATCTACTATGGCTCTCGTCAGCCTAAAGCAGAACCAGGGTGAATCCTTGAATGATTTCGTCTCAAGATTTAATATGGAGGCATTGACCATTGAGAACTTCGACCATAGTGTCGCAATGGTGGCATTTTAGAATGCCCTAAGGCTCGGCCCTTTCGCTTAGTCATTGGCCAAAACTCCCTCGCTCACATTTACAGATATTCTTAGCTGGGCAACGAAGTATATCAATGCTGAAGAAAGTTATGCAGGCGAAAAGAGGCAAATACACTGAGAAGAATGAGAAAAAAAGATATTCTGAAGAGAATAAGAGTGAAGGTAGAAGGGAGGATCGCAAAGAGAAGCCCTATCCTCGGTGGGAATTGAGTGGTTTCACTCCCCTAAATGCTTCTAGAGTGGAGATCCTTGCTACTATTGAAGGTAATGATTATCTAAAGAAACTACTGCTTATGAGGGCACCATCCAATAAGAGGAATAGGAATAAATATTGTCGCTTCCATCGGGATTATGGCCACGATACAAAGGAATGCCACCAGTTAAAAGAAGAGATTCAAGAGCTTATTAATCAGGGTTTCCTTAGGAGTTTTGTAGCTAGAGAAATGGATCCCCAAAAGGGGCGAGAGCGGAGTCCTCATCCCAGGCGAGATCTAGAGAAGGAGCAAGATTGCGTTTAGAATTCACCCTGGAGGGAGAGATCGCCACAAGAGGGAGAAGATCATCCATAACCCCCAGTGTTCCATATCCTCGCAGTAGGGGAAGTCCCGGACGTGAGAGGCGAGGGGGATTCGATAGTGGGCTGAACTTCGGGGGTAAGGAGGTCGAGGAGAGGGGAGACGATATCCTTTTCAGATAACAACCTCTTGAGGTATCCTAGCCGAAACGATCCGCTTGTGATAACAACAAAACTTAGAGAGTGGGAGTTTCGGCGGATCCTTGTAGATTCAGGCTGTTCTTTGAAGATTTTGTACAGACAAGCCTTCTTGGGCATGGGGTACCAAATGGAGCAGTTGAGGCCGGCTCGTGTCCCTTTGGTAGGATTTGACGGTGAAGCAGTGTATTCTGATGGAGTCATTCAGCTTCTGTTGGTCTTAGAAAGGGGTTCCTGAACCTCGCTGGTCATACTAGACATCCTGGAGGCAGATGTGCCAGCGGCTTATAACATGATTCTAGGAAGGTCAAGCCTTAATTCTCTTCAGGCTATTCCTAGCACATATCACATGATGGTGAAGTTCCTCACGACTAATGGGGTAGGAGAAGTGTGAGGAGATTTGCGTTCGGCTAGAGAGTGTTATATGGTGTCCAGAGGAATGGCGTGAGGTGCTAAGACCCCGCGAAGGAAGATAGAGGAGAATCCAACGCAGGGAGAAACTTCTAGTTATAAAAAAAGCTTGGATGGAGAAAAAGCAGGGGGACTTCCACCATCCATTAGTTTCTTATTGGAGGGATTGGGGGATCCAAAGATGGCAGAGCCAGTGGATAAGCTCAATGAGGTACCTTCAAAGGAGGATCATCCCGACCGGTGTATAAAGATAAGTGTTGAGTTGAAGGACCCCATGAGGGGTCAAATCTTATCCCTCCTACAACAGTATGCAGATGTTTTTGCATGGACAGTCAAGACATGCCAGGGGTTGACCCAAAGGTCATGATGCATAGGTTGGGAATACGTCCCGGTTTCTGACCTGTAAAGCAAAAGCGATTGAGGTAGAAGTGGAGAAGCTAATGGAGGCGCAATATGTTTGAGAGGTAGATTATTCTGAATGGTTTGCCAATGTGGTGTTGGTGCCCAAGGGAGAGGGTAAGTGGAGGCTTTGTATCGACTTCATTAACCTTAATAAGGCTTGCCCGAATGATAGTTACCCCCTTCCTCAGATATATGCCTTAATAGATGGAATGGCTAGGTGTTTACTGATGAGTTTTTTAGATGCCCTTCAGGGATATCATCAAATTCCACTCACCCCGAAGATCAGGAAAAGATGGCGTTCATCACTAATAAAGCAACCTATTGTTACACAGTAATGCCATTCGGGTTAAAGAATGTTGGGGTCACCTACCAGCATCTGGTAAACAAGCTTTTTCAACATTAGCTGGGCCAAAATATGGAGGCTTATGTTGACGACATGTTGGTGAAGAGTCTCGCGGCCGAACATCATCCAGCCGATTTGGAAGAATGTTTTCTAACTCTTCGTAAGGTTCATGTAAAGCTTAATCCCATCAAATGTGCTTTTGGAGTTTCTGCAGGAAAATTCCTGGGCTATATAGTTCATCACCGAGGAATTGAGGTGAACTCAATGAAGGTTAAATCCATTTTGGACATGCCGGCCCTGAGAAATATCAAAGAAGTACAGAGCCTTACAGGAAAAATAACAGCCTTAGGGAGATTCCTCTCTTGATTAGTGATTAGTGGTTAATTTTGTAAAAATTTTGTTATAATTATACTCTTATTTTGATCTTAAAAATGGTTTAAATTAGATATTAATATATATTTTATGGTTATATGCAAGTTTAAATTAAAAAATGAATGAAATGAAATTTTAAAGTAAAATTTAATAATAATAATAATAATATATAAAATTATATATAATACATATACATCATTATATGCATGCATGTAATATATATATAATATAATCTAATATATATATATATGTGCCATGTGTAATACATATATATAATATATAATTTATTAATAACATTAAATTATTTTTATTTTTTTTAGGCATGAAGAATTCAAGCCCATGAAAACTTAAAGTCCATGAAGAAATCAAGTCCATGAAAAATTCAAATCCATGAAGAAATCAAGTCCATGAAGAATTCAAATCCATGAAGAAATCAAACCTATGAAGAAATCAAACCCATAAAAAATTAAAGTCCATGAAGAATTCAAGTCCATGAAGAATTAAGGCCCAATTTGAGCAACCCATGGAAGATATTATTTGGAGAAGACCCAAGGATTATTTTTAATCTTAATAAAGATTAAAAACCAATTTATAGAAATCTATTTTTATTTTTTATGTGAGAGCTTTATTAGGTGTGTTTTTTAGCTAAAATCCATTTAACTATTAGGTGGATATTATAGCTAAAATCCATTTAACTTTATGAGTGCTTTATTAGGTATGTATTTTAGCTAAAATTCATTTAATATTAGGTGTGTATTATAGCTAAAATCCATTTAACTTTAAGTGCGTGAGTGCCCATTAGATATAATTATGTCTAGTTGAATAATTGAAATTGTGTGGTTTGTATTGCATCTTGTGGTCTATAAATAGATCACTTGATTGTATTTGTAAGTGTGATTATTATTCTTGAATAAAAGTTTAGTTATTTCCTTAGAATTCTCTCTTTGAGAATTGCTTTTGTTCTCTCTCATTTTCTTTAGTATTTTCTCTTGTGATCTTACTTCCTTCATTTCTTCTTTTAAATTCTTATGTCATTTATTATTACTTTATTATTCACCGCCTAAATGGACGGTTAGTTTTTGCCTTTAAATTCTTGCAATTTTC
The DNA here is from genome assembly GCF_014633365.1 of Diospyros lotus. Taxonomy (NCBI): domain Eukaryota; kingdom Viridiplantae; phylum Streptophyta; class Magnoliopsida; order Ericales; family Ebenaceae; genus Diospyros; species Diospyros lotus. The sequence continues at coordinate 37,927,955 of NC_068350.1, read as the reverse complement.
ATTCTTATCATTTAATTGTTCACCGCCTAAATGGACGGTTAGTTTATGCCTTTAAATTCTTGCAATTTTAATTCTTGTATTTTAATTATCTACCGCCTAAATGGCCGGTTAGTTTCTTCTATTTTAATTCCTGTCATTTAAATTCTGTTATTTAAATTATGTCATTTAAATTCCTGTCAATTAATTTAATGGAGATGAGTAGCTAAATCTAATCTTGGGTTAAGGCAAGGACAGTGTCCAACGCCAATGATTCCCAAAGAAAGCTGCGTTTTAAATAAGTAACCTTAATTTAAATTTCAGTATGAGTGTGTATTAATTATTGAAAAATCACTAGGTTTGGATTGGAGCGTAAGCCTAACTTAGAGCTTTCATGCCATGTATGAGAGTTACTAGAACTGGAAACGCTATCATACCCAAACCCGGATGATTAATTTAGTTGTTTTGTATATTAATTGTAATTGGATTTATGGTAGTTGCTTAAATTAGAATCCCGCATATCATGTATGGGGATTGCTTAACCTAGAACTATCATCATCTCTAATTGCATTTAATAACAAACCCTCATATCTGAAATTAAATTAATGTTGCTAATCTTTTATGCTAAAATTTGGGAATCAACGGGTTGGTACTGAAATTGTTTTAACTCAAGCACTATCCAAATTCATATTTTTACGTTTAATGTTTATTTCAATTTATGCCTTACTTTATTTTCTAGTATCTGTTGTCTAAAAACAAAACCATAAAAAATCTTGTTGTCAATTTGTCCAAATGCGTGTGCGTGTGTGTGACATTCTTTTTCTTTTGCCATAAATAAATCTCTCAGTGGACGACCTGGATTCATCCAGAAAATATAAATTTAAATTTGGACTACAACTGCACTCGTACACTGGCGAGTATAAACCTCTCACTAAAATAAAAAAAAATATAAAAGTTTTATTATGATTTGTTTTTATTGTGTTTTAATTGCAGGGTGAGACTGCAGTCAAATTTTGGCGCCGTTGCCGGGGAGATTAAGGCAAAAACAAAAAGAAAAAAAATAAAAAAATAAAAAAAATAAAAGAATAAGCATCTCTTGATAAAATCGGTAACTCTATTTCTCTTTTACTTTATTTTTGTTTGTGCATTGTATATGAGACTGAGATCAGGTAGAATTTTGAAACAGTATTTTCATATCATTCTGAGTCTTTACCTGCAATTGGATTGTCAACTTTACACTCATGTCTCAAAATTACTACAATCTGTCTGCTCAAGATACTTATCATGATAAAAATTATCATTTTGAATCTGATTTGTCTAGACCTCTTAAGGATTATCTATACCCTCTTAGGCAAACCACTTTTGATTTGCAACCAGACACTACCCATTTGTTACCCACTTACCATGAAATTGAGGTTTGGTGTGCTGTGTGTGAGACTTCAGCTCATTTAACGGATGACTGCCCTATAATACCTGCTTTTAAGGAGGTATTGTATGGTCAATCCAGTTTCACACACACACACAACTATGAGGGAATGTATTACCAGAACCATGAGGAAAACTACCATTCGGACTTTGATGCATATCACCTTAATTCACACTTTCATCCAAATTTCTCATGGGAAAATGATTTTGTAGCCCAACCACATGAGCACTTCCTTTCCCAGCCTCAATCATTTCAAACGAATGAAGTGTCTACATTCGATGCATATCAACCCCCTCATGGGAGTTCATTAGAAGATACCTTCAATCTATTTATGCAAGGCCAAATGGAAATTTTTACACAAATGTCCAAATGTCAAGAACATACCATTAGAGTTACAGAGGACATTAGGAACCAATTGACACAGCTAACACAGACTTTGAGCATGTCAGAGCCTGTCCATCCCAACTCACTCCAAATCCCATTAATAAAACCCATCATCAAAAGTGAAAGTCAGGAGCAGGACATAGGAGTGACTATCTTAAGGAATGGAGAAATAATTGAGAAACTTGATGCCCTTAGGACAGTACACCCTTTGGTGCAAGAAGAGAGAGTGGTTGATCACAGTGAGGTAGATGTCAATGAAGCTTTGGAGGAAGAAAAAGACCAAAATGATGTAAGAAAAGAAGAAACCTGGGAGGAAGAAGAGGATAAAATTCGAGAGCTAAAATGTGAAAAAATCATAAGTTTATCCACATTTACCCCTCAATTTCTATCTTTTAGGTTAGTCGATATTATTGAGGATCAAATTAAACCAAACACGTGTGAGATGTTTGTGCAAATTAATGTGCCATACGCGGATATAATAAAACCAACACCTCCGGACGATATATTTTCAAAATATATATGTGCATTCATGAGAAAAATCAATTTATATAATTTTTAAAATAACTTTAAAAGTGGTGTAGTGAATGGGAGATATTATACGATTAGGTGGGCAATCACTCATTTGATCCTTAATTGGAAGAAAAGAAAAAAAAAAAACTCTAAAAAAATAATAAAATAAAAATATATAATAAAATAATTTTTTATATATATATACATATAAGTTGTTCCTTTTCTGCATTACTTAACTAGTGTTTCTCTATGTGCAGTCTAAATAAAATTTCTCCATACGAGTTTATTTATTGAAGACCGCCAGGTATGCCTATCTTCTATCCTTTTATTGCCAATTGAGGACAATGCGCAATTTAAGTTGGGGGGTAAGGTGTCTAAAAAAATTTACCTAAAAAAAAAAAAAAAAAATTAAAACAAAATTAATTAAAAACAAAAATTGAATTGAGAGAGACAGAATTGACGCTGGTGGTAGCCATCTTTTCTTGGGCAGTGCAATCACACTGCCATATAAAGAAAGAAGGCACACTGCCAAATGTTGAAAACAGAGGCGCCGAGCGTTGAAAAAAAAAAGGCACACTGCCAAATGTTGAAAACAGAGGCGCCGAGCATTGAAAAAAAAGAAGGCACACTGCCAAATGTTGAAAAATGAGACGCTAAACGACGTCAAGTCTGACGGTGCAATTATGGCATGCCTCGAGTCGAGTGTAGAATAGTGATGCCCTTTGCTCTATAAGAGACTCCATATCTGTATGAGGCAATTCACCCCTCTTGAGCTCAATCTTCTCTCCTTTGTGTTATTCTCCGATCAGGTACTCTCATCCCTTTTGTAAAGTTTATAGTTCTTTACTTTCTTCTTAGTATAATTTTTTTTTTTAAAAAAAAAAAATGGATCTTTATCTCTCAAAAATTCACAAGTACTATCCATCTCTCCCGCAGAATGATTTGAAAAAAATTTATGTTGCTAGGTGTGAAAGACTTAGGTTGTTGATGCTTAATAACATCCCTGAAGATATTCGTTGGCTGATCGAAGCAAAAGTTCGATTAGCTGGTGAAACTTCACCTAGTTTTAAGCATTTTCCAGGCTTAGGGAAGAGTAGTTTTGCGAAGAAAAGAAGAGCGAAAAGAGTGAATGGTTGTTACAAATGTGCTCGATGGACCTGTAACACACGATGCAAATCTGTGGGGTTTACGTCCATAAATCGAGAAGATAAAATTAGTTTCATAAAGGATGGACGAAGTAAGGAGTCTCTGGATGATATCCGATTGACTCTTGAGACGCATCCATGTGGAATAGTGCAAAGAGAACTTCTTGCTTTATGGACCCAGTTCAGAAGTGACCACCAACGCTATAGTCTTGGGAATCTGACTAAAAACGACCCTGTTTGCCAATCTATAAGAAAATTGGATGGGAAGCTTATCCCCGCTTCATAGAAAGTGTTTAAGCCGTTTCTGGACGTAAAACCAGAGGAAGATGTGAGCCACAATCACAACTACTTATACATACGCATGATTTTTGTTTGTATTTATTTCTTGTTGAATTGTTGTATAGCTACTTTTGATCGCCAAACTTCTTTTCAGGACATACAAAAGGAACAAACATGGAAGGCCAGTTAGTTCGTCGAATCAATACCATATGCGTACTTTGTGGCTCTCAACTTGGGAGCGATATTTGTTACGCACTTGCAGCGAACGAACTTGGTAAAAAATTAGGAGAGAAAAAAAATTAATTTGGTATATGAAGGGGGAAGTCGTGGATTGAATGGTTATGTTTCACAAGCTGTACATCTTGGAAATTCATCTGTGGTAGGTATAATACCAATCCCTTTAGCTGGACTACATATTTTCGGGATTACACGCGGTCAACTTATAGAAACGACTTCTATGTCTGAGCGCATGGCTTGTAAGATTTATCAGTCAGATGCCTTCATTGCTTTACCAGGAGGTTTTGGAACACTTGAAGAAATCTTTTGTATAATCTCCTGGGCCAAGAGTAATCTCCATACCAAACCCATTGGACTTTTAAATGCTAACCATTTTTTCGATGGGTTACTCTCTTTTCTTGATCAGGCTGTGGACCAACAGTTCATTTCTCGTTCAGCAAGAAAGATTCTTATTTCTGCATCCACCATTGATAAGCTGCTAGAGAAATTACATGCTTATGTTCCACAGTACGATCCTCATGAGCCTCGGATAGACTGGTCTAAGGCAATTAGTAACAAGCGCCAAAGGGGTCCGATTAATTTAGATTTATCACTGTGAGAAATGCTCTTTATTAAGATGGCTGAGTAAGGAGTACTTTTTGTACTCTTGAGACGCATCTAGTTATTGTACAACTTGCAGGATTTTTCTTGGTTGTGTTCTTAAAAAAAAAAAAAAAAAACTGTGGAATATTGTTGGGCAAAGTCTTTGATACGATGGCTGAGTAAGGAGTACTTTTTGTACTCTTGAGACGCATTTTTTTATCTTATGACTTGCATCAATTTTTATTTTGGTATGAAAATATAAATATATATATATGGTGTGCTCATTTGTTGTTTAAGTTTTAGCAATTCACAGCAAAATGAACTTGTGGAGTTACAGGTATTCCTAACAACCCTAATTTATTACTGCAATTCAAGTTGGGGGGTGTAAGGTTTAGTTATGAATTATCTGGTTCATATTTAACTGTGAGTTTGCTATTGCTAGTTTGTAGTCTTGTGTGAATTGATTATCTTTATCTGCTCTTATTAAAAAAAAAAAAAATTGTGTTTCAAATAACGCTATTCCTAAAGTTTTGAAGTTATGCACTGATAGCCGGCTAAGTTTGCAATACGAAACATGAATGCATTGATTTCTTATTTGAAAACGTATATGCATTAGAATAAGTAATTTGCATTCATCGAGGATTCAAAATTTAAAAATTGATTATCGGTCATAAAGTCAAAGGTAACAGTAATTAGCTGATTAGTACACTGTATGATCTCTCAACAGAAGTGAAGACTATTACCCAAGTGAGTGTTTGAGCCTAATAACCGTTAATTCTGAGTGAAATAACACTTACTCTAAATATGTTTTATTGTTTATCTTATCTTTTCAATGGCTTCAAAATATCAATTCGTTTTGAATGTCTAGTATGATAATGGATAAGTTTGACTGGTTTCAAACTCTGAATTAGATGACTAAGTATCATCGTTTTGTAGAAGCATGATAGAGGGATCAATTTCTTTCATTTTGAGCTTATTAAACCTTTTTCTTTCTTTAAATTAACCTCCTTTGCTATCCCATTTGAGCCATTTGTAGTACAATTTCTTTCGTTACCCTCGTTTGGTGTGATTTTGGGAATTAGTCTGTTTATCTATTTTCATATTTAAAGAGGAAAAAAAAAAAGAAAAAAAAGTGAAAAAAATGGGGGAAAATTCTCTTAGCTATTCAGCATAACTGTTTCAAAAGAAATGGTAAAAAAAAAAATAAAAAAAAAATTAAAAAATAATCCCGACACACCCTTTGCACACTCTACCTTTTCTTTGACAACCCGTATTAACCTTATAGCCCCATTACAACCCATTCTGGTCCCTTTTTGATGCTATAAATCATGTGATCTCAGAATTCGAGTTTGGAGTAGGGAATCATGTTTAAATTCAGAAGTTACTCATCTAGAGCATTATTCCAATCATGAAGCTATGTCAATTTCCTTGTTCTTTCATGAAAATACGTTCCTTGTATTTGGGATGGCACCGAGTTTTGAACTTGTTCTACATTTACTCTTATAACAGTGCACCCCCTTGTGTGTACACCTGAGGAATCCTTTTTATTGGAGAGAAAATTCATAGTGAGATTTGAAGTCAAAACTTTGAGGGAGTAAGTCTGTGTGTTGGTTATCCTAATTTCTATTCTTGAGATTGTATGACCTTTAACCAAAAATCTGATTTAGAATTCTAAATTACTTATTCGATTTTATGCATTTTGGTTTCGAATTTGAAATTTTTACATTCATATAGTTATTGTGAATAAAGTTTGGCAGGTGTATAATCTGATTGCTAAGGGACTAGCAATGTTTAAGTTGAGGGGTATGATTAGTGGTTAATTTTGTAAAAATTTTGTTATAATTATACTCTTCTTTTGATCTTAAAAATGGTTTAAATTAGATATTAATATATATTTTATGGTTATATGCAAGTTTAAATTAAAAAATGAATGAAATGAAATTTTAAAGTAAAATTTAATAATAATAATAATAATATATAAAATTATATATAATACATATACATCATTATATGCATGCATGTAATATATATATATATAATATAATCTAATATATATATATATATATGTGCCATGTGTAATACATATATATAATATATAATTTATTAATAACATTAAATTATTTTTATTTTTTTTAGGCATGAAGAATTCAAGCCCATGAAGACTTAAAGTCCATGAAGAAATCAAGTCCATGAAGAATTCAAATCTATGAAGAAATCAAGTCCATGAAGAATTCAAATCCATGAAGAAATCAAACCTATGAAGAAATCAAACCCATAAAAAATTAAAGTCCATGAAGAATTCAAGTCCATGAAGAATTAAGGCCCAATTTGAGCAACCCATGGAAGATATTATTTGGAGAAGACCCAAGGATTATTTTTAATCTTAATAAAGATTAAAAACTAATTTATAGAAATCTATTTTTATTTTTTATGTGAGAGCTTTATTAGGTGTGTTTTTTAGCTAAAATCCATTTAACTTTATGAGTGCTTTATTAGGTATGTATTTTAGCTAAAATCCATTTAATATTAGGTGTGTATTATAGCTAAAATCCATTTAACTTTAAGTGTGTGAGTGCCCATTAGATATAATTATGTCTAGTTGAATAATTGAAATTGTGTGGTTTGTATTGCATCTTGTGGCCTATAAATAGATCACTTGATTGTATTTGTAAGTGTGATTATTATTCTTGAATAAAAGTTTAGTTATTTCCTTAGAATTCTCTCTTTGAGAATTGCTTTTGTTCTCTCTCATTTTCTTTAGTATTTTCTCTTGTGATCTTACTTCCTTCATTTCTTCTTTTAAATTCTTATGTCATTTATTATTACTTTATTATTCACCGCCTAAATGGACGGTTAGTTTTTGCCTTTAAATTCTTGCAATTTTCATTCTTATCATTTATTTGTTCACCGCCTAAATGGACGGTTAGTTTATGCCTTTAAATTCTTGCAATTTTAATTCTTGTATTTTAATTATCTATCGCCTAAATGGCCGGTTAGTTTCTTCTATTTTAATTCCTGTCATTTAAATTCTGTTATTTAAATTATGTCATTTAAATTCCTGTCAATTAATTTAATGGAGATGAGTAGCTAAATCTAATCTTGGGTTAAGGCAAGGACAGTGTCCAACGCCAATGATTCCCAAAGAAAGCTGCGTTTTAAATAAGTAACCTTAATTTAAATTTCAGTATGAGTGTGTATTAATTATTGAAAAATCACTAGATTTGGATTGGAGCGTAAGCCTAACTTAGAGCTTTCATGCCATGTATGAGAGTTACTAGAACTGGAAACGCTATCATACCCAAACCCGGATGATTAATTTAGTTGTTTTGTATATTAATTGTAATTGGATTTATGGTAGTTGCTTAAATTAGAATCCCGCATATCATGTATGGGGATTGCTTAACCTAGAACTATCATCATCTCTAATTGCATTTAATAACAAACCCTCATATCTGAAATTAAATTAATGTTGCTAATCTTTTATGCTAAAATTTGGGAATCAACGGGTTGGTACTGAAATTGTCTTAACTCAAGCACTATCCAAATTCATATTTTTACGTTTAATGTTTATTTCAATTTATGCCTTACTTTATTTTCTAGTATCTGTTGTCTAAAAACAAAACCATAAAAAATCTTGTTGTCAATTTGTCCAAATGCGTGTGCGTGTGTGTGACATTCTTTTTCTTTTGCCATAAATAAATCTCTCAGTGGACGACCTGGATTCATCCAGAAAATATAAATTTAAATTTGGACTACAACTGCACTCGTACACTGGCGAGTATAAACCTCTCACTAAAATAAAAAAAAATATAAAAGTTTTATTATGATTTATTTTTATTGTGTTTTAATTGCAGGGTGAGAGTGCAGTCAATTAGCGGAGAAGGGTCTTCCTTTATACAAAGCTCTATCGAAGGCAAAGAATTTTGTCTAGGATGATGAGTGTCAAGAAGCTTTCAGCAAGCTAAAGGAACATTTGGCTTCTCCTCCAGTCCTTAGCAAGCCTCAGCAAAAAGAATCGCTATATCTTTATTTGGCGATGGTCGAAGAGGCTGTAAGTTCGGTACTAGTTCAAGAAGAAGACAAAAGGAAGAGGCCTATTTATTATGCTAATATACGATTAACCGGGGCTGAGGTTCGATACTCCCTTATGGAGAAGTTGGCTCTTGCTTTGATAATCTCGGCGAGGAAACTTCAACCTTACTTTTAGGCTCATACTATTATTATGCTCACTAACTAACCTTTGAGGTAAGTGCTTAGTAAACCAGAGCTCTCGGGAAGAATGTTGAAGTAGGCGATGGAGCTGACAGCTTTTGATGTTGAGTATAGGCCTTGTCCAACTATTAAAGCCGAAGCATTGGCAGATTTCATCGCCGAAGGGGTTGGATTGTAAGAGGCTTCGGAGCAGGATCAAAGGCCATGGGTGTTGGTCGTGGATGGGAGCTCGACCTCGGGCGGCGGTGGAACGGGGTTGATGATCAGAAGTCCTGATGGGCAGACCTGACCCTATGCCTTGCACTTCGAATTTTGAGCATCCAATAATGAAGAAAAATATGAGGCCTTATTAGCTGGGTTGAGACTTGTTAAGCAATTGGGAGCGCAGCGAATCGAAGTGAGTTCGGACTCGAACTTGGTGGTGTAGCAAGTGAATGGGGAATACGAGGCCAGGGAAGAGACTTGTTAAGCAGTTGGGAGCGCAGCGAATCGAAGTGAGTTCGGACTCGAACTTGGTGGTGTAGCAAGTGAATGGGGAATACGAGGCCAGGGAAGGACACATATCAAAATATCTGGCTATGGCCAAGGAGTTGATGGTGCGATTCCAGTCAGTAAAAATGAATATGTTCCTCAAGCTATGAACGTTGAAGCGGATCTTTTGTCCTAGATTGCTTCGTCCTCTTTTCCTACAAGCTCTCGAGAGATTCGAATTAAGTCTTTATCACAAAAGAGCATCGAGGAGTCAACCGAACATATGTATGTTATTGCCGAACCCAGTTGGGTGGATCCCCTACTCCTATACTTGATGGAGGGAACGCTTACCGAAGGCGATTTAGAAGCTCGAGAAATCAAGAGAATGTCCTGAAGGTTTGTGATAGTCGATGTGGAGCTCTATAAGAGATCTTTTTCGCAACCTTTATTGAAGTGTGTACGACCTCGAGAAGCGGACTACATTCTGAGAGAAATTCACGAAGGGATATGTGGAAGCCAAATTGGGGCCCGAACCACTAGCCAGAAGGCTCTTCGGCAAGGGTATTATTGGCCAACGATGATGATGGATTCGGAGCAGCTGGTTAGAGGTTACGATAAATTCCAGTGAAGCTCTAACCTAGTCCATTTACCAGCTGTCACTTTAACCCATCTGGTTAAACTTTGCCCTTTTTCTCAGTGGGGCATCAACATCTTGGGTCCTTTTCCTCCAATGGCTGGGCAAGTTAAATATATTATTGCCGCCATAAAAAATAGGTTGAAGTGGAACCAGTGGCCTCCATCACTGCTCAACAAGTAAAATAATTTCTATAGAAGAATGTGGTGTGTCGGTTCAGAATCCCTCGAGTCCTAATTTCAGATAACGACACTCAGTTCACTGACTGATCGGTGCAGGAATGGTGCTAGGAGTTGGGAATAAAGCAGCATTTCACTTTGGTGGTTCATCCGTAAGCTAACGGCCAAATTGAGCTCGCTAACCAAACCTTATTGCATGGCCTCAAGGCTCGCGTGGATAAAGCTGATGGAAGCTGGGTGGATAAATTACTAAGTATCTTATCGTCTTACCGAACCACGACGAAGATATCCACGGGCGAGACTCCATTCAACTTATGTTATGGTTCAAAAGCTCTAATCCTGGTGGAGATAGGGGTGCCAACCGTCATAGTGGAGCTTTTCAGCCTAGAGTCTAATGAGCAGAATCTAAGAAACAACTTGGACCTCCTGGATGAACTTCATGATCAGGTGAGGGTTCGATAAGCTGCTTACAATCAATGTATTGAGAAGTACTACAACCGAAGGGTTAAGGCCCAGAGCTTCCTTCCTGGAGATTGGGTGTTGCGGCGAGCAGACGTTCGAAGCACCCAAGAGGCGAACAAGTTAACACCTAATTGGGAGGGCCCATACAGAGTAATGGAAGCCCTTAGTCCTGGCACTTATAAACTCAAAACCACGAAGGGCACCCCTGTCAAAAATACTTGGAATGCGTAAAATTTGAGAAAATTTTATTAATAATATTCCTTCATGTTATGACGCGTGAATTAAATTTATTTTCTCCCAATAGTCCAGTTCCTCATGACAGAAAATTTTAGGGGGCCACCCCTGACTAAAAAACAGGTTAACCTCGGTCGGGGTCTTAAAATTCTGAGTAAGAAAAAGGATCAAATGTGACCTTGGGGGGCCCCGAACCCTTGATAAAAAAAAGGAGAAAAGGATCAGATGTGATCCTTGGGGGCCTAGAACCCCCGATAAAGAGGAAAAGGAATCCTTAGGGGCCTAGAGCCTTCGACTAAACAAATTAATACGATCTCTAAGGGGTCGCCCTTAATAAAGATCGGATTAGTTGGAGGGTTGTCCTCCAGGCGTAAAAGGGGTTAGATGTAACCCCCCAGTTCTAAGAACAACCTTTAGCGAGGGCTAAAGATTCAAAACCAATAGAGTCATTATGAAAAAAATTGTTCCTGACAACAATAGAGCACATTCGGGTGCAATTAAAATGGTTAAGGTGAGGACACCTAGCTCTCTCTCGAAGAGTGGTTAATTAGCGCTGGTAACATTCAATCTTCATGAAGAAATGCATAAATTTTGTAAGTTTTTTGAAAAACAAGCAAACGAAGAAAGAAGAAAATGTCAACGTTGAATTTTATTGAGATGTTGTGTTTATAAATACAAAGGAATCTATTCTAAAGAAGATAAAACAATCGAGACATCATAAGTGATGGAGTGCATGGGCAATTTCGGAAAGTGCTCATTCGCGAGTTTTTTCATATACTTGAATCCACCCCGAAGAACTCCTTCTAGCTCCAAAGCATAAGTCTCGAAATTTCGAAATTCCTCGCGACCATTTTGAAAAGCCACGCGAGCATCTTCAAGGGCGGATCAAAGCTTTCTGTTAGTTGCTTGGAGATCTTCCTTACACTGGGAGTAGGACTTCATGGTCTCAACTTGGCTTTTTTTGCTTTCCTTCAACTCTGAAGATATCCTCTTTACATTTTCCCTATGCTTCTCATTCACGGCCTTCACAGCATCTAGCTCTTCCCCAAGCTTGGAGTTGGCCTGATGAGCTTCCAGCATCCCATTCTACGCCAGCTCTAGATCCTGGCGAGCTTAAGCTCGGTTATATAAATAACCTAAAAAGGAATCAATCAACAAACATTACCTTCAAAGCCTTGACATAGTAATCTATGTTGTTAGAGGTAGGCGAAACGATGCAAACCGTTGGGTACAGGAGGTCTACTCCCAACTCGGGAACAGAATCGGGGGAAATCGAATGAGCCACTAGGACATTAGAGAGACCCCCGGTCGCTTCAAGGGCCCCAGTCGCGCCAGTCGAAAAAGATGAGGGAGCAGTTTCAACCCTTCGCTGCTTGGCCCTTCAAGCCAGAATCTCCTTAGCAGATAATACTGAGGTCTCCTCTAGCAAAGCTCTCCATGTTAATTCCGAGTGGCCCTCCGGTGATAGGGACGTTAGTATACGCCTAAAGATAGAAGGAATTGGAATGGCGGGGTGTATTATGGTTGACTCCATACCTACAGACGACTGACCTCTTCGAGCCTCTACTTTAGCCACCTCAAACGCCCGGGCGATAGTCTCATCTTTACTTTCGGTTGGATCTTATGGTAAAGCAAGTGATGTCGCTGATTGGGGAGAAGGTTGGGGGTCCTTCCTAGTTTTTGAAGCTCGAGATCTGGAGGAAGGGCTCATCGGGTAAGCTTCGGCACTGCCCTTCAAGGCCTCTTGAAAACTCCAGAGGTCTTCCTCGGCCGTCTTCTTCGACCTACAAAGAGCAAGATGTCCTTAACCTTGAGAGGTCTTAAGAGCCTTCTCAATTGTTTTCCTCTATTTTATAGGGGCTGAAGGCCCCTTGCTTTTAGGGAAATCTAGAATCATCCCCTTGGAAGCGGGGAATAGGGTATCTCCTAGGAGTCTTTAACTGTGTAAGAAAAATAAGGGAATCAATACCCGACAATGGTGAGAAGAATAAGGAAGTAGGGAAGAAGGATAAGAGCTGATACTTACAGGTTCCACCATCCAGGCCCACCTCGGTAAGCTTCGAATTTGTAAGCCATTCATTTTTTCAGTCCCTACTTATACCCAGGATCCTACCGGCCGACTCTTTAATGGCTTCGACGCTTGGACATTTGCGTTTGGTGTCTAAAGTCCACCCGTTGCACACGAACTAGGTCCCTTACGTAGAGCCGGAACCTTGAGGGTGAATGAAGACATAACGCTCTTTCTGGTCGTCTAAATCCTTAGAATCCCCGGAAAACATGAGAGACGTGGTTGTGGCCTCAGTTCTAGGATGCTCCTTAGACACGAGAAGGAAGCCTTCCTTCACGACCCTAGGCAAGATAGAAATCCAACCTCTAGGGTCGAGGTTGGTGGTGAAGAAATAATCAAACAGCTCCCCCGAGGGCTCTACTCGGCCGATGCTGCAGATGACGACAAAACCCATCAAATACCTTCATCCGAAACGTGAGAGTTGAGCAGGAATGATAGTGAGGTGTTGAATGAGTGACATGACCCTTCCTCAAGAGGCAGGCCAAAGCCCCTATCGAAGGCATATTTGTAGACACAAAGGCGGCCGAAAATGGGATGGCATGCCCTCAAATGTGTGTTGAACTCGACCTCCCAGTCTGCGGGGATATTATGCTTCTCCCTAAAATGCCGGCATTCCGACTTGCTCATCCATTGGTAGGGAATGGAAGAAGCATGGTAGGTTTCCCACTTAATTAACTCCGTGCCAACCGAATTGAGTTTCCCAGATCCTGTAATCACCATGGAAAGAAAAGTTTGAAGAGAAGACGAGAAAGAAGCAAGAAAAGAAGGAAATTAACACTACAAAGTAGCAGCAAGTTAGCCAAAAACCAATTGGGGAGAACAAATGAACAGAAGGACAAAAGTAGCGTATCGGAGCCTTATAGGCGGAGAATAAAGAGGCGGGCAATGATGAACATTAATTGCCCTAGAGTTGTGCGTCTCGAGAGAGAAAATTTGGACAACATCAAAACCGATGTTGGCCTGAAGGAAAATTAATAACGACTCTATGGAAAGACAAAACTCCATGACTCCCTGTTAGAATTCAGCCTTTAGGAAAAAAAGGAAGCTCGCCTTTGGAGAAAGCTTTAGGGATAGTGCGGAAGTCAAGTCCTTCCAAGATGACAGGCCTAGGCACTTTCCAAGCACAAGGTGACTCCAACACTCCTTGAGCCATTGAAACTGAATAACTCTAGGAGTAGGGGGCAAATGATGAGGGGAATGCCTTCAGGCTCGTAATTACCCCAATACCTCGGGAGAGTAGCCAATAAAAGCAAAGACACGTGTTCGCCAGAGAACCAAGCCAAGGTCGCCATTTAGCCTAAGTTCGGGATGGACACGTGGCAGATACGTCTCAACTAATTGACTATAAATCTTAGCCTTTTGCTCAACAAAGATTTCTCGAATTCCTCGGCCTCAATCATCATTTTGAAGATCATGGAGGTAGGGATTATCCTGATCCCCTCGGAAACCAATCACCATATCCACACCATCAAGATCATGCCTCCGCAAATGACAGAATCTGGATCCCGAAAGTTCAAAAAGGAAATTCTTATCTTAACAGGAGGACAAAAAGAGGCGACCAAGACGGGTAAGGGGATTCTCTCTTTTCGTTAAGTTTTCAAATACATGCTTTAGCTTTGATAACTTGGTGAATTGACTTGAACGTCGTCGGAGTCATCACAGGGAAACGAGTTCTTGACTCCGTTTTGCAAGTACTTGGTTCAAAACAGAAAAATGGTGATTGGTTCTACATCATCAAAGAGTTTTAAGGATAATTTTAAATTATATAAAATCTCCAGGCAAATAATCCAAATATCACATGAAATCTACGGACAATTTACCTTTAAAATTTTGGTTTAAAATTGAACGCTATTATTGATAAAATTAAAATTTTGGTTTAAAATTGAATGCTATTATTGATAAAATTAAAGGTCAGGTCTAAAACACCCATAGTTGTGGCCCACACCACACAAAGACCAAGTAATTTCTTCTAGATAAGACAAATGGCACTAGTTGTCGTGGCCCTCACCACACAAAAACCAAGTAATTTCTTCTAGATAAGACAAATAGCACTAGTTGTCGTGGTCCTCGCCACACAAAGACCAAGTAATTTCTTCTAGATAAGACAAATAGCACTAGTTGTCGTGGCCCTCACCACACAAAGACCAAGTAATTTCTTCTAGGTAAACGCAAAGTCCAAAAACACTCATAGTCGTGGCCCATACCACACAAAGACCCAAGTAATTTCTTCTGGGCAAGCACTTGTGGTCCACACCACACAAGGACCAAGCAATTTCTTCTAAATAAGACCAATAACACTAGATGTTGTGGCCCATACCACACAAAGACCAAGCAATAAGACCAATAGCACTAGTTGTCGTGGCCCATACCACACAAAGACCAAGCGAACTTGACGGCCTTAGCCACTAGGAGAAATCTCTTAAGTTTTTTAAAAATAATGAGAAATTAATTTTTAATAGAGGTAGAAATATTTTATTTTGTAGAAATTGATTGTGTATCCGCTTGAGATTGTATAAACTTGCAACCGCATTCATTTTATCCAGAAATCGAATTAGGGGAAAGATCGATCTCCTCTGGGAGCAGGTAGGCAAAACTTGAACACTTTGATCATAAAAAAAAAAAAGAAACTGCCAATTGCAATAAATAAATATGAATAAATAAATAAATGTGTTTTAAGTTTAGAGTTTGTTTTGGATGAAAACACTCAAAACAACTTTTTGTTATTTTGAGTTTTCTTTACAATTTTTTTTTTTGTTTTCAAAAATACATTTTTAAAAATAGTAAAGAGAACGCGTTTTCATTATTTTAGAAAATTGAAAACTAAAAATGACTTGAAAACAGTAAAGAGAATGCAATCTTAATATTTTATGTAATAATTAATATTAATAATGATGACTTATAAATAAACTCATTAGGAAAATGTTAGAAAGCTCGATGGGTTTACCGAAATGGGGCAAAAAGTTGATTTTGCCCCCATGCCCTACTTTCTTCCTCCCTCTCCCATGGATCCCCCCCCGCTCTATGCGTCTCCGCCACCTCGCCTCGCCGTCGCGCCTCGCTGTCGTCGTCTCGCCTTGCCTCCGTCGCCTCTCTGCCATGGCCGCCTCGCCTCGCCTCGCCCTCGCTGACAGTCGCTGCATCGACTAGAGGCAAGGCGAGGCGGCCATGGCAAAAAGGTGACGGAGACGAGGCGAGGGCAACGAGGCGCGGCGGCGGCCATGGTAGGCGAGACGCACAAAGAGGGGGGGAGTGGCCCGCTTTTTCAAATTTGCAAAGCTGGCGGGGGCAAAATTATCTTTTTTGCCCCCTTCTATGAGCCACTCGGTAAGCCCGTCGGGCCCTGTAGAGCGACTAACTCATTATAAATACTAGAGTTGGTTGGCATGGAAGCTGTAGTCTATAGGCAGTTTAGGAATCATTTCACTATTTCGACTTCCGATCCATCCCCCATCCATAATGGGGGATCAGGCACTTATTCGTGGAGTTGCAGGCTTTCAGCTGAACAACAATCCATCAAACGAGAATCCTCCCTCGAAAAAGAGCTTAGGCGAGGGTCCGAGTGGTGATGGACATGGTCCTCCGCCTCCACCTCCCCCAAACCCTTCTGTCGGGTCCTCCTAAAGCGGACGAGGATGAGGAGCTTCCGAATCATTCACCCGATCGAAGCACAAATATATATATATATATCATATATACATACATATATAGTTTTGACCCAGCAAACAATGTAAATACTAACATATATATTTGAATACAATCAATTTTGTTTTGTTTTTCCAGCATATAGTATTTACGTATATCATATATACACAAAATTATTTTTGATTCAAAACACAAAAATTGAAGTCCGACAAACACATAAATCAAAACCATAAGTTTGAAAAATGATGGCTCTGATACCATTGTTAGAAAAAATGATCTGATCATACGCAGTGGAAAATAAAATCTAATTTTATTGGTATCATGTTTTTCAAATCTTACGGTTAAATCGAAGACACAAAAGGGAAAAAGTTACCTCGAAACGAAATCTGATTTTGTAGCTGATAACCCGCCTGATATCTCCCACATGTGAGATGCCGAGTTGGTCCACCCGAAACCGTCAAGACTTCAATAGACTTGAGAGAAAAAGGGACATGGAAATTTTCTCTAAAATTTATGTTTTTGATCCAACGGATTGATTAAACGGATTCTGGGTTTAATGTTATATTTATAGATAAGAAACCCTAAAACCCTAAGTGCTAATTGGGCCGGGCTTTAGGTGCTAGCAAAAAATCCAAATCCAAATTAATAATTAAATAAATAATCATATTACTTATTTAATTATTCTTATTTCTTAAATAATTGCACTTATAATTTAGTAATTCCATAATTACTAAATTTGCCCCTTTTTCTTTTAAAACGATTTCTATTGTGTGGGACTTTCTGGGTTCACAATTAAATTGGCAACGAGAATTAATCAATTATTAATTCTCGTAAAACATGAGTGACATCTAGCAATATGTCATGATTACCCAATTTAATGTGAAGCGGGAATGTGAACCTTACACTACGGTGCCCCTGCAATATAGTCCCTCTATCATACTATATCCTGACGAGATATGAGATCACGGTCAGTAGGTCAAATCTCTCGATCTCGTTGTATGACCAAATCTGATAATCACACTTGACTAATATGACACAACCTCTACGGAATCCAAATTCCGTCGTCATATTACCTCGGCCAAGGATTTATCGTCAAGTGACTACTGGATCGCATAGGATATCTTCCTCGTATATCTTGAGGTGATAGATTCCATGTCTAATGCACACATAGCTCGTGTGTCACTGAACTAGGCACATAGATACATACGGCTATCCCTGATTAGGACAGCCATGTAATATCACTGATATCCTAATCCACTAACACACAGATATCCATGTCATCTCAAGTCTAAGGACTAATGCAAATCCGTAGTTAATATTGAATCATTGACCCGTGAGATAAAACCCATGTAATTCAATATTAATAGTCCCGTTTAGTGAACTCATTCCTTTAACGAGCACTCACTCGTCTTCCTTCCGTATCTTATACAGAGTGGTACGAGACCCACCAATCTTGTCTTTCGATATCTTGTACCGAACAAGGAGGAAGACGATGTGCCGGCCTTTGCGAGTTACTAATTATCAAAGTTAGGAACTCTATGGCCAGGAACATATTTATAGTATAACGTATTGTGGATTATCCGTCTCGATTATTCTTAACAATTAAGAATGGTATCCACTCCTTATTATACTAAAGGATATTTATATGTTCAATTCAAATCATATTGCAAATTAAATTAAACATAAAACTTGCCATTAAATAAGGTTTAAAGAATTTCAAGATTAAGCCCTATTGTGTCACTAGAACTGGTCTTAAGGGCTTATATCTAACAGTGACATGCTAAATATGCGTTCTACAAGCACAAGCTGACATTGTATATAAATATCAAATACACAATATAGTTATTGTTTTATATAAATAAGTGTTAATGGTATTGCTTACGGCTTCTTCCAGCTTCAGTTTCAGGAATGCGCAAGTGAGGATTGCTCTATTACATTCGTAATTCTTCAGAAAACATTATTAATATCTCCCAACTTTGTGCTGATAGGTATAAGAGCCTCTATTCCCATATCTTGACTTACCTAGGGAGTAAAAATTTTGTGACTTTTGTGTCACTGGTTTTGATCAATTTATATTTAGCTTTCTTGAAAATTCTTACAAATTAGGGAGATTTTGTGAAATTGGTAAAATTTTATTCTAGAAGTTTTGGTGAATTTGTTCCATTTTTCCTAACAGTTGTGACTGTTGTATATCTCTATCACAAATTCAACAAAACTAGCTTTATTTGGCGCTGCAATTCTAAACGACCTTCCATTGTCTGCAACCACCCATTTTTTGCATTCATGGCAAATCTAAATTTCTCTTGGTTTAAAAAGGAAAATAAAGATATCTAAAAACTAATTTAATTTCATGCCCGATAAGTCAACAACAGAAGCTATACTTGCAAAAATCTAAAAAAAGGTCGGGGGTAAACATAATTATTTATATATGATGTTTATAGGCATGGAAAAAAAAAACCTATAACAAAATCTTTAAAGGAATCTTATGAAAATTTTTAGAAAATAATGGAGCATGAGTTATTTATTAAAGACATACCCTATCTCCATTGCTCTCTCAATGTCTACTGGACCCACTTGATTTCTCTCCTCATCTGTGGTGTACACGTCATAGTATTTTGCGCTATTTAACCTCTTATTCACCCATAACTTACTTTTGGCATCTAACAAGCCCACATACAACACACTATATAAAAATATAATTAACATCTAAGGCTCACTAGACGAGTCGTTACATATTAAATCTTATCACTCATAGGATACATATAGTATTTAGCATTAAAATTTTTAAAAAATAGGTGATCACCCACCATCTGGAGAGAGTGATTAAATCCTATCACTCATAGGATACATATAGTACTAAGCATTAATAATAAAAAATAATAGGTGATCACCCACCACCCGGAGAGAGTGATTAAATCATATCACTCACAGGATACATATAGTACTAAGCATTCAAAATTTAAAAAAATGGGTGATCACCCACCACCCGAAGGGAGTGATTAAATCCTCTCACTCACAAGATACATGTAGTACCAAGCATTCAAAATTTAAAAAAATGGGTGATCACCCACCACTTGGAGGGAGTGATTAAATCCTATCACTCACAGGATACATATCTCGAACTATGTTAGTATCACAAATAATTATCAACTCCATAACATAATGGTTTGAAAGTCTATCATCCAATTGCATCCAATTGCATCCAATTCCTATCAATCGTACTAATACAACAAAAATTGATAGTATTAGAGATAGATTAAATTACAGAACACGAGAATATGGGATAAAAGCACTACCAGTATTCATGTACATATATATACATATACATATATATATCTATCAACCTAAAAGAAACAAAGCTCTTATATTAGTATTCTTTACATATATATTAATAATTCAAAAAAGTTAAAACTTTTGGCACACGCATGGCATGACTCAACTGTTATACAAACTTGGTATGATCAATACTAACTTGATTACTTAATTCATAGCTAAAAGTTGTTAACCTAAAGCTTAAAAACATGTGGGAATTTGATAGTTAGATGTCTTTCCTAGAAATTTTGGATTATTTATAGTATATTTTTGGAGGTCGTTAAATCTTGAATGTGGTTAATTCTGGTTAGCCCTACTATCACAAAAATATGTGGCTTAAGTTATTAATGAATTTTCTTTAAGAGAAAGAATGTTAACTTTTTAATTGTTAACATAGTAGTAGTGCTCATTCTGTTTCCCTTTCATAATTGATATATAATTTGTTACACGTAGCTTGTAGTTAGATTTTTATGGCTTATGTTTTCAGTGTGCATATAACCAATCCCTTCCCATTTGTTAATATTGCAATCCAGTGAAAACATAACCATTTTATTTCTTAAGAGATAGTTTGATTAAGTGTGGAAATACTCAACCAAATGTAAATAATTAATTTTAGCTTGGAGTTTCTGCCACCACTAATAAACATATGGCTTAGTGTAGCATGCTGCACACTAAGCCGTATGTTAACTGGTTAGAATAACTGGTTAGCATGCTACAAGGACGGATTGAATGTTCAGCTGCAACTGTTTAGGATTTTTCTTAGGTTAACCTTATTTTAATGTTTATGTTGTAACCCTTGTCTTTCAAAATTATGCAGCAAGTTTGTCATGTACAACCTTTTAGACCATCAAAGCTAAACATTAATGCCCCCAAGTTTTGGATCTAAGACCTTAAACAAACCGTGCGTTGGGATTGTAGAATGTAGTGTCCTAAAAAATTTAACTTTAGGAGTGTAAATGTATGAGATGATAAATCCTGAGCTTATAGGACAGAGTTAAGGAGAGCAAATTTTCTTGAATTGAATGAAGCAGAGCGCTTGTATTTCCTCGTTTTGTTGTTAGGAGCTTCATGAACCCTATCAGCAGCAGAATTATCTAAAGCATCAAAAGAATCTTGTTTTATCACATATAATATAGTTGCGAAGAATATAGATGGTTATAACAAATACCCAAGACTAGTATCTAAGAAGACACATAGGCAAGATCATAAACAAACAATAGAATAACACACCTCCTGATAAGACAAAGAACTAAATTGATTGTTAAGAGAAAAAACCAAAAAGTTATGTAAGATGAGTTGCTTAAGCAGTCTGTTTATTTTCTTCTTCTTCTTTATTTCACGTAACTATTTATAAAATTCAAGATCACTTAATAACAGATTGTTGTTGCTATCTATAACAACCAAACCACCTAAGCAACAGCCTAACTAACAAACCATTACATATAGCAATACAACAACAATATATAAACATTACAATTATCAACATCATAACATGAGAAACCTCAAGCATTATGTTCTTCCAGAAACTTAAACAACATTTACCAAACATTATGCAATGGAACATACCATAGTGCTGGATCCAATATCAGAATCATATGGAAGATCAAATGGGTTGGTAGATTTGCTGTTAGATGCTTTTAATTGTGCTCCTATCTGCTTGAAAAGTAAAGAAAATGTCTATTGAAAAAGAGAACTAAAATCAACCAAAAATAAAACCAAGGAGAAAATACAAACTGCAGAGGGAATTGCAGATGGATCATACGATGATCCATTAAAATATAACGGTATAACAGGGGCAAGAGGGCCAGTATCCACAGCATCTCTTAATATCCCGTCATTAAAGTCCTGCACAGTTAAAAATCCAAGAATGAGTGAAAGAAAAAGCAAAACATTCTTCAAGATTGCCAGACCAATCCACTCACTTTTTGATAATCTTACTGTAAATACTGATTTATAGTAGTAAAAGGTGCACCAGTTTTCCACTTTGTTGAATGTTCCCAGTAGCTACATTTAGAGTGCCATCTTCAAATGCATTCCATGACTGCTCCAAATAGATTCAAGTTTTTATTTTAACCACTCGATCTTAATTTTTAATTATTTAATGTATGTCAAGTATGTGATGAACCACCATGCACCAGGTGAAGTATATCCTTGTAGATCTCAATACCTTGAGAAAATATACAACTAACCTAAATCGGTAATATACAAGTATATAAATATTACACAAAATATACAAAAACATCCAGAACAAGAAAAGAACCTGTTTCGAACATCAACGACATCCTTGTGAGGAAAAAGCTGGGGGAGTTCTTCGTAAACGTGATTGGCCCCACCGTCGACGCAGACACGAAGATATGCTACTCTACACCGACAACAACAACAAGAACAACGAGACGGCGACACCAGACAACCAAATCGCACGAACATGACAAAATCGAATGAAGCAAGAGAGAAGAAGGACGTACCGTACTTCCACAGTAGATGAGTGAATTAGGGGGAGGCGTTGGTTGAGCAAGACGAGGGCGTAGGTCTGAGGGTGTCCGTTGTCGGAGGGAATCGAGGGGAGGAGGAAGGTGGATGAATTAGTCGTTGTGAGAGGGAGATTTAGCGACGATAAGGAGGCAAGGACGAGGAGGCCGCGATGGAGTTGGAGGCGACGGTAGCATTGAGCAGGTGACGACATTGAGGCAACTTTAAGGCGGCGGAGGCGTTGAGGTTGCGGAGTCCAATAAGGGAGATGGCCTTCAGAGGTTGTGATTTGGGAAATTAGGGATTGGAAAATTCTGATTTGGGAATTAGGGGGGCAAAAGGCGGGCAGCTCTCGCCAAACATTTTGTTTTTTTTTTTAATATTTTATTGTTAATTAATAAAAATTAAAATAATTTATAAAAATAATATTAATTATTACTTAATTGATAAAAAAAATAATTTAATGTTATGATAATTGATAAAATAATTTAAATTATTACATCAAATTAATAATTATTTAAAAATAAAAATATATTTTAAATAAATCTAATAATTATAATAAATTAATTTGATATATTGTATTATTTTTAATATGTTCATAATTTTTCAATATATTGTATTATCAATAAATAACTAATGCTCAATTATCATAGTTTAATAATTATATTTGTGCATTTATAGAAAATATAATTATATTAAGAATTGCTTATATAAGTGTTAGTTAAATTTTAATAATTTTTTATTATTATTTTATGGTTTGAATTAAAAATTTTAGTCATTAACGACGGAAAAATGATATATTAATGACGACTTATTTTGCCTGTCGTTAAAAGTTATCTTATAACGACGGTATTTATATTTAGTCGTTAATTGTATTACATTAACAACCAAAACTAATGTCGTCGCTAATTTTTTGTCATTAATGCCTGTTTTTGTTATAGTGTGAGATTGATGTTGAATTCATACTCAAATTGATCAATGGTTGTAATAGAAAAAAAACATATATATATATATATATATACTACTTAAGTCGGCGCAAACGTTAGGAAAGATGAAATGTAAGCAAGGCAAAGCAAGAATAAAACTTTTATATATTTTTTTTTTATTTTGATGAAAGGTTTATATTTATCAGTGTACGAGTGCAGTTATAGTCCAAATTTAAATTTATATTTTCTGGATGAGTTTAGGTCGTTCACTAAGAGATTTATTTATGACAAAAAAAAAGAATGTCACACACACGCACACGGATTTGGATGAATTGGCAACAAGATTTTTTTATGAATTTTTAGATAACAGATACTAAGAAATAAAGTAAGATAGAAGTTCAAATAAACACTTAATGTGAGGATATGAAATTGGATAATATTGAGTTAAGACAATTTCAGCACCAACCGTTGATTCCTAATTTTTAGCAGAAAAGATTAGCAACATTAATTTAATTTCAAATATGAGGATTTGTTATTAAATGCAATTAGAGATGATGATAGTTCTAGTTTAAACAATCACCATACATGATATGCGGGATTCTAATTTAAACAACTATCATAAATTCAATTGCAATTAAATTAATCATCCGGGTTTGGGTATGATAGCGTTTCCAGTTCTAGTAACTCCTATGCGTGGCATGAAAGCTCTAAGTTAGACTTATAATCCAATCCAAATCTAGTGATTTCTCAATAATTAATACACACTCATACTGAAATTTAAATTAATGTCACTCATTTAAAGCGCAACTTTCTTTGGGAATCATTGGCGTTGGACACTGTCCTTACCTTAACCCAAGATTGGATTTAGCTACTCATCTCCATTTGAAAGTTAATTGATAAGAATTTAAATAGCGTAATTTAAATAACAAAATTTAAATGACAGGAATTAAAATAGCAGAAATTAACCGGGCATTTAGGCGGTGGATAATTTAAATGATAGAAATTAAAATTGCAGAAATTTAAAAGCATAAATTAACCGACCATTTAGGTGGTGGATAATAAAGTAACAATAAAGGACATAAGAATTTAAGAGAAGAAAAAAAGAAAATAAGTAAGATCACAAGAGAAAAGAAGAGAGAATCAGAGCAATTCTCAAAGAGAAAATTTAAGAAAACAACTAAGCTTTTATTCAAGAATAATAATCACTTTTACAAGTGCAACCAAGTGAGTTATTTATAACCCATAAGATGCAATATAAACCACACAATTTCAATTATTCAACTAAATATAATTATATCTAATGGACACTCACACACCTAAAGTTAAATGGATTTTAGCTAAAATACACACCTAAAGTTAAATGGATTTTAGCTAAAAGACACACCTAAAAAGCACTCATAAAACAAATATTTAAAAATAAAAAATAAAAAAAATAGATTTTTACAAGTTGGGTTTTGGGCTTTCTTTATGTTGGATTTGAGCTTTCCTTAGAATTAAAATGCTTGGGCCTTCTTTGGTATTAAAATGCTTAGGCTTTTTTTGGATTAAAATGCTTGGACCTTCTTTGGAATTAAAATGTTTAGGCTTTCTTTGGTTGGACTCCATTGAATAGTTGACCCAATTGTACTAGATTTTGAGTAGTAACGTTGACCATTCGATTGACTCTTTAACATCTTCAATTACTCGATAAATGTCAATTTCTTCATATCATCCTGACAATAGTACATAATGTGCATATTTATTCAAATTAAACATTAATATAAGATAAAAAATAGGGAAATAATTCATTAAGATCTAGAAAAATTAACTCCTCGTCAAAGCAATCCACTAGAACTCAACTCTCTCACCTCTTAAAGCTCCAACTAAGATGATGATGGAAAAAGAAAAAAATGGAAGGAGAAGAAGATGCAACCATCGAGCACCAAAAGAGAAGAAAGATGAGGAAGTAAATGAAGAAAAGACAAGGGCATGGGAGAAAAAAATGAGGAGTGGGCTGCCAACCATCCCCCCTTAGAAAATTACCATTTTGCCCTCCACATAAAACACACACACAAATATCTCACACCTTTTTTAGTCATTTGGTTCCTTTTTCATTTCTTTCTTTTTTTCTTTATTCGCCCAAATTATGCAATTCCCTTATTGCTCTCCACTTTTCCCATTCACACACATAACTCACAAGCCCTATTTAGGCATTTCACATTTTCATTTATTTTAAAACACAATTTTGCAATTGGGCTCAAGCCCAACGCATCAACCCACTTATTTTAATTGGCCCATCTCATTAATACATATAATTTCATACACATGTGCCCAAAGCCCATTTCACTAACCCAACTCAAAGTGGCCCATTCAAAATCATTCTCATTTATTTAAAACACAACCCACTAATACATGGGTTTAGGCCCAAATGGGCAACCCAATCCATTAATTTAATACATAATTTATTTACATACATTTGCAACATAAAATATTTCTCACATTTATTCTAATTGGGAAAAAATTTCAATTCCCATAAATAAATTATTAATAACTCCTAGACCTATTAATGGGTCGTTACAGTATAGGCGCTAGGCCAGTTTCTACTAGTGGGTCATCAGAATCAATGCATGCATCGCATATAAAAAGTATATGAGACTTAGGTTGTTAGGTGAGCAACTTATGGGGGTTGTCTCTAGGCACCTATTTTTCTTACACTATGATTTTTTTTTGAACCTCAAATTATGTAAACTTATGCTACATATACTCGTTGTTCATCTTACTATTATATTATTGTATTCATGATGTTCATCTTAGCATTTTTTTTTATTGCATGCTCTCCTAGTGGGCATGACATATCTTATACTCGCAAATTCACAAGACTTACCTCTTTTTTTCTAAAAAAAATATTTTCAGAAGATTTTTCTTTTGAATACTAGTCCAACAGATCTTCTGGTATGATGTCAGACTTCTTTTGATTACTGATTTGATATAGGATACTCCATGGAGACGCACACTTATTGTTGAGTCTTTTCTTTTGTACTTTATTTTTGTGGTAGACCTTTGTGCCAGAAGCCAGCAATATGAGACTGTATATGTATTTATGACAATAGGATGATTTTTGTAACTGTTGTACATGAGATATCGAGATTTTTGTGGGAAGTTGATATAGTAATTTAATTTATGTTTTTATATTTTGTCAGTATTATTAATACTTATAGCAAATCAAACTAAAGAAGGGCTTAATAATCCACGGTGGGGCTGTTGGACCTAGGGATTAGTGTCAATCAAGACCAATTAGAAATCGGGTCGTGACACGAATACCTTTCTTCTTTCAGGACCCCCTTTGGGTGACCCCTTTCGAGCAAACCTTGTTCTTACGCTTGACCCTGTTGACTTTCTGCTAAGCTTCCCCCAAAACAAGCAAATTTAAAATTTCAATTGTTGTATTACAGTAACAACAATCGCCAAATAGTAATTAGGAAATATCAAACTTCTTTGATGTTAATCAAACTCTGTGATCTATTATGAGAATCACTTTATATTCTCAAAACACCTTAATGATCTTGAGTGGCATCTGATAACATATCAAGATAATCTAAATAGTAATGAAGTTAATTTAACGTGAACATATACAAGGCAACTTCTTTCAAGTTGGAGGATCAATTGTACAATAGCAACGAATAACAATTTATTAATTTTCTTAGTCATGTGATTTGTTATTAACGTCACGTTTGGTATGCTATTTAACCAATAATTACCCATATATTTATTATAAGCATCTCATATTTTTTGACATGTGACTCTTCACTCTTTATCATTAGTATCTCATACTAATTAAAGTAATAAATATATATGTTAGTCTATATTCACTTAATTAAAGCCCCTATTTAAGAAAATTAAGGATTAAGAATAATTTAAAACTTCTTGTACTAAAAAAATTTGTTCATATATTATTAACAACTTAAAAATGAGATTTTTACATGAAATTTACGATTGATTCATACAAAATTAAAAAATTATAAATAAAAATAAATTATTATTTTAGTCATATTATGTGCAATAATACATTAAATATCTCTTTTAAATATCATCTAAATTTAATATTAATTTCACACGACTGAAATTCATAATTTTCAGAGCTTACCCAAAAAAACAAAATCTCAATCTTAATAGTGGGACCAAAAAGGCCATGATTGTGGAGAGAGCGAGGAAGTTGGTAATGCCATTGTCCACGTGTCCTCCTCTCCTTTTGTCTCCACCTTTGACGTTTCCCATATCAATGAAGAAAAGTCCAAAATCCATGGATTGATACCAAATCCATGAGGCCCCACAAACATCTCTTCATCAAAATGATTGAAGGCTCTGTGTGGTGATTGGCTTTGGAATGATTGTCCAAGATGGGATGGTATAATAAAATATTAAAAATTAATTATTAAATATAAAAATTTAAGATAAATTATATTAAATATCTAAATTTTATATTTTATAACAAATTAATTACTATATTTTAAATTTCATCGCTATAATCATTTGAATCTTTCAAAATGCATGCAAACGGTCTTTCACACATATTTAATAATTTGAGATATCGCAAGATCATGAATTTAAATTTATTTTTATTTAATATTATACAATTATCTGTATCTATTTAAGAGGATAAACCCTTAAATTTTAATTTATGATAAACTTATCTATTTATCTAAAATTATAAGATAGATGAATCATAAGTTCTAAAGAGAAAGCGTATTCAGGACATAAGTTAAGTAGTTAGATCACGATAAGTTATGATTCTCATTATTAGGTCGTGGATTTGAGTTTTTGTCCTACGTATTAAGATAAAAAGATAAAATTTTTACTTATAATTTATTTTTTTTTATAGAAATTAAAAATAAAAATAATGAAAGAATACGCAAATCTGATAATTATGAGAAGGCGATAAATTTGAACAGAAGATGATCTATATGAGAGTGACCCCTCAAATTTCACGTTTTCCAAGGAAGTTGTGGCAAAGTGGGTCGCCACATAATCTTCCCTCCTCCATCCATTGTCTCAGCCTTGGGGTTTTCTTCCTCTGTTCCGGACCCATCTCTTTCAACATCTTCTGATCAATCAATCAAGCAATATGGACCTCATTTCATGGTACAGCTGTCATGTGGCATGCCAGGTGGCAGCCCCCTTGCAAGATGGGAAATAGCTGTGAATTAGAATACTATAACAACTACAATCATACACCAAGTTTTAATCTTTTTTTAAGTGAAGTCAATTCTTACTTAATTATTATTTTGTTATCTTATTATTTTATTTTGTTATATTAAATGATTATTATTATTATTTTTTTTTAGTAAACTTCTTCTCTACGCCAATACCCAAAAAAATGAGGTCATTAAATTATTCTTAAAAATTATACAATATTATCGTGTCACGTGTCTTTATTGATAAGTAATAGAAAAATAACATGTATCTTATCATTCTGATAATACATGTCTTCTTTATCCAACATAGATTTAAGGGATAAATTCACAAAATCTAATTCCCATATCGTAATCTCGAATAACCCAACTCCAATAAGCATAATTAGAGATATTTGAGCTCAAATCTCTTGAAATTAACTTATCTTTTTTTACCCTAACAAGTTTACTAAGTTTATTCAATTTGATGAAATCTTCACTAACTTTAAGTCTATCTAGTTCAATGAATTCTTCTCTAAATTGAGTTGGAATATCCTAACTCACTTTATTTCTGAAAATTCAAACTTGATGTTATCTCTATTTATTATGATGAATTCGTCTTCAACTTAAGATAATCAAATTTAAGAATTTCAAAAGTAATTCTAAATATCACGTCTCACTTCACTTTTATAAAGGACGAAGCTTCACAAGTAAACTAAAAAACTCATAGTAATCAAACACATTTATTATCTATCTATTAAACTAAATATATATATATCTTGTACTTAAAAGTATTTTATTCATAAAAAATTTTGCCCATTGTTTTTTGGTTTAAAAATGCATAAAGAAATTTTATGCAAATATTAGTTATTTAATTTCTTATTAATTAATATAATTATTAAATCCACACTTTTAACCAATCATTGAAAAAAACCCAGAAGAGTCAACATCATAATATTGGGCATACCTTGAGTATCACAAAGAAAAACTATTCTAAAATAAAACAACAAGAGCCAAACCATTAAACAAGAAGATATTATCCTTGGAATATAATCAAAAAATACAATTTGTTCAAAGAAGAACTCATTGATAATGTAGCAAATGCAATCTCGAAAAGAAAGGTCTCACTTTTTCTAACTTTACTAAATATTATTAGGTTTTTTATATCAATTTTATGATGAAGATATTTGATTATTTTATTAAAAAGTACTTAAAGAGCTCAGATGCCACACTTTTTTTCTTTTTTCGTCTTTAAGTATTATTTAACTTTTGATACAAATATCAATATTTTATAATAAAAACATCTAATTACTCTCAAAATAATAATTTAGAGGGTATAAACATACCCATACTTTGATAGTTTAGGACTTGGATCTATTATCTTATTGAGAATGGTTGAAAGAATTGAAGCAATAGCAATGGAGCTCAATTATTGATTTGATACAAATGGAGCTCTCTGGACCATTCATCTGTTTAGGTCAGCCTTATAATGACCATATGGTTGCCGAAATTAAGTCATTGAGACTTCTACCTCCGAAAATGACATAAGCCACTCATATTTGTTTTTTTTAATTCCCAATCCATTTTACAACGTCCAAGTATCTTTAATTTTTGTCCTAGAGGGTGAATCGCTCATCCCAGATGCTCCCACATTCAACTCGACAGAATATGAGGGGGTTAATCATGATGACTCAGCCGAGCACAATGACTAGACCAATGCTCACTACGCACAAGGAGCCCCCCTCATTGACTCGAATGAATGTTGTTCTGCCTAACATTAGGGGTGTGTATATTTCAATCTAGATCAAATTAGACTCACAATACTCGTTCAGTCTAAGATTGAATAACCTCGATCTCGACTCATTTTTGGTTTAAAAAATAATAATTTTTGTCGACGTTCAATTTCGGCCGACTGTGATTCGTTTTGGGCCGCGGTGAGTCAATCCAAAAAATACCGAGAAGGAAGGAACCCCCCCCCAAAAAAATTCCAAGCGTGTACACCAGAATCTTTTACGTGGTTCGGCCAGAACGATGCCTAGTCCACGGCCGCCATCTGATTATTCTTTCAGAGTGGCGGTATCTGATTATTCTTTTTCGTCCTTGCCCCTCATGGTCTCTTTCATTCTCATTTATATTGAGGGGTTTTTACAATTTAGATAATATATAAAAATACAGTGATTGTATAATGGGGGACAAACAGTTCTTATCGCCTTCACAAGACCGGGAATGGGATCCTCATTACGAGGGGCATGGGCTGTTACAGATAAAGTGATCGGACCCTACCTCTGACTTCTCAGCAGTTTTGCCACTCATGCGAGCTGGAGGTTTTAGGCCAGCGACGTGGATGGGCCAGCGATCTGGAGGATATTTCAGGAGCTCGTTAGTCGATTGCTTGGAGCTTGCTGGGAGATTACCAGGAGCTCGTCATATGCTCGCTTTACGAGTTCCGAATCTTTGGTGGAGGCTGGACTTTCCTTGACAAGGTCGTCCGGGCCTTCTTGGCCTGGGTGATTGGGCCGGTCTATCGGACCAAGTCTGGTCCATGCGGGGTGATGCGGGAAATACATATAACAATTTTTTAATTTTTTTTTATCCTGATTTAATCTGGACTTGTTATACACCACTATATTCAAGACATAATAATTTTTCAAAACATATGATTGAGGGATTATGATGTTACATTAGATATTTGATGGTATAAGATTAAAATATTAACAATGAATCATCATGTTAGCAAGAGACACATTAATGGGTTTTATTTAAATTTTCTATAGATAAAATAGACACCTCTCATTTTCACACTATTAGCAATAGAGTAACTCATTAAACAATTCAATTATTGATAAACCACTATCAAATCAACATAACTTTCTGTTTCGTCTTGAGTTTCTATCTAAGTTAAAGAAGTTATGTTGAGAGTTAATTAAAATTCACTTTTGACTCAACAATGGTTATAATTGAAATTCACTTTAACTTGAATTCTATGTTGAGAGTTAATTAAAATTCACTTTTGACTCAACAATGGTTATAATTGAAATTCACTTTAACTTGAATTCTAACTCGATGATATCAAACACTGGTAATCGAAACTCACTTCGAGTTGATGATATCAAACACTTTTATATAATCAAATACGTGCCACATAATTAAGGATATGCAAGCAGTCGGTTCGAAAATTCACTAACAAATTAAATTGAATCGGGAATCAAAATCGAATAGAACTGAACTGACCAATTAATTCAAAAAAATAAATTAATCGATAATTAAAAAAATCAAATTCAAATCATATAAATCGAATTAAAAAGAAAAACTAAACTTTTAAAAAAATTAAATCAACCAAATCAATACAAGAAAAAAATCAAATCGAATCAAGAAATTCGATCAATTCAATTCAAGTAAATTAAACTTTTACTTTTTACTGCACATAACTTAAATACTCAAATGACAGTGAAGTAAATCTTAAATCATTAAAATATAATTGAACCTAATGAAAACAAAAATTAATTGATCCAAATAGAAACTTGCATGATTGAAGACGAATTTTAGTGAAAAGAGAAAGGCAATTAAGTAAATAAATGAAGGGTCCCTCTCTCAAATCAATCAAGGGTGATAGGAATTTGGGATATTTGGAAGGGACCACATAATTTATTCTCGTAGAATTTTTATATTGTTAATGAATGTCAGCCTAACATTATTGATGATCAAAATAGTTAACATTCAGCATTCAGTCCAAAAAAAAAGGAAGAAATAATTCTAATTTTTTTAATATATAAATCGAGAGATGTTTTTATTTTTCATTAGTCATCGATCAGAATATTTCACCTTTTTTATAAATTATGAGTCGAGCTATTGTGATCTCGTAAATTAGATTATATCTTATGGATCTTTGAATAAATACATGTGACATGAGTTTTATATGATAGTAAAATTGAACCCACAATCTAATGTGTGCCACGGAAAATAAAACTAATTTTAGACTGAAAATAGCAATATGTACTTTTCAAACGGGGTGGTCGGAAGAGAATTGCGACGCAATGGGGGCAAAATAGTCAATTGGTGACTAGATGCTAAAGTAGTCAAAAATCCACCCACTCGAAGACACAGTCAAACCGCCTTTCAAGTTTGAACATTGAACCAGCAATTTCCCCACGCGGCTGAATGATATCGTTTATTTGTCATATTTATTAAGTTTGATAATTTTAATTATTTTGATATAAATTAATTTTTATATTAAAAAGAATTAAAATAATTAAAAATAAAAAATATTATTATTTTTACACTTTATTATTTTTTTTGATTGATTTAATTTTTTTAATTTATTCAATTTGTTTAATTTGAGAATCTATTTAATGTTTAATTTAATTTTTGACATAAATTTAATTTATTTAATTTAAACAATTCGATCAATTTAGTTACTCCCTCTGCTCGAAAAGTATCTTAAAATGATTATATAAAAGGAAAATTATTATGGTAAAAAATAATAATTTATTAATTGATGATAAATATATTATATTTTAAGATGTTTCACTAATTTATAAAATTATTGTAAGTTTAAAAAATAAGAAATATAATTATTATATTTTTTTATGACTCGAGTATCTTAATTTCGTTTACCTAGTTTTGGTGGAGATCAACTTTCCTTATTGGTTTAGTCTTCGGGTAAATTGGATGCGATCGCAAGTTTATACACTCTTAAGCTGTTACGTGATTAAGTATCTACCAAATAAGGTATTTTTGACTTCACTGGGAGTCAAACCCCTACCATTTTCAAAGAAATTTAAAAACTTTACCACTTGTGCCATGCCTTAAGGGTAATTATTATACTTTTAGATTAGCACTAGCCATCGCTTCGAATGGATAAATAAATAATAAAAATAAATAGATCTCTAATATTTGAAATTGATAATGGAAAAATATATATTTTAACCTTTATATATATATTTGCATTTAGATATTTAATCATTTTGTTATTTCAAAGACATCCATGAACTTGTAATTTGGAGTTAATTGCAATTTTAAATTTTTTTATTATTTTAATTATATCCATAAATTATATAATTTTGAGTCAATTATATTTATAATTTTTTTTGTTATTTCAATTACACCTCTAAATTATGTAATTTTAAATTAATTGTACACCTCGATAAATTTGTTGAGAACAGTAAATTTAAGGGTGTAATTAAAATAATAAAAATTAAAAATTTTGGTTGTCTCTAACCTCTTAGTGGATGGAAAAAGAGATTTTTGATATTTTTATAATATTATAAAATGAGTTTAAAATGTTTTCAAACTTATATAAACAATTAAATTTTTTTTTTTATGTTTTTCGATATTTTGATACCAAAAGTAGTTCAAAAATGCCAAAATAACACCCTTAAAGACATCTTCATATATTATAGCTTACAATCACAAGTGCCCAAAAAATACTATACAGTTACATTTTGTGTTTGTTTAGAAGTGTGACAACTAATTTGCCTTTAAAGTATAGTGGTCTATTTAATAATCTTTTAAAGTAAAGTGACAAAATTAGACGCAAAATTAAAATATAATTACTTATTTGACACTTGATTTAAAAGAAAAAAGGAAAAGCTGAACGGACGCGTGCATCAGTGGATGTACACAGACGTACAATAATACAAAGCGTGCCTGGGTTCAGCTTGTATATGCGTCGGACACGGATGAGATATTTGCGGAGGCGGTCTTGCCCGTTCTTCTTTTCCGATCAACGCTGACGTGGATGGGTGGGTCCCACGTGTCTTGATTTTATTTGACAATAATGTTACTTGTGCACGTATTTTAACATTTATAACATTATAAATACTTTTTTTGAAAATTAATAATAATTTTTATACCGACATCATCTCCATCAATCCAGCTTGGCACGTGACGGGTCATCAAGCTGACGTGTTAGATCATGCACGG
This sequence comes from Diospyros lotus, assembly GCF_014633365.1. Taxonomy (NCBI): domain Eukaryota; kingdom Viridiplantae; phylum Streptophyta; class Magnoliopsida; order Ericales; family Ebenaceae; genus Diospyros; species Diospyros lotus. The sequence continues at coordinate 37,893,738 of NC_068350.1, read as the reverse complement.
AAGGCGGTTGTCGGGTCGTCCGAGGTGGCGATGACAAGTGTTGACCTGTAAGTGGGCCACCGTGTTAAAAAATAATGTTTTTTTTGGATGTTTATGACTTCTCAATCGCTCTAATTTGCAATTCAACACGAAATTGTCTACCTTATTTTTTAGCCTAATCATATGACGCGGCAGTATTTTTAGCGTTAATTTCTCATTTCTATTGTTAAATAATAAGAAAATAATACGTATTTTTTAGGTAATATAAAATTAGATATAAAAAATAAATTTAAATATAATTCTTAAATCTTAAGCAGAGTTGTAATCGAATCGAGTCGAGTTTTTCGTCGCTTTATTGAGTTCAAGTTTGGCTCGATAAGTCAATTTATAAACTTAAGTCCATTAGTATTCACGAACCTCTAATTAAATATGTTTGTGAGTTTTATTAAATCAAATTTGATTAAATTTAAGGGCTTGTTTATAAATTGAGATTTAAAATTAAGTTCAAATTTAATTTATTTATCTAAACAAATAAATTTAAATGAACTTTTTTTTAAACTAAATATAGAGCCGCTCACAAATGAATTGGCTCATTTGCGACTCTAATCTTAAGGACTTAGGTCACATTTGATAGACCTATTCAAATATAAATTCAAACAAAATATTTTGTTATTCGATAACAATTAAAAAAAAAAATTGGAGAAGATCTCAAGATTCTTCATAAATTTTAAAGATAATTTCAAATATCTAATAATAGTAAAATTTGAAAATTTTGGAAAAAATCTCGAGAATTCCAACAATCTCGAAAATTACTCCAAAAATCTAATCACCTTTAACATTCAATATGCTTTATTAAATATAAAAATAAAAATAAAATTGTTCATAATAAAGTATAAATAATTTTTATTAAATATAAAATACATAAAATTCAATTAAGATATTTTGGTTAAGTGAAAAAAAGATTAAAAAAGACTATTGCGTTCCATGATTGAAATAGGATTATAACAAAAAAAAAAGAAAAAGAAAAAAAAAAGCTAAGGAAAATATTATAAAACATTTTTAATCATATATGTCGACAATTAAGTTGCATGGAAACGGAAATGGAAATCGGATATGATATAAAATTAAAAAAATAATAAAAAATAGAAATGTAAGAGAATGCGTAAATAAAAAAAAAGCAATTTTTTGTAAATATAACTTTTAATATAGAAAATTATAAAAAATACTATATTTAATATAAAAATAAATATAAATTTCATAATGTATTCAAACAAATATAAATATAAGTTCTATCATTCATGAACCATGGCTTATTTATTAAAAATAAATAATAATTTTTTTTCAAATAATCAAATATAATATATGCAAAATGAAAAAGAAAGAAGATATTGAATTTAGGCTTACAAATTTTGAGTTAGAGAAGGAAAAAGTTCAGTCTCTAACCTCTTTGTGGACGAAAATGCACTTCTAGATCAAAAATGCGTTCTCAATATTTTTCTAATATTACAAAATGGTCACAAAACACTTTTAAAATTACAAAAAGGGCCCAAAAAAGATTTTTCTTGTGTTTCTAGGCATTTCGATGTAGAAAACTGTTAAGTTTAAGGGTAAGTAAATATGATTTTGATGATAACAAAAATATTTTTATGATATGAATGTATTTTTTATTCATGTAAAATATAAATTTATTTTGAATTAAAAGTGAGTACAAAGAGTAAATTTATTTTAAATTAAATGTGGATTGTCTTTAGACATGTTTGCCTATTTTGATAATTTATATCTCAAAAGTTTATGTTTAAATTTACATATCTTGATAAATGCATTTCTTATTCATGCAAAAAGTAAATTTATTTTGAATTAGAGAATTACGACATATTTTCTTGTTTTAATCATTTATGTGTCAAAAGGTTATATTTAAATTTTCAAATCTTGATTTCTCATACAAAAAATAATTTTATTTTGAATTAAAGATGAGACATATTTTCTTATTATTTGAAAAAGTCTAAACATTTTTTGAATTTTAAATTTCATATTAACCTTTTGTTTAATGGCTAGTGTGTTTAGAAGATGTATATATATAGGGTAAGTATGGTGGCTCATGGTAGAATAAATTTGATAGAGCATTCAAACAAGAGTAAGAATGTTCGAAGTGCTGGAAGTGTACTAACTAGTGGAATTCTCAACCATTGGTGACTTATTTGTAATTGTCTCTGGTTATAAGTTTGTTATTTTTACTCACTTGTTGTGTGAGGGGATTGTATTTGCTAATAGTGTGTTAGTGGTTCTTGCTTAGGCAATTGATTGTATGTTGGTTTTAGTTCCAATTAAAAGGTAGTGTTGATTCTACCTTAAATTAAAAGTTAGTGTTGATTCTCCCTAGTGGAACCTCAAACTAAGTTTTGAGAGAAAAGATTAGGTTATTTAGATTCGAACCTCTATAAATTTTTCTTGTTCCTTGTGGTTGTGTGATTTTATTGTTATTAATCTTACTATAGTCATCATATATTAAGATCACAAATTTAAGAGTTTTTAAAAAAGTTAAAATTATTAATTTCTTTTAAAAACTCAATTTACCCTTCTTGAGTATTTTTCTAGGCAATAAAAACGTTTTGAAAACGCAAAAATGACATCCCTAAAGTGTTTCCATGCATCATAGGTTGAGAAAGTGTTTTTCTAAAATTCTCTTTATGTACATTGTTTTAAAAAATAAAATTAATTATGCTAATAAAGTTTGAATTCATGGGCTCTAAATTATAAGTAATTTATTAAATAATTTTACTATACACCAAGACTCATTATTTTTAAAATTTTACTTAAAAAAATTAAAAAATAAATTATAACTGTCAAATACTATCTAATGAACTTTTATTAAAAACTTTTATATTTTTACCCTTCGTAAGAATTTCTTCTCTAATATCTATATATATTATAATCTAAGATTATTTTAACATTTTTAGGTAGTGCAAATAGTTCTCTGCACATGTTTGAGAGCTTGAGATACCACGAGGTCGTGGATTTGATTCTACTTTTATACGAAAATATGCAATAACCTGTGTCTATTTGAGGGGTTAGATTTAGGGTTTTATCTTTCGACGAACTTATCTATACACTTAGAACAATTTAGGCAGACTATGTTATAAAAAAAAAAAAAATTATTGATTGAAAGAGATCCTATGGGTTAAGAATTACTTTAATTTATAAAAATAAAAATATGTAAAAATACTCGATATTACATAAAAGTATGTAATATTACATACATTAAGTGTTCAGTCAAAATGAACAATATTTCATATCGTCACTTATTCTCATTGGCCACCACCGGATCGATGATGGTCAGCCCGATCAGCCACACTTGGACTGACCACCGTCTAGACCGTGGTTAGCGAGTGGAGAAAATGTTTAATAAAAAAAAAAAAAATTTTTTTGTTAAAAAAAAAAGAAAAGAAAGAGGAGTAAAAGAACGAAGAGCTTCGCCGCCTCACCGCCCTCTGGAACTGACGTGGGATTCCTCAACGAGTCAACAGACATCTGCACGTGCACTAATCTATTTTTCCTATTTCCAAAACATAAATATCCATTTCCGGAAATCGAACGGCCTGTGCCTCTCCACGTGTCCACATCCTACGACTCCATCCCGCTAAGCTGCTCGACCTTTAACGCCCATCGCCGCTATATAAACCCCTCCCGCCTTTCCCACCACTTTGCCCGTTATTACCCTTCCGAGTTAGAAAACCGTTTGAGCTTCGCTTTTCCTCTTCTCTCTGTAATATCGCTCGTAGAAGCTTGCATTCTCTTTGGAGTGCACTTCTTCTGAGCTGATTTCTACTTCTCTCTCTCTCTCTCTCTATACGTATAGCTCATATACATACATAGACTAGAGTGGCTTGATCGGAGGCTCTCCGGAGGGCTTTGGAACTTTCGAGAGGTGAGTTCCTTGTGGTGAATTTTGATCGGTTTCCTTCAGTTTGTTAGTACTGTGATCGAGCAATGGGAATTTTGATCTCGAGGTCTGTTTCTGTTACGGCGGCGGTTACTAGGTCGAATCTCGATTTGCTTGGCGTTTTGTTAGTTTATTTTCCGTGTTTCCTTTATCGTGAAGAAACCTATTTCCGCTTGCATTTGAGGTTGGCCTCCCGTATTTGATGGCTCTACAGCCTTTCTTAGTCCTTGTGGGTAGAGTAGGTGGTTTGATTGAAGAAAATGTCTAAACAATCACAATTACCACTAATTTGGATTAAGGAGGTCAAAAAAAAAAAAAAAATCATTTTTCAAATTCAAAATTCATTAAGAGATTTAAGGAATTTACCAATCCCTCTTCGTTCAACAATTACTTGGACTGTATAAAGTGAGGTGAAAAATTTTGAGTTCTTCAAAACACGGTTTGGAAATTGGTACTGTGTATGCACAGGCTGCTTTTTGTTTGAAAAAGATCTGTGCTAACATGTTGATTCAAACATCAATTCGCTTTTCTCGGCGTCGTAATCGCGATATTTTCGTAAGGATCGGCCATTTTTCTACTTTTTGCTTCCCTTTCTCTAGCATATTCCTGGTGTTTCTCACCGCTCTCTTTCTGTCCTATGAAAAACTCTGTTGTTCTCCACTTTTCCGACTAGTCGATCTCCAGAGAAAGCTTTTGCAAAAGCTTAAAGCCAAACAAGAACCATGGTCCATATCTTGCTCTGTTTTTGAATCCCTTTTGTTTCTCTTTTAATCTTGAGAAAACCCAACCTAAAAAAAAAATTGAAATTAGAAAAAAAAAGGCATATGCCCAAGGTGCCAAGTCAACTGAAGTTAGGCTTGAATGAAGACTAGAAGTCTCAAGCTTTTGCAAAAGCTAAAAGCCAAACAAGCACTATGGCCCATCTCTTGCTCTGTTTTTGAGTCCATTTTGTTTCTCTTTTAATCTTGAGAAAACCCAACCTAAAAAAGAATTGAAATTAGAAAAACAAAGGCATACACAAGGTGCCAACTCAGCTGAAGTTAGGCTTGAATGAAGACTAGAAGTCTAAAGCTTTTCAGAAGCTTAAAGCCAAACAAGCACTGTGGTCCATATCTTGCTCTGTTTTTTAGTCCCTTTTGTTTCTCTTTTAATCTTGAGAAAACCCAACCTAAAAAAAAATTGAAATTAGAAAAACAAAGGCATACACACGGTGCCAACCCAGCTGACCTTAGGCTTGAAGGAAGACTAGAAGTCTCAAGTTTGAGTGTCGTTTCCCGCATGAGATTTAGGTAGCTGCTTGCCATACTTAAGCAGGATTTACGGGCAAAAAGGTTGATGCTGCCGATGATTGTCCATCAGGGGTTATCCACACCGGTCCAGTTAACCAGTTGATGATGGTGGAGTTGCTCTTCTGGTTATCTGTATTTTGAAGTATTTTTGATAATTATGTTTCCGTACTGTTGTGAATATGCTATGATTTCATCTACTCTTTAGACTGGTTTCTCCATTTAAGTACTTTTTTTTTTAGAAAAAAATCTTTCTCTAATTCGGTTATATTATTTCATTTGTTGATGTAGTTTGTTGTGGGCGAGTTATAGGGTGTGCAAAGATGACGATTACTCCAAAAATCTGTGTCACTGATGGAAACCTGGTGGTTCATGAGAAGACTATTCTGAAAGATGTGCCTGATAACATAGTTCTGACACCAGGACCAGGTGTAGGCCTTGTCGCGGGTGCTTTCATTGGTGCCACTGCTGAACATAGCAATAGCCTCCACGTCTTCCCCGTTGGGGTCTTAGAGTAAGTTGGAAGATTCTTTAATGTTATTAAGCCATTAATTTTAATGTTTATATAGTTTTTATTCTGCTAATGTTCACCGCCTACTAAATTTGATGCATGCATTCTCAAACAAAAGCTAAAATATGGAAGCCAGGCTCTCCAAATAATATTCTTCACTCCTAGCTAGGATACAAGAAATAATGTAAAAACATACATTTGTGAACAAATTCAACGTCAAGAGCATGTTATTTGTGGCATAGTTTGAAATTAGAAATAAGCATGCTTGGTGGTGTATTCTGCTCTGTTTTCTATGCTAATCTCTTCAATTTTAATAATAGGTAACATTTTATACTAAGGGTTGCAATTTTCTTACTGCAGTTATATTTCTTACTGGTTGTCTAGGCTGTCTTTCAGTTCTTTGTGCAAAGTTATTGTATCATGACATATAAGTAATACTTTCATATGAGATTTGGACGTACTACTTTGGAAGTAATAGGTTCGCTTGATTTTTGTTCCTGGAGATCCAGGCTGCTACTAGAATATAAGTATGTTTAAATTTTCCTATCTTTCAGTTTAATTTGCCAAGATAGTCAAGTTTAACATTTGATACATAACTTCCATGAAAGAGAGGGCAAAAGATATTTAGAACATGCCTTCTTAATTCTGTTGTCTTATTGGAATTTAGGAGCAAATGCGTACTGGAAATGAAATTTCATCTGTTTCTATGCTTCGTTACATGGTTTCACTGAATTACTTTGAGTTGCTTTTAGGCCATTGTGCTTGTAATCATGAGTAAAATCAAGCTTTATATTGAATTAGCAGGAACAATAAACACAGATTTTATGACCAAGCTTTTGAAACTACTTTCTATGTGGCAGAGGTCTTCGATTCATGTGCTGTTTCCGTTTCAAGCTATGGTGGATGACACAGAGAATGGGCACTTGTGGGAAAGACATTCCCCTTGAGACTCAATTCATGCTCGTGGAGAGCAAGGACACCACTGAAGATGGACGTGATGATGTCCCAGTCATATACACAGTCTTCCTTCCACTTCTTGAAGGCCAGTTCCGTGCTGTTCTCCAAGGCAATGAGACGAATGAACTAGAGATTTGCCTTGAGAGTGGTGAGTAGTTGTTCATAGTCATCAACAAGTACATACACATGTCCTGTCAAATCAGTCGAACCCAGCTGCCAAATAAAGAAGAGTCACCATCCAATGTGGTGGGGGTGGAGCTGTCATTGCAAACACAACCAAGCTGGAGAAATGTGTTTTGACAAATCAATCACTGTATCATTCAAATGAATGGAATTAGTGGATCTATAGTGTATAGATCTTCGAAAAAACTGAGTTTGAAAGAAACAAAACAACCTTGTGTTTTTTGGTGTGATTTAATTTGCAGGAGATAATGCTGTCAAAACCAACCAAGGACTTCACCTTGTATACATGCACGCTGGGACTAACCCCTTTGAAGTCATCTACCAAGCTGTAAAGTAAGTTCCCTCTTCTAAAGAATTTCAATGTTCTTCTTTTGACTGAATTCATATGTATGATTTATTCGGTTATTGAGGCATGGTCAAGACCTATAGCAAGATTGTGAAAAAGTTAATAGCTCTTGCTTTGGACTGTTTACTCATTGCTAATGTCATGTAATGAAACAGAGCTGTGGAAAAGCACATGCAAACTTTCCGCCACCGTGAGGAGAAAAAGGTAAGGAGAATTCGACTCTTGTACAACTTGTGTCTAAATTTCATTTTGATTGTTGGTAAACAACTGGGTGATGAATGTATGTGTGATTCTCATGGTGCTTTATTTGCAGTTTCCCTCCTTTCTTGATTGGTTTGGCTGGTGCACATGGGATGCTTTTTACACAGATGTAACTGCTGAGGGTGTTGAAGAAGGTCTTAAAAGGTAAATTAACAAGAAGGTGCAAAATTTTCTACAAATTAGTATATGGATCTTGTAATTATTGAGAACTTAGATTACTAATAAAGCTTTAACTATTATTGCAGCTTGTCAGAAGGTGGAACTCCTCCACGTTTCCTTATAATAGACGACGGTTGGCAACAGATTGGCAATGAAGTAAAAGAAGACACTAATTGTGTTGTTCAAGAAGGAGCACAGTAAGATACCTTTCACTTTCTTCACTCCCTAGATAAGGTGACCTTATGTGTGCTGATTTGGGGTTTACCTGGTTAGATTGCACTTCTGATGTTTATAAGACCTAATAAGTTAGATGAATGCTTTATGCTGATCAATGATAGGACAAAGAGGATGTAAAATTTGTTCCACTAGGAGCAACAGCTCCTTCTTTTCTATTTTTTTTTAATTTCCGAAGCAAATAACACTTAAGAGCAGGACTTGAATAATTGCATCCACAAATTGATAGTGCATCAAATTCAGCTATACTTTGATAGTCCTAGATGTTTGATTTCATCATTATGCTCCTGGATGAGAAAATTGCCTTAAAGTTTGACTTGGTGTTTAATAGCATATTGAGGTAATTTTATGATTGCTTTCATCTACTATCTGCAACCTTATTATTTATGGTCCTTGAATGACGATAATAAATGGCTGATTGGGGATATGATCGAAGCTGCATGAAAGTACTATATCCAATGCTTAATATTCTCACAGAGTGCATCACCTTGACGTGTTATTAATGTGGAGATTCATCTTGCAGGTTTGCAAACAGATTGACAGGAATAAAAGAGAATGAGAAATTCAAGAGGAATGGGAAGGACAGTGATCAGGTCCCTGGCCTGAAAATAGTTGTTGATGAAGCCAAGCAACGCCATAATGTGAAGTAAGTTTGTCAACTTAGTGTAGTGCTCTGTACTCTCATGTTTTTTTATTACGAGTCAGGTGCATTTAACCCTAAACCCTTAAGTTGTTAGGTGATGCTGCCTACTCTTGTAGTATAGTATGCTATCTCCTTTTCTTCATTTTCCATCTGAATCTAAGGGGAATTATCCTGCCTGCTTTCCTTGGAGCAGAATTTGTTTCCCTTCAATATTACTTTCTCATGAACCAGGCACTGGTCATCCAACCCACAAATTTAAGCTGTTAGGTGGTGTTGATCATCTCCTTTATGCAGTCCAAGATTCCAACCCACCGCCCCCTCTTTTTCATCACAATAATGGGTCAGTGACAGTTTCTGGAGCAATTTAAATGAGCTGCCACTGGACATTATTGTTTATGTGTTCTCATATGTCACATGCCCTCCAAGGATTTTATCAACAGTTCCGCCTTAATCTATATTGATCTGCAATATCAATGGTTTCTAAACTAATTGAGGTAGACTTGTACAGAGTAGAATCCCATGTAACATCGACATTATCCAAGGAAAATATTTCTTATGTATATATCTGCTTATAATTTTTTCCCCCAAAATTGCCACAGATATGTCTACGTATGGCATGCTCTAGCTGGTTATTGGGGTGGGGTGAAGCCTGCAGCTGCTGGGATGGAGAACTACGATACTGCTTTGGCCTACCCAGTTCAGTCTCCTGGTATACTAGGCAACCAACCAGACGTAGTCATGGACAGTCTTGCGGTGCATGGCCTGGGATTAGTGCATCCTAAGAAAGTCTTCGACTTCTACAATGAGCTCCATGCCTACTTAGCTTCATGTGGAGTGGATGGAGTCAAGGTTGATGTGCAGAACATTATCGAAACCCTTGGGGCTGGTCATGGTGGCAGGGTCTCTCTCACCCGTGCTTACCATCAGGCACTTGAAGCTTCCATTGCGCGGAACTTCCCTGACAATGGATGTATTGCTTGCATGTGTCATAATACTGATGGGATCTACAGCGCCAAGCAGACCGCTGTAGTGAGAGCGTCTGATGACTTCTACCCTCGTGACCCTGCCTCACACACCATCCACATCTCCTCAGTTGCTTACAACTCCCTATTCCTTGGAGAATTTATGCAACCTGATTGGGACATGTTCCATGTAAGTAGAGTTACAATAGATTTTTTTTTTTTTGGTATGCTAGTTTTGTCTTGGCCAAGTAAAGTTAACACAGTTCCTGCCTCATATTAATTAAGGTCATTGAAATTGACGAATTGGGTGTTGTTTCTTTGCAGAGTCTACATCCAGTTGCAGAGTATCATGCTGCGGCTCGGGCAGTTGGAGGAGGTCCAATTTATGTCAGGTACTATCGCATTAAACTAGTTTCTTCCCTTATCAATTCTTAGATTAGAGATAAGGTTGTTATTGATCCAATGAGATTTACATTTTCTTGCTGATTGGACAGTGACAAGCCTGGCAACCACAACTTCGAGCTCCTGAAAAAGCTTGTCCTTCCTGATGGATCGATTCTTCGTGCCAAATTACCAGGCAGGCCAACCCGTGACTGCCTTTTTGTGGATCCAGCACGAGATGGAAAAAGGTTTGCAATTTCATAACCACCTCCTGTTCTTATAAATGATAAACGTCTAAACGTCTATGAGATATTGACTGCAAGTGTCATTTCTGCAGCTTGCTCAAAACTTGGAATGTAAACAATTGCTCTGGCGTGGTTGGCGTCTTCAACTGCCAAGGTGCTGGTTGGTGCAAAGTTACAAAGAAGACCCGTATCCACGATGCATCACCTGGTACCCTCACTGGTTCTGTACAAGCTGCAGATGTCGATGTCCTCGCTCAGGTTGCAGGGCCTGAATGGAATGGGGATACAGTGGTGTATGCCCACAGGGCGGGAGAAGTAATTCGGATACCAAAAGGCGCCTCATTGCCTGTTACTCTCAAAGTTTTGGAGTATGAACTCTTCCACTTCTGCCCTGTGAAGGTGAGCATTCAACTGTTAGCCTGTTTGCCATTGCAAACTCCCAAGTGCTTGTCACAACATGGTGGTAGTTACTAAACAAACCCGATAATCCTTATATGCAGGAGATCCCTTCAAACATCTCATTTACACCTATAGGACTGCTTGACATGTTCAACAGTGGAGGCGCTGTGGAGCAGTTTGAAGTCCATTTTCCATCCGAGCTGACCACTTCTCTTGATGGCAACCGATCTCCAACTGCAACTGTTGCACTCAGAGTGAGGGGATGTGGCCGGTTTGGCGCTTACTCTTCCCAGTGTCCGCTAAAATGCATGGTGAGGGGTGTCGAGGCTGAGTTCGAGTATGACCCTGCTATCGGTCTACTTACCTTCACCATTCCACCTCCTGAAGAGGACATGTACAAATGGCCTATTGAAATCCAATTTTAGACGTTTCCAAAATAGAAGATCAAACAACTAAAGCAGCCCCCACAATGATGCCAACATCAAAGGAGGCTTGAAAGTGAACAAGCCAGAGGTGACTCTGTGTATCTTTGGTTTTGGGCATGTGCTTTAGCATTGCAGAGGGGGAGGGAGACTCACTGGTTATGTCCCTGTAATAAAGGTACCTGTTTAGTTGCTTTAATGGATCCTAACCTGCTATGGCATGTTACCTTTGCTAGCTTCAGTCTCATGGTCAATTTGCTAACAAATTCCATTGCTTTTGCCCATTTCTATCAAGTTATGTGTTGGCGTTAGGCTCAAATAATGCTTCTGCCATGTCTTGGCATTGGCATGAGGAAAGAACCCTACAAACAAGGTGGTTGATTGGCAAACAACTTAAAACACTTTCTATTGTTTGAAGTTGTGGATTCAATTCTTTACTTAATCAATGCTTAGGCATACTTAGGCATTCTTATACCTTTAGGATAGTGTATTTGAACAAGGGAATTAATAACCATATGGATGATGTAAGACTATGAGCACACTCAAGACAAGGGGTACCCATCATAGGTCCTTTTTCTAACCATGAAGATGGATTGCTTCCAGAGACTTTGGGATACCTTTTCGATGCTTAAGTTAGAATTGGTGCTAGAGAATGTGCAAGAACAGAAATGAAGGGAGTAATTTATGGATTGTTCACACGATTTCCCTTTGCTATGGTGACCATATGAGTTCCCTTTGCTATGGTGTACCATACGAGTTCACCACACATTATCTTGTAAATTTCTTGTGAAAATCTTGCTATCGTGAGGATTTTTAGGCCATGATTAGTGAGAATGCCCATTGCTTAGGACCTTTGATGGTGTTTGAGCTCATTCGCTGTCGAGGGAAGTGCTATGATTAAAGTGTTATATAGAATAGGGATAGTAGCGTTTGTGAAAGTGTAAACATGGTTTCATGTGTGCATCCAATCTTTTATTGCTACATATAGAGATTGAGATTCATCAAAAGACACCCCTTGAAAGTGAATTTTCATTTAAATTTTTTTATTTCTTTTCACTTAGACCATAGCATGAGCAAACACTAAAGAGTATTATTATTTTTAAAAAAAAATCAATTTTAATCATTTCACTCATTTTTGATTAAAAACAAAATCTTAAATAATTCAAAATTTATTTTATTTTATCTCACATTATTTTTATGAAAATTCGCATGTCACTTATAATTAAAAACTAGCCTACAAAAGAGCGATGTTGAGGCAATCTTCAAAATTCAAATATCGTCAATTCAATTATATTTTAGACAAATTCAATGTCATATTATAGTTAATAAATTTAATCCAAATATATGATTTTAGTCATAATCTTGGAATGTAATTCTCATGTGATTTTTTTTATTTCAACAAAAAATAAAATAAATTTTAAATTGTGTAAAGAGTTTGATTAGTTTACCTCAAAATTGAAAATCTTATCAATCATCATGATTCCAAATAATTAGTAGCACATACTTTAAGGACTTATTGAATTGTGGCATACTCAAGGCACACAAGAATTATAACTTGGTTACATCACTTTACAAATTATTAGTGTGGACATAGTGATGATTACAAATTATTCATATGGTGATGGTGATGATGACTATATCATCTCAAAATTTAAACACTCATAGATGAAAGGGAGTGGTGCTGGCGATAACATCTTAATCATCGATTTATATTATTTAAGTAAACTCTTGATCTGTGTACTAAAAGATTTTTTTTCATTATATCAAATTTTATTATTTAGGAAGGAATAAGAATAACTTTACTATTTTATCAAAAACTAATTATCAATTAAAATTTATTTAAAAAATAAAACTAAATTATAATCGCCAGGTGACACCTCTTGAAAGTGAGTGTTTATTTGAAAATTTTTATTTCTTTCTTTTTTGCACATGCATAGCTTTGGCCAATACTCTAGTTTATTAAAAATTTAAAAGAATATTATTGTTGTAAAAAAGTCCATTTTAGTCACTTTTTTTTGGTCAAAAAAACTAATTAAATTCTTAAATGGTTTATAACTTATTTTGTTTTATCTAACACTAAAATATTTTTATAGATGCCAACTCCTTTCAAATATTTCAAATTAAAATTATATTTTTTAATATTAAAAGTAATATAAAACCCAAAAATAATATTCAAAAAAATATTGGCTAGTTCGACCAGCTTGACTTGCTTCACTAGTCCAAACATGGTTCATGTAAAAAAAACCAGCTAGTTCTTGGATAAGTGGTTTTTGGCCATAAGCTAGACCAATTTTTCTAGCTTAGTTCCTAATTCAACCGGTTTGACCAACCAATTTAATCTAATTCTCATAACATTGTTCCAAATTATTTAAAAATTTCATTAGTTCTCCTCTACAAAAATTGAAAATAAGTGGACTAACTAAAATTTCCATCAATTGGTAAGTGCCCCATAGAAGATTTCTTACCTCCTCCTTTTCTAAACTTCATTAAAAGTTGTACCTTTTTCATCTCTCTCTCTCTCTCTTTTCGTAATAAGAAGAGAACACAGAGAAACCAAACTCTCCCATTTATATCCAAGTCCAATTGATTCGAAGATATGCTCAAAACCCATCTCCTATGTGTGTGTGTGTGTTTGTTTATGATATATATCCAAACTCATACTTTATTTTCGAATCTCCTTGTACTATATTGATCCTCTTTTCATTCTTTGATACTTGTAGGTGATTTGTGTTTTGTTTCCTAATTGTTATTGTTAAGGGATAATTTTGATACCCCTCTTGAGATTTGGAATGTGCACATGACATGTATAAATCAAGACAAATTAAACACAAAATTTGGCATGGTTTTTCCTTGATATTTAGGTTCACGATATAAGGGGGGTTATCTATTAGGTATAATTTTGCACAAAAACATTGCAAAAATAGTGGATTATCATAGTTTTTGCCCCGACAAAACTAGAAACTATCTCAAACCTCACAACTTCATACAACTATTCACACATAGGGAACTTTGGTTATCATCGAGTTGTGATATCATTTAGTTTCACAAGATTTCTTCATCATTTTAGATTTTGTATCAGTTGCGACCAAATCCAAGGCAAACTACAGGAAACGGTTTGATGTTGAATGATGCTTGAGGAAGCCTTCATTTTAAGTTCCAAAAATAAATCTAACCAAAGAAGAACCAAGTGCATTTCTGACTACAACTTAGTAAATGTTGAGCTTGTAAAGGGGAGGACCAAATGGGACTAGGTTATTAGGTGAGCAACACTCAAATCCAATGAAGAAGCACTACAAAAAAATTGATTTTTAGCGGCGGTTTCCAAAACCGCCGCAAAAAATGAAATTTTGCGGCGGTTTACAAACCGCCGCAAAATACTATTTTAGCGGCGATTTTTTTAACATTTTGCGGTGATTTTGAAAAATCGTCGCAAAATTCATTAAAACATTCAATTTTGCGACGGTTTTCAAAACACCGCCGCTAAATTTAGAAAATAATTAAATAATTAAAAAATAAAATTAAATTTAGCAGCAGTTTCTGAGAAATCGTCGCTAAATTAAAAATAATTAAATAATTTAAAATTAAAATTAAATTAACATTTACGGCGATTTTCAAAATCGTCGCAAAATTCATCAAAAAATTTAATTTAGCGACGATTTTTAAAAAATTGCCGCTAAATTTAGAAAATAATTAAATAATTAAAAAATAAAATTAAATTTAGCAATGGTTTCTGAGAAGAAACTGTCGCTAAATTAAAAATAATTAAATAATTTAAAATTAAAATTAAATTAACATTTACGGTGGTTTTCAAAATCGTCGCAAAATTTATCAAAAAATTTAATTTAGCGGTGGTTTTTCAAAATTGCTGCTAAATTAAAAAATAATTAAATAATTTAAAATTAAAATTAAATTAATATTTGCGGTGGTTCTTAAAAATCGCCGCAAAATTCATTAAAAAATTTAATTTAGCGGCGGTTTTTGAAAAACCGCCGCTAAATTAAAAAATAATTAAATAATTTAAAATTAAAATTAAATTGAATTAAATTAACAAAAAGAAATATAAAATCTTAAAAGAAATTTAAAATTTAATTTAAATTAATTACAAAATCTTTATATATATAAAAGTAGGGTAGTTTTGAAAAAAGAAAATTTCCCCCAAAACTTGCATTAGTACTTATTGTATTAATAATTTACATTTTGTAATTTGCATCTTTATATATATAAAAGTAGGATAGTCTTCAAAAATACAATTTCCCTCCAAAACTTAAATTAATGATTTACAATTAATATTTATTACATTAATAATTTGCATTAATAATTTAAAATTTTCAATTGCTTTGAAATAATAAGTGGTAATAAAATTTCCCCCCAAAACTTGCATTAATAATTTGCGTTTAGTACTTATTGTATTAATAATTTACATTTTATAATTTGCATTTTTATATATATAAAAGTAAGATAGTCTTGAAAAAAGAAATTTTCCTCCAAAACTTGCATTAATGATTTACAATTAATATTGATTGCATTAATAATTTGTATTTTGTAATTTGCATTAATAATTTAAATCTTTCAATTACTTTGAAATAATAAGTGGTAATAAAATTTTTCCCCAAAACTTGCATTAATGATTTACGTTTAATACTTAATGCATTAATAATTTATATTTTGTAATTTGCATTAATAATTTAAATCTTTCAATTGTTTTGAAATAATATGTACTAATTATTGTAAAATTAATAATAAATTTTAAATATATGAGTTTTTCAATGCTAATTAGAAACCGCCGCTAAAATTAAAAATTTTATTTTTTTTAATTTTTTAATTTTAGCAGTGGTTTCTAAAATCGTCGCTAAAATTTAAATTTTTATTTTTTTTTAATTTTTGCGACAGTTTTAAAATTAAAAATTTTATTTTTTTTTAATTTTAGGGGCGGTTGAAAAACTGCCGCTATATATTTTAAAAATCGCCGCTAAATCACTAATTTTGCGACGGTTTTAAAACTGCTGCAAAAAATATGATTTAGCGGCGGTTATTCTAGCGGTTGGTCAAAACCTCTGCTAAATGTTCCGCGATGGCTGATTTAGCGGCGGTTTTGAAAACCGCCGCTAAATGCCAAAAAAACCGTCGCTAAATGCCAGTTTTTTTGTAGTGAAGTTGGCAACAAGAGCTACAAAAAGAAAGAAGACACTTTCGAGTAGATGATCAAACTGTAGATTTGGAGGACATTGAGGAAACTATAGATGAAGATGGTGGTACATATGTTGATTTCAAAGAGAATAAAGTTTCCCCAAATTAAAGATGAAGCTTGGGAAAAGGGGGAAACAGTAAAAAAAAGAAAGCAAGCAATGCAACAAGCAAAAAACAACTACAAAAGGAACTTCAACTACAGATACTCGAGCTTCACATGAAATCAAGAAGGATAAAGGATAGCTTAGCGGGGGACACGAAGAATCCTCATTGGAAAAGGTGACCAAATGCTAAGGTTTGGTTGATGAGGAACGCGCGTAATTTTTAGCTCAAATGTCGAATTTTTGCATGCGAGTACATTTCGGAAGTGTCTTTCATGAATTCTACACAATTTTGTCAGGTGACAATTATGGCTAACATTGTCAAACTTTCGAGGGTCAAATTACATTGTTTAGAGATCCGTTTTAGCATTTTTCTGTCTTGAGTTAATTTAAGGGTATTTTCATCATTTAATCAATTTTTTTAGTTTTAATTAAATTTGTCTAGTGATTTAGGGTTTGGTTTAAAGAGATGTTGACGGTTTGAAAACACACACTTTTGGTAATCAATAATATTTTTCAATTTTTCCTGTTAATTGGTGGATTCCAATATATTTCTCACGTCTGTTCGAGCAAAATTCGATCAACACCTGTTTGTGTATTACGAACAAGACACTATTATTCTTATTCACGTTCACATTCTAAGTAACAGATGAGTTTGGTTTTTTTGATTTATTGTCCATGTAGAATAATTTTGTACTCCATGAATTTGTTGAGTATGAGTATACTAAAACATATATTGATCTTGAAGGATAGCTAGAGTTCTAGCCAGAAAGAAATAGAAATGATGGTGAAAATAAGAAAGAAAAGACCACTACTTTGAGTGGTAAGTTATAGTACTTAAGGCATGTAATGCAAGAGAAAGAAGTAAAATTGTTCTTGAAAAGGCCAAGTTGGGAAATAAGGAAAAGAGTACCCTAGCAAGTATCAACGTAGAGATGGCATGATCAAAATGTCATCTAGTAGAAAGGCTCAAACAATTTGCAAACAAGAAATGTTGTTTCTTCCTTTTTAAGAAGAAGTATTGATGATAAAGAGATAACACAGTCAAAACATGTCATATAGTGAGAATGACTCATACTATCTACAAGCAAGAAAGACAATTCTTTCCTCTTGAAGGAAAAGTATAGGCACGGAGATGGCACGGTTAAACATGTTCTATAGTAAGAATGACTCATATAATTTATAATCAAGAAAGGTAGTTCCTTCCTTTTGACGAGTTCAATTGAGTGAAAGCGGTTTTCTTCAAGTTATGGAAAAAGAGAGTGAATATATGATAGGGAAAATTGAATCATATGATACCCAAAAGAAGCTCCATGAATTCAATACTTCAATAGTTAACTAAAGGAATTGTATTGCAGTAGAAAGAGAAGAAAAATTGTAAATGCCTCATCGACCCAATCGTGGGGTCTCAGCTTCTCCATTAAATACTCCTAGAACTAATACATCAAAATGACAAAAATTCCATTGTTTGTTTAGCAGAAATAACAAACAAAGGAAAACAAAAATACAACAAAACTAATAGCTAACTATAACGAAATTTTACGTATTACACAACTAAAATACTTTAATTCTCCCCCTCAAGATGGACTATATATTCACATTGATAATAGCCATCTTGGAAAGCAAAGTAAACAACTGAGTAGTAGCTAAAGGCTTTGTAAACATGTCGGCCAGTTGATGCTGAGTACAAATGGGGAAAAGTTTGAACAAGCCAGTAGCTAGCTTGTTCCACACAAAATGACAATCGATCTCGATGTGTTTGGTGCATTCATGAAAAACAGGGTTGGACGCAATGTGGACAACAACCTGATTGTCACAAAATAGTAAAGTAGGAGTTGTAGGACAAATCTGAAAATTAGAAAGAAGCTGAGTGAGCCAAAATATTTAACTAACAGTAGAGGCACGTGCTCGATATTCTGCTTCAACAGATGATCTAGAAACTGTACTATGCTTTTTAGCCTTCCATGAGACTAAAGAATCACCAATAAGAACACAAAAACTTGTAATGAAACGCCTAGAATTCGGACAGGACCCCTAATCTGTTGGGTTTTTTGGATCCAAACATAGCGGAAATTTAAAAATTATTTGGATCAACCAAACTCTTTGGCTAATCTTGAAACCCAAAATGAAATGATCTACTTTGCAAATATATAATTACTTCAAGAATATAAACATATAACGAAAATCAAATCTTTTGATTGTCCGATGAAGGATGGATGAATCTTTGTGCCACAAGGTGTTACCCACACTCTATAAGTGATCCACACCAAAGAGATGCTTCAATTGATATCTATGAGCACGCCCCTTGTAAGCACCCCCGCCCGGATATCCCCAACCACCCGGACTACCCGAACGGGAGCGCCTACGGAAGAAGAAAGAATGAGACACGAGACAAAAATCACCCTGGCATGCATACACAAAAATAAGAACAGTGGAAGTGAAGCTAAACACATGCATGTACTACGAGTACCCCGCTAGCACAGTGGTCACATGATAAATAAACAAACACAGACTCCTGTGCTGACATACATGAGACTCGAGGAAAGACCTGGCACAGTACAAAATAATAGAGTAAATCATACTCAGACATCAGAGTTGACAGGGAATGACGGGACTGCCTGTACACCATACCGACTTTGCCGCTAAAAGCTGACTCCCTTGCTCATGGCCCACGTTGCCACTACCTGGAATGATGGAAAGTAAAGTGAGTCGAGAGACTCAGCAAGCATAAGGAAAGAAAGGCTGAAAACTATATAAATCCAATAAACTTTTCCCAGAATACCAACCCCCAAATACACACAAGTCATGAGACGGTACAACACAATAGTATAACATAATAAAAGCACATACCGGTCCTTAGGGCCCACACAAGACACCTGGCATCCAAGTCCCATACCAACCTGTCGCTGCCCTTGAAAGGCAACATAAATCTCCAACAAACCTGCGCGCGCTGTCCCGGGTCGGTACTCCCGTCACCCGTCCATGTCAGTACTCCCGACACCCGAGCCATAGGCTCCCTCGGAACGGTACTCCCGTCCGAGAACTAATAACTACCAGTAGCCATGCAATGCACATAGAAATGTAATGGCGTAGTGAGCATCAACGTGATACACCGGCGCCCATACATCCAGGCATCAGGCCATACTCTGCCCACATAGTAAATCACACACGATGCATATGCCCGTGCTGGATGCAACCTAACTAAGCTAGCATGTTCGTGTCCAAGCATACTCAATAAATGAATATCCCAATATGTAACCCGTACCCATGTGCATATCAAATCATGGACAACAATATAATAAATCTAAACGTGTAGTAAATCACATACCGGCAGAGCTAGTCAGCAGTGTCCAGCACCGGTCAACGGCCAGTGACTAGGAGTGTCCACCCGACGGTCCACTTCAGGGCCGTATAATAGTCTACCCCAATGTCACCAACAACCGACCCATGCCCTACTGCTCGATAGCTCTAACCGAACCATAAATAAATCTGAGAAAAACTGTAAATAAACCGGATAAAATCATAAATAAACCCGCACGTCTAGGAACCTAGTTCCCAGGCTGGTTCAGCATCATTCCCAAAAGGAGTGGAGGTGGTACAAACCCCCGTAGGCACTCCACAAATAAAACTCTAGAAGTCTCGAATTTAATTTAAATTAAAACAAATGAACAATAATTCAACCAATAAGGCTAGGCGCCGAATTAGAGTAAGAGAGGTGATAAAATACGAGAAATCATGGGGTCTTTCACGGGAATTGAAAAACATGAGGAGAGGGTTAGGAACTTGCCTAAAATTAGTTGCTTTCAGCCTCTCTGATACTCCCGGTGCAAATTAAATCATTTTCTAGCAAACAACACAATCGGGACTTAAATTAATTAATGCTAATGGCGCAAAATTTATAATTTTAAACATATCATGCTTCTACTAATTTTTACCCACGTACCTGATCACTTCGTTTGCCGAAAACTCCCAAAATTCTATTATTTTTTCCTTGCACAAATGATCCAAGGCCATTTCCTTTAGTGTTTTAGACACACACTGACACAGCAAGCTCACTTAATTAGCTCACAACGAACTCACTACAAACTCACTTAATATACAAATACATAATTATTATTTACTACTATTAATCTTATCCTTACAATAACAATAACTTTAACAATAACAATATTAATATAAAAAAAACGCACCCAGTGAACACACACACGGTAATACACTCACATGCCTTCACTGTGGAGCATCTTCTACCCCCAACCAAAGCTCCTACTCACTGCTCCTACACATTTACACACTTACAAAGCTCTTTACACTCACGGCTACACTACCTCAAACCTCAAACACTTGGATAATCACACACCTGCACACCAGTAAATTCCTTCACCCACGAAACCGATGCCGCCCACTGCACATATATATATATATATACATACTCACAAACATTGGAGGAGCAACAAGGAAGGAAAAAGGGACCTGCTCACTCTCGGCCAAGGACCTCTGCTTTGGCTCTGAACACACTGAACACGCGCATACAACGCTACACTCACGGCCCAAAAGCCAAATACATATATATATATATACATATATTATATATAGTTACAGTTAGCTTCACTGTGCAACAGTAATTGACACTCACCTTAGACCCTACTTACCCACTATAACAGCGATTCAAGGTAGAGGAGAAGGGAAAGAAGCTTGCCGCCGCTACTGGTTCACTCGACTGCCATGGCCGAGCTTCACTCGGCAGCTTCCATGGCCGCCTTGCACCTCGTCTCTCTCTTCCTCTCTCGCATCAGCTCTCTCCTTCGCAATCTCTCGCGAGCTCTCTCTCTGCTCGCTCCCTCTATGACTCACTCTCTGCGTGATTTCAAATATCAGAGGAATGGAGGAAGCTTCTTGGAAGCTCACGAGCACCGCCACTCATTTTAACAAATTAATTAATTTAATTTTATTTATTATTGTTATGGTTATATTATTATCCCTATTATTTTTGGGATATTACAATTGTCCCCTCCTTATTAGAATTTCGTTCTCGAAATTCGCGTCTAGTCTATGTCCTCAAGATACGCTCACAATTCCCTTGATATTACCCAATATCTCTTCCAGGACATTTCATATCATCATTTTCCAGTATTCCCACAACTCCCTAATCTATCACCTTTATTGAATCACGTTATGGCCACTGATACCTTAATCGACGTAAGGAACGTCGTTAATCATAACTCAACATGGTTCGCCTGGAACAACATCATAATCCAATCGTTCCACAAAGCTATCTCGATCACATATCAACCTAAAGGTAAGCTCAAAATTCAAAGGTAGTCAATCCCAATAATAACCCGATTCGCCCCACAAACCTTAATGCAATTACAGCTAACTTCAAGTGCATTCAGTAACGATAGGAGTGGGGCCACCCTCTTGCATGTCGAGAAGCTAATACTCAATAACGTGACCGGAACCTGCCACGTACTTACGATCTATAAGAGCGTGGAAACGATATGACATACTCAGTCAAGAATTCAACAGCAACATCCTTCAGTCTGATTTTTTTTTCCAACTGATTCTTGACCAGGTACACAACATTTTCTTGGCAGTACTTTCTCCCATAATTTGCAGCGTACACTCGAGGTCCCGTCAATAAATATGGGTAATCATTTAGTCAAGACTATCAAGGAATAAACATTCTCCACCCAATACATCTCAAGATCTATAACGTCACCAGATCTCCCCTTCTAAGGAATCGACATACCCAATTGTCGGTTCCTACTGTCACTTATTCGGTGATCACCAACCCTCAGTCTTGTCCTGCTGCTGATTTTAACTCCTAATAGCTAATGGACCATACCTTATCTCGATTGCTAAATACTAACCCTGACCTCCTCAAAGATCCTATAAGCTAGCTAGAACACGATCTCTAGAATCGGTGTTATCTGCTCTGAAGCTTGCTCGACTAAAAGCAACTCATCGTATCAGCAACTCATATAGTCCACAACTCATATAGTCGAATTAATAACTCTTATTAATTCTCAACTATCTGCGTTGGCCAACGACTCCTCGAGTGTTGACTTCATCATTCACATAGGGCATATACCTTTTAAATCTTACTAAGGTCGATAGATTCCATCTTGCGTACTCACTTACCTTCGTATGATTCAGATCATATTCAATAACCACCCTATTAGGGATCCATCTTACTGGACCCCGTACAGTGACATCAAAATATGACACTCCTCATACAAGATAACTGTGGTACCTCAGGAAAAGAGATTACTAGCACCTGCCGCCACATAGAACTCCCAATTAACATTTAGTAAGACTTACCATTTGGGTGTTCTCAAGTTAGGCCATTCAGTGAACTCATTCACTAATGATCACCTACACACTTGCATTAGTGTCACCACACAAGTAGTCAATGAGATCAACTACTCTCCTTACGAACATGCATAGTGTGTATTGGTCTTGACGGTACTATAGAGGCCCCACTCTATAGTTCTATGACCAGGAATAGTTAAAGAATGAAGCATCAGTCATTCGATCTCATTAGTATGATCTCATCATAACTCGATTAACATTGCTACACTCTTTGGGACTCATCTATAGTAAAATATAAAGATGAACATATTGCCACGTATTATAAGAGAAATACAGATATTAATCAAAATATGTCCAAGATTAATTAGAAATGAAGCCAACTCACAACTCTTATGATTGGCTCTAGGTTAGAACTCTATCATAATTTGCATTAGAAAAAGCCTGAATTTGCAAAGAAGAAGCTGTAAAAAATAATAATCCTTGTAATACTTGGGAATAATTTAAGGATAAAAATGATATTTGATAAAGGGCATAAATGGAATTTTGGGAAAAATAAGACTATAGGGTACACTAACACAGCTCTAGACGATCGAATTAGTCAGAGGGAGTACCTCGGACCCTAGATAATTAAGAAAAGTGGTATAGTATCATCGAGTAGAATAAATTATGATTTTTGGTGATGAAAGAAATGAGATCGGGAACAGTTTTGGGTATAGCAAAAAATACAGCTGTCAATTAGGTCGTATTACCGAATTGTTATAGATGATATCCGAAAAATCAACAGAGTGTGTCTAGGACTAATATTTGATGTATAGAACAACTCTTAAGTGGTTTCAGGTTGAATCGAGTGGATTTGAGGTCAAATCAATCAATCGATCCTAAGTGTAATTTTTTAAAATTGCCCGAGGGAGGTTAAAACGGTAATTTTTCAGAAGTTTCCAAGGAGAAATGAGAAGTACTAATTTTGAGGGTCTTAGTGATGGTGTTAGAAAGATCAGGGGCTTGAGGTTAAGGGCCAAAATGCAAAAGAAAAATTTTAAGGGGCCAAACTGCAATTTTCAAAAAATTGCTCAGAGATGGCAGATTTGGCCGCGATTTGTGGCCTGAAAATCTGGCCATTTGGTAGCCTAGGATCATCAGGGAGTGGTCTAGGGTGGTCTAGGAGGCGTGGGGAAGAAGTTTTAGCCAGAAATCAGCCACGTGGGGGTCGAATTTTGCCTATAAATACCTAGGGTTTCGGCCGAGAATGAGAGCACAAATCGACCTCTTTTTTGGACGATTTTGGGAGCTTTGATAGAGGGCTTTTGGTCGCGAGGCGTCAAGGATCACTTTGGGATTGTTTTAAGGCATTTTGGAGTGGGTTTGGGGGCTGTTCGAGCTCGACCAAGGGTTAGAGGCGGATCGCTACCTGGACCTGCAACTCGACTTTTGGAGGCCTTACTGGTGTTGTTTCGGCCCCATTTTAGTACCATTGGGATCTACTCTTCAAGGGATTTCGGACGGTACCAGTTTTGTGGCCATCAGAGCAACCGCCGGTGACCGGATTTTTGGAGAAGACGGTGGCGCGTGCAGCCACGCGCCAGCCCTCACCCTCACACACGTGCCTAGTGCGTGAGCAAGGGTATTCTGGTAATTTCAACTCCAGTATTTTTAATTAATTATTTTAAGAATTATGGTGTTGAAATATTTGAAAAAATAGTTGAGAAAATAATTATTTTGGAAATTATCGAGGTGAAAAATGGGAGAAAATAGAGGAAATTGTGAAATAATTGAGGAAAATGGATTTTAATGTTTCCTTTATTAAATATGGTGCTTAGGAAGTGTTGTGGTTCGAGGTTGACTGTAAATTCAAGTGTCTGTGATTTGGCACACATAACGAGGTTGTGCACGAGGATCGAGGCAGCCCGAATACGTCGAGGTGAGTGTTCACCCCCAACTTTGTTTTGACTTGTGAGTGATTCTACTCGAAAAGACTTATAGTAGCATGTGAATGGCTTACTGTGAGTGTTCATCCCTATGGCTTGGTTTATTGTAATGGTCTGTCCAAACGGTTATTTACACATGCATTAAATTTCGTACGATTGCATACATCAAACTGTTGATTTTAAGTTATGCATGTTATGATTTTTCGGCATTGGCATGTTGCGTTGTCCATGTGGGACGTGGGTTGTTAACCTGTGACGTAGCTCTCGAGTGTCAGCACTCGAAATGCGTGCCAAGGGTTAATGCTATGTGACCCACTTGGGACGGGGCTGAGATGGACTTCACCCTACGGTACTCAAATGGCAGGGCTGAGAGTGGACACCACCCCAGTTGTTGGCTCAAGTGGCGGGGTTGAGAGTGGACACCACCCCAGGTTCCTTTGAGCAATAGCATTAAGGCCGAGGTGTCGTGGATTTCAGGGATAGTGCTGATGTAACACTCTTGGGGCTAGGGTTGCGTTGAGTTTTGGAGTGCTTTTGAGTAGGAGCGTAAAGCCTAACAATGACTATGGGGTGATTCCCGGGTTCATATGTCGAGATTGTCCCTCTTAAGCAGGATTGGTTTGCCAATGGGTCAGTGTGGTCGTGTCGCCTTTAGAGAGATTGCATTTTCTCTGGTTAGGGCTAAGTGCTATGTGGGATTCTCTTAGGATGGGGCGTGTCGGGATTTATCAGTTTTATATATGATTTTACATATCTGCATGAAAATGTTTTTGAACTCTCACTTAGATGATTCAACATCTAATTTGGACTAT
Source organism: Diospyros lotus (assembly GCF_014633365.1). NCBI lineage: Eukaryota > Viridiplantae > Streptophyta > Magnoliopsida > Ericales > Ebenaceae > Diospyros > Diospyros lotus. The sequence goes on along the minus strand of NC_068350.1, from coordinate 37,868,496 downwards.
GTCCCTAGAATATTCAAACGTTCCAGGTGAAAGCAGTGGCGCCAAGGGAAAGAATGTTATCGAGATGTAGCTGCTATGTTTAGTTTTCGTAGATTTTGTCTATGATTACAATGTTTAGAGGTTATGTAATATTTTGATATTTTCATGTGAAACATCAATTTGGTTATTGTAAAGGAATTGTCGGTTATATATCATTGAGGTTTCGATCTTGCTTCCGCCGATGTGATTGATAATGCATGTCTTAGTCTATTAGTTATTAAATTTTGATATGCTAAGAAGGTACAATTGGGATTGTCGGGAAACGATTATGATAAGAGTATGTATATCGAGAGACTTATGTTGTATATAATATTGAAAAAAAAAAAAAAATTCTCGAAATCTCGAGGTAATGCTCGTTCTGGGAAAACGGGGCGTTATAATCCTTATCTAGGAGTACCCTTTAGGTACTGAAATAGATAATGTGCAACATCAAGATGAGGTTTTCTAGGCTGAGACACTAAGTTTATGAACAAAAAATGTAATATCGAGCCAAGAAATAGTCAAATAAAGCAACTGACCAATAAGGCGTCTATAAACTGAAGGATCCTCAAGTAAATCACCATCATAATTACTCAGTTTAATGTTTGACATCATACGTAAAGTAATAGGTTTACTTAAGAGAAAACTAGTGTCCTCAAGTAATTGCAAAGTGTAATGTTGCTGGGAGAAGAAAATACCTTTAGTAGATTGAGCAATTTCGAGGCCAAGAAAATACCTCAAGCATCCAAGATCTTTAAGCTTGAACTGCCCATGAAGAAAAGTCTTAAGAGAATCTATAGCTACAAGATCACAACTCGTAATAATGATGTCATCAACATAGATAAGGAGAGCAACAAAGGCTGTACCAGAACCCTGGTAAACAGTGAATAATAGGATTTTTATTGATGAAAACCATGAGATATAAGGACAGTGGAAAATTTTGAAAACCATTGACAAGAAGCCTGTTTGAGTACATATATGGCTTTATGAAGTTTACACACCAAACGCTCCCCCTATTTTGGATCAAGAACTTGAGGCTTATACTCGAGATAGAGGTCCATAAAAACTTCTTCAAAAAAGTCACCATTAAGAAATGCATTGTTGACATCTAATTGAACAAGAGACCACTTATTGATAGCAGTTAAAGCAAGAAGGACCTTAACAGTTACTAATTTTGCAACATAAGAGAATGTATCAAAGAAGTTCAATCCCTTTTGCTAGGTATATCCCTTAGCAACTAAACGAGCTTTATGTCTTTCAACTGTACCATCAGATTTGTATTTTATCTTGTAAACCCATTTATAGCCGATTGTATGCTTATCATAAGGCAATGGAACAACAAACTAAGTATTAGTCATATGCATGGCATCCAATTCAACCTTCATAACATCTCTCCAGTGAGCATAGGGCACTGCTTGATGATAAAATTGAGGCTCAAATTAGCATAAACATTGAGAAGAAAGGATTTATGAGGGGCAAACAAAGATGAATAGGAAAGATAATGGGGTATAGGATAGGAAGATTTAGAATCAGGAATAGGGGTGTTGGTCAAAAAAATAGCAATGATAGTCCTGCAGATAAGGACGCCTACTTATTTGAGAAGACCTATGAATTGGAACATCACGAAGGGAAGAAGAGAGATGGAAAATTTAGGTTCTAGCAAAGCTGAAAGACTATCATTATTTGAAACATGTTCGAATGAAGAAGAAGGAGAATCAAGGCTTGAATAAGGCAAAACTAAATCAAGAAATGGATCTATGACCTCATTATTTGAGCTGACTAAATGAAAAGGAAATACAATTTCATGAAAAACCACATCACGGGATACAAATATATTTTTGGTAGTAATTTCATAAAGTTTGTAGCCCTTCATACTAGGAGGATAGCCAAGAAACACATAGACAACAACACGAGGATAGAATTTTGTTCTATGGGTAGCCAATGTAGAAGCAAAACAGAGGCTACCAAAAGTTCGAAAGAAAGAATAGTCAACAGGTTTCTTGTATAAAAGTTGATAAGGAGACTAATTTTTCAAAATAAGAGCAGGAATCCTATTGATTAGGAAAGTGGCAGTAAAGATGTAGTCACCCCAGAATGAAATAAGGACTTTAAACTTAAACAACAGTGCTCTAGTGACACTAAGAAGATGTTGATACTTACGTTCGACTACATAATTTTGTTCAGGCCTTTCCACACAGGAAAATTGGTGTATTACCCATTTTGCATCAAAATAATCATGAAAATTGAGCTCAGGAGAATTATCAGACCTAAATTTCTTTATCCTTGTGTTAAACTAAGTCTTTACCATAGAGAAGAATTTTGGAATAACAGCCCTAGCATCAGACTTTTGTCTCATCAAGAAAACCCAAGTGTACCTTGTATAATCATCCACTATGGTGAGAAAATATTTATAACCAACATACATTGGAATAGAATATGGTCCCCAAGTATCGTAGTTAATAAGATCAAATGCATGTGAAGCTAGATGATTATTAGATACAAAAGATAATCTCCTCTGTTTAGCTAATGGACATATTGAACAAGAAACATCCCCATTATTTTTATAGCTCAACAAATTTTTCATCGTTTCCAACTTAAGAAAAGAAATATGTCCAAGCTTATTATGTTAAATGTGTTTGCTTACAACATGTGCCATATGAGTAGAAACATCATCAAAACAACATGTTCTACCTATTGGCTGAGAGTTAAAATCAACAGTATCAAAAACATATAAACCACTATAAGAAAACAACTGTTTAGAGATGGATTTTGAGATGAATTTTTGGTTTGAGACGGATTTTGGTCCGTCGCAAAAATGCTCCTCACAAAATTTGAGATGGATTTTGAAATTGATTTGAGACGGATTTTTTTGTTTCAAATTTGAGAAGGATTTTGAGACTACCATTTCCATCTCAAATTTGAGACAGATTTTTCCGTCTAAAATTTGAGAGGGATATTGAGACGGATTTTTCATCTCAAATTTGACACGGATTTAGAGATGGATTTTTTCGTCTCAAATTTGAGACGAATTTTTCTGTCTCGAAATACGTCTCAAATTTGAGAGAGATTTTGAGACAGATTTTTCATCTCAAATTTGAGACGGATTTTTTTGTCTTGAAATTTGTCTCAACTTTGAGATGAATTTTTAGATAGATTTTTCATCTCAAATTTGAGACGGATTTGTTTTGTCTCAAATTTGAGAAGGGTTGTGAGATGGATTTTTTCGTCTCAAATTTGAGAGAGATTTTTCCGTCTCTAAATCTATCTGGAATTTGAAGACGAAAAAATCCCTCTCAAATTTGAGATGGATTTTTCCATTCTGTCGATTTTTAAGAGGGATTTTGAGGTTGTTTTTTCCGTCTCTAAATCTGGCTCAAATTTAAAAATAATTAAAAAATAATAATTTAATTTTCTTTTAAAAAATTTTAAAATTCAATGTGATAAACACATATATGAACTAAAAAAATTCATCCATATCATACAATAAATCCATAGAGTAATACACATTATCCATAAATATTAAAAATACATTATAAAATCTATCATCCATACTAATAACACGTCCATAAATAGAAAAAATATATAATAAATTCTATCATCTATACAAATAACAGATCTTTTTAATGATCCGAAAAATTCGGGGGCGGTGATGATGAAGACGGTGGCAGGGGAGACAACCTACCTTCAAGGGCTAACAGATGATCATGAAAGGGTTCAATAGCTGTCCTAACAACTTCTTGAATTTGCTCTGCCAATGAGCTTGACAACGGCGGCGGCAGGGATGGTGGTAGGTAGTAGGAATCGGGGATGGCATACGCTTCTGACCCGATCCCATAGACGCGACCCTTTTTCTTGCCACCCGCAACCTCCAACCATATTGATCTCTCATCAATAATTGGTTGCGAGGGCTGGATAACGTCATTATCTTCTAGCTGGCCAAATGCCGATGCCTGTGATAATGCCTCTTGTTGTCGCGTTTGGAAGTCAGCCTGCAAGCATCATAGATATATGAAATAAGTTTTATTATCAAAATGTCAGTTAACCATAATAGAATAATATAAAAAGACACAAATAATGTATACTTACATAAGTATCCTCGGACCTCCTATCAACAAATCCCGAACTGTCTTTCTTTCTATGTGTTGTGAGAAACAACTCAGCTTGTGTGGGTGGGCGACCAAATTGCTTCGATTGCAAAGGAAAAAAAAATGTGTTCATGCAAAAAATGTTGTTTCTTAAAAAATAATTAAGTAAAATAAAAATAATAAAAAATATCAAATATTACCAGTCTTTTCCTATGCTCCGACATACGAATGGGACCACAAGTATGCATACTGCCCTTGACATCTGAAGCTCAATTTTTCTTTTCCTTTTAAGACTTGTCTTTGAATTATACAGAATTTCAATACTCTTTTAGGGCTTCAAATACAGACGGACACATCCAACCTGGTTTTTTAGTCAAATCTTTACGGACACGAAATAATATGTCCGTCATACGGTCAGAAGCAGTCTTTTCAAAATTAATCCTGATTTGATGTTCCAATTCACTATCCCAGGACCAGTTCTTCTGTAATGTTAAGATAAAATAGAAGTTACCAAAAAAAAAAAAAAATTAAAGCAAGAATATGTGCTAAAAAAAATAATGTTCCAATTCACTCATATAATACACGTGCTAAGAAAAATTCTTGAATAGAATATGTTTCTAAGCACTGACACAGTCAGGCATAAAAAAATAAATACAAGAATTAGAAAAAACATAGATACAAATAATAAAAAAATATTTAAATATTGCATACTACCAATAGTATGAAAATATACTATTAAATCCTATACTACTAATGATAAGAGTCTTGTTTTATTGTGAATATGAATAACTTTTTTACAAATCATAACCACATCATTCACTTGATTGCAAACTAAATTAAATTTAGACATTAATAAAGCAAACCATCAATCATAGATATACTAAAGTAACACATTACCTTAAATTTGCCAAACCACATTTCTCTGACCTTAGGGTTTGTCTTTTTTCAACTTGGATATGGCCCCTCAAACTTACTTTGGATGATTCGGGAAATATCCCGTTTGCACAAATTGTTATCAAATATGTTAAAAGACATGTTTGTGAACTCATGTGCTAAAATGAAATTTTCTTTGTTGAAGTAAAAATTTATTAATAAAATAAGGAATACTTATGAGGAACCCAATAGATGTATCATGTGACGGTTTTGAGGGATAGCCGTGGGTGTGGAAGAAGGCCCGTCATAGTTAGGGTGGGGTGTCTGTGGGCTAGGGGAATCAAATCTCATCTTTGTCGATGGAGATGAATGTCTCATTGTAAAAAAAAAAAAAAAAGTGATTGTGAAAAGTTCGACATACAAAGTAATAAATAAACTAAAAATAAGGTATAAGATGTACCAATGTGGTCCTCGCCATCACTTTGTCTAAACTGGCGACATCGCATAGATTGGCCTTTGTGTGTCATATTCTGTCATATAAGGCAAAGAACAGTTAGTAGGCATGTGATGACAATTCTTTCTTCAATTCTTTTAATATTAAATTATCAATTCTTTTAATATTATCATTGTTATTAATATTAAAATATATTAATGCTATGGCCTGCCCTGGCGAGAAGATTCTCAATCATATGCCTATTGCCAAATCAAAAGTTGGCTTATTTTAATTAGAGTTAATTATATAAATTTAGTAATATGCCAATATATAAAAACTAAAAATATATAAAGAAATAATTTTTTATTCCTTCAAATTAAATGACTAAATAATATCAATTTTATAAAAATTAATCTTATAAAAATATTAACATTATATTAAAAATAATCTCTCGACAATCACATGAATTTTTATACAATAAAGTAAATATCAATATGTATAATTTTTAAATAAGTCAACAAGTAAATAAATATCAAAAATTGCAATTTTAGAAAAAAATATTGTTTTTGTGATGTTTTTTAATCAATTAATTTATTTAATTTATTCTATTTTTTATTATAAGCAATTTCTAATAAATATAAAATTATAAGATTATATATAATAGATAGTTAACATAAAATTTATCAAATTAAATATGATCTTGTTATTAATCTGTCTAAAATTTAAGGCATATGTATGTAGGATAAATAATATAAATGGTCATTAAATTTTATATTAAAGTATAAAAATGTTAGTAAATTTTAATTTAGTATATAATTTCATATTTATTATTAATTATCATTAAAAAAATCTAATAGAATATTGACATAGATAATAACGTAAATGATTAAATAACATAGATAATTACTGAATTTTGCATAATATAGATCAACTTAAGAAGAAAAAATGTGAAGGCAAAAAGAATAAGAAAAAGATAAAATAATGATGAGCAAAGAGAGTAATGATAATTTTGGTCATAATGATGAGCAAAGAGGCGGGGAGATTCCCGCCTCTTTCTTTTCTTATTTAATAATATTATATTTTATGTTATATATTATATAACATTACATAACATATATATATTAAATTACAAAAATTTAATATCACTAACAGAGAACATGTATTATAAATATATTATTATTTAATTTTATGATTTAAATATTTAATTAATTTAACATGTGTTAGTGGATGTTAGTAGATATTCATTCGTTATTTGAGAGCCAGCAAATGTGAGCACTTAATTAGATGAAATTGTAAGAATTAGAATAATTTATAATTTCTTTATTTAAAGTTAAAAATATCAAAGAAATGTGCTGGGGTTATGATCTGCATTATCATGATGTAGCATTATCATGAGGTAGCTATGTGACTATATATATATATATATATATCTACTGCTATCATCATCTTCCCTCGGAGTTGCGTACTACATATACAAATGTAAAATAAACAAATAATAAATGGTTTCATTGTTAAGACATTCATTCATATATACACAATTATATTCTTGTTAAACAAGTAAACAAATTATCAAACACAATATTAAGAGATATGTATGGGATGAATGAATAAAAATATTTATTAATATTTAAAAAAAAACTAAAGAGGATGTGGGTGGAGATGGAAAGTGGAAAACTAAAAATAAGGAGACATGTTTTAACATCTAGCCATGTCTCTTTGTCATTTGCTATTTCTCTGAGAAAATCCACTCATTTTAACACCTCAAATCAAACAAAACAGATACATGCATATATCGTGGCTAGCAAATGTAGAGAGGAGCTAGGTTTTGGTTGCAAAACTTGAGGTGAATAGGACATAGAAGATGGGACATAGAATAGTACCTGAAAATCAATCGACAAAGTTGGAGGAAAGGGAACAGAAGCCGATTTGGAGGTAGCGACGAACAACTGAAGGCGAAGGCAGAGGCAGTGTCAAGAGTGAATTTACACACACACACAGAGGAGGAGGAGGTAGAAGGGGTGAGTGATAAGTTTTAATTTTCGGACAAGAGATACAAAAACTAATAGTGAGACAGTAAAGCATGCATTTAGCCCTTATCACACCTTTAGTTTATTATTTTTTCTTTCTTTTATATGGTAATGATCACAACTCTCAGCCCATCCCCTCACTTGCCCTTTTCATTCTTTTTTTAATTCTTTTAATATTAAATTATCAATTCTTTTAATATTATCATTGTTATTAATATTAAAATATTTAATGCTATGGCCTTGGCGAGAAGATTCTCAGCAACGCCTATTGCCAAATCAAAAGTTAGCTTATTTTAATTAGAGTTAATTATATAAATTTAGTAATATGCCAATATATAAAAAATAAAAATATATAAAGAAATAATGTTTTATTCCTTCAAATTAAATGACTAAATAATATCAATTTTATAAAAATTAATCTTATAAAAATATTAACATTATATTAAAATAATCTCTTGACAATCACATGAATTTTTATACAATAAATTAAATATCAATATGTATAATTTTTAAATAAGTCAACAAGTAAATAAATATCAAAAATTGCAATTTTAGAAAAAAAAGATAATGTTTTTGTGATGTTTTTTAATCAATTAATTAATTTAATTTATTTTAATTAATTTATTCTAATTTTTTTTATTATAAGCAATTTCTAATAAATATAAAATTATAAGATCTAAAATTTATCAAATTAAATATGATCATGTTATTAATCTGTCTAAAATTTAAGGCATATATGTATGTAGGATAAATAATATAAATGGTCATTATATTTTATGTTATATATTATATAACATTACATAACATATATTATATTTTATTTAATTATATTAAAATTTTAATTATATTATTTTTATTTAATTGATAAAAATACAGTAATTTATGATTATATCAACTAATAAAATAATAATCTAAAATATAATAATAAAATGATAATTTATCAATTGATATCATTTTATTTTTTTGTTTTATCAATTAACCGCAATCCTCCACAATAAATAAAACAAATAAAAAATTCGTCTCTATACATATATATAAATAATATAATATAATAATTAATAATTAATAATATTAATAATTAATATAATAATATTAATTATTTAAAATTTTTTTTTTCTCCTCCTCTTTTGTTTTTCTCCTTCTTCTTCCTTCTCCCTTGGTCTTTGCACTTCTCCTGCACGCACGAACATTGCACACCTTCCAAATCCACTAGTTGCTCCCGATCGCTACACATCTTCCAGATTTGCATCGCCTTCCAGATCCATTGGTAGCCACGCACCTTCTAGATTTGCATCACCGCGGTTGCTCTACACCCAGGTCCACTCTTGTCGCCTCCTAGATCTGTGCCAATAGCCACTGATTGCCGCCTGACCTCTGTAGCCTCCATCTCGACCAACGTCGCTTCTACTGCTCATCGGATCTTCCTCGCCACCAGCTGCCCTCACGAGATCGGTTGCCGCTTGCCTCTACCGACCTTCTAGCTTCACCACCACCTCCGACGATTGCCGCTGCCCCCTTTGCAACCGCCTCCAGTGCCTGCTTCGCAGTCGGCTGCGAGCTACCGTGCGGCTTCTCCGCACCCCCAATCGCCGATCGCCATTTCCGATGGCCCAAACGCCGCCTCTACTGGCCATCAACGCCATTGCCTGCTTCCGTCGGATCTGAAGCCAGATCTGGGCTGATCCGACCAGACCCGACTCGATTCAGGTTCGACCCATCCAATGACCCATATCTGATTTGACCCATCTAATTAGATCTGACCCATAGTTGATTTGTTTAGATTTAGCTAGATCCAAATCTATCATGCCAAGGCGTAACATACTAAGACCTCGGTCTCGATGTAGTGCCTGCGTAGTCTCAAATAGAGGATGTAATTCACAGTGCATCTTTGATCCTTACTTTCGTTGTGAGGATGGTATTACTCGTTTTATTGCCATCCGTGATGTTTTTACTATTAGAAATGTCGCCAGCCTTCTAGCTTCGCTTCCAGTCAGAGACCGATTTTGGGCTTCTGATACATTCGTCTTTGAAGCTCAAGTCCGGCTTCAGGATCCCGTCTATGGTTGTGTATCCCACATTCTAGTCCTTCAACAGCAGGTTAGTGATTTGCAAGCTTATCGAACTTATTTGCAAGATTCACTATCCGCACATTATTTTTCACATCCCCAACTTATTCCTCAACCTGATCAATACCCAAGCTGGAATTTTGATCTTCCCATCATCCCAGAGAACGTCCCTGATCCTAGTTTTCCAGAGCTTACTCTTCCACCTTACCCTGGCGAAGCCAGCAGTAGCCAAATGCCACCCCCAGATGACATCGATGAGTTGAGACCTGTCATGTTTGACAACCATCGTCGTCCGTGAGCATCGACCAAGTTATCGATTTTATGGTTTGCCTTTTTTCCTTTGAGTAATTGTATGGCTTGATCTCCTGTAACTATTTTGAACATATGGAATGAATATTATGCTTTTGGGTAGTTTTAATGTTTTATTCCCTTGTTTTACCCTTAATTGTATATTGATCATCAAATATCTCAACTTTTTATAGCTATTTTAATAATTCATCAAATCGAGATAAAAATATCGGCTCTTAATTATCACCTGATAATTCACATCCTTAATCAAGTCACACATAATTAAGCATCCATTGTTTTACCCTCGATTGTATACTGATCTTTTATATTTTTATCATACCCTCGATTTTATAGTTAATTATTATATAACATTTGTAGTGTTTGTTTATTACCAATTGTGTGGGTAATTGTTTAAAAAATTAAATTAAAATTTTAATAATAAAATAATGGAATAAATTAGAATAAATTAATTGAAATAAATTAATTGATCAAAAAATAAAAAAAGAGTTAATATATATTTTTAATTTTTTTATACATTTTCTAAAATTTTTCCATGACTAAATTTATTTTTTATTATTAAATGAATAAATTTTACGATGATTAAGAATGTTAATAACTATTACAAATAGTGCAATCATTTTATATATATTTACTAACTATTACAAATAGTTAATTATTATATATTTAATATATTTTTTAATTTATAAATTTTTATATATATTAGTTTACAAGTATATATACTTTATTTTGTATTTTATGCACATGAAATATATTAATTTATGTGTTTAGAATTTAATTTCTATATCTATAGATAAAAATTTTACATTTTATAAATTAATATTTCATATTTTATAAATTAATTTTATATTTTATAAATTTTAGAGAAAAAAAAATTCTCTCAAATTTGAGATAGATTGTCTGCCTACCCAATGCAATTGAGTATTATTATTATCTCCCCAGATGAGTAACATGAAGTGGAAACCCACTTTCACATTTTTTTAATAATTTATTTTGCATTCCTTTTTCACTCTCTCTCTCTCTCAGAGTTCTCTCTCTCAACTCAATGGAAACCCACTTACACACTTTTTTAATATTTTTAATGTTATAAGAAGAAAAAATGTGAAGACAAAAAGAATAAGAAAAATAAAAAATAATGATGACCAAGGAGAATAATGATGATTTTGGTCATAATGATTAGTAAAGAGGCGGGAATCTTTCCACCTCTTTCTTATTTTTATTTAATAATATTATATTTTATGTTATATATTATATAACATTACATAAATTTTTACATTTTATGTTATAAATAATATTTTACAATTTCTTTTACATTTTATGTTATAAATAATATTATATTTTATGTCATAATTATGTTATAAATTTTTTACATAACATATATTATATTTTACAAAAATTATTTTCACATAAAAGACACTACAAAATTATTTGTCAAAATCGTCACAAAATTTAATAATAAAAAAAATCAAAAATTAAAATTAGCAGCAGTTTCGGTTCTGTCGAAACCGCCGCAGAATTCAATAATAAAAAAATCAAAAATTAAAATTTAAAAATAATAATAATTTAAAAATTAAATAATTTAAATTATGATTCTAATAAATAATTTTTTTTTATTTTCTTCTTTCTTCTCCATTTTTCTCTCACTCTCAGACTCCACCAGCACCGCCTTCCAGATCGTCACCAGCATCTCCTTCTAGATCCCCTGCCTTCCAAATTTGCACCAACACCACCATCCAGATCCAGTAGCACTGCCTTCCAGATCGTGCAACATCGTCTTCTAGATCTGCATTGCCTTCAAGCTTGCTCGAGTTGCAAATATATCGCTGCCTTCAGATCCACCTTCCAAATCCATCGTTGCCTTTAGATCTGTCTCTTTGTCGTCACTGCCTTCCAGATTTGCACGCGCCATCGTCGTTGGTGCTGCCCAGACCTGTGTTTGCAGCCACCCAGATCCGCACCCGCCATCGACTACCAAATCCACCGGCTTCGCCTTCCAGATCATGGTGAGTTTCTATATTAACGTGAGTGAATTAGATTATTGCTTTGTAGATTCTGTAATGAAGTTGTACCCCTTAAATATTCTATAATTATTTTCTTCGATGTTGTGTAACTTTGGATATGTGATTAGAAAAGTTAGCTTGTAATTCTGATAGATGAGCTGCAATCATTGTTTCTTTGTCATTCTAGTTAAACTGAAATAAATATATATTTTTAAAAAAATTGAAATAAATTAATTGATTAAAAAATAAAAAGAAGATTTGTATTTATTTTTAAAAAATTAATAATATTCTATATTTAATATTTATTTTAAAAATTTATATTTATTAATTAATATTTAATATTTATTAAATTAATTAAAAAGTAACATGTGATGGCCACTTTCGTAGATTTGTAAACTTAATTAATATAATAATAACTTAAAATTTTAATATATAAATTAGTTTAATATAAAAATTTATTTATTTGCTCACCCTAACTGTACATAGCTCAGCTGGGAATATTTTAATTTTTTTCTTAATTTTAAATTTTTTAATAAAAATTAAATATTTTATTAAAATTTTTAAAAATAATATTTTTAATTAAAATTTAAAATTACCAAAAATTAAAAATTATTTTATTATTTTTCAATATTTCCAATCAATATTGACATAAAAAATTTGGCATTAATATTTTATGACAAAATATCTTAATATTAAACAAAAGTCAAAATTTCAAAGTTTTATTCATATTTTATTATTGTAATGGAAAAAAATATTACAAAATTCATTAGCCTCGATCTTATAGTTAATTATTATATAACATTTGTAGTGGTTGTTTATTACCAATTGTGTGGGTAATTGTTTAAAATATTAAATTAAAATTTTAATAATAAAATAAAAAATAATGGAATATATTAATTGATTAAAAAATAAAAAGAAGAGTTAATATATATATTTTTAATTTTTTAATACATTTTCTAAAATTTTTCCATGACTAAATTTATTTTTTTATTATTAAATGAATAAAGTTTTTGATAATTTATAAATTTTTATATATATTAGTTTACATGTATATATACTTTATTTTATATTTTATGCACATAAAATATATTAATTTATATGTTTAGAATTTAATTTCTATATCTATAAATAAAAATTTTATATTTTATAAATTAATATTTTAATATTTTATATTTTATAAATTAATTTTATATTTAATAAATTTGAGAGGGATTTTGGGACGGAAAAATATCCGTCATAAATTGAGACAGATTAATTTTGGTCTCCAAAATTCCTCTCAAATTGAGACGGAGTTAGAGGTACAAAAAATCCGTTCCTACATCCATCTCAAATTGATATGAATTTTGAGATAAAAAAATTCTGTCCCTAATTTGAGGCGAAAAAATTTTCATCTCAAATTCCCTATCAAATTGAGACGGATTTAGAGATAGAAATAAATCCGTCTCTAACTTGAGACGGATTAATTTTCATCTCGAAATTCGTCTCAAATTTGAGACAGAAATTTTTTTTTCTCAAATTAGGGATGAATTTTTTTACTTCTCTAAATCCATCTCAATTTGAGAGGGATTAGCTTCGGTCTCTAAATCAGTCTCAAATTAAAGAGGAATTATTTTTGGTCTCTAAATCAGTCTCAAATTAGAGATAGATTTTTTTCCATCTCTAAATCCGTCTCATACAAATCTATCTCTAATTTGAGACTGAAAAATTCGTCTCAAAAAATCCGTCTCTAAACTGTTGTTTTCTTGTAGTGAACCTCTATGAAGATTATATCCCTGCCAATCATCTTTGAATGTTTGACACGCTGGAGAATACATGTATGGGAAGAGAAACTGAGACTCATACACTTGTCCTTTGTCAATGCCCTTATAGAAAGAAAATTAAATTGGAGCTGAGGCACAAAAAAGACATCATTAAGCACTATGAATTGTCCAAATTGAACATTTCCAATATATAATACAGAAATTTGAGAGCAGTTTGACTGGGTAATGTATGTGTTTTGAATTGGCCTCAAGGAAAGAAAAGAAGACTTATCAAAGTAGATATGACTAGTGGCCTCGGAATCCACTATCCAATACTTAGGATTATTGAGAACTGGGTTTACAGAAATAGAGAGATAGGTACCTGGTGCTTGATATTGGGAAGCATCAGGTTCTACCAGTGCCTTAGCCATATTCAAATGATGAGTTAATATGTTCAACAATTGTTGAAACTGTGTTGGGCTTAATGTCTACATAGGGGTCTTCCATAACCTGAGGACTATTAGACAAACTTTGATGATGAGTATCAGATACTTGTCCAACAATAGGTTTCGCTTGATTAGAATTCACTTGGTTTGGGTTCTTTTACTCATACTTATATCCAAGGAGATAACCGTGAAATTGTAGCACTTGTCAATGGTATAACCATGAAGGCCACAGTGGGTACATGGTCTATCTTTCTTTCCAAACCGACATTGATTATTTTTACGCGCTTCATGATTTACATTGAACGAAACAGAATCATTCTCAATATTGTGATTAACTATATTCCTCTGTTTCTCTTCTTGAGTGATTAGGGAAAAAACCTTATTAATTGGGGGAATGAGATCCATAAGTAATATCTGACCCCTAACCTGAGCATAGGATTCACTTAGCCCTATTAAGAATGACATGACATATTCTGTTTGGTAATAATCCTAAAGAGTTTTGGCACCACCACATGAATTGTAATACTCTGAGAGCCTAGAGAGATTAGTATATATCAAGGATAGTGTAAGAAAGGAAACAACATCAGCTGGATACCTTTTGGGCTGAATGTTGGTAAAAAACTCTCAATTTAAGCGTGCTTGACTTGGGGTAATCCAGGGATGGGTGACCCCCTTGGGAAGTTCGCGTAGGCCCATCAGAGTAAGTTGTTCCGGTCCTTCCTATCGCTCGAACTAGATGTTACAGGTGGTATCAGAGTCGACCCGGGCCGTGTGTTGGGACCGTGTACTAGCCAAAGGCTGGGGGTACTGGACTGGGGACCGTGTACTAGCCCAAGGCTGAGGGTACTGGACCGGGGACACTGGACGGGGGAGAGCTGAAACTAGTTGTAAGGTCGCATGATGAGGACGTCATGTGCTTAAGGGGGGGAGAATGTAATACCCCGAGAGCCTAGAGAGATTAGTATATATCGAGGATAGTGTAAGAAAGGAAACAACACTAGCTGGATACCTTTTGGGCTGAATGTTGGCAAAGAACTCTCGAGTTAAGCGTGCTTGACCTGGGATAATCCAGAGATGGGTGACCCCCCTGGGAAGTTCGCGTAGGCCCATTGGGGTAAGTTGTTCCGATCCTTCCTATTGTTTGAACGGGATGTTACATGAACAATAACAACCTGGCCTATAAAAACTAAGCTCCTCCCAAACTGATTTCAACTTAGTATAGTATGCACTAACAGACAATTGTCCTTGAGTTAAGTTCATTAATTCACGTTTCAGTTTGAAAACACGAGGACCATTACTTTGTTGGAATCGTTCCTTAAGGTCTAACCAGATCTCATGTGCAAAATCAGAAAAAACCACACTAGTAAATGGTTGGAAACAGAATTCAACAACCATGATATCACAATACTATTATTCTGAATCCATGCGTTAAGTAGGATAGGATTATTCACCTGATGGTCATGAGATAGTGCCATTAACGAAACCAACTTTATTCTTTATAGTTAGGGCAATGAGCATCACCAGACTCCATGACACATAGTTCTCCCTTGTCAATGGTTGAGACACCAGGAGAAGGCCGGGACCATCTGAATGGTGAAGGTAGTACGGATTGGATCCATTGTCGATGATAAGAACGCTCATAGACAAGGAGGACAGATCTGGATATGTCACCATTGAATATGACGAAAGAACATATTGGAAGAAAATAACAAATCTAGAGTGGATCGTCAAGAAGAAAAATCAAATAGATCTGAAGAAAATAATAGATCTGGAAAGAAGTTTGTCGGAATATAGAAAAAAACAGATCTGGAAAGAAGTTCGTCAGAATATAGAAAAACTGACAGTGGATCTCTAAACAAAAGAGATCTTGAAATGACGGGAAGGATCGCACGCATGAAATCCGAACAAATGGATCGCGCAAGACTCACGCACAGAAGAATTGGTGTCATGAGTTGAAGAAATCTAAATAAAAATGAGTCAATCAGATGAAGCAGAGGAGAAAGACTCACTCACGATGATGGATCGACGACGAGGCTAGGGTTTCCACTCCGATACCATATTGCAGCAGAAAGAGAAGAAAAATTGTAAATGCCTCATCGACCCAATTGTGGGGTCTAAGCTTCTTAGAACTAATACATCAAAATGACAAAAGTGCCATTGTTTGTTCAATAGAAATAACAAACAAAGGAAAACAAAAATACAACAAAACTAACAGCTAACTATAATGAACATTTACATACTACACAACTAAAATACTCTAATAAATTGCATATAAAGACACAATGGATTTGAGGTTGAATGGATGCATGGTGAGGCCTTCATTTTAAGTTTGAAAATAATAAACTTGAGCATAAAAATAATCGAATGCATTGTGATGGCAACTTAGTAGATGTTGAGCATGCAAAAGAGGGACAGAATGAGGTAAGGTATACAGGGCCAATGGTGTGTCATTCAGATCTAATGAAGAGATTATCAACAAGAGCTGCAAAAGGGGGACACTTAGAATTGCAAAAGAAAACCAATGCTGAAGAGAAGGAAAAGTCCTAAAACTAAAGAAGACACTTCCTAATAGACGATCAGATGATCAAACTGCAAAAGGCAGAAGTGGGAGGGGCTATGGGAGAGAGGTTAATGGTGTGGAAGGGGAATCAATAGATGGGAGAACAGCTGTGAAAATGGTCAGAATACTAATTGCTAGAAAAGGAATATATTGCGAAGATATATAGTTCAAAAAGTGAGTGATGCCAAGTTAGAGAGAGTGGTAAATATTGAAAAGAAAACAGGCAACATGACAAGCAAGAAAAACAACTCCAAAAGGAACATCATTTGCAAATACTCAAGCTTCGTACGAAAGCAAAAAGGATGAAGAACAACTTAATGTGTAGAACAGGAAGAATCCTCTTAAGAATAGCAACCAAATTAATGCTAAGATTTGATGAGTTTGGTTTTTTGATTTATTGTCTATGTAGAAAATATTGTGCCTAATGAATTTGCTAAGTATTCATATACCAAAACTTGAGATGTTGGCCATTCTATGCTAATGCGGACGTAAAAAAGTGAACTTGACAATTGAAGTTTTAATTTTAATTTTTATGCAAAACTTAAATTTAAGATCCGTTTGTGTATTGTTCGTGATTTTATATAACCCACGAATAACATGCAAATATAAGCGGTTAAGACAAGTAAAATGATGAATAAGATATCGTTCCCACGGATATTGGTTACTACCCTTTTAAATACTAAAATTATTCACAATTAACTATATTTGGATAATTGATTAATTAAGAAAATTAATTAATATATAACTAAGAATTAAAAATCAACTGGTTAAGACCTAGGATTTTCTAAATTCATCTAGCAAATCCGCTTTATCAAATTACCTCAATTTTTGGTTAATTAAATTACGAACTATGTCAATGGAGCACTTTAATTTATTTATTAGCCTATGTCTAGGTCTAACAAGTTTATTTAACCAACCTAATTCACTATATGTCTATGTGAATTAAAATTAGAGAACACATTAAGCATAAGTACTCATTATATGAAAATATTCATTACAAATATAATCACAAATTGTACATGTAATCAAGTGAATGTCTTCCCCAATTAACATATGTTATTTTGTCCAAAGTCTATTTCTTATTTATCTATGTCTAGTATCATAAAAAATCTCAAATCATGTAATTGGTGATCAAGCAATTACAAGTATTAAGTTTAAAATAAAATAAACATAGTTGATGTAACAATCACAACCAAAATTAAGTAACCAATAAAGTTTCAATACATAGGATTCTTTAAAAACCCTAGACAATTATTTAGCCACTCATAATAAATAAAACATTCTCAACATTAATCAAGAGTTGTTGCATAATTGAAATTCTAAACAATTAAAGGAAAAACAGAAAACAGAAACTCAAAAGAAAGAATGAAAGAACCCCCTATCCAGATCTGATTCCAGATCTGATTCAAAACGGATCCAACAATTTTGTTGCTTGCGTCCTCTTGCTACTTCGGAGAAACAGTGCGTTCTTACTTTGCTGTGCGCAGCCGTCCAATTTATTTCGCTGCTGCCTTCTCCTTAATTCCTTCAATTCCCTGCGCCGTCCCAATCTCCCAAATTTCTTTCATTGTTCCGCCGTCCAAGTCTTCTGTTCCCAATTCTCCCTTTTTCTTCATATATTATAATAATAATATATATATATCCAATGCGCATGGAACCCTCCCCGGCACATTCACGGCATTCACTTAATAACATAATTATAATATATATAAGTAATGTAATATATAATATATAATATACAATATATAATATAGTATAATATAATATATATATAATAATAATAGATAATATAATATTTAATATGTTATTAATTATATTAATTTTATTTATATTATAATATTAATTATTTATAATACTTATTTTTTATTTTTTTATTATATTAATTTTGAAATTAATTTTACAATTTATTATTTTATTATTTTTATTTTTTCACCTAAACACCAAAAAGTATTCCTGCAAAATAACAAGAATTACTAGAAATTAAATACATGTAAAGTAAACTCAAAATATTAGACAATTCTAAGAAAAATACACATAAAATACTAAAAATACTATTTAATTGTGACCAATAAATGTGTGACTAAATTCCTACATCATGTATAGTGGTAAGATAGATTTTAAGAGCATACTTAAATTTTACCTAAAAAAACTAAAAAATGAAATGCAATTGTCAAACTCCCCCAAATGAGTACTTATCCAAAATCTTTTAATTTTTTATTTGCAAGTGTAGTACGTGCCATCCCTCTAGTATAATAGAATAATAGAATAGATGCACACTTCATTCACGAAATTAATTAACTTTATGAGGATGGTAGCTAATTTTGTTTGTTCATTTTTGTAAAAGCTTTACACAACAACAATCCTATTAGATGAGATTGGCTACATGAAATTAATCTTTCCAATCTTTCTATTCATGCCATATCTTTCATAAGTTCATTATATCACATGTCGTTCTTAAGGGCTTCTCACCAAGTTTTCTTTGCTCTTTCTCTCCTTTTTTGGTTCTAACTTCTCTATTTGATTCGCCCACTTCATATGTGTATTTTACGCATTTTATTTTCATCAATATCTCCACTCCAACTAATTTATTATGCATTATTTGTTTCTAATGCTTTTTTCTTATCTATATGACCTCACATTCACCATAAGATTCTCATATCAGGCTTATTTTGCACATATTTATACTTAATTGATCAATGTTTTAAGCTATATATACTATAAAAGTTATCTTATTGTGATTAAGCAACTCGTCCATTTTACCTTTAAAGGGATTTTCAAAACTTGACACAAATATCCACTTTAATCATATAGCCTTGACTCTAAGTTTAACATCACCAATAATCTTTCTATCATTTTCAACAATTGATCCGAAAGTATAGTTGGTCTTGGAAAATCCTAAGCCAAAACCCACTATTGCTTGAGGGAACTAAACCATGGGTTTGGCAATTACGTTCGGTCTATAGATTTTCTGCAGTTTCCTTGCTTAACCCTAATATAATGTATATTTAAACTGCAAAGAAAATTCCATATAACTTCTAACAGAAATAAGGGGATCCTTCAATACATATAACAATGCCATTTATTCATTGTACGAAAAAGAAATGAAATTATATTTATACATCAATCTTTATTGAATGTAATGAATCAAAATCAACCTTTATTTTGATAATTACGTACATAAGAGAAGAGATTATTTAAGTAACATATACCCCTAAACACCATGGTGCATGCCCAAATAATAAAAAAATCTGATTTCTTCTCCAATCCCTAGTGAATTTCATAGCATCTGTAGTTTTCTCTGGTTCAAGGACAACGGGGCGCAACAGCTTCTGTTTCACTGAGTACGACATTGTTGCAGGTAGCTTTTGCAGCAGCAGCAACACCTTCTCTTTTAATGTTTACACTCTGCAACACAATCCCTTCACATGGGAAGTCCTTGCTGCAGCTGAAGTTTATGGCGACATCGGAGGCACTTGTTCCTTGGATGTTTTGGTAGAGCACGTCTTTAACTTGAACAGCTGAGCCCTGTCCGAATAATACAGAATTTTGTTAAGGAAAAAAAAGAAATCGATGCTAAGAGTTAACTAAGAAAGTTGGTTATCTCTTCTGCCTATATAACGAGGAGATTCTTAGGATGGAATTATATATATAGTACCTGCTCTTTACATGGTTTATTTTGGTCACAATAACTTTGGTCTATGATGATAGGATTGTCCACATTATTCATCTGCACATTAAGAAATTTGATGTTGCTGACGCTTCCTGATCCACCCTGCATGTGTATATATATATCCATTTATTAAGGATTATTTTTTATTCTAAATATAAATTCTAAAAACGTGCTCACTTAATTAGAGAATCTGTCGTATATACCTGCCACGTCTTGATCCTAAGTCCATTTTGTGTTCCGTACAGCTTAGCCCCATTCACCAAAACATCCGAAACAAAAGCCTTGGAATTCCCAGAACCCAAGCTTCCAATGCTGAATTTCATAACAGCCAAATTAAGCAATATGAAATGAAGAGAAAATATCACCAATTGTGTGGAGAGAAAAAAGAACAAGAGATGGAGGTGAGACCTGATGCCATGGCCTGGTCCACAGGTTATGTCCGTGGCTTTCACCTTCTGAGACCCACTTACAATTGAAATGCAGTCATCACCTTCAGCATATTAATTACATGGTTATTCAGTATCAGTATGCGTTTATAGTCAACATCCCGTGCTCTTTTTAATGTCAAATATCAAAAATTGTTTTGACGGGTACCTGTCCCTATAACACAACTCGAAATCTGGATGTTTTGAGTGTCCGTAATGTGGATTCCATCGGTATTGGGGCTCGTCTGCGGTGAAGTCACGGTGAGGCTTGATGCTTGAACATTTGTGGATTTCTCGAAAGACAGGTGAATTTGTTGCGCATGTTGGATCTTCAAATTCTTCACAATAATATTCTTGCAATTGTAGAAGGTTAATGCCTGCCATCACAAACATATACAGAAGATGATATCCCATTATTTAATGAATTCGGAATATAGTACCAGTGGCAGTGCTTTGAATATATACGGGGTGAAGAGATTACGTACCGTTGGCGCATCCTTGCAGGGCTGCAGATCAATCGAAGGGAAAGAAGTAGTTAATGGACTCAGTATTAAGGTGATTGATATGAGAACATATATATAAAATTAAGATGGGAGAAGAGAAGCATTGGATGATAATTGATGGCTTACAAGGGCCTTATTGATCTTGCAGGAATTCTCCCACCACGTGTTCCCGTTTCCATCGATGGTTCCACCCCCTTGAACCTGTAAATTCTGCACGCTGTCAAATAAAAGCCAGTGCCTCACATCTTCCTTGTAGTCGGCTCGATTAGCAGATGCTTCAATGGTTCCATAGATCTGTCATATCCATAGAAAATAAATTTCATTTAATTTGTTTGTCTTCT
This sequence comes from Diospyros lotus, assembly GCF_014633365.1. Taxonomy (NCBI): domain Eukaryota; kingdom Viridiplantae; phylum Streptophyta; class Magnoliopsida; order Ericales; family Ebenaceae; genus Diospyros; species Diospyros lotus. Next base: position 37,847,004 of record NC_068350.1, on the reverse strand, counting down.
CAATCTGCAATGAAACTCTCTCGTCTGCACTTGAAATGTAAAAAAACTTGATCGAACTCTCTGAATCTGATTAAAAACTTAATTACCTGCACAGTAAGAGCAGCTTTACATGGGCCGGCGAATCTGATTGGCTTGACGAGGTACTTCTTTTTGGGTACCAACAGAGTAGCGGCTGCAGATGATGAACAAGCAGCCTGCCATGCTTTCTTAAATGCCTGAAGAAATAATTAATATGGCACAAAAAGCAAACCATCAATCCTAAACGTTCAAAGCAGGAAACTAAGTTATTGCTGTTTCAAAGAAATTGTTAATGCATGGCTCTGCCAAACTGTATGGGTACGTACCTGGGTGTCATCGCTTCCATCACCTTTGGCTCCGAAATCATCAACACTAACTGTCTTAACCGAAGCTAAAAGCCTGCGAATTTTATTCTGAAAGTAAGCTTCTGATGACGCAGATGCTTGAAGATGATGGTTCTGAGGTGGGTCCTCGGGACAAGTGCTGTAGCAAGAGAGGAAAGAAAGAAAGATAACAAGGAGACATGCAAAGATGTATCTCTGCGGTACCATTGCATGCATGACTCTTCAAATAATTTGCTAGAAAAGGGGGGAATCTGTGAATAGAAGATATATAAAATATTGCTGCAATGTGTGATACAACACTCTGAAGATGGCAATGCCTATTTATAGAGGGAGGGTTTGAGAGTCTAAATACTGTTCTACATGTTAGCCCTGACGAGGTATGGACAAGGGAGAGATTTAGACGAAATTACTTCTATGGGCAGTGATGAAAAGGAGAACTACCTATTAGATAAGAATCAAAGTTTTGAGCTCATGAACTAACACGTGCCGCAAAGAACATGTTTCAACGGGCGAGTTAGGAAGCTTTCCAGCTGTGGAATTAGGCGAATAGACTGTATGGGAGCATTGTGGGCTGGAATAGTAAAAAACGTACTTTGTGTTTAAGTTGATGATGTTCAATTCATCTTGATCAGAGATGTCAGCCTGCTGGTTTGTTCCAGGCATGGGCATCATAATTATATAATTGAACTTGTGCTTCAGGTACATTATCCACTTTTCCAAGGAATTGCAAAGAGCTCACCCTATCTGGAAAGAAAAGGGTACCCTATCTTCCATTATTCCTTGTAAGGAAGTTGAAATTTTTGTCAAATATATACATATCTTCATCCTTGTTTATATTTCATTTAATTTGACGAATGTTGAGATGTGACCCAGATTGATGGACCTATAGATACGTCGGTTCTCATCCACTTCTACATACGATTTCTCTCATCTCATGACACTTGTCACTGTGGGATGCCATAGGTGGCGCGGCTGCCTAGCTACCTCACATCACGATTCATGATCATGCATGCGCCGCCATCTCAAAGACCCTCCATACTATCTATCATTTAATTTTATGTTCAATTTCAACCTGTTGGGAAAAAAAAAACTCTCGCACAAAGTCAAACAATTTTCTGTTAGTCTGAAAATCAAATCACAAAGTAATAGCAACAAACACAAGAATAGAAAAATAGAACTTCCCTGTGAACACCAATGAAGGTTTCAGCTATTCAAGGCTCAGATTAGAAAATCATCACCTATAGTGAACCGTCGAGAAGCTCTCCCAATCCGAAACCCCAATGGCCCAGCTCGGTACCAGCACACGGCATAAGAGATCACACAGAAATGGTTCACTCAGAGACCCAACGATTTCCACTCGGTTTCTCTTCTTTTTCACACTACTGTCCCATCGAACCCACAAAGGTTTTATAGCCATCAAGAGGTAAAAAACCGAAAGCCAGCAAAAAATCCGTCAAGAAGGATAAAGGAACCAAGCTTTCGGAAGAGATAGGGATGGCGAGATAGGAGGAGAGGATAAGCTAGGTTTTTGGACGGAGTCACAAACGGCCAAGGTAGAACTAGGTCAAAACATAGGGGAAAGAAGCATTATATACCTGGGATGAGCAAAGGGCTGGTTTGGCCGAGCTGGGCTCTAAAATTGGGCCTGAGCTGCTGGGCCAAAATTGGCCCTACCTCCTCAAAGGCCCTTTGGGCTTTCTTCTCCATTTGGTGACTGCACATTTGGGTTGTATTCACACACTATCAATCCTGGGCCTTAGCCTATGATAGTGTGGCCCACTTGATCATCATGGCCTTGGGATGTTTGGTATCACAAATAACAAATCTCCACCTTGATACCAAAACCATCCAGCAAATCGGGACCCATAGAGAATGCACAAAAACATGCATAATGCACTAAGCAAAAATAAATAAATAGATAGCACACAGCAATATAATAGCACTCAGCATAAAAAATAGCACACAGCAACAACACATAGCATATCAGCACTTAGAAAAAATAGTAGTTCACACAGAACTGATTATGTAATTTTACCAATATTTAAGAGTGATAGGCAGCTCCTAAATTTTGCTAATGTGAGAACCTTAGTACCCATATCTGAGGGGTTATAATCAATCATAATTTTCTCCAAATTAATAGTATTTTAAGACACTATGTCAGGTATAAAATGGAGTCTGATATCTACGTGTTTAGTGCGTTCATGAAACATGGGATTTTTGCACAAATGAATAGCTGACTGGCTATCTGAATAAACTACTACATTACTCTTTAGAACACCCAGTTCTGTGAGTAAACCTTTAATCCATAAGGATTCTTTAATTGCTTCAGTTGTAGCTATATATTCTGATTCAGTGGTGAATAATGCAATAATATGCTAAATTTGGGATTTCCAACTAACACAGGATTTACTTAAGGTAAACACATAAGAGGAAGTTGATTTTCTATTATCTCTATCACCAGCATAATTAGAATCTGTAAATCCTTTTAACTTAACTTTTTCATTTGTGCTTTTATACACTAAACCTATATCACAAGATCTATTGATCAGATATCTTAATAACCACTTTAATGCTTCCCAATGCTTAGGACTTGGGTTTGACATAAACCTGCTAAGTGTGCTAACTACATGAGCTAGGTCAGGTCTAGTACATACCATTAAGTACATAATTGACCCTATGACATTAGAGTATGGCACTTTACTCATATACTCTTTTTCCTCTTCATTAGCAGGTGATTGATCTCTAGACAAAATAAAGTGGCTCGCTAAGGGTAAGGAGACTGGTTTACACTCATGCATGCCAAATTTCTTTAAAATTTTTTGGATATAAAATGATTGATGTAGAAACAAAATGGAAATAAACCTGTTTCTTTTGATTTCCATGCCTAAAATTTTCTTAGCATGTCCTAGGTCTTTCATTTCAAATTCTGTGTTTAAAGTTGTTTTGATCTCATCAATCATTTTTAAATCTGGACCTATTAAAAGCATATCATCAACATATAGCAACAAGAACACACAGCAATTGTCATGATGTTGAAGATAAAGACAGTAATCAAAAGCACTTCTTTCAAAACCAATGGAATGTGCAAAATTATCGAAACGTTTATACCATTGTCTGGGAGACTGTTTCAATCCATATAAAGATTTTTTCAGGTAACACATATATTAGGATTATTTTTATCTTCAAACCCCTTAGGTTGAGTCATGTATATGTTTTCTTCTAGACCACCATGCAAAAAAGCTGTTTTGACATCCAATTGTTCAAGTTCCCAATTAAAGTAAGCAACCAATGCTAACATAACTGTTATTGTGGTATACTTAACAATCGGGGAAAAAATTTCATGGTAATCTACTCCTTCTTTTTGTGTGAAACCCTTGGCTACTAACCTAGCCTTAAACTTTACCGGTTCAGCCCTATTTGCCCCTTCTTTTACTTTGAAGACCTATTTGCAACCCACTAAGGATTTGTCTTTAGGCCTAGGGACTAATTCCCACGTTTGATTTTTATGAAGTGAATTCATTTCTTCTTTCATTGCACCAATCCATTCTTTAGCATTTTCACTTTTAATAGCTTCTTCATAAGTATTTGGCTCTTTATCTACTAGATCTTGGTAGCTAGCATACCCAATGCTAAAATCAGTTTCCAATCTTTTAGGGAGTCTTTGTGGCCTTCTTTCCCTATCTCTTGCTAGTTGATAGTCATTTAGGGAATCTGAATTTTCTGTTTCTTCTTCTAGATTACTCTCATTTTCATTAACTTGATTTTGTGCATTACTCTCCACCTCATTTGGGGTATTATAGATAAAAGTACTAACTTTCTCCACCTTACTCCTAGTGCTTTCTAGCTTGTTTTCATTCTCTAAGTTTGAGTCTTCCTTAAGGCATGGAATTTCTAATTCATTAAAGGTGACATCCCTACTGATTATGATCTTTACACCCTTTTGGCTTCTATCCCATAACCTATATCCCTCGACTCCTTCGGGATACCCTAGAAAGACACACTTTCTAGCTCTAGGTTCTAATTTGCCCTCATTTTGATGTATAAAGGCAGCACAACCAAAAGTTTTTAAAACAAAATAATCTGCACATTTTCCATACCATTTCTCATCGGGGGTATCACCACTTAAAGCCACTGAAGGTGTCAAATTAGTTAAATAACAAGCAATCACTATAGCTTCTCCCCAAAATGATTTTGGCACACCTGACCCTAGCATCATGCACCTAACTTTATCTAACAAAGTCCTATTCATTCTTTCGGCCACTCCATTTTGTTGTGGAGTGTAGGGGACAGTCCTATGTCTGGTTATGCCACTTTCAGCACAAAAGTTTTCAAAATCAGAATTACAGAATTCTAGGCCATTATCGGTTCTTAAATATTTCAGTTTTCTCCCTGTTTGATTTTCAAATTGTATTTTCCATTTTTTAAATTTTGAAAATGTATCTGATTTTTCTTTTAAAAGATATACCCATACACGCCTAGAGTAGTCATCAATTATAGATAAGAAATATCTATTTCCTCCAAAAGTAGGATTAGACCCTGGTCCCCACAAATCTACATGAACATACTCTAGGATTCTAGACGTTTTATGATTGCTAGAGGAGAAAGAGAGTCTATGGTGTTTACCTAGGACACAAAAGTCACAAAATGGCAGGTCTGACACTTGATTCTTGCCAAAAACACCCTTATCACTCAGATATTTGAGACCCTTTAAGCTAATGTGTGCTAACCTATTGTGCCATTTTTGTGTGTGATCCGTGTTAAGAGAGGCAACAGTGGAAGTTATATTACTTAACACTCGTACATTGGTTAAAAAAAATTCCATTTTTTCTTACAGCTTTAAAAGCCCTAAGTGCACCCTTAAACATTTGGATCATCCCATTTTTAATCTCACCTGTGAACCCCGATTTTTCTAGTTCCCCAACAGAAATTAAATTCCTACTCATTTGAGGGATATATCTTACTCCAGTCAATACTAGCACATAGCCATTTTCAAATTTAACAGTTATATCTCCTACACCAGCTACTTTGTATGCCACATTATCACAAGTAACAACATACCCATTATCAGAATCATGTAAATGTGCAAACCAGTGTTTTCGAGATGTAACATGAAATGAAGCACTAGAGTCTAAAATCCATTCATGCAAATGGGTGTTCACAGACAAATTAATTTAAGGTGAATCAGAGTTTACTAACATAAAAACCTCACCAGATTCACATTCTGAAGACACTACATTAGCCTCATTATTTTCCTTCTCCTTTTGTTTATTCTTTTCTATATAACAATCTTTTATATAGTGCCCAGGCTTTCCACAGCCATAACATTTTCTCCCTTTTACTTTTCCTTGGGACTTAGACCTACTTCTACCCTTATGCTTGCCATTCTTCTCGGAATTCCTAAACTGTGATCTACCCCTACCTTTTACCATATGAACTTCACCATTTCTTTTCTCATTTTTTAGTTCCATTTTTCTACTTCTAAGAGAATCAATAACAATTTCAGGTGACAATCTATCTCTACCATATTTTATTGCACTTTTAACTTCTCTATAAGTTTCAGGTATGGAATTCAATAAAATAACGGCTTTGTACTCTTCAGACACTGTTTTACCACAATTTGTTATATCTTGAACCAATTTATTGAAACCATCTAGATTTTCATCTAAGTCCTTAGAGGATTCAATTTTGAAACTAAAAAATCGTTCAAGTAAGTAGAGTTTGTTAGGAGTAGACTTCACAAGGTATAGAGACTCAAGTTTTTCCCACAATTCTTTAGTTGTGTTTAATTTCCCTACCTTTCTCAAAACAGAATCCGAGAGATGTAAAATTATGGAAGTGTATGCTAATTCATCCATTTCCTTTTGTTCTTCAGTTATATCAGAAATTTTAGTTTCTTTTCCTTCTTTAGATGTACTAGGTTTAGCAAAACTGATTATAGCTTTTGAAACTTTCTGTTGTACTAAAATTCCTCTCATTTTTTGTTGCCATATTGAAAAATCACCTTTACCATTAAAAACACCTAGTTCAAAATGTTGTGTTGCCATTAGATGCACAAAGCAAAAAAAAGTGCAACAGATAGATTTTTCAGAATGCAATCAGCAACTAAACAATCAGGAAATAGCAATTACACAATTCCAAAATCAGCAAGTTCACAAAAAAAATCAGCAAAGTAGATAATCCTAGTATATCTAGCAGCATGTAATGGTTACCACCACAGGGTAACCCCCAAACGTAATGACCACCCCCACACGATGGCCTGCTACTTGCTGAAACGAAATTAGGGTTAGAAGGGTCTTACCAAACTGACCGGATTAACAGTCAGTAAATTAAGAGAGACAAACCACTGAGGTTGGGCTGATAGTCGAAAAGCCTCGCACGGTCGTTGGTGCTGCCACGCGCCGTCGGCCGCCGGTTGGTCCGAGTTACACAAGCCGGTCACCGAGACTCATCTCAACGTCGGGAAGCCGATGGAGGGTCTCACACGCCTTAGAACAACTGGAGTGGAGAGATCGAGTAGGATTTTCGAATCAGGTTAGGGTTTCACGAACCTTCCCCAGACTCGAACGCAACCAAGAGATCGATGATCTCTTAGTCTCCAAACTCAGCTCTGATACCAGTTTGTTGGGAAAAAAAAACTCTCGCACAAAGCCAAACAATTTTCTGTTAGTCTGAAAACTAAATCACAAAGTAATAGCAACAAACACAAGAACAGAAAAATAGAACTTCCCTGTGAACACCAATGAAGGTTTCAGCTATTCAAGGCTCAGATAAGAAAATCATCACCTATAGTGAACCGTCGAGAAGCTCTCCCAATCCGAAACCCCAATGGCCCAGCTCGGTACCAGCACACAGCATAGGAGATCACACAGAAATGGTTCACTCAGAGACCCAACGATTTCCACTTGATTTCTCTTCTTTTTCACACTACCGTCCCATCGAACCCACAAAGGTTTTATAGCCATTAAGAGGTAAAAAACCGAAAGCCATCACAAAATCCGTCAAGAAGGATAAAGGAACCAAGCTTTCGGAAGAGATAGGGATGGCGAGATAGGAGGAGAGGATAAGCTAGGTTTTTGGACGGAGTCACAAACGGCCAGGGTAGAACTAGGTCAAAACATGGGGGAAAGAAGCATTATATACCTGGGATGAGCAAAGGGCTGGTTTGGCCGAGCTGGGCTCTAAAATTGGGCCTGAGCTGCTAGGCCAAAATTGGCCCTACCTCCTCAAAGGCCCTTTGGGCTTTCTTCTCCATTTGGTGACTGCACATTTGGGTTGTATCCACACACTATCAATCCTGGACCTTAGCCTATGATAGTGTGGCCCACCTGATCATCATGGCCTTGGGATGTTTGGTATCACAAACAACAAATCTCCACCTTGATACCAAAACCATCCAGCAAATTGGGACCCGCAGAGATGCACAAAAACACGCATAATGCACTAAGCAAAAATAAATAAATAGATAGCACACAGCAATATTGTAATACTCGAGAATGATTTGAGGTCATAAATAATATTTGATGAAGGGAATAAATGGACTTTGTGGAAAATAAGACTATAGGGTACACTAACGCAACTTTGGACGGTCGAATTAGTCAGAGGGAGTACCCTGGACCCTAGATAGCCAAGGAAAATGGTATAGTATCGACAAGTAATAAGAGTTATGATTTTAGGCATCAAAAGAAGTTGGATCGGGAACGGTTCTCGGTACAGCTAAAAAAAGGCAATTGTGATTTAGGCTGAAATATCGAATTATCGTACGGGGCATTCGGGAAGTCAATGGAACCCTAAGGAAGTTCATATTTGGCATATAGAGTAACCCTTAAGTAGTTTTTGGAAGAAACAAAAGGGTTTGTAGCTAAAACGAAGAGTCGGGCTTAAGTGCAGTTTTTTTTCGAAATTGACAGAGGGAGATTGAAACGATATTTTTTCGGAATTTTAAAGAGAATGTTTTAGGATATTTCAAAAGGTTATAAAGGTCTTTAAAGAGAAGTCCAGTTTTTGAGCCAGGGGTAAAATCGTAATTTTTGAGGTTAGGGTAAAAGTATAATTTACCTAAAAATTAAGGGCATTAGCGCAATTAGTCCATTTTTCAGGGACTAAAATGCAATTAAAAATTAGCCCGGAGACCATATTGAAAAGGGTCTAAGTGCAATTATCCAAAAATTTGGGCCAAAGTGTAATTCTTGAAATCTTTTTACTAGGGGTATTTGGGAGATTTAGGAAAAAGCTTCATAAATGACTTTAGAGATAAAGTTGAAGTCTCATGATGACGTTAGAGATAAGATGAAGGCTCATGATGACTTTAAGGATAAGATTTGTCTAAGATTTGATTGGATAAGAAAAGATTTGATTTGGATAACAATGATTGCAGAAGATCTTACAAGATTTTGGAATGATTATATAAAGGATATTAGAAGATTTGGAATGATTATAGAAAATTTACAATGATTGCAGAGAATCTTAGAAGATTTTGAAATGATTACAAAAGATATTAGAAGATTTGGAATGATTATAGAAGATTTACAATGATTGCAGAGAATCTTAGAAGATTTTGAAATGATTACAAAAGATATTAGAAGATTTGGAATGATTATAGAAGATTTACAATGATTGCAGAGAATCTTAGAAGATTTTGGAATGATTGCAAAAGATATCAAAAGATTTGGAATGATTATAGAAAATATTAGAAGATTTGGAATGATTGGAAAAGATTTTGAAAGATTTGAAATGATTGCAAAATATATATTTCTTGGTGGCTAAGTTTCCTAAACATATAAATAGGGGCTCAAGGCTAAGGATTCTCTCATTCGAAGTTGTGATACATTTGTGCTAGACGAGAGTGCTTTGGGTTTAGTGGATAGAGGGTTTTTAAAGCATACGCGAGGCATCACACGCGTAGAGCACTTGGGCAGCGCGTGAGGACCTGTAAGAAGGTGGTTTGGTTAAAAGACTTGAGTTGCACGAAAATTGAGGTTGGGCATAAGATTCGAGGTGTTCTGAGTTTCGTTCAAGGTGAGTGGTTCTCCTCCAAAACTTGATTTATTGTGAGTGTTCTACCTGAAAACTTAGTTTTAAGTTGTGAGTGTTCTATCTGAAAACTTGGTTTTAAGTTGTGAGTGTTTGCCCCCAAAACTTGATTTATTGTGCTTGTTCTATCTGAACATATGGTGATTTCATGAAAAATGATTTTGTGCATTAAAATGGTAACCGGTGACGATTGGATTTATGAGGGAGGTTTGTCCCTAAACGTTTTGAACTGTGCATTACATTTTATAAATGTTGTTTATACGATGCATTGAATTGTGAATTGTGGCATTGTCTTGAGTTTTATGTGTACGTATGGAATGTCAGCCTCGGATGTTGTTTGGATAGAGTAGCCATAATTCTCCAAGGGCGTGACGGAATAATAGGGGTATCTGATGCTGGTGTGCATGTCAGGATAGCCGTCTTGGTTTCCGTGACAGACCGTTTGGTCAGGGAAGTTGCACTAGGACGACTAAGTGGTCCATACTGTGTTGTTCATGTGGGATGTTAGCCTAGGATGTTGTCTGGATAGTGTAGCCATAATTCTCCAAGGGCGTGACGGAATAATAGGGGTATCTGATGCTATGTGTGTATGTCAGGATAGCCGCCTTGATTTTCGTGCCAGGCCGTTTGTCCAGGGAAGTTGCACTAGGATGACTAGGTGGTCCATGTGAAATTTTGGAGTTGGGATTGTATGGTGGTTCCTGGATGCTTAAGGTGGGAACGTATTCTGGTGAGATGCGTTGGCAGCCCCATTTAAGCTAGAATCGCGTCGCGTCGTCGTGTCGTCGAGTCGGTGTGGTGACATAGCTTTTAGAGAGATTGCTCTTTCCCCATGGTAGGGTTAAGCGCGTGGGAATTCTCTTGAGTTAGGGCTTACCGGGTGTATTGGTTTATTTCATGTCTTGCATTATTCATGAAAAATGTGTTTTGAACTCTCATTTAGATGATTCATCATCTAATTTGGACTTTGTCCCTGGAATATTCAAACGTTCCAGGTGAAGGCAGCGGTGCAAAAGGGAAAGGAATCGTCGAGGAGTGACGGCGATTAGCGGATAATTTACATTAAGTCTTTTCAGTTATGTTATTTACTTTTGAAAACGTCATGTAAACGTTGGTGCAACTTTATATATAAATAAAGTGGTTTCGATTATGATCTGTTGAGGTTTCGATCTAGCTTCCGCATTTGTGTTGGTGAACCTGTCTTGGTTTATTAATGGTTCATAGTTGATATACTGAGAAGGTGTAACGGGATCTTCGGGGAATGGTTTTTGTGTTGGGTTTTGTTTGAAAAAAAAAATTTATCCCCAGAATCTTACGTTACATTAACGCTCCCGGGAATTGGGGTGTTACAAATATAATAGCATTCAGCATAAAAAATAGCACACAACAATAGCACATAGCATATCAGCACTTAGAAAAAATAGTAGTTCACACAGAACTGATTATGTAATTTTATCAATATTTAAGAGTGATAGGTAGCTCCTAAATTTTGCTAATGTGAGAACCTTAGTACCCATATCTGAGGGGTTATAATCAGTCATAATTTTCTCCAAATTAATAGTATTTTGAGACACTATGCCACATATAAAATGGAGTCATAATTTTCTCCATATAAAGATTTTTTCAACAAACAGACATGATTAGATTTATCTGAAATAACATAACCAGTAGACTGAACCATGTAAATGTGTTCATCAAGGTTTCCATGTAGAAATGCAGTTTTAACATTTAACTGTTCAAGTTCTAAATCAAATTGAACTACAACTGCAAGAATCATGCGGATTGTCTTAAATTTAACCATAGGAGAGAAAATTTATGTATAGTCTATTTCTTCCTTTTGTGTAAACCCCTTAGCTACTAGTCTTGCTTTATATCTAATGGGGTCATTAGAAGACATACCTTTTTTTAGTTTGAACAGTCACTTACATTGGATCAACTTCTGATTTGCTGGACGAAGGACAAGAATCTAGGTTCTGTTGGCCATCAGGGAGGCCATTTCTTCGTCCATGGCTTGCTTCCATTTTTTACTTTCCTTTGAGCTGACAGCCTCCTCATAAGAGGAAGACTCATTGCTTCTCATTTCAACACCTGCCACCAAGGCACAATATACTAAATCTGAAAAAGCATACCTTGCAAGTGGTCTTACAGTCCTCCTACTTCTATCTCGGGCAAGTTGGTAATCCCCAAGGTCATGTTGAGGGGAGTCATGATTCTCCACCTCAATCTCAGTTTCACCATTTTGTTCCTCATGATTAGTCTCATGATCAGAGGTCTGGTTTAAATTTGATATGGGTGAGGGATCACCTTCTTGCCGAGGTTTTGGTATAACTGGAGCACCAGGTGGGTTATCATTTATAGCTAGGTGCTCCACCTCAATTTGGGTTCCTCTTTTAAGTTGATAAAATTATCTGTGTTACTATGTTGGTTTGTTTCTTCTATGTTAGATAATTTGCAAGGGAATGCAGCTTCATTAAATATAACATCACGGCTAATAATAATTTTAACACCTTAGATTGTCTTTCCCATAGCTTATATCCCTTAGTTCCTTCCTGATACCCAACAAAAACACACTTTGTGGATCTAGGTTCCAGCTTACCCTCAAATTGGTGAGCATAGGCTTTACAACCAAAAGTTCTTAGGTATTTTAAGTTTAATTTTCTTTCAGTCCACTTTTCTTTAGGGCATTTAAAATTAAGGGAAATAGAAGGACTTCGATTTACTAGGTGTAAAGCTGTAGCTAATGCCTCTCCCCAGAAGGATTTAGGCAAACCAAAAGTGAACAAAAGGTACCTCACTTTTTCAAGGAGGGTTCGGTTCATTCTTTTAACTACCCTATTTTGTTGGAGTGTGTTCCTAACAGTTTTATGCCTAATTATACCCTGGGACACTACAAAAAAACCGCCGCTAAGTATTTTAGTGACCGTCGCTAAGTCAGCTGTCGCGGAGCGTTTAGCGGCGATTTTTTGCAACCGCTGGAATAAGCGCCGCTAATTTTAAATTTTGCGACAGTTTTAAAAACTGCCGCTAAATCAAAAATCGTCGCTAAATAAGTGATTTAGCGGCTGTTTTGAAACCATCGCTAAAATTAAAATTTTATTTTTTTACTTTTTTTTAAAATTTTATTTTTAAAAATTAAAAAAAAATATTTAATTTTAGTGGTGGTTTCAAAATTGCCGTGAAAATTAATAAAAAAATTAATTTTTTTAATTTTAGTGGCGATTTTGAAACCGTCGCTAAAATTAATAAAAAAAATTAATTTTTTAATTTTAGCGGCGGTTTCAAAACCGTAGCTAAAATAAAAAATTTAATTTTTTAAAAACCTGCGCGGGCCAGCCCAGCCCGCGCCTGGCCGCTCGACCCACGCCCGCTGCCCTCGCCCAACCTTTGCACGCCACGTGGTGATGTTGGAAATTAAATCCAGCACCTTCCCCCCCTTTCCCAAGTTTCGAACCTAGAACCTTTACTGTGCACGTGTGGGCGTGAACCACTTGATCTACTAAACACCCATTGTCATATGTGGACATATATATATTATATACATTAGCAAAATTATATATTACATATTTTAAAAACAAACTTATTTTAACATTTAATAAGTTTATTTATAAATAAATTTCAGAATTATATTTATTAAAATTTTAGAATTATATTTTATATTTTTTAATATATATTAAAAACATTTATTAATTGATTATTTTTAAAAGAATAATAGAATAAATTAAAAATAAATTAATTGAGTTAAATTAAATAAATTATCAAAAAAATATTAAATTAGATTTTTTTAAATTAGATTTTTAATGAATTTTGCTATTAATTTAAATGCAATTTTAAATTTATTTTTAAGATTTTATATTTAATTTTTAATTATTTTCTTAAGCTAAATTTAATTTTTTATGAAAATAATGAATTTTAATATTTAATATTTTTATTTAATTTTAATTATATGATAATTATAAATATAAATTAAAACTCTTAAATATGAGTAAGAATAAGTTTTTTCAATAATAACAAAATTTAAAAAAAATTAATTTTGATTTCTTCCATAGTCTTAAAAATGTGATATCTTAAATATTAATTAGCATTGAAAAACCGTAACATTTGACAACCTTAAATAATTTTTTATTAATTTGTTAAGACATCACATTTTCAAAACTATGATATAATTATTAAAGTAATTAATAATTAATTAATCACTACCTTTGATTTAATGCAAGTTTTTTAGGGAAAAAATTCACCGTTGATTGACACTTGGTAAAATACTTTATTTGACTATCATATTTTAATATTATATAAATATACATAGAATAAAGATATAAAAATAATATTTTAAATAAATGAATAATTTTCTATAACTTAATTAATAGTTTAAGTTGTCTATTAATATTTCTCATAAAACTCATGCAAATTTAATACAAAACAATTAACATTGAAAAACTCGTATATTTAAAATTTATTATTAATTTTACAATAATTAGTACATATTATTACTACTTATTACTTCAAAACAATTGAAAATTTTAAATTATTAATGCAAATTACAAAATGTAATTATTAATACAATAAGTATTAATTGCAAATCATTAATTAATGCAAGTTTTAGGAGGAATTTTTTTTTTCAAGACTATCCTACTTTTATATATATAAAGATGCAAATTACAAAATATAAATTATTAATGCAATAAGTACTAAATGCAAATCATTAATGCAAGTTTTGGGAGAAAATTTTATTACTACTTATTATTTCAAAGCAATTGAAAATTTTAAATTATTAATGCAAATTACAAAATGTAAATTATTAATATAATAAATATTAATTGCAAATCAATAATTAATGCAAGTTTTAGGAGGAAATTTCTTTTTTCAAGACTATCCTACTTTTATATATATAAAGATGCAAATTACAAAATATAAATTATTAATGCAATAAGTACTAAATGCAAATCATTAATGCAAGTTTTGGGAGAAAATTTTATTACTACTTATTACTTCAAAGCAATTAAAAATTTTAAATTATTAATGCAAATTACAAAATGTAATTATTAATATAATAAGTATTAATTGCAAATCATTAATTAATGCAAGTTTTAAGAAGAAATTTCTTTTTTCAAGACTATCCTACTTTTATATATATAAAGATTTTGTAATTAATTTAAATTTATTTTTTAATTTATTTTTAAGATTTTTAATTTCTTTTTATTAATTTAATTCAATTTAATTTTAATTTTGAATTATTTAATTATTTTTAAATTTAGCAACGGTTAAAAACTGTCGCTAAATTAAAATTTTTAATGAATTTTGCGACGGTTTTTAAAAATCGCCGTTAAATTAAATTATTTAATGAATTTATAATTTAATTTTAATTATAAATTATTTAATTACTTTTGAATTTAGCGGCGATTTTTTAGAAACCGCCGCTAAAATAAATTTTTTAATGAATTTTGCAACGGTTTAGAAAATCGCCGCAAATATTAATTTAATTTTAAATTATAAATTATTTAATTATTTTTGAATTTAGCGGCGATTTTTCTAAAACCGCCGCTAAATTTAATTTTTTAATGAATTTTGCGGTGGTTTCGAAAACTGCCGCAAATATTAATTTAATTTTAAATTTTAAATTATTTAATTATTTTTAATTTAGCGATGGTTTCTCAAAAACCGTTGCTAAATTTAATTTAATTTTTTAATTATTTAATTATTTTCTAAATTTAACGGTGATTTTTAAAAAATCGTCGCAAAATGTTAAAAAAATCGCTGCTAAAATAGTATTTTGCGGCGGTTTACAAACCGCTGCAAAATTTCATTTTTTGCGACAGTTTTAAAAATCGCCGCAAAAAAATCATCGCTAAAAATCAATTTTTTTGTAGTGGGAGTTGCAATATTCATCAAACTCTTTGTTACAGAATTCTAACCCATTATCTGTTCTAAGAGTTTTGATTTTCCTGTTAGCTTGGTTTTCTATTAAGATCTTCCATATTTTGAATTTCTCTAATGTTTGATCTTTTGTTTTTAACAGAAATACCCACGCCTTCCTAATAAAGTCATCTATAATGGAGAGAAAATACTTGTTACCGCCATGGGTGGGAACCTAGGAAGGTCCCCACATATTTGCATGTAAGTACTTAAGGCATGCCTTCGCCAGGTGAGTTCCCTTATGGAAACTCATCTTATGTTGCTTGCCTAGCACACATGGTTCACAAAAATCGAGGGACTTAGTAGACACCAAACCAAGGTATCCTTGGTTTGACAGTGCCTGCAAACCTTTCAGGCTCATGTGACCAAGTCTTAAGTGCCATAGTTCTGTCTTATCAGTGTTAACATAGCATGTAGAGTTTGATTTAATAGATGAGTGAAAACAACCTTTTAAAACATATAAACCGTTTTTTTTTTTGAACTAGTTAGGATTAAATCTTCTCTTTTAAAAACATTCATAGAACCATTTTCAACTTTGTAAGAAAATCCTAACTCATCAAGAGTATCGAGAGAAATAAAATTTCTTTTAAGACCAGGTACATATCTTACATCAGTGAGTGTTTTTACTTTGTTGTCATGCAACTTAAGAGTAATATCACTTTTACCTTGAACACTACATGAATGGTTATTACCCATATAAACTATTCCACTTTCCTTGTTATTAAAGTTATGAAACCAGTCAATGTTAGGGCACATATGAAAAGAACAGTCAGAGTCCATAATCCATTCATTTTTAACAGAACAACTAGATACATTAAGCACCTCAGCTAAACAGTTAGAACTACTAGCTGTCACAGTTACATTGCCCACTTGTTTCTATTTTTTCAAATAATCTTAACAATATTTCTTTATATGTCCATCTTTCCCACAGTGATAACACTTCCATTTCGTTTGTTTTTGTTTTCCCTTCTTATCTTTCTTTTTTCCTTTCTGCCCTGACCCATTAAATTGTTTAGTATTCCTTGTATAATTTTTTTATCAGTATTTCCTTTTACAAACAAGTTATTTCCTGTTTTCTTAGATGTGCTAAGTTCCAGTTCCCTAGCCTTAATACCAGAAATAACAAGTTCCATACTAGGTACTATACCAGTATAACGTAAAGCATGCTTCACTACATCATAATCATCAGGTAATGAGTTTAACAAAATCATGGCTTCACTAGTATCACCTAAGGCCTGATCAGTACCTCTTAATAACAAAGTAAGTCTAGTAAATTCATCGATGTTTTCATCCATAGACTTAAAGGTATTCATCTTAAAGTTAAACAAAATACCTTTTAAATAAACCAAATTAGGAGCAGACATTACAGAATACAAAGATTCTAATCTATTCCAGAGATCAAGGGGTAGAGATATACCGTCAATCTTACAGATTACAAAATCACCGAGATGGAGGAATATCAAATTGAAAGCCTCTTATCTGATTTCATTCATTCGAGTTAGCTGCTCAGGTGACCATTTGCGATCATCTGGCTCTAGTGCTATAAGCACTTTGTGATGAGAGAGAAAAACCCTCATATTCTTTTTCCAACTTCTAAAATCCCCTTTTCCATTGAATGTACCGATTTCAAATCGGGTTGATGTCATTTTTGTGTTGCACGAAAAATGCCCAAAAATAAACCCTAGATTATTGACTGAGACTTGTATAGCAAACATCTGCTGATGATGTCTCCTCAGAATAACCCTAGGACTTAAAACAACACCTTCATAGAGAAAGAAAGGAAACCCTAGATTTCAGGGAAAAAGAATCAAACACGATTTTAACTCAAAAAAAAAAAACCTAGGATACACATACCAGAAGCTTTGATACCACTGTTACAAAAACAGAGATAACAAATCTCCTTACACAGTAAAAATCAAGCACTGCTGAAAACAACTCTAATGGCCAAGAGTATAATCACAATACAACAGATATTAAAAACATAAACAAAACAAGAGGCACACGATTTATAGTGGTTCACCCCAAATAGAGGCTACGTCCACTTGAGCTTCGGTGAGAAGAGCTCGCTCCATTATATAAATCAATCCGATTATAACCATACACAAAATCAAACAGACCAACCCTAGTTCTCTAAACAAAATGCTCAAAACCACTTTGAAAAAAGTTAGGAGCTTACCTTGAACAAACCAGAGAACACATATGAACAGAGAAGAAGACAAAGACTGTACAGAGAGTTTACAGAGAGAGAGAGAGAGAGAGAGAGAGAGAGTAAAAACCCTAAATGAAAGACTCTCGGCCAACCCCCCTCTCTTTTCTTTCGTCTTCCCCCAATCCCTTCATCAATCTTGAGGTGTGCGATAAATAAGGCAACTGGACGGCTACGATGGCAAGGGATAAAGGCAACAGCAACGACTTAGATGAAATCGTGTAAGTGGTGATCTACTGCAAGCTACGCGACAAAAGGCAAAAAGGCAAAGGACTTGTGCTTGGGCCAACGATGGCTGCCAAAATGGCCCTCCAGTAGGTTCCCAAAAGGCAGCCCACGATTGCCAAGTGGCCCCCCAACCTTTGGACCTCATTTGATACTTCATAAAAATAACATTTAAGAGAAGGAAACGTATTAGATGGTGAGAAACTTCGGATGAAAACTATATATTGAGCTTGATACATTATAAAAGAAATTGATACGATTATCTAGAATTGATCACCAGAAAAGCCATTTTAATACCTAAGTCAAGCATGGAGTAATAGAGATGAAGCAAGAAAGATTGGGATTGGGATGGAGAAAATGCTTATTTTGGAAGAGAGATTTTCCTCTATCTATTTATAATAATTTAATAGCAAAATGATATACTTGTAAGTATATTACAATTTTTATGAAACCCATGAACTTCCCAAAGGGTACTAATCTAATTTTTTTTTTTCAAAAATACAAAGTTTCTTTATTAACATATTAAAATTTAAAATTTTCAAAAAAAAAAAAAAATCTATCTTTTGCATTTGAAAATTTAAACAATCATCAACTTGCAAGATCGTAAGTGAAATTCAGTGACGGTGTTATATTTTAGTCACGAATCTTAAACAAATATCAGGTTTGGTGTACTAAATTTGTTTTATTTTCTCAAAATATGTGATCTAGAGTAGAATAAGAATAATTTATCATTACCCCAAGACACATCACCAATTAAGATCCATTTAAAAAAAAAAACAACACTAAATTAGCAAGCAATAGCTCTTCAAATTGAGTTTTAATATGAAATTTTCTTTTCTTTTTTTTTTTTAACTTGAACATGCATAGTATTTTCCAAACCCTCTAGTACTCATTGAGAGAATGTCATATTTAAAAAAAAAAAAAATTACTTTTAGGCATTTCACTTATTTTTGCTTTTCATAAAACTAATTAATTATTAAATAGTTAATTATTTTATTTTAACAAACACTATTTTTGTGAAAAACATACCTCTCATTAACGGTGATATTGCAACCATCAAGCTCCTACTTGTTCATCCCATCAATGGCATCCCTCCTCAATTATTTGTTATTGAAGGTCATTAATCCAAACCATCTCGATCTACTCGTATCACAATCATCGATGATTTTGGATTTGATGACTTCACCGAATTGAGAAAAGGTCATCTCCAAGACATCATAGTTAGTGAGCCATCTAACAAAGCACAAGCACTCGACCTCCACTACCATTATCCACATAGATAGAAACAGGCAGAAGAGAACTCTAATTAATTATGATATCTAATAAATAACTGATAAGAATATTTTTGAAACAAAAATTTAAAAGAAGGCATTTGTGAAGTTCAGGGCTTTAGTAGAGGACAATGGGTTTTTCCTTAAATTCTTTAAACAATTCGAAATTAATTTTACTTTATCAAAATAATACCATTTTTAGAAAAGAAAAGACAAAAAAAAAAAAACCAAAAAAAAAAAAAAGAACTAGCAAATATCATAGATTAGTCGAAGATAGACAATGTGTTTTATTTCTTGAGTCATTAATTTAGTCGACCAAATATTATAGATTAGTCGATTGAAGTTAGACAACATACTTTTCAAACTCTTGAAATTCCAATATCGTTGATTGTATAGAATATGTGGTTGACCAAAGTCTTCTAGTATACTTTAAAGCACACTTTTAAAACTAGTTTGGTAGACCAAAGCTCAAATTTTGTTTTATCAAAATCTTCTAGAGCTGAACTCATAGAGATCACTGCAGTCAACCAAAGCTCGACTTTAATCTACAAAAACCATCCCTCTCGTCTACTGTTTTTTATTAAAAGTCATGAATCCAAACCATCTCAATCTGTCGATCTTGTGGTCATTAGTGATCTTCGATTCGATGACTTCATTGACTGAGAAAAGGCCCTCTCTAGGGCATGATCATTGATGGCCCAAGCGATCTCTCCAATAAATTAATTAACCACTAGTACTACACATCTACCATAATTGCTATAGAAATTGAGGATGTTGTGGCAAGCATTTAGGTTGCATGGGTGTATAATTGCATAACTTACACAATGATGATTTACTATTTATTGGTTCCTTCCTCTTTCCCTCTCTCTAAGACCAAATGGGAAAAAGGAAAAAGATGTGTTTAATTGTTTAGTATTAGCAGTATCTCTTTGAATCCGAAACTTTCTTGCTGGTTGTGTTTGCAAGACAATGGTGTAAACTAAGGAAACAATTCAAAGTGGTTACCCCATTTTGAGATGTAAAATTAGCTAATGGGTTGTCCTTTCAATTCCTACCAAGAGGTGGTGTTTCTCTCCATGGATAATTTGATGGTTTGTAGACTTATAGTTTTTTTTTTGGCCATCATCATATTCATTTGTTTTCCTTTTTGATTGGATTGTTGTTATTTTGGTTTTGTTAATTTACTTAGAGAGGCGTTATTTTGGTTTTGGTAGCCTATGTTTCGTTGTTGTCATAGTCTTTGTTTCCAGAGTAATTGCTAGAGATGTCGTGGTGGCCCTTTCCCAACACTTTTGTCTATTACCCATAAACAATACTATCTTTTTCAGCATTAGGGTTAAGCACCTTATCCTTCTATTACAATACTATCTTAATTTTTCCAAGATCCCCATTGTTGATGGGTTCTCTAGTTAATATTTAACAATTTTTATTCACAAAAGAATAACATTTGTTTAAAATTGAAATAAAATTAAAGTTAAATGTTGCTATTAAAACATTAATTAAAATTTAATCTAAAATTGAAAAACAATAAAATTCGAGTTTTTTTTAACAATTTACCTTCTGATTTTCATACCTTTTGTTCTCTTCCTACCCCTTTCGCCACTAGCAACGTTAAATATTAATGGAATTGTCACAATCTTTATGAGAGGTCGGATAGTGAGAGAGAGGAGAAGAAAAATAAAAATGAATTCTTTTAATTATTCTTTTCTCTCAAAAATTCTTAATATTTTTAAAAATAAAAATCAACTATTAAACACCATTCTTTTGCTTTTGTTTTCAAAATAGTGAAAACTAAAATAAAAAATTGAAAACAAAAAAGTTTGTGTTTGCCTAATTTAATTGTTTCTAAATTCAAACACTGTTGGATCCCATGGTTTTCCTATACTGTCTTCGTTTTAGTTCTCTCCATTTTATGACTTGTTTTTCTTTAATAAATTTTTAAAATTAGAATTTTTGCAAGTAATTGAAAATATTGAGTAAAAATTAATATTTATTTGATCTTAAAAGAATCTAACATTGTACGAAAAAAAATTACCACAAATAAATTTATCAAATGTTATTTTTTTTGTATTATTATATTTTTTAAAATGACAAGCAAAATTTAAACAATAAATTTAGTTTTTATTTTTTCAACTGGAAAAAAAAAATTGATCACAAATTTGAAACATTAATTAAAATGAATACATAAAAACTTATAACAAAATCGAACACAAATATTTTTTTTCTTTCTATAAGAAATAATTCATTGAACAAAACTCCAAAGAGTCATCATCTTTAATTAAGACATATCCCGAACATCATAAAAAGAAAAAAATGAATCAAAAACGAAACAACAATGTTTGAATTATCACTCTGGAATAGACACTCTTCACAAATCTTAGGTACTTGATCCTAGATATAAGTGGTTACTGGTGGGAGCATGAGAGAGGAGATTGCCAATAAGCTAGGTATGGTGGTTGGGAAAGGCCCCGTTTTCACAAGTAGCCTAGCTAGAGGTGCTAAGGATCAAGCAGGCTATAAATTAGAGGATTCGACAAAAGCAAGAAATAGCAATTACAACAAACAGACACTATTGTCCATGCTAAAATAATATGCTCAGCTTACGTTCTAACTAGAAGCTTGATGGAGATCAACCATTGAATAATATACACAGCTTCACTTCTTAAAATTTTGTTAGGTGTCATCTAATTAGATGATGTGATTAATTAAATGACCATAGCCAAATATTCTAGTGTAAGTAATTAATACATTGATCAGTATATTTTGCACTCTTATTTAGTTATCCAAGATTAACATTTAAGTATATAATGAACATGAATGATACTCATTTTGGGCTCAATATTATCAATATAGGTACACATCACATGCAAAGCGGATATAGAACAAAAAGGGAAGATTTTAGTGAATGATAGGAGTGGAAATAAAACATAAAGGCATGGTCAACTATCAACTCGAAATGAGATGGAGAAAGTGAAACTGGAACAAGAGCACAAAATGGAAGGTGAAGAAGAAGGAGGCTAAGGAAGAAATCTAGTGGGCTACAGCGATATGCATTTCGCTATAGGACCACTGTAAAAGTTAATTTCTGGAGCTCACGGTCTTACAACAGTATGCATTCGGCTGTAAGACCGCTTTAGGAACTATTTTCTGGAGTTCACGGGTATGCCGCAACAAGCATACTGTGGTAGGGTTCTGAACTTCAATTCAAAGTTTGATTTCGACTCGTCTATGCCAATTCAATGGGGAACAAGAGTTTTCACGGAGCACGACTCGAAAACCCTAGGGATGGCTATATAAAGGCTTCATTTTGGAGTTTTAGGGAGTTCTAGGAGGAGGAGCCGACGGAAGATTGAAGGGGTGAAAGAAGGCAACTTAAAGACTATACTTTTGTTTGTATTTTTCTTTTCTTTCTCAATCTCTGCTATGGATTCCAACTCTTTTCTTTTTCTTTTAATTGCGAGAATGCATTGCTAAGTGTTTATAGTTAGGGTGAATAATGAAACCTCGACTTCTAATAGCTTGATTTAAAGTTACTCAGTTTGCTATTTTCTTATTCATTCAAGTTGATTGTTTGTTATGTTCATAATATCGTTTCGATGCCTGATCACCATTGAAACGTATTTGTGAATTGTATTGCTTTCGAGAGATTTAATATGGATTAGATATGGTAGTAAACAACGTAGGGTCCGATAATAAGTAAAGATACCGTTATGCCATGTGAAATAATTTTTGTGATGATCCCTGTGATTGAATGTATGTTTATATGTTCGAAGGTTGACTAGAGATAGTTAATCTCATATATATATATATACATAGAACCGAATGACCATCGAGAGAGGCTTTTGGTTGTAATTGGATCATCGATTTTCAACCTAAGATAAGGAATAACAAGATTCGAGTAATGAACAATTGAATCATATAAGGCCGACGATAAATTCACAAACTCTAGTGCCTTAGCTTTGTGAGTTTTGAATCGAAGAAATTGTTTTAGTTACATCTTTTATTAGTAAATTAGTTTTCATTACATGCAGTTAAAGTCTATACCAATGTGTGTGTTAGATTAAGGTTAAATCAATTAGAATAGACGTGAATTTTTTTTTTTAAAGTAAAAGAAATATGTATATAAATAGAACGAAAATGTTTATACAAGAACACAAACTAGGGCATACCCTAGAGATAAACTCATAGAAGAGAAAACAACACACAAGATCTGTACACGACTGGATCAAACAAACATAGAAAGAAAACAATGGAGGAAAAAGGACAACTCCAGGAGAATACATCTCCTAGGTGAGGGTCGTTCCAATGCATGATCAACAAGGAGACCAAAAGTAGACAATGAACTTGAAGGTAGCCCCAAAAGAACCACCAACTGACAATAAGCACAAATAGAAACCCTAGGACCAGAAGGATGAACATGTAAGTATCACCAAAAGCCCTTCTAGGACACATGCAGTAACACTCACTTAGGGCCATAGCCATCAATACAAGGACCTTATCTAGGAGTACTGATTGGTAGGGAGCCGCCAGAAATGTCGCAGCATACAGCTTTGAAGAGTATGGAGAAAAGGGATAGTGACCAACCGAGCCTACACAACACACTGAATCAAATGGGCGAGGTGGTCTGCAGACTGCTCGAAATCACGCCAACACCGATTGTTGCGCTCACACCATAAAAAATAGACCATCGCCTGCAAGACTAAATGATTAGCAACATGCTAAGGATTTTTACCTTTCCACCGATCCGTCGCCCACAGGACCCCCGTCTCCCATTTACGCCAAGGTTATGCAAACCTCTTTGAATGTTGGAAAAAGGACACCACTTGCTTAGAATAGGAACAATTAAAGAATAAATGGTTGTGGCTCTCTGAATCTGCCTTGCAAAGAAAACATCTATTGGGAATAGATGTGAAAGTTAGTCCTCGTGGGTACGACACTCTACTTATCACTATATTACTTGTCATGATCCGTCCACTTGAGGGATAGAATAGGCGGACATACATCAATGCACAAAGTAAACTAGTATTTTTCATCTAGGACTACAGCTCAAGGAAATGCCCTAGCAGTACATCGGTTTTGTTTCAGTTCACTGATACATGAAACCATTGCCAAATCGACTTGGTCTTGGAAAATCCTAAGCCAAAAACCACTATTTCTTGAGGGAACTAAACCATGGGTTTGGCGGTTACGTTTGGTCGATTGATTTTCTATAGTTTCCTTATTTAGCCTTAATATAATGTATATTTAAACTGCAGAGAAAATCCGATATAACTACTGTAATACCCCGGGAGCCCAGAGGAGAATAGTATATATTAAGGATAAGTAAGAAAGGAAACAATACCAGCTAGATACCTTTTGGGTTGAATGTAGGCAATGAGCTCCGGGGTTAAGCATGCTTGAGCTAGAGTAGCTCAAGGATGGGTGACCCCCCTGGGAAATTCACGTAGGCCCATCAGGGTAAGTTGTTCCGGTCCTTTCTATCGCTCGATCGGGATGTTACATGTGGTATCAGAGCCGACCCTTGGAGAAAGAGGTCCAATGAGGGTGGGGAGTGGCTTCGGGGCGCGAGGCCTGATCAAGGAGCGGCTCTTGGCAGGCTTCTAGGATGGCAGCCTCCAAAGGGGAGAAGGTCTGGGACCAGTTGTAAGGTCGCATGACGAGGACGTCATGTACTCAAGGGGGGGAGAATGTAATATCCCGGGAGCCCAGAGGAGAATAGTATATATCGAGGATAAGTAAAAAATGAAATAACACTAGCTGGATACCTTTTGGGTTGAATGTAGGCAAGGAATTTCGGGGTTAAGCGTGCTTGAGCTAGAGTAGCTCAAAGATGGGTGACCCCCCTGAAAAGTTCACGTAGGCCCATCAGGGTAAGTTATTCCGGTCTTTCCTATCACTCGATCGAGATGTTACAACTTCTACCAGAAATAAGGGGATCCTTCAATACATATAACAATGCCGTTTATTCATTGTACGAAAAAGAAATGAAATTATATTTATACATCAATGTTTATTGAATGTAATGAATCAAAATCAGCCTTTATTTTGATAACTACGTACATAAGATAAGAGATTATGTAAATAACATATAACCCAACTTATAGACACTATGGTGCATGCCCAAATAATAAAAAAAATCTGATTTCTCCTCCAATCCCTAGTGAATTTCATAGTATCTGTAGTTTTCTCTGGTTCAAGGACAATGGGGCGCAACAGCTCCAGTTTCACTGAGTTTGACATTGTTGCAGGAAGCCTTGGCGGCAGCGGCAGCAGCACCTTCTCTTTTAATGTTTACACTCTGCAACACAATCCCTTCACATGGGAAATCCTTGCTGCAGCTGAAGTTTATGGCGACATCGGAGGCACTTGTTCCTTGAATGTTTTGGTAGAGCACATCTTTAACTTGAACAGCTGAGCCCTGCTCAGATAATACAGAATTTTGTTAGAAAAAAAAAAAGAAAGAAATCAATGTTAAAAGTTAACTAAGAAAGTTGGTTATTTCTTTTGCGTATATAATAAGGAGATTCTTTGGATGAAATTATATATATAGTACCTGCCCTTTACATGGTTTATCTTGGTCACAATAACTTTGGTCTATGATAATAGGATTGTCCACATTATTCATCCGCACATTAAGAAATTTGATGTTGCTGACGCTTCCTGATCCACCCTGCATGTACATATATATATATCCGTTAAGGATTATTTTTTTATTCTAAATATAGATTCTAAAAACGTGCTCACTTAATTAGAGAATCCGTCTGAATATACCTGCCATGTCTTGATCCTAAGTCCATTTTGTGTTCCATACAGCTTAGCCCCATTCACCAAAACATCCGAAACAAAAGCCTTGGAATTCCCAGAACCCAAGCGTCCAATGCTGAATTTCATAATAGCCAAATTAAGCAATATGAAATCAAGATAAAATATAACCAATTGTGTGGAGAGAAAAAAGAACAAGAGATGGAGGTGAGACCTGATGCCATGGCCTGGTCCGCAGGTTATGTCCGTGGCTTTCACCTTCTGAGACCCACTTACAATTGAAATGCAGTCATCACCTTCAGCATATTAATTACATGGTGATTCAGTATGCGTTTATAATTAACATCTCGTGCTCTTTTTAATGTCAAATATCAAAAATTGTTTTGACGGGTACCTGTCCCTATAACGCAACTCGAAATCTGGATGTTTTGAGTGTCCGTAATGTGGATTCCATCGGTATTGGGGCTCGTCTGCGGTGAAGTCACGGTGAGGCTTGATGCTTGAACATTTGTGGATTTCTCAAAAGACAGGTGAATTTGTTGCGCGTGTTGGATCTTCAAATTCTTCACAATAATATTCTTGCAACTGTAGAAGGTTAATGCCTGCCATCACAAACATATACAGAAGATGATATCCCATTATTTTATCGATTGCGAATATATATAGTACCAGTACTGGCAGTGCTTTGAATATATACGGGGTGAAGAGATAACATACCGTTGGCGCATCCTTGCAGGGCTGCAGATCAATCGAAGGGAAAGAAGTAGTTAATGGACTCAGTATTAAGGTGATTGATATGAGAAAATATATATAAAATTAAGATGGGAGAAGAGAAGCTTTGGATGATAATTAATGGCTTACAAGGGCCTTATTGATCTTGCAGGAATTCTCCCACCACGCGTTCCCGTTGCCATCGATGGTTCCACCCCCTTGAACCTGTAAATTCTGCACGCTGTCAAATAAAAGCCAGTGCGTCCCATCTTCCTTGTAGTCGGCTCGATTAGCAGATGCTTCAATGGTTCCATAGATCTGTTATATCCATAGAAAATAAATGTCATTTAATTTGTTTGTCTTCTCAATCTGCAATCAAACTCTCTCGTCTGCACTTGAAATGTAAAAAAACTCGATCGAACTCTCTGAATCTGATTAAAAACTTAATTACCTGCACAGTAAGAGCAGCTTTACATAAGCCGGCGAATCTGATTGGCTTGACGAGGTACTTCTTTTTGGGTACCAACAGAGTAGCGGCTGCAGATGATGAACAAGCAGCCTGCCATGCTTTCTTAAATGCCTGAAGAAATAATTAATATCGCACAAAAAGCAAACCATCAATCCTGAACGTTCAAAGCAGGAACCTACGTTATTTCTGTTTCAAAGAAAGTGTTACAAGCTGTATTCGTACGTACCGGGGTGTCATCGCTTCCATCACCTTTAGCTCCGAAATCATCAACACTAACTGTCTTGACCGAAGCTAAAAGCCTGCGAATTTTATTCTGAAAGTAAGCTTCTGATGACGCAGATGCTTGAAGATGATGGTTCTGAGATGGGTACTCGGGAGAAGTGCTGTAGCAAGAGAGGAAAGAAAGAAAGATAACAAGGAGACATGCAAAGATGTATCTCTGCGGCGCCATTGCAAACATGACTCTTGTTGATAGTGAAGCCTCAACTCAATTAGGGCCGCGGGATGGAAGGTTAATGGGCTGTGACCCATTTAGCAACCTTTCGCGGTCTGTTAGCTCCGTGGCCCATCCGATGCTCTCCTATATAAAAGGCTTGGTCTTCGTTTGTTCCAATCGCATCTGATTCTTAGCCCTAAATCTGCCGATTTTCTCTCCCAGAACCTATCCTCTCGTTTGGCTATTTAAACCCTAGCTGCGATCCATGGCGCATCATCGGTGCTTACTGATTTCTTCAGTCTACTGCTATCATCTTCCTCTTCAGTGCTGTTTGAGTCCTACAGATCTTGTGTGTTGGCTCGTTTATGGTTGTAAGCTATTACTGTTACCATTTTACATACTTGTCTTACTGTATTTTGTATTGAGTGTTGACGAGTTGAGGGTGTATATCTATCATCATTATTATAGTGCAGTGAGCTCCCTTAAACCGGAACTCAACGTGGATGTAACCCTATTTTAGGGTGAACCACGGTAAAAACCTTGTGCCTCTTTTATTGTTTTTTATGTTTGTGCTGCATCGATCTATTTTGTGTTATCGGTCATTGTTATTATCTTCCTGTGTTAGAGGTGGTTGGGACATTTGTCTGTGTGTGTATGTATGTCTCAGCCCAACAGTGGTATCAGAGCCCTAAAATCGATTACCTTGTTTATCTTGCTGTTTGTTTTCTGTTCGTGTTTGGTAACTGTCCTCTAGGGTTTTATGAGAGATTCAGTCAGTGAGGGTTTACCGAGAAAATCTCCAATAGTGACTAGAGGTTAGGGTTACTGATTGCAAGATGACTACCACTAGGTTTGAAATTTGGGTTTTCGATGGTAAAGGGGATTTTGGGAGTTGGAAGAAAAAGATAAGAGTTCTGCTCTCACATCATAAATTGGTCATTGCCCTAGAACCAGATGATAGAAAATGGACTAAGGAACAATTAGATCAGACAGCTGAGATTAGGAAGGAGGCTTATAACCTTATTTTTCTGCATCTAGGTGACAGTGTCATTCGAAAAGTAGATGGAATAACCTCACCTCTTGATCTTTGGAATAAACTAGAATCATTATATGCTGTTATGGCCGCCCCTAATTTAGTTTATCTTAAAGGTCTGTTATTTAATTTCAAAATGGACACCTCTAAGTCTATGGATGAAAACATAGATGAGTTTACTAGGATGTCTCTTCTTCTTAGGGGGACTGATCAAGCATTAGGAGACACTAGTGAAGCAATGATCTTACTAAATTCTCTACCTGATGATTATAATGTGGTAAAACATGCTCTTTAATATACTGGTATAGTCCCCATACTTGAATTAGTTATGTCAGGGATAAAGGCTAGAGAACTAGAATTAAATGCCTCTAAGAAACATGGTAATGCCCTATTCACAAAAGGGAAATTTCAGAAGAAGCAATTTAATTCTGAACAATCTACTGGATTTAACTCTAAGGGTAAGAAAAAGGATAACAAAGGAAAACAAAAACCTAAATGGAAATGTTATCATTGTGGTAAGGAAGGCCATATTAAAAAATACTACTATGACTTAAAGAAACAAAATCAAAAGGCAAACTCGACTGATCCTGTAGGAACCTCAAATTGTTTAGCAGAAGTCTTAACTGTTTCTGAAACTTCCTCTAGTGAATGGATTATGGATTCAGGATGTTCCTTTCATATGAGTCCTAACCTAGAATGGTTTCATAATTTTGATGATAATGAAAAGGGAACAGTCTATATGGGAAACAATCATTCATGCAAAATAGAAGGCATAGGGAACATATCACTTAAACTCCATGACAACAACTTAAGAATTCTCACAAGGGTAAGATATGTGCCAAATTTAAAAAGAAATCTAATATCACTTGGTACTTTAGATGAACAAGGGTTATCCTATAAAGTTGAAAAAGGTTCATTGTTTGTATTTAAGAATGATAAGTTGGTTCTTTCTGGTACCAAGAAAAATGGTTTATATGTCTTGAATGGTTGCTGTTCTTCATACTTGCCTGCTGCATGCACTGTTAAATCTGAGGGAACAGATCTATGGCACTTGAGGCTTGGTCATATGAGCTTGAAAGGTATGCAGGCTTTATCAAGCCAAGGCTACCTAGGTTCTCTGGCACCTAACTCTATAAATTTCTGTGAGTCATGTATCCTTGGCAAGCAACGCAGGTTGAGCTTCCCTAAAGGAACTCATCTTGCGAAGGCATGCCTAGAATACTTACATGCAGATCTTTGGGGTCCATCTCAGACACCTACTCAAGGTGGAAACATGTATTTTCTCTCTATTATTGATGATTATACTAGGAAAGTCTGGGTTTTCTTACTTAAATCTAAAGATCAGACATTAGATAAATTTAAGTCATGGAAAACTCTAGTAGAAAATCAATCAGGAAGAAAAATTAAAATTTTAAGAACAGATAATGGGTTAGAGTTCTGCAGCGAAGAATTTAATGAATATTGCAGTTCCCAAGGCATACTTAGGCATAGAACAGTAAGATATACGCCCCAACAAAATGGGGTAGCTGAGAGGATGAATAGAACTTTATTAGAAAAAGTCAGATGCCTATTACTTACTGCTAACTTGCCTAAATCATTATGGGGGGAAGCTCTAAACACTGCTGCATATATAGTAAACAGGAGTCCTTCAACCGCATTAAAACTTGTTTGCCCAGAAGAAAAATGGACCAATAGGAAGCTAAACTACAATTATCTTAAAGTTTTCGGGTGTGAGGCCTTTGTTCATCAGTCAGAGGGTAAGTTGGACCCTAGATCTAAGAAGTGTATATTCTTAGGATACCAAGAAGGGACTAAGGGATACCGGCTATGGGATAGGACTTCAGGTGGAGTAAAAATTATAATAAGTAGGGATGTTGTATAATATACCCCACGTTCGTATAAAGTTGCCACATAATTTCGATGAGTTTAGAATACCGAAAATTGGTTTGATAGTAGTTATTAGTACCAAATCGACTGCAGGGAATGCCTTGGAGTGAAATGGTCTAAAGAAAATTATATGGTCTCGACGAGCATTCCGAGATAAGATTTATGATATCGAAAGAAATCGAATCAGGAACAGTTTTCGGTACAGCTAAAATACAGCTGCCATTTAGGCTATAAAATCGAATCTTTGTAGGAGACTCCCGAAAAATCAACGGAACCCTAGGAGGGCTCCGGTTTTGCGTAACGAGCAACCCTTCAGTGGTTTCGGGATGAAATAATAGCCCGGTGAGGACACTGGGGCAAAATCGTCTTTTTAACAAAGCTTCAAGTTATTAATTTTGTGTTTTCAGTATTGTAATGCCAATTAATTCAGTGTTTAAAGATATTATTGCAACTAGAGAATTATTTCAATGAATTTAGGGTTAAAAAATGGGATTTAAATATATAATTTTCTAAATTATATAATACAATATATAATCACATATATATATATATTATGCGTAAGGCATTGATAGCCATGCCCTGTAACCCTCGCCTCTGTAAAATTTTGAAAGCCTTTGCAGGTAAATCCCACGCCTCTGCAACCAGAACCCATGCCCCTGCCAATTGATGGCTGTAGTAAGTGTGATCTTCACGCAACGAGAGATGGCGCAGGCAGGGGAGATGATGGAGGCTTCGACTATATAAGGGAAAGGGGAAGAGGAAATGAAGCAAGCAAATGGCCACGGAGAAGCTGGCCGAGAGATCGAGAGAGCTTGTGAGATCAGAGAGTAAGATCGTGGGAGAGTGAGTGAGCGGCCGAGGAATAGCCACTTCCAGCGGCCATGGCCGCAAAGCAGAGCTTCGATGCTCGGCCATGGTGGACAAGGAAGAAGGAGCATCAGCGGGAAGGCGCAACTGAGGATGGCAGCAAGGTTCGGGCGGCTTGTGGTGGCGCAAAGAAGCAACGGAGGTGACCGTTGCAGCAGCGAGCGGCCATGGCCGCAAGCTCAGCGTAGCCATGGCCGACGCGCAGTGAGCAGGGCCGCGAGCAGCGGCTGGGCGCGACGCCGGTGTGCTGCGTGAGCAGCTTCCAGCAAGGTCGGAGGTCGGTGCTCGGCCGTCGAGAGGCACCAAGCAATCGGCTTGGGCAGTCGAAAGCCTTGGCAGTGGCTGGTTCGATCGGCCATGGCCGATGCGTAGCCAGCAGGTGCGAGCGCAGCAATAGCCGCAAGGGAGGAGGCCGCGATGGTGGCCGGCGCGGAGGCGACCGGAAGGCCAAGGCGGCCGGCAGCGGAGGCGCGCGAAGGCATTGGCAGCGGTGCTGGCTGCGGGAAGGAGATGAGGCAGGGGAGAGTTGCAGGCGCGCGAGGAAGAAGAAGGGGGAGAGAGGAAGAAGAGAAAGAAAAAAAAAAAAAAGAAGAAGAAAATGAAAAATAAATGTCGAAAAATCCTAGAAAAAAATCTCAAAAATAGGATTTTAATAATCACTAAGATTTCGAAAATTTTGGACAAGAGAATGGTTCAGGCACACTTTTCGGGAATGTGGCACGCATATCGAGGAAACTGGAGATGCTAAGTCAAGGTGAGTAAAATTCTCTAGAAAATTTCATAAATTCAAGAATATTATTTTATGAATTATCGTAGTGAAATATTTGAGAAAATATTTTAGAAATATTTAATCTGAATTTATTGAGGAAAAATAGGAAGAAATAGAGAGAAAATTATAGAAAATGTCAGAAATTATGAAAAAATAGGTTTTAATGTTTATTTAAATAATTATGGTGATTAGGATACTTTGAAGCTGAATTTGAAGAGACTCGCACAAATTTTGAGGTTGGCAAACAAATCGAGGCAAGACACGAATATCGAGGTAGCCCGATAAGCTCTAGAAGGTAAGTGGTACTCCCTAACTAAAGTTAGTTTTATGGAAGATGCTTGGTTTATGTTCCTAAAAAATGTTTACATCATATTGACATGCCCTGATATGTATCCAACACGTAGGCTGCATCCATGACATGATTATGAAATGCATAAATACACGTTGATATCATTGATCATTTGCATTTGAGGTCGTAGGGCATATGAACTGGCACCGCTACTTTACCAAGGGTGCACCCATACACCTCGGCTTCGAAAGAGGGGGCCGTTAAAATGGTAGGTAGCATGAGGGGTGTAGTTGACACCTACGAGGTAAGACATTGCATACACACATGACATAGCATTATGTACCCTTACTTAGATGATTCATCATCTAACTTGGGTTTTGCCCCTGGAATATTCAAACGTTCCAGGTGGAGATTGTAGCAGATTCAAGGATAAATGAGGCATGAAACGGCACTTAGCAGAGTGCATGAAGAATAAAATGTATGTAGTTCATGTATTCTTAATGTTTGAGAAATGTTGAAGATATAAGATTTGATTTATGATCAACGTTAAGATATCAGGTTTTGATATTTGCTTCCGCATTTGATGTATATAGTGATTCTCTTTCGAGAAAAATGATTGAGAATTCTGGGACGGATTCGAGGTATGATGTGGTTTAGCTTTAGCATTTGAAAGAAAAAAAAAAATTATTGTCCCGGAATTGTCCCAATTCATAACGCGCCCGAGAAAACGGGGCGTTACATGTTGTATTTAATGAAGATAACTTCCCCTGCAAATCCTTAAATAAAAAGGAAGAAACTTCAGAACATCATGAACATAGAGGTGGAAATTATATTGAGGTGGAGCACCGAGTTGGTACTCATGACCAGCCGATAGTACCTAATCCTCAAGAGTCTGATCCAGTGTTAGACAGTAACTTAGGTGGAAATTCTGAGCACTTAGGTGAAAATTCTGAGCCTAACCATAGTGAAATTGAAGTTGAAGAGGTGGCTGTAGACGCCCCTCATCCAGATCTCAGCAACTATCAGCTTGCTAGAGATAGAGGCCGGAGAGAAGTAAGACCACCTGCTAGGTTCGGCTACTCCGATTTAATTTACTGTGCTCTGTTAGCAGGAGCTGAAATGAAATCTACTGAACCATCTTGTTATGAAGAGGCCATTAAATCTCATGAACACCTAAAATGGAAACAAGCCATGGATGAGGAAATGGCATCTTTAAAATTAAATGGAACCTGGAAGTTGGTTGCAAAGCTTGAAAACCATAAGTTGGTAAAGTGTAAGTGGCTATATAAACTGAAAGAGGGAATGAACAAATCTGATCCTATTAGGTATAAGGCTTGCCTAGTTGCTAAGGGGTTTACCCAAAGGGAAGGGATAGACTATACTGAAATTTTCTCACCAGTTGTAAGGTTTAAAACAATTCGACTGATGCTAGCTATTGTTGCTCATTTTGACTTAGAACTAGAACAATTAGATGTTAAAACAGCTTTCTTACATGGGGACCTAGAAGAGCTTATATATATGGATCAACCTGCTGGCTATGTAGATCCTTCTCATCCAGAACATGTTTGCTTACTTAAAAAATCTCTATATGGATTAAAACAATCCCCACGGCAATGGTATAAAAAGTTTGATGATTTTGCATTGAAAGCTGGTTTTTGTTAGAAGCAACTTTGATGCCTGTTTTTACTTTATAATATCTAATGAACCTGTTTACCTGCTTCTATATGTTGATGACATTTTATTGATTAGCAAATCTAAGTCTAAAATTAAAAACTTAAAGTCTCAATTAAATGCCAACTTTGATATGAAAGACTTAGGTCCTGCAAATAAAATTCTTGGTATGAAAATTGAAAGGAATAGAAGCAAAAATTATATGAAAATTCATCAACATGATTATTTGGAAAAAACAATAATTAAGTTTGGCATGGCTGGCTGTAAACCTGTAAACACTCCCCTAGCTGGACATTTCATTTTATCAAAATCTCAATGCCCTAAAACTGATGCTGAATGTATTAAAATGGAAGATATTCCTTATGCCAATGTAATAGGGACTATCATGTATTCAATGATAAGCACTAGACCTAACCTTGCATACCCTATTTCATTACTTAGCCGATTTATGTCTAATCCGGGAAAATCACATTGGGATGCACTGAAATATGTTCTGAGATATATTAAAGGTACAACCGGAGTAGGGTTAAATTATATGAAAAGAGGTGAAAATCTTGATCTTGTTGGGTATGTAGACTCTGATTTTGTAGGTGATCGTGACACTAGAAAATCCACAACAGCCTATATGTTTTCTCTTGGAGGTAATTGCATCAGCTGGAAAGCACAGCTGCAGCCATTGGTTGCGCTGTCTTCCACTGAGGCAGAATACGTGGCTTTGACTGATGCATTTAAGGAAGCCATTTGACTTCAAGGTATACTAGCTGAAATCCACTTACTGGTAAGAAATGCTGACATATTTTCTGACAATCAGAGTGTTATACACTTATGTAAAAATCCGGTGTACCATGAACAATCTAAACATATAGACATAAAATACCATTATGTCAGAGATCAGGTTGCAACAGGAAATGTAAGCATTCAGAAAGTTCCTACTGAAGAGAATCCAGCCGACATGGGGACTAAGGTGGTGTCAACAGCAAAATTCAAACATTGTTTGGATTTGCTGCACATTGATGTTGGTTGACCCAAAACCAACTAGAGTGATGAAGGTAAGAGGTTGAAGCATGCTGCACTATTCTACAGGTTTGTGTTGAGTCTTCAAGGTGGAGAATGTTGATAGTGAAGCCTCAACTCAATTAGGGCCGCGGGATGGAAGGTTAATGGGCTGTGACCCATTTAGCGACCTTCCGCGGTCTCTTAGCTCCGTGGCCCATCCGATGCTCTCCTATATAAAAGGCTTGGTCTTCGTTTGTTCCAATTGCATCTGATTCTTAGCCCTAAATCTGTCGATTTTCTCTCCCAGAACCTATCCTCTCGTTTGGCTATTTAAACCCTAGCTGCGATCCATGGCACATCATCGGTGCTCACTGATTTCTTTAGTCTACTGCTATCATCTTCCTCTTCAGTGCTGTTTGAGTCCTACAGATCTTGTGTGTTGGCTCGTTTATGGTTGTAAGTTATTACTGTTACCATTTTACATACTTGTCTTGTTGTATTTTGTATTGAGTGTTGACGAGTTGAGGGTGTATATCTATCATCATTATTATAGTGCAGTGAGATTCTTTAAACCGGAACTCAACGTGGACGTAGCCCTATTTTAGGGTGAACCACGGTAAAAACCTTGTGCCTCTTTTACTGTTTTTTATGTTTGTGCTGCATCGATCTATTTTGTGTTATCGATCATTGTTATTATCTTCCTGTGTTAGAGGTGGTTGGGACATTTGTCTGTGTGTGTATGTATGTCTCAGCCCAACAACTCTTTAAATAATTTGCTAGGAATGGGCCGGGGGAATCTGCGTGTAGAAGATATATAAAATATTGCTGCAATATGTGATACAACACTCAGAAAATAGCATTGGCCTATTTATAGAGGATGGTTTGAGAGTCTAAGTACTGTTCTACATGTTAGCCCTGACGAGGTATGGACAAAGGAGAGATTTAGACGAAATTACCTCTATGGGCAGTTGACTTTAATTTGTTTGCTGCCCTCATGCATATATATACATGTAATATATGTGTACTATATTGTCAGAATATATTCACATTGAACTGAAGAAAACGAGAGCTGTTTGATCTCATGAATTAACACGTGCCGCAAAGAACATGTTTCAACGGGCGAGTTAGGAAGCTTTCCAGTTGTGTAATTAGGCGAATAAACTGTATGGGAGCATGGGGGGCTGGAATAGTAAAAAATGTATTTTGTGTTCAAGTTGATGATATTGTTCAATTCATCTTGATCAGAGATGTCAACCTGCTGGTTTGTTCCAGGCATGGGCAGCGTAGTTATATTAATGAACTTATCCTAGGTACATTATCCACTTTTCCAAGCAATTGCAAAGAGCTCACCCTATCTGGAAAGAAAAGGGTACCCTATCTTCCATCATTCCTTGTAAGGAAGTTTAACTTTTTTGTCAAATATCTATATATTTTCATCCTTGTTTATATTTCATTTAATTTGACGAATGTTGAGATGTGACCCAAATTGATTGAACTATAGATGTGTAGGTTCTCATCCACTCCTACATATAATTTCTCTCATGATCTCATAACACTTGTCACTGTGGGATGCCATAGGTGGCGCGGCTGCCTACCTCCCATCATGATCATGCATGCGGCCATCTCAAAGACCCCATACTACCTATTATCTAATTTTATGTTCAGGTTCAACCCTTTTGGAGACATTTAGGTATTTAATGCTTTCGGTATTTTGGAAATGTGATATATATAAGTTGAAGCGTACAATACAGTGATTCAAAAACAAGAGAATAAATACAGCCTGCACCCTTTTATTACCCTAAAGCTCTTTCTCTTTGGGTTATGTACTGAATTCAAAGTCTTTAAGGCTAGATATATTATATTATAATTTTTAGATAATATATGTGTTATGTTACAGTGTTATGGAGCTAGCAGTTGACAACGGAACATATAATCTTAGTTATTACTAGTCATATATGTGTTTGCACAGTAGTTATGCGTCAACCATCCAGCGAACGCGAGAAAGTTTCAGCCTTTAAAGTACAGTTAAAGCGTGGAAAGAATTGATCCATTGATCAAAAAGTATATATCATGACAGAATGTTCATAATTTGGTGGGTTTGTTATTTTCTTTATTCAGGCAGTTGTGGTTTTGTTTCCTTTTCTAATGTGGTTTTACTTCCTTATGTTTTTTGCGGGGTGCTTTTTTCTTTATTGAGAGAGATGGTCTTTTGTAAAGATTTGTGTGCTTTTTTCTTCTTAATACATTTTTCATTTACAGAAAAAAAAAACCAAATTCAGTAAAATACCCTTATATATATATATATTTAGATACATAATATAAAGTTAAGTAAATGGATTGGCAAATACTGTGAAAGGGTGATTACAGTAAAAAGAAGACTTACTATTTGATGATGCACTAAGTTTGATTACTGATATATTTAAGAGAACGACACATATTGGATGGCGAGAAACTTCGGATGAAAACTATTGAGCTTGATACATTATAGAAAAAATTGATGAGATTGTATGGAATTAGTCCAAAAAGCCATTTCAATACCTAAGTCAGACATGGAGTAATAGAGATGAGCAAGGAAGATTGAGATCGCCATGCAGGAAATGCTTATTTTGGAAGAGAGATATTCCTCTATTTATAATAATTTAAATAACAAAATGATATACTTGTACGGGTTTTGAAATTTTTATGAAACCCATGAACTTCCCAAATGCACTAATCTAATTTTTTTTTATTTCAAAAATACCAAGTTTCTTTATTAACGTATTATAAAATTTATTTTTTTTAAAAAAAAAATCTATCATTTGCATTGGAAAATTTAAATAATCATCAACTTGTAAATTCGAAAGTGAAAGTTAGTGGTGGTGTTATATTTTTGTCATGGATCTTAAACAAACATCAAGTTTGGTGTACTCATTAATTATGAATAACACTAAATTAGCAAGCAATAGCTCTTCAAATTGAGTTTTAATATGATTTTTTTTTCTTTTTTTTTTACTTGAACGTGCATAGTATTTGCCAAACCTTCTAGTACTCATTGAGAGAATGCCATATTTTAAAAAAAAAATAATTTTAGGCATTTCACTTATTTTTGCTTTTTATAAAAACTAATTAAATTATTAAATAATTAATTATTTTATTTTATCTAACACTATTTTTGTGAAAAACATACCTCTTATTAACGATGATATTGCAACCATCAAGCTCCTACTTGCTCATCCCATCAATGGCATCCCTCTTCAATCTACTAGTCTCACAATCATCGATAATCTTCGACTTGATGACTTCACTGAACTGAGAAAAGGCCATCTCAAGGCATAGTTAGTGAACCAAGTGAGCCCTCTAACAAAGCACATGCACTCGACCTTCACAACCATTATCCACACACACATAGAAATCGGTAGAAGAGAGCTCTAATTTATTATGATATCTAATAAATAATTGACAAGAATATTTTTGAAATAAAAATTTAAAAGAGGGCATTTTGTGAAGTTCGGGGCTTTAGTAGAGGACAATGGGTTTTTGCTTAAATTCTTTAAACAATTTCGAATTAATTTTACTTGATCAAAATAACATCATTTTTAGAAAAGAAAAGACAAAAAAAAAAAAAAACTAGCAAATATCTTAGAGTAGTCGAAGATAGACAATGCGTTTTATTTTCTAAGTCACTAGTTTAGTCGACTAAATATCATAGATTATTCGATTGAAGTAATTAGACAGCATACTTTTCAAAGTCTTGAAATTCCAGTATAGTTAACTGTATGAGCAGTGCCGTACTTGAGATTCGGGGGCCCTGAGGCGAAATATAAAAATGGGCCCCTGAATCGTAAAGTACTTTTAAATTTTATTTTTTCATAATAAGACAAAATAAATAAATATTTATACCATATCAAAGAATAAAATTAAAATTTTTCTAAATTATCAATTAAAAACTACACAGTTTTAGAAGCAAAAAAATCAATCAAGTTTACATAATCAAGTTGTTCGAGCATTTTTTTCTCAATAGACAACATAGCCAATCCAATACACACTTAAGCAATAATAATCTTAAACTTAATTTCTA
The DNA here is from genome assembly GCF_014633365.1 of Diospyros lotus. Classification (NCBI taxonomy): domain Eukaryota; kingdom Viridiplantae; phylum Streptophyta; class Magnoliopsida; order Ericales; family Ebenaceae; genus Diospyros; species Diospyros lotus. The sequence goes on along the minus strand of NC_068350.1, from coordinate 37,808,053 downwards.
TATCTAGACTTGTAATAATAATAAAAAAAATAAAATGAACAAGGCATCTCTAGACTCTAGTTCTATTTTGTAAGAAGAAAACAAACAGTTATCATGTATATAAACAAAAATGAAGATATGAATAAAATTAAATTTTCTTTTGCCAGATTCAGCCAACATTAATAAAATAGACATAGGCAAACTATCCAATAATCCAAATCTCTGAATTTATCATAATTTTATTTCATAAACGAAATGAAATGAAAGAGAAACTAACCGCTAAAAGTTGAATGAAGCTAAGCAGATTTAGATACTGAAGTTAGGGCTTTTGAGAAGCAGATTTGCTTCAAAGACAAAGATTAAATCTAAGGCAGTGAGCGACGGAGAGCGAGGCAGGGCAGTGTGAGCGAGCCACCGTGTGAGCGAGCCACCGGTGACGGGCCACGAGGGCGAGCGTCGAGCGACCATCGACTGAACACAGCAACAAGAGGCGAGCCCAGCGAAGGCGAAGGCTGACGGAGCAGAGAGGCGCGAGCGATGGACCAGTTGAAGGCAAGAGCGAGGGCGAGCCACCGATGGCGAGGGCGAGTCGGCAAGGATGAGGGCGACGAAGGGAGTGACAGAGAGCGAGAGAGGGCAGGAAAAGCAAAAGCGAGAAAGGGAGAAGGGCAGGGTGAAAGCGAAGCTTGCAGAGGGAAATGGTAGATCGTGGACGGCTGAGCCCTTTCCAAAAGAGGGTTTCCAATTTATGGGCCCCCTAAATAGCCAGATTTTCATGGGCCCTGAGGCAACTGCCTCATGGGCCTCATGAAAGGTCCGGCCAGTATGAGATATGTGGTTGACTAAAGTATTAGAGTATACTTTAAAGCACACTTTTAGAACAAGTTTGGTAGACCAAAACTCAATAATTTTTTTTCAAAGTCTTCTAGAACTAAACTCATAGAGGTCAATGTGGTCAACCAAAGCTTGACTTTAATCGACCAAAACCATCCCTCTCATCCAAAGCTTGTTATTAAAGATCATGAATCCAAACCATCTCAATCTTTCGATCTTATGGTCATCAGTGATCTTTGATTCAATAACTTCATTGATTGAGAAAAGGCCCTCTTTAGGGCATGATCATCAATGGCCCAAGCGATGTCTCCAACAAATTAAGCACTAGTACTACACCTCTACCATAATTCCTACAGAAATTGAGGATGTTGTGGCAAGCATTTAGGTGGCATGGGTGTATAATCCCACAGCTTACACAATGATGATTTATTATTTATTGGTTCCTTCCTCTTTTCCTCTATCTAAGACCAAATGGGAAAAAGGAAAAATATATGTTTAATTGTTTAGCATTAGGAGTATCTCAATGAATCCGAAACTTTCTTACTGGTTGCGTTTGCAGGAAAATGCTGTAGACTGAGGAAACAATTCAAAGCAGTTAATCCATTTTGAGATGTAAAATTAACTACCAAGAGGTGGTGTTTCTCTCCATGGATAATTTGATGGTTTGTAGACTAGAAGTTTTTTTTTTCTCTTCTTTTTTCTTTTTTTTACTTGGCCATTATCATATTCATCTGTTTTCCCTTTTGATTGGACTGTTATTATTTTCATTTTGTTAATTTATTTAGTGAGGGGTTATTTTGTTTTTCATCCAACAACTGGTTGTCGGTGGCCTATGTTTGGTTGTTGTTATAATCTTTGTTTGCGGAGTAATTGCTCGAGATGTTTTGGTGGTACGTTCTCAACAATTTTGTTTGTTACCGATTGTAACGTCCGTTTTCTCAAAATGAGCATTATTTTTAGATTTTGGGAATATATTTTTTTTTTTTTAACATCAAACACACAACATAAGTCTCTCGATATACATACCTTCATCATAATCATTTCCCGACAATCCCGATCGTACCTTCTTAGCATATCAGAATTAAAAATTAATAAACTAAGACAGGTATTATCAATCACATCAGCGGAAGCAAGATCGAAACCTCAATGATATATAGCCAATAATTCCTTTTACAATAACCAATTCGATGTTTTACATGAAAATATCAAAATATTACATAACCTTTGAACGTCGTATTCATAGACAAAAACCTACGAAAACTAAACATAGCAGCTACATCTCGATAACGTTCTTTCCCTTGGTGCCACTGCTTTCACCTGGAACGTTTGAATATTCCAGGGACATAGTCTAAGTTAGATGTTGAATCATCTAAATGAGAGTTCAAAAATATTTTCATGCAGATATGTAAAATCATATATAAAACTGATAAATCCCGACATGCCCCAGCCTAAGAGAATCTCACATAGCACTTAGCCCTAATTGGGGAAAATGCAATCTCTCTAAAGGCGACACGATCACACCGACCCATTGGCAAACCAATTCTGCTTAAGAGGGACAACCTCGACATATGAACCCGAGAATCACCCCATTGTCATTGTTAGGCTTTACGCTCCTACTCAAAAGCATTCCAAAACCCAACGCAACCCTAGCCCCATGAGTGTCACATCAGCATTATCCCTAAAATCCACGACACCTCGACCTTAATGCTATTGCTCAAGGAACCTGCGGTGGTGTCCACTCTCAGCCCCGCCACTTGAGTACTGTAGAGTGAAGTCCGTCTCAGTCCCGTCCCAAGTGGGTCACATAGCATTAACCCTTGGCACGTATTCCGAGTGCTGACACTCGAGAGCTACGTCACAGGTTAACAACCCACGTCCCACATGGACAACACAACATGCCAATGCCGAAAAATCATAACATGCATAACTTAAAATCAACAGTTCGATGTATGCAATCGTACGAAATTCAATGCGTGTGTAAATAATCGCTTGGACAGACCATCACAATAAACCAAGCCATAGGGATGAACACTCACAGTAAACCATTCACATGCTACTATAAGTCTTTTCGGGTAGAACCACTTACCTTTAGGCGAAATTTCAAATTCTTCTTGACAAGTGCGGTACGTCTCGATTTGCGTGCCCTTTTCGAACTTCGCACGAGTCACTTCACCTCAAGCCGCAAGGCACCCTAATCATCATATTTATCCAACAATTATAATTTTTCCTTAATTTTATCACATTTTCCTATTTTTCTCCCATTTTTCTTCTCTAATAATCAAAATAAATATCTACACAACTATTTTCTCAAATATTTTTACATAATAATTCATAAAATAATTTTCCAAGAATTTTGGAAAAAAAATAGATATTACCTATGTGGCACGCGCCCCCACGCGCGGGCAAGTGGGCTGGAGGGTTTGGGTTGGCGCATGGCAGTCACGCGCCGGTCATCTTCTTCCTTTCTCCGATCGCCGACGATGCTCCGATGCCCCCGAAACTGGTACCCCCTGAAAGCCCACGAAGAATCGATCCCAACCCCACCAGTTTCAGGCCGAAAGGCCACTGGAAAACCCACCAGACGGCCGGTTACAGGCGGCGGTAGGCGGACTGCCCAGTTTTCCGATCAGCCCTCGAAATACCCTCAAAACACCTCAAAAATTCACCAAACTTACCGGAAATTCTCCCCTCGCCTCAAGGATCAAAAGCCCCTTATTGGCTTCCCTCAATTCACCCTCAAACTTGAGCGATTTGATGCTTCATTTTCGGCCGAAACCCTTGGCTATTTATAGGCCAAAACCCACCCCCATGTGGCCGATTTTCGGCCAAATCTCCTCTTACACGCCTCCTAGACCGTCCTTGCCCATGCCCTGATGAAAATAGGATGCCAAATTGCTAGATTTTTTGGCCATAAATCGCGGCCAAATCTGCCATTTTTGAGCAGATTTTTGAAAATTGCACTTTAACCCCTTAGAAACTTTCTTTTGCATTTTGGCCCTTATTTTCAAGCCCCTGATCTTTCTAGCACCATCACTAAAACCCTCAAGATTTGTACTTCTCATTTCTCCCTTGAAACTTCCAAAAAATTATCGTTTTGACCTCCCTCGGGCAAATTCAGAAAATTACACTTAGGCCCGATTGATCGTTTTGGCCTCAAATCCACTCGATTCAACCTGAAACCACTTAAGGGTTGTTCTACACATTAAATATTTGTCCTATACACACTCTGTTGATTTTTCGGACATCGTCTATAACAATTCGATAATACGAGCTAATTGGCAGCTGTATTTTTGTTGTACCGAAAACTGCTCCCGATCTCATTTCTTTTATCACTAAAAATCATAATTTAAATCACTCGTTGATATTATACCATTTTCCTTGGCTATCTAGGGTCCGGGGTACTCCCTCTGACTAATTCGGTCGTCCAAAGCTATGTTAGTGTACCCTATAGTCTTATTTTTTCCAAAATTCCATTTATGCCCTTTATTAAATATCATTTTTTTATCCTCAAATTATTTTCGGGTAATACACCGATAAATAATTCTATATTTTTCATTACTAGGGTTAGGTACATTGTCCTTCTATTACAATACTATCTTAATTTTTCCAAGATCCCCAATTGTTGGTGGTTCTTTAGTTAATATTTAACGATTTTTATTCACAAAAGAGTAATATTAGTTTAAAATTGAAATAAAATTAAAGTTAACTGTTGCTATTAAAACATTGATTAAAATCTAATCTAAAATTGAAAAACAATAAAATTCAAGTTTCTGTTAACAATTTACCTTTTGATTTTTATACCTTTTGTTCTCTCCCTACCCTTTTTGCCACTAGCTAAGTTAATTGTTAATGGAATTGTCACAATCTTCATGAGAGGTCAGATAGTTATGCATGCTACCCCCAACCACATTGCGGATAGTGAGAGAAAGGGAAGGAAAATAAAAATGAATTCTTTTTATTCTTTTCTCTCTAAAGTTCTTAATATTTTTAAAAATAAAAATAAAATATTAAACACCATTTTTTTGCTTTTGTTTTCTTTTCTTTTTTTTAAGTAAGAAGATTTGTATAGGTAGAGAAAACGTCTATACCAAACCCAAACCAGCAACACATACCCCAGTGTACACTAACACATAAAATAAGATAAGAAAGAACACTCAAGATTCACACACAGATGGGATAAAAAACCATAGCATAAGCAAATGAGCAACACAAAAGAAATGCTAGGAAACATCCCCAGATCAGCACTTCTGCTATAGAATAGCAGCACTCAAAACACGTCCTCGGAGTTAATGAAGCTCTGCGAGAACCAAGATTATGTAGCGAACATGAAAGCAGCTGCAGACAAGGCCACCCAACTAACAATGTGTACAAAATGACAAACTAAGACCAGGTGGATGAGCCAGCATTAGTCACCAAAGTTCGTTAGTGTATAGCCAACCCCAGGATGCATACTGGGACAAACACTAGGGGCCTCAACTGTCAATTTGAGTCTCACTCAGAAGAAACCCTTTTACTATGGAGACGCACAAGGGCTTTGCCCATTCCAAGTAATTACTAAGTAGGCTGACATATAACACAACAAGAAAAATGGGTTTTAATGACAGGAAAATCAATCGTTAAAAGTTGATTTCCCATCGTTAAAACATTTTAACGACGGGAATTTTTATGTCGTCGCCCGTCGTTATTGCCTCTACGGCTAAAAGCATTTAACGATGGGAATGATAAACTCATCGTTAATTGTATTAGCGACCGTATGATTCATGTCATTAAAAATAATTATTAGCGACCGAATTATAACCTGTTACGGGTATTTCTCATACTACTTCTTATGGGCTGGTTTCGACCCAACAGGCCTGCCCAATCGCCTAAAGCCCAGTAGGCTTCAAGCTGAGTTCGTCGGAGCAAGCTCACACATCGTTGGAGCTCGAGCTCAGATCTCGGGACCAAGCGAGCTCCCAACAATACTTCAAGCGAACTCCCAGCGATACTTCGAGCGAGCTCCCAGCAACGTTTCCAATTCGCTGGCCTAACTGATCAGCTAGCGTAACAAGAAGGTCGCAAAGTAACTAGAGAACAATTGTGGGATAGGGATTATTCTAGTTGGGCGGCCTAGGCCCAATCTGACCGACCACTACAAAAAATCTTGTGTTTAGTGACGGAAAATAGTTTAGCGATGGATTTAGCAACGGGTCAATTTCCGTCGTTAAACTTGGCGTCGCTAAAATTTAGCGACAGATTTTGCGACGGAATCAGCGACGGGTTTGGTTTTTGTCGCTGAATTAAGCCCTGGCCGCAAAATGGCCAACCCCCACACACGAGCCAACTTTCTCTTCTACTCGCCACGTGGCCTCGCCTCTGCTCACCACGTGACCGCACTAGTATTATTTCCTAGCAATAATCCTTCAGCTGCCTGCCCCTTGAATCGATACCCCAACCACTTGGGAGGAAGTCTTGCGCGTGAACCAACCCACCTGGAAGACTCATTGATTATTAATTTGCATAACATATATTTATTGTATTTCTTCCAAACTTTTCAATATCACATTTACATTCCAAAATTTTCTAAACTTATTTAATTAATATTAATTTTATTTCATTACTAATTCAAACAGAAATTTATAAATTATTATGTTACCAACGAAAAATTTTGTTCTTATTTTAAAATTAATTGGAATTTTTATAAATTTTACATTTAACTATGAACACTATGTGGGGAAGCTCATAGTTTAAAATTTTTTAAACTAATTAATTGAATTAATTAAAAAATAAATTATTTGAATTCAATTAAATTAAATGAGTTAATTGATAAATTTAAAATAAAAAGAAGAGATAAATTAAAAGGATGGGTATCCACTAAAGGACAACATATTATTCAATTACGTACTTTTATATATTTTTTTTTGTAAAGTCACTTAAATTTTTTATTATTTAATTACACTTCTTTATTTGTAGTTTTAAGTTAATTTAATTTATATATCTTTATTTTTTAATCAATTTAACCCAATATTTACTTTGATATAATCAAAGATAAATTTAATAAAAAAATTAAAATTAAAGATAAATACAACTTCATAGATGTAATCAAAATAATAAAAAAAATTAAGTTATCATAAAAAGCATAAAGTATATTTGATCAAATTGAGTCAAAAATATAAATTTAGTTGCTAAAATGTGAAATTAAAGTATGAATTTCACATTAAATGTAAATTATGGATATTTTTAATTTAAATATAAATTAAGCTAAAATTTTAAGTTTAAATTTTTTTTCTTTTTAGTTGCTAAAATTTTGAATTTTAAATTTTTTTTTTTTTTTTTTAGTGATGGGTCTGCCCGTCTCTAAAATTTTAAATTTTAATTTTAATTTTTTTTCTTTTTAGCGACGGGTTCGTCCCGTTGCTAAAATTTAAAATTAAAATTTTATTTTTTTTTTTTAGTGACGAGTCTGCCCATCGCTAAAATTTGAATTTAAAATTTTCTTTTTCTTTTTTTAGCGACTGGTCTGCCCGTCGCTAAAATTTTAAATTTTAATTTTAATTTATTTTCTTTTTAGCGACGGGTTAATCCCGTCGCTAAAAATTAAAATTAAAATTTTATTTGTTTTCTTTAGCGACGGGTCTGCCTGTGCTAAAATTTGAATTTAAATTTTTTTTTTTTTTAGCGACGGGTCTGCCCATCGCTAAAATTTTAAATTTTTTTTTTTTTCTTTTTAGCAACAGTATTCCAGTCACTAAAATTTAAAATTTATTTAATTTTTCTTTTTTAGCCACGGGTCAGCCCGTCGCTAAATTTAGTGACGGGTCACCCGTTGCTAATTCCCTCGCTAAATTTAACGATTGAAATTCCGTCACAAATTCGTCGCTAATTAGCGAAGGAATAATTTCGTCACTAAAACTTAATTTTCTTGTAGTGCACATTCTCAACCCATCTTCCTAGCCCATGCCGGTCCCATCTTTAACTCTATACCTACCTGCAACAACGTCATTGCAGCCACTTCTGGATTTTCGCGCGCCCGCCTCAGATCTCATCCTCAATAATGGCAAATCCCATCCACATTAATGAAGGTCTGGTCGATACTATGCCGCCGGCATCTCCATCGGTGCTAGATATTCAGTCCCATCACCTACAGGTACACGACGCAGTCAGGAGGACATTCCCTCCTCCTATATATCAGCTAGCTCTCCTCAGAGCCAAGTAGGTTCTTCCCTGCCAACTTGTCGATACTCTGCATCTTTTTACTATCTTACTTACTTGAGCTTCCACTACAAGAAAACAACAATTTAGAGATGAATTTTTTTACATGAATTTTTCCGTCTCAAATTAGAGATAGATTTGAGATGGATTTTTTAGATACGGATTTAGAGACGGAAAAAAAGCTATCTCTAATTCGGGACGGATTCAAGGACGAGAAAAACTCCGTCTCTAATTTGAAATGGATTTTTTTCATCTCAAGGATTTAGAGAAGGATTTTCCCTTTAAAATTTTAAAATATTAATTTATAAAATATAAAATTTTCATCTATAGATATAGAAATTAAATATATTTATTTAAATTATAAATATATAAATTAATATATTTCATGTGCATAAAATATAAAATAAAGTATATATATGTAAAGTAAATATATAAAAAATTATTAATTATAATATATATTAAATATATAATAAATAATTATTTGTAATATTTATTAAATGTATACAAAATGAAAAAAAAAGAGATAGAGAGAAAAGGGCACTTTCCTATTTTACATACCGAGTAATTAGTATATGAATTATATTTTATTTAATGTGAAAAAATATACTAAAATTTTGATTAATTTATACTAAAATTATATTTTATTTTATCTAACATAATCATAATGTACATTTTTCTATATAATATATAAGAATTTCTATATATATATATATATATAGTATATATCAAACATAACTTTGATTAATAATATATTTACTATTATCTTTGTGAAATGTTAATTCATTCAATAGTATAAGTAGTATACTATTCGGTACTTAATTAATTTATCTACATTGTGTTTGATTAATCAATAAATATATGAATTAACTTAAATTCATATGGCCGAGTCATGAAGTTTAAAATATAATATAAATTTATTTTAATATAAATGAGTTAAAAATATTTTTTTGAAATTGAATAAAAATATGAATCAAATTATACATTAAAGTTAATATTTCATCGTCTTATAAAGTGATACATATATGATCCCAGTATAACACATTAATTAATCATAAGAGTCATATATAAATTATATAAAAATGTATAGATATATAAAAAAGTAGTAAATATAAAATTAAATATATATATAAATGTTAACTTAATTCAATATATTTTTTAAATTGAAATATATATTAAATGTATAATAATTTAGTATTGGTACTGTACTCATTGTTTTCTTTATGTTACAATTTTGATTGTTTCAATTGTAATTATAATTCATTTAATAATCTTATGAGTCGATGAAATAAAAAAACTATATGATCATAAAAGAGATAATTATTTTTTTTTCGTATAATAGAATTATAATTAAGTATTCGTTGGATTTATTTGGATTATAACATAAATATGTTTTTTCTTTCCTTTGAGTTAGCACATAGAATAGAAACATCAAAAGTTTCGTACTTATTCGATTAAGTGTCTGGCGACCTTCTAGGTTACCCGAAAGTCATTAAATATCTCATTCCTTGTAACCTCAGAGCGATTGGGCTAGCCTATTAACACTAAAAATATAACACTTTAATTAATCATAAGAGTTGTATGTTAATAATATAAAATGTAAAGATAATACAGAAAAATGTTAAATATAAAATTATATAAAATTAAATATATATATAAATAAAAATTAATTCTAAAAAATATTTTAAATTAAAATATAGATTAAATATATAATAATTTACTATTGGTATTATACTCATTGCTTCTATTTTTAAACTATATAAATATACTTTGAGTTTTGTGATAACATTTTGAATTTAGATTAACAATATATATATATATCAAACATAACATAAATACACTTTAAAATTACTTTTAACTTAAATTAATAATTTGTATATTTTAGTAGTTAAAATTTAAAATTAAAACTCTACATTTATATTTTTAAACATAACATAAATATACTTTTTTTCTTTTCCTTAATTTGTGCGTCAGACTCTTCATTTTTTTTGTTGATCATCGCTTCACCTCTTTGTATAATAGTCATATACATTTTTAAATAAATATTATTTTGAAGCAATAATTTAAATTATTTTACTATCATAAATTATAATGTAAATTATTTAATATTTGTAATAATTTAAATTATTTGATCAGTTTCCATAATCATAAATTATTTTATAGTTATCATAATCATAATTATTAATATTATTTTCATATATTATTTTGTTTTTTATTTAACAACTTTATATTTTAACCAACAAAACAAAAAAAAAACAAAAAACAAAAATGAGGGCGGGAGATGCCAAAAATGAAAGTGGGATACGCCCCGCCTCTTTCCCTTGCAAATCCCCAACCCTCCCTTATCCTTCTCTCTTTCTCCTCCCCCTCTCTCGTCTTTCTCTCTCTTTACTTGTCGCCGACGTAGCCACCATCCACCGCCAACGCCTCCATCTCTCTCTCTCTCTCTCTCTCTCTCTCTCTCTCTATCTCCCCTCTTTCTATCTCTCATTCTCACCACGGTCGTTCTGTCCTCCATCGCTCAGTTCGTGACCATCCCTCTTGCTCTCGTCATCTGTCCGATCCTCTATCTCGCTATAGATTTTCCCGTCGAGAGCACACCGTCGATCTTACTCTCTTGGTGGTCGTCGTTGGGTCTCTTCGGTGAGGTGCCCCTGTCGCTCTCGCTCTCGTCGTTGGTGGGTATCTCCGGTGAGGTTGCTTTTTTGTTTTGATTTGTTGATTTTTGTTGGGATTGACTCTAGTTTGCTGCAAAATGGGCTAATATTGACTGGTCGTGTGTAATTTTTTGGTTTTTGCCTCTATTATTTTACATTAGCTGGTGACTTTAGTCGTAACCATTTTCAATATAGAAACAAGAATATAAAGTGGCTCTTAGGAAGTATCGTAAAGCTTTGCGCTACCTCGATGTATGCTGGGAAAAGGATGAAATTGATCAAGGTGAGCCATTTAGTTTGCCCAATATTTCTCTGTTTGATTGTAGTAACTAGGAATGGCACTTGTCAAAAAACCATAAAAGTAACTAGAAATGGTAATGTTATCATGTGGCTGAGATTATCTTTGTTTTGTATAGAGAAAAGCTCATGCTTGAGGAAGACAAAGTCTCAGATTTTTACAAATAGCTCTGTAAGTATTTAATTTTCTTTTTCTAGTTGATGGAACTACTAATTTTTTTATCAAAATTTTCACTATGAGTTTAGTCATAGATCTGTAAGTATTTGACTTGCTTATTTGCAAAAATAATATTGTAATAGTGGATTGGTAACGTTCAATTTTGCATATTGTATTTATGCAATATATTAAGTTGGTTTTCCTCAGTTTATTTATTCTGTACTACATGTATATATTTATCCGGTATTATCTTTTTCTTCCTACTTGTAGTTATAATAAGACTTCAGGGAGTGGGATCAATAATGCCTACAAGACCTTCTATTGAAGCTAGCCCATAATTTTACAACATTGATTTCCAACCTTTTGCAGATTATTCCATTTCTAAATAAGATAGACTATGTTTATATTTAGTTTGTGCGAAACAAATTGTAATATTTATACGCTTTATTTGTTTTGCTTTTATATTGCTAGTGTTTTGGGCACTTTGGATCTAATCCCAATGCCGCTTCAACTTGGGGTGAAAAATTCAGACCTATCACTATTTAGGTTCTTCAATTTAAGGGACTGAAGCTTTGCATACAGAAATATTACTTTGTTCATGCAGAGGTATATCTGAATTTGATGACATCATATCCGTCAACTGATATTCAAATGGTGGATGTTTAAAATTTTCTATGTACTCACTTTCTTCTATATCAGAAAATATGAAATTGCATGACTAATGATTTTCTAGTTTTTTTTCCGCATTTTGGGGCTAGGGCATTTCTTCCTTAGTTGTTCTGCATGTTGATCCTTATTTCTTGTCCTTCTGAGTTCTGTCTAATAGGGTGCAACAATTGATTTCTATTTACATAACTTGTACATGAAGCATCATGATTGCTATCTTCAATGTGATTGGAGATTTATGAATATGAAAAGCCCTGTAGAAGTGTCTGTTTCATTTTGGTGCCCTCAAATTTAAAAGTAAGGTTGGTTAGTTTACTTTCAACCAGCATCATGATTGTTATCTTGCGTACAATTACCTCAAGGGAGCTACATGCATTGGTGGTGGAAATATTTATTTTCACTAGTATATTATCTGATTAGTTGTGTTTTTCAGTTCTTTCAATCATGCTACCCAATTTTGTGTAATTGTTTGAAAATGACTTTCATTTGGGAAGCAAGGTGAATTTATTCTTTTGAAATAATTGTTCTATTATTAGGAAATCTATCCTCTAACTGAGCAGAGTTTAACAAGATACTTATGCGAGTATACATTAGTTGTGTGTTATTATATCTTATTATGCTTTAATAGCCTTATTGATAATACAAATTATTGCATGTATCCATGATAATTGCAGACTAACTTTCAGACACGGCAACATGATGCATCATCACAAGTATCGGTAGTTGGCGCATCGGAAGGTAGTGATGCTGGTCACTCTTGTAGCTAGCTATTGATAAGACATCATTATGGTTGGAGGTTCCAGGCGTGAAGAAAAAGGGTCGATTGGATGGGGTAAGAAGAACATGTCATCCTTGGTTCCTACCATGTACTGTCACCGTCGCCCCTGCTGTCAATCTCTTTGGCAAACCAGATTCAAGAATCTATTAGGATAGCTATGGAACACATTCACCGACACTTGTTAGCCTTAGAAGGTAGATTGTAAGACAATTCTTTAGTATTCCCACCCTCAAATCCTTCGGATCATTAGGATCTGTGTGGATTTATTGTAATGTAATGAATTTATTCTTATTATTTATGAACGATGTATATTAATATATTGTACTGATTTATTATAATGTAATGAATTTATATTTATGCATGATTTTTAGTTTGTATATTGTGTTTATTAGGTTTAATTTTAAAATTTTGAAATAATATAAATTTATTTTTTAAATTAAATTTAAATTAGAGACGAATTTTGAGATAAAAAAATCCGTCTCAAATTTGAGAGGGATTATGAGACAGAAAAATTTGTCTCTAATTTAAGACAAAAACATCTGTCTCTAATTTGAGACGAAAAAATTTGTCCCAAAATCCCTCTTAGATTTGAGACGGAAAAAATCTGTCTCAAATTCGACTCAAAATCCGTCTCAAATTTTGCGGGGACAATTTTTCGACGGACCAAAATCCGTCTCAAACTCAAAATCCGTCTCAAATTGACTGTTTTCTTGTACTGTTCGGAGTGTTTGCAGGGGCCAATCGGCCGGGGAAGCGCAACCTAAATCATACCACTTTCTTTTCTCCCTTTCAGGTTTATTGCATTAGTATGGGCCAACGAATCACAGTCAACCAATTCCAAATGTCGACATAACCCAATAACGATAATATTTTTCATCGTTAATAGTGTGAATAATTAACGACCGTATGATTTCTGTCGTTAAAAATAATTATTAGCGACCGAATTATAATTCAATAACGACAATATTTCTCATCGTTAATAGTGTGAATAATTAACGATTGTATAATTCTTGTCGTTAAAAATAATTATTAGCGACTAAATTATAACCAATAACGACAATATTTCTCGTCGTTAATAGTGTGAATAATTAATGAACGTATGATTCCTGTCGTTAAAAATAATTTTTTAACTACCAAAACACAAAATAATAACAATAGTATTTCCTATCGTTAATAGTGTGAATAATTAGCGATTGTATAATTCTTGTCGTTAAAAAATATTATTTAGATACCAAAATATAAATCAATAACAACAATATTTCTCATCGTTAACAGTGTAAAAACAACGATTAATCATTTATGACGATGACATCTTGTTTTGATGTAAACCACCAAACGTATATATCATTATCCATATCAAATTGGAATAAAGCTCATAAAATTAAATCTGTCATTCAACTAACTTCAAAATAATATATGTTCAACAAAACTAAAAAGCATCATTATCCATTAACATTTATATACTAAAAGTAGTATCTATATAAGTGTTAATTTCCAACAAACTACACCAAAAAAGATGTTCAACTAAAAGCAACACTTTGACAACTGTATATACTATACAAAAATGTACACCAAAACACTATAGTCCACTACAAGAAAACAGTTGTTCAGAGACGGATTTTGAGACAAATTTTTGATTTGAGATAGATTTTGAGAGGGGTTTTGGTCCGTCGCAAAAATGCTCCTCACAAATTTTGAGACGGATTTTTTCGTCTCAAATTGAGAGGGATTTCGAGATGGATTTTTCCGTCTCAAATTGAGACAGATTTAGAGACGGATTGTTTCCATCTCAAATTTGTGACGGATTTTCCCATCTTGAAATCCTTCTCAAATTTGAGATGAATTTAGAAACTGATTTTTTCCCTCTCAAATTTGAGATATATTTTTCTGTCTCGAAATTCGTCTAAAATTTGAGAGAGATTTGGAGACGAATTTTTTCGTCTAAAATTTGATAAGGATTTTGAGACAGATTTTTTCGTCTCAAATTTAAGAGGGATTCTGAGACAGATTTTTTTTATCTCAAATTTGAGAGGGATTTTGGGACGAATTTTTCCGTCTCTAAATCTGTCTCAAGTTTTGCGAGGAAAAAATCCCTCTCAAATTTGAGACGAATTTTTCCACTCCGTCGATTTTTTCTATAATTTGTAATGGATTTTTTCGCCTCTAAATCCGTCTCAAACCTAAATATAATTAAAAAAATTAATTTAATTTTCTTTTAAAAAATTTTAAAATTCAACCTAATAAACACATATACGAACTGAAAAAAATAATCCATACCATATAATAAATCCATAGAGTAATACACATTATCCATAAATATTAGAAATATATCATAAAATCTATCATCCATACTAATAACACGTCCATAAATAGTAAAAATACATAATAAATTCTATCATCCATACAAATAACGGATCTTTTTAATGATCCGAAGGATCCGGGTGCGGTGATGATGAAGATGGCGGCGGAGGAGGCAACCTACCTTCAAGGGCTGACAGGCGATCATGAAAGGGTTCAATTGCTGTCCTAACAGCTTCTTGAATCTACTCTGTCAATGAGCTCGACGACGGTGGCGATGGTAGGTAGTAGGAACCAAGGATAACATACGCTTTTGACCCCATCCCATAGACGCAACTCTTTTTCTTGCCGCCCGCAACCTCCAATCATATTGATCTCTCGTCAATAGCTGGCTGCGAGGGCTGGACAACGTCATTATCTTCTGACTGGCCAAATGCCGATGCTTGTGATAATGCCTCGTGTTGTCGTGTTTGGAAGTCAGCCTGCAAGCATCATAGATACATGAAATAAGTTGTATTATCAAAAGGTCAGTTAATCATAATAGAATAATATAAAAAGACACAAATAATGTATACTTACATAAGTATCCTCGGACCTCGTATCAACAAATCCCGAACTGTCTCTCTTTTTATGTGTTGCGAGAAACAACTCAGCCTGCGTGGGTGGGCGACCAAATTGCTTTGACTACGAAGAAAAAAAAAGATGTTCATGCAAAAATTGTTGTTTCTTAAAAAATAATAATGTAAAAGAAATATAATAAAAATATCAAATATTACTAGTCTTTTCTTATGTTTCAACATAGGAATGGAACCACATGTATGCAAACTACCCTCGACATCTGAAGCTCAATTTTTCTTTGCCTTTTCAGACTTGTTCTTGAATTCTGCAGAATTTCAATACTCTTTTAGGGCTTCAAATACAGACAGACACATCCAATCTGGTTTTTTAGTCAAATCTTTACGGACACGGAACAATATGTCCGTCATACGGTCGGAGGCAGTCCTTTCAAAATTAGTCCTGATTTGATGTTCCAATTCACTATCCCAATACCAGTTCTTCTGTAATGTTAAGATAAAGTAAAAGTTACAGATAATAATAAAACATTCAAATATTGCATACTACCAACAGTATGAAAAAACATAGCAAAATATTACCTTAAACTCGCCAAACCACATTTCTCTGATAGCAGGGTTTGTCTTTTTCCAACTTGGGTACGGCCCCTCAAACTTACTTTGGATGATTCGAGAAATATCTCGTTTGCACAAATTGTTATCAAACCTGTTAAAACACATGTTTGTGAACTCATGTGCTAAAATGAAAATTTCTTTGTTGAAGTAAAAATTGATTAGTAAAATAAGGAATACTTACGAGGAACCCAATGGACGTATCATGTGACGGTTTTGAGGGGTAGTCATGGGCGTGGAAGAAGGCCCGTCATTGCTGGGGTGGGGTGTCTGTGGGCTAGGGGAATTAAATCTCATATCGGTCGACGAAGATGAATGTCCCCCTGCAAAAAAAAAAAAATATATATATATATATATGATTGTGAGAGATTCGACATGCAAAGTAATAAATAAGCTAAAGATAGAGTGTAGGGTATACCAATGTGATCCTCGCTATCACTCTGTCTGAACTAGCAAAGTCGCATAGACTGACCTCTGTGTGTCATATTCTGTCATACAAAGCAAAAAACAGTTAATAGCATGTGATAACAACTTTTAAATACTTGAGTTGATTTAGTTATTAGTTCATAATAATTAAAGAGTAACATAATCATAATAAAATATTCCATTCTTGGGTTATTGGAGCTAGGCCCATTATATGGGCAAGGGCTCATTTTCATGTTCGTGGCCTCATGGAGAGTCCGTTCCAGCCCAATTACATGACATACCTTTCCGTTTTAGATCACTAAAGTTGGGAAAATGGTGTTTTTTTTTTTTTTTTGAGTGGGATAGGGGTTGTGTTCCTAAAATCGTATTCTTTTATGGATTAAAAATTGTTATTTTTGGGCATAAAAGAAATACAATTTTTGCAATCAGTTTTTAAAATAAGAATAATGAAATAAAGATGTAAAAAATAATAGTCAGATAGTGACGTGTATGATGGAAAGCGCGTGTGGTTGGCCCCAAGTGCCATTGTGCCAATTATATATATTTATATGTATACATATACATACACACAAACACTGTGCCAAGTGCAAGTGTGTCATTTGGAGTAGAAGGTTCTTATATCTTTATTTGGTTCCTTTAATTTATTGATGAAATGAGATTTTATATGTAAAATCACTTTTTGCTATAGAATTAATCTCTATTCTTATCAGGTATTCCTGTCTTCCTCAAATTCGTATCAGGTAATATAAGGAAAAAATTCCAAATTTTAATTACTAAACATTAAAAATTCATTGGGTCCATAGATCTAGTGAAGTGACAATGACATGTCATAAATATGTAGTCACCACAAATAATTAACTGATGAATAAGAACATTTGTAATTAAGATTAGAAAAATTCCTAAGATAGTCTCTAAGTTATGCCTAGTTTTCATCATAAGATCAGATAAATCTAGGGAACAAATGAAATTACGGATAAGGAAAAGAGTACTTGAGTCGGTCAGCAAAACTGGAGACGGAGGCGACAACGGATGGGCGAGAAAGAGAGAGAGAGTAGTAGCAAGGGTGAATCCATGAAGAGAAAGAGAGATAGAGCAGTAGCAAGGGTGAATCCACGAAAAGAAAGAGAGATAGAGGTAGAAGGCAACCCAATGTTATAAGAAGAAAAAAAATGAAGGCAGAGAGAGAAAGCAGCAAGGGTGAATCCATGAAGAGAAAAAGAGATGGAGGTAGAAGGCAACCCAATGTTATAAGAAAAAAAATGAAGGCAAAAAGAATAAGAAAAATAAAAAATAATGATGACCAAAAAGAGTAATGATGATTTTGGTCATCTGGGGGGGTTATTTCAGATTTGCATTTTTATTTTTTTTAATATTTAGTTATTAAATAAAAAATAAAAAGACAAACAACAGCAACTTTCACTTCTTTTACCTAAAAATAAAATTATAAACAGACAAACAAATTCAATCCAAACTTTTTGACTTGGTAATGATCACAACTCTCAACCCATCCCCTCACTTGTCTTTTTCATTCTTTTTTCAATTCTTTTAATATTAAATTATCAATTCTTTTAATGTTGTCATTATTATTAATATTAAAATATATTAATGTTATGGCCTTAGCGAGAAGATTCTTAGCAATGCCTATTGCCAAATCAAAAGTTGGCTTAAAAATATTTATTATAAGCAATTTCTAATAAATATAAAATTATAAGATTATATATAATAGACAGTTAGCATAAAATTTATCAAATTAAATATGATCATGTTATTAATCAATCTAAAATTTAAGGCATATATTGATATCATTTTATTTTTTTGTTTTATCAATTAACCGCAATCCTCCACAATAAATAAAAAAAATAAAAAATTTGTCTCTACTCTTCCACCTTACCTTGGCGAAGCCAACAGTAGCCAGATGCCACCCCCAGATGACATCGATGAGCTAGGACTTGTCCTGATAATTTCGCGTGTCCGGATAACTTTTTTCTTCTTTTCAAAATTTCTGGAATAATAAAACATTTTTTCCCATAAAGAAAAATTTATTTTTCTTCTCCACTTTTTTTTTTCCTTTTCCTTTCTTTCCCTTTTTCTTTTTATTTTTCTTTTCCTTATTTCTTCTTTGTTCTTCTTCTTTCTTCTCATTCTTCTTCTTCTTCCTTCCTTCCTCTGCCAACCTTGCGCAAACAACCACCGGCTGCCGTTGCCCTCTAGCATCGTCACCACCTCCGATGGTCGCTATTGCCCCCTCTACAACTGCGTCATGTGCCTGCTCCACCATCAGCCATGAGCCACCGTGTAGCTTCTCCGCGCCCCAGTCGTCGATCACAGCTCCTCCCAGCCATCATCGCCGGCCAAATTGGACCTCGCATTAGCCAAATCTGACACGTCATCGCCGCCGCTTGCTCCATCACGCAGCCACCGGCCATCGCCCGGCTTCCCTCGGCCGCCATCGTGCCATCGTCGTCCTTGCCGCTGCTGTCAGATCTGGGTCGATCCGACCCGACCCAATCCGTTTCAGATTTGACCCATCCCTGATTTAACCCATTAGATCTTACCCATATCTGATTTAGATATGACTCATATCTGATTTGTTTAGATTTAGCCTGATCTAGATCTATCATGCGAGCCCAGTCTCGATGTGGGGCTTGCCTAGTCTTAAATAGATGATGCACTCCATAGTGCATCTTTGCCCTTACTTTCGTCGTGAGGATGGTACTACTCGCTTTGCTACCATCCGTGATGTTTTTACTGTCAGAAATGTCGTCAACATCCTAGCTCCGCTTCCGGTTAGTGACCGATTTTGGGCTGCTGATACACTTTTCTTTGAAGCTCAGGCTCGGCTTCAGGATCCTGTCTATGGTTGTGTATTCCACATTCTTACCCTTCAGCAGCAGGTTAGTGAATTGCAATCTTATCGAGCTTATTTGCAAGATTTACTCTTTGCTACCTATCTTGCATATTCCCAATCTGTCCTAGATTGGTCTTTCCTACAACCCAATCAAAATTCGAACTGGAGCTCCGATCTTCCTATCATCCCAGAAGATGTTTCTTATCCTGGTTTCTCAGAAGCTACTCTTCCACCTTACCCTGGTGAAACCAACAGTAGCCAGATGCCACTCCTAGATGACATCGATGAGCTGGGACCTGTCGTGTTTGTCAACCGTCGTCATCACTGAGCATCGACATCATCATCAGTTTTATGGTTTGCCTTTTTCCTTTAATTAATTGTACGGCTTAATTTCCTGTAACTATTTGAACATATGGAATGAATATTATGCTTTGATACTTTTAATGTTTCATTCCCTTGTTTTACCTTCAAGCTTCCGTTGACTTCTCGGAAGTTGTCTATAATAATTCGGTATTGCAGCTTAATTGATAGTTGTCATTTTGCTGTATCGAAAATTTTTCCTGATCCGATTTATTTTGGCACCATAAATCCTATCTCGGGGTGCTTGTTAATGAATAAATTTTCTAAAATTTTGTCATGGCTAAATTTATTTTTTTATTATTAAATGAATAAATTTTGCGATAATTAAGAATGTTAATACCTATTACAAATAGTGTGATCATTTTGTATATATTTAATAACTATTACAAATAGTTAATTATTATACATTTAATATATTTTTTAATTTATAAATTTTTATATATATTAGTTTATATGTATATATACTTTATTTTATATTTTATGTGCATGAAATATATTAATTTATATGTTTAGAATTTAATTTCTATATCTATAAATAAAATTTTTATATTTTATAAATTAATATTTTAATATTTTATATTTTATAAATTAATTTTACATTTTATAAATTTGAGAGGGAAAAAAATTTCTCCCTCAAAATTAAGACAAATTAATTTGAGAGGGATTTTGAGACAGAAAAATATCCGTCACAAATTGAGACGAATTAATTTCTGTCTTCAAAATCACTCTCAAATTGAGATGGATTGTGAGACAAAAAAAATTCGTTCCTACATCCATCTAAAAATTGAGACAGATTAATTTTCGTCTCCAAAAATCGTCTCAAATTAAGACGGATTTTGAGATAAAAAAATTTCGTCCCTACTTTGAGACAAAAAAAATTTCGTCTCAAAATCCCTCTCACATTGAAGCGGATTTAGAGATGGAAAAAAATTCGTCTCTAATTTGAGACGGATTAATTATCGTCTCGAAATCCGTCTCAATTTAGAGATGGATCTTTTTCTGTCTCTAAATCCATCTCAATTTGAGAGGGATTAGCTTCAGTCTCTAAATCCATCTCAAATTAGAGAGGGATTATTTTTCGTCTCTAAATCCGTCTCAAATTAGAGTTGGATTTTTTTCAGTCTCTAAATCCGTCTAAAAAAAATCCGTCTCTAAATCCATCTCAAATCCATCTTTAAACTGCTATTTTCTTGTAGTGGTCAAAGAATTGATTCAAACTATAGTCATGGAATTGTTCATGTAGTTAAAGACAGAAGTTGCTTCCTTTAGAGTTATGTTGTCTCATTGACCTATAGAAAAAAATAAAACATAAAATTAGAGTCAAATATATGTTCATGTTATCTTTATAAAAGATTAGAAATAGAATTAACAAAGCACAAAATGTCTCAATCACAAGCTACATAACATACAACCACTACAATACACTAAAACACAACAAAATTTGACAAATACACTCTATAACCCAATAACAAAATTTGACAAACACAAATCATACTCCTCATTATATGCATAAGGGTGTGATTACACAAATCAAGCTTGAGTAATTAGAATGGGCTTAAACTTTGAGAATATCAAGTTTTAAAATTCTACTTCTTTTGGGAGAATGGAACTTGTAGACATATACATCTCTACTATCATAATCCAATGTACCAAAATTGTATCACATTATAAATTTTTCAAGAATTGGTCCACAATAAATACCATTGCATAATTAACGGAAAATAAACTATCCTAATTAACACGTGTACTTATTGGGTCCACAAGAAACTATAGCTAATATTAATATTCACCAAATTAGATCCAAAAAAAGGCCATGAAGTTGGATGTAATAAAGAAATATATATTACTTGAGTAGGTTGAGATGTAGAAGTCTGATCTTAACTCCTAGATTGCATGAATTCCTTAAATGCAAAATACATATACACACAGAATATATATATATACATATACCTTATTTGAGGTGATGAAAGTGGAGGCGGATCTGAGCGGCGGATGCAGAGGCGAAGCCAAATCGAGCTGGAGGCAACGACAACCGAAGGTGTAGGCAACGAATGGGTCGACGACCAGAGTACTTCATAGAGAGAGAGAGAGAGAGTTAGGGTTAGATTTAGGGATTTGTCGGTTTGGGGAAGAAGAAGGGGAGAGGGAGAGAGAGATACGACGAGAGTAGTTCCCGCCCACGTTACATATGTTTTTTTTTTAAATATTTATTTGTTAAATAAAAATAAAATAATTTATATAAATAATATTATTAATTATTTAATTGATAAAAATGAAATAATTTATGATTATGATAACTAATAAAATAATAAATTAAAATATGGTAATAAAATAATTTAAATTATTGCATCAAATTAATATTTATTTAAAAATATAATTATATTATAAATCTAATAATTAAAATAAATTAATTAGTTGTATATATTGTATTGTTATAATAATTATAATAAATTAATTAGTTTGATAAATTAATTATTATAAGTAGTACTTAAATTTTAATAAATTTTTTTATTATTCCTAAAAATTTTAGTCAATAACGACGAAAAAATGGTTTATTAACAACGACTTATTTAGTCTGTCGTTAAAATTTATCTTATAACGACATGATTTATATTTAGTCATTAATAATACTATATTAACCACCAAAATTAATCCCGTCGTTAGATTTTGGTCGTTAATAACTCTTTTTTTTTTTTAGTGATACCGTTTGACTAGAGAGAAGCATAGGAGGTTTACCCGCTCCAAGTTACTAAGTAGGCGACGAACCTAAGAAAGTGAGATCAAGTGACAGCAAATCCACTCTACATAACATCATGTACAAAGTTAGAGCTAGGATCCAAAGAGAGTGTCAGCTTTTGTCACAGAGTTTTGCACATCTATGATACTCACTAACACAATTGCATAGATCCAACACCGTCAATTCATAACCAGCTCTAGGAACCATCTATACCGTTTAACTATGGAGACGCATAAGCAGTCTTCCCACTCCAAGTTACTAAGCAAAATAGCTTACCTACGCCAAGATGTTTGGTTAGCTGGAAGCCACCAGAAATGCAATAATGCACGACTCTAAAGCGAATGGGGAAAGGGGATGGTGATCAACCGTGCCCACATGACACATTGTACCTGATGGGCGAGTTGATCAGCATTTCGCTCGGTTCCTCGCCAGCATCGGCTATTGCATTCACACCACAAGAAGTAAACCATCTCCTACAAAACGAAGCGGTTAGAAACATGCCACGAGCTCTTTCTCACCGAGCTGTCACCCATAAAACTCCTATCTCCCACCGTCGCCAAGGCTGTCCAAATTTCTTTAAACGCCGAAAGATGGATAACACATTCTTAGAATAGGAACACTCAAAATATAGATGGTTGTGCCGCTCAGAATTTGCCCTGCAAAGAAAGCATCTATTGGAAAAAAGTAAAAACAGGTTAACACAATCAATAGTATATAATCGCTCTCTAACTACTAACCATAAAATAAAATTAAAAAAAAATGAGCAGGAACCCTATTCCCAAACCAAACAACTCAATGCCATGGAACCGAATCCCGTTGCTCCAACAAACCCTGTAAGGCAGACCTAATTGAGAAGGCACCATCTGAAGCTGGAGTCCAACTCAGCACATCGTGACTCTCAATCCTAGGGGGACCCAGCATTCAGAGCTGGATAAGCTCCAGAGAATGAGAGACCTAGATCGACAGTCAAGCCCACATATCATCAATAATGATGTCGGAAACACGAGTTGTAATCGGGATACCCAACCGTCAAGGGAGCTGACGGGAGAAACTATCAACCAAGATCCCAAGTGGGTGCCACTTATCATATCACAGGAAAACATAACTATCGCCCCCTACCCTCCAACCAAACCTATCTTTGACCACATGACAGATTGATAAAAGCTTTTCTAGTACCAGTGACAAGAACATGGCAGTGGAAGAATCCAAATAGAAAACTTTTGCTTTTGTTTTCAAAATAGTGAAAACTAAAATAGAAAATTGAAAACAAAAAAGTTTGTGTCCTCCTAATTTAATTGTTTCTAATTTAAAAAATTGTTCGATTGGGTTTTTCCATATCGTATGCATTTTAGTTTCCTTCATTTTTATGACTTGTTTTTCTTCAATAAATTTTTAAAATTAGAATTTTTGCATGTAGTTGCAAATATTGAGTAAAAACTAATATACATGCAAAATATAATTGTGTTTTATGATATTAAAAGAATCTAACAATCGAAAAAAAATTAACACAAATAAATTTTATCAATTTTTGTTTTCTGGTTTTTTGTATTATTAATTTTTTGAAAATGACAAGAAAATTTAAACAATAAATTTAGTTTTTATTTTTTCAACTGAAAAAAAAATTGATCACAAATTTGAAATACTAAATCAAAATGAATACATAAAAACTGATAACAAAATCAAACACAAGTAAGAAAGAATTTGTTGAACAAAAGCCCAATGCGTCACCCTCTTTAGTTAGGGTATATCACGTACATTATAAAAAAAATTGAATAAAAAATGAAACAATAATGTTTGAATTGTCACTCCAGATGAGACACCTCAGAAATCTTGGGTACTTACCCTAGATATAAGTGGCTACTGAGGGAGCATGGGAGAGGAGATAGCCAATAAGCTAGGTATGGTGGTTGGGAAAGGGGAAACGGGGGGTTCCTTGGAATTAGCATTTCACAAGTAGAGGATTCAACAAAAGCAAGAAATAGCAATTACAACAAACAGACACTATGGTACATGCCAAAATAATGTACTCAGCTTACGTTCTAACTAGAAGCTTGATGGAGATCAACAATTGAATAATATACACAGCTTCATTTGTTAAAATTTTGGTAAAATTTTATTAAATGACACCCTATGCAGGTGTCATCTAATTAAATGATATGATATTCTAGTATAAGTAATTAATTAATGTGGATGAGATGACTTTAGTATTTTATGAAAGGTGTGATTTGGGTGATTTTAGAGACTAATTTCAAATTGGGTTGAGGATTCAAAGTCACTAGTTTTGCTAGTAAGGTCCGTGCTTTTTTGGACAAATTCCTTTGTTTAGGTCTCGAAATTATTTTTTTTGTTATTTTAAGAAATAATTGATTTGGGAATAACTTTCATTAGAGAGTAAATTTTATTATGCCGTTTTGGAGAATTTTTTTTATTTTCATCTAATTTTGATCATGTAAAGAAAACTCAATCTTTCCTTTTTTAGTAAGATTCGGGTTCTAGGGTTTTGGGGTATTTTTTAATTTCCTAATCGTATTGTGAGTTATAGCGTATAAATACTATGTTTATAAAATGTTTTTGGCAGTTAATTTCAGAATTTTAATAAAATTTTTATTGAAATTTTTCTCATAATTTTCTTCAATTTTTTGGTATTATTTAGAATCAACGAATCATTGATTGAGTCCTATAATCCAGCATTCGTAAGTAAATCAACGAGTTAGTAGAAGACTTTCACTACGTCATTAATACATCAATGCACAAAGTAAACCAGTATTTTTCATCTAGTACTACAGCTCAAGGAAATGCCCATCGTTACTTTGCTTGTCATATTGTTTTCTTGTAGCTTGAATTATTTGATTCATTTCTTAGTTCTCTTTGTTTTCTTCCCACAAATCCTACTCTTTTATAAGATGGGAAAGTGTTTTTAAACTGCCTCGTTTACTTCTTCTCAAATCTTTTATCGACAAATTTATATATAAATTTTTATATGTTCAATTGGCATATGGTTTATCTAATCTACATCTAAAACATAGTGAGGCATGAATTTTTATTATTGAAAAAATAAAAAAAATGGACAAGTAGAACATAATGAATTTTTATATCCACGGCATTTTTGAACCCGTAAGCTTTGAAATTTTATTAATTAATACACCATTATCGGTCCATGGAATGTACTGTAATTATATGAAAAGAATAAATGAATAGTTCAATAATGATGGTAGTTTAGCTAATAATGTAGGTATTAATGCAAAGGTAACATATCTAACCAGCATTGAAATTACTAAACCATTATTAACACTTACTACTTATTTGAAATTATTTCCTAAAACACTATCAAGATATCTATATCCATGTAAATTCGTCCATTAAATGAGCACTTTCTTTAAAAGAAATTGCTAATGTTTTCGACGATTAATAAACAATGGTTAGTTTTACTAGTTCTTAAAAAGAAAATGTTCCATCGTATTCTCAAAAGAAATCAAGCCTTTACTTATATTTACATTTTTTGCTCAATTTTTTTATGTCTGTTCACGATATTCATATTTAATCACTTTCTTGTCGATTTTCTAAATGTCTTTTGTTTCAGTTTACTGATACATTAAACCATTGCCAAATCGACTTGGCCATGGAAAATCCTAAGCCAAAACCCACTATTGCTTGAGGGAACTAAACCATGGGTTTGGCGGTTACGTTCGGTCGATTGATTTTGTGTAGTTTCCTTGCTTAGCCCTAATATAATGTAGATTTAAACTGCACAGAAAATCCGATATAACTTCTAACAGAAATAAGGGGATCCTTTAATACATATAACAATGCCGTTTATTCATTGTACGAAAAGAAATGAAATTATATTTATACATCAATGTTTATTGAATGTAATGAATCAAAATCAACCTTTATTTTGATAACTACGTACGTACATAAGATAAGAGATTATTTAAGTAACATACACCCCAACTTATAGACATTATGGTGCATGCCCAAATAATAAAAAAAAAATAAGAATTCTCCTCCAATCCCTAGTGAATTTCATAGTATCTGTAGTTTTCTCTGGTTCAAGGACAATGGGGCGCAACAGCTCCTGTTTCACTGAGTTTGACATTGGTGCATGAAGCCTTGGCGGCGGCAGCAGCAACACCTTCTCTTTTAATGTTTACACTCTGCAACACAATCCCTTCACATGGGAAATCCTTGCTGCAGCTGAAGCTTATGGCGACCTCGGAGGCACTTGTTCCTTGAATGTTTTGGTAGAGCACATCTTTAACTTGAACAGCTGAGCCCTGCTCAGATAATACAGAATTTTGTTAGAAAAAAAGAAAGAAAGAAATCAATGTTAAAAGTTAACTAAGAAAGTTGGTTATTTCTTTTGCGTATATAATAAGGAGATTCTTTGGATGAAATTATATATATAGTACCTGCCCTTTACATGGTTTATCTTGGTCACAATAACTTTGGTCTATGATAATAGGATTGTCCACATTATTCATCCGCACATTAAGAAATTTGATGTTGCTGACGCTTCCTGATCCACCCTGCATGTACATATATATATATATCCGTTAAGGATTATTTTTTTATTCTAAATATAGATTCTAAAAACGTGCTCACTTAATTAGAGAATCCGTCTGAATATACCTGCCATGTCTTGATCCTAAGTCCATTTTGTGTTCCATACAGCTTAGCCCCATTCACCAAAACATCCGAAACAAAAGCCTTGGAATTCCCAGAACCCAAGCTTCCAATGCTGAATTTCATAACAGCCAAATTAAGCAATATGAAATGAAGAGAAAATATCACCAATTGTGTGGAGAGGAAAAAAAACAAGAGATGGAGGTGAGACCTGATGCCGTGGCCTGGTCCACAGGTTATGTCCGTGGCTTTCACCTTCTGAGACCCACTTACAATTGAAATGCAGTCATCACCTTCAGCATATTAATTACATGGTGATTCAGTATCAGTATGCGTTTATAGTTAACATCTCGTGCTCTTTTTAATGTCAAATATCAAAAATTGTTTTGACGGGTACCTGTCCCTATAACACAACTCGAAATCTGGATGTTTTGAGTGTCCGTAATGTGGATTCCATCGGTATTGGGGCTCGTCTGCGGTGAAGTCACGGTGAGGCTTGATGCTTGAACATTTGTGGATTTCTCAAAAGACAGGTGAATTTGTTGCGCCTGTTGGATCTTCAAATTCTTCACAATAATATTCTTGCAATTGTAGAAGGTTAATGCCTGCCATCACAAACATATATACAGAAGATGATATCCCATTATTTTATGAATTCTGAATATAGTACCAGTGGCAGTGCTTTGAATATATACGGGGTGAAGAGATAACATACCGTTGGCGCGTCCTTGCAGGGCTGCAGATCGATCCAAGGGAAAGAAGTAGTTAATGGACTCAGTATTAAGGTGATTGATATGAGAAAATATATATAAAATTAAGATGGGAGAAGAGAAGCTTTGGATGATAATTAATGGCTTACAAGGGCCTTATTGATCTTGCAGGAATTCTCCCACCACGTGTTCCCGTTGCCATCGATGGTTCCACCCCCTTGAACCTGTAAATTCTGCACGCTGTCAAATAAAAGCCAGTGTGTCCCATCTTCCTTGTAGTCGGCTCGATTAGCAGATGCTTCAATGGTTCCATAGATCTGTCATATCCATAGAAAATAAATGTCATTTAATTTGTTCGTCTTCTCAATACGCAATCAAACTCTCTGAATCTGATTCAAAACTTAATTACCTGCACAGTTAGAACAGCTTTACATGGGCCAGCGAATCTGATTGGCTTGACGAGGTACTTCTTTTTGGGTACCAACAGAGTAGCGGCTGCAGATGATGAACAAGCAGCCTGCCATGCGTTCTTAAATGCCTGAAGAATTAATTGATATTGCACAAAAAGCAAATCATCAATCCTAAGCGTTCAAAGTAGGAAACTAATTGCTGTTTCGAAGAAATTTTTATTGCATGTTTCTGCCAAAATGTATGGGTACGTACCTGGGTGTCATCGCTTCCATCACCTTTAGCTCCGAAATCATCAACACTAACTGTCTTAACCGAAGCTAAAAGCCTGCGAATTTTATTTTGAAAGTAAGCTTCTGATGACGCAGATGCTTGAAGATGATGGTTCTGAGCTGGGTCCTCGGGAGAAGTGCTGTAGCAAGAGAGGAAAGAAAGAAAGATAACAAGGAGACATGCAAAGATGTATCTCTGCGGCGCCATTGCATACATCTCTTCAAATAATTAATTTGCTTGAAAAGGGGGGAATCTGTGAAGATATATAAAATATTGCTGCAATGTGTGATACAACACTCTGAAGATGGCAATACCTATTTATAGACGGATGGTTTGAGAGCCTAAATACTGTTCTAGATGTTAGCCCTGACGAGGTATGGACAAAGGAGAGATTTAGACGAAATTACCTCTATGGGCAGTTGATGACTTTTGTTTGCTGCCCTCATGCATATATATACATGTAATATATGTGCTATATTGTCCCAATATATTCACATTGAACTGAAGAAAAGGAGAACTACCTATTAGATAACAATCAAAGTTTGAGCTCATGAATTAACACGTGCCGCATAGAACATGTTTCAATGGGCGAGTTAGGAAGCTTTTCAGTTGTGGAATTAGGCGAATAGACTGTATGGGAGCATTGTGGGCTGGAATAGTAAAAAACGTACTTTAATTTGTGTTTAAGTTGATGTTCAATTCATCTTGATCAGAGATGTCAGCCTGCTGGTTTGTTCCAGGCATGGGCATCATAGTTATATAATTGAACTTGTGCTTGAAGTACATTATCCACTTTTACAAGGAATTGCAAAGAGCTCACCCTATCTGGAAAGAAAAGGGTACCCTATCTTCCATCATTCCTTGTAAGGAAGTTGAACTTTTTGTCAAATATATACATATCTTCATCCTTGTTTATATTCCATTTAATTTGACGAATGTTGCGATGTGACCCAAATTGATGGAACTATAGATGTGTCGGTTCTCATCCACTTCTACATATGATTTCTCTCATCTCATGACACTAGTCACTGTGGGATGCCATAGGTGGCGCGGCTGCCTACCTCACATCATGATTCATGATCATGCATGCGCCGCCATCTAAAAGACCCTCCATACTATCTATCATCTAATTTTATGTTCAATTTCGACCCTTTTGGAAAGTTTTATAGGTATTTGATGCTATCGATATTTTGGAAAAGTGATATATATAAGTTGAAGCGTACAATATATATAGTGATTCAAAAACAAGAGAATAAATACACCCGGCACCCTTTAGTTACCCTATAGTTCTTTCTCTTTGGGTTATGCACTGAATTCAAAGTCTTCAAGGCTAGATATATTATATTATATTTTTTAGATAATATATATGTGTTATATTACAGTGTTATGGAGCTAGCAGTTGACAAGGGAACATGTAATCTTAGTTATCACTAGTCATATATATGTGTTTGCACAGTAGTTATGCGTTAGCCATTCAGCGAACGAGAGAAAGTTTCAGCCTTCAAAGTACAGTTAAAAGCGTGGAAAGAATTGATCCATTGATAAAAAAAAGTATCATGACAGAATGTTCATAATATTCGGTGGGTTCGAACTTTGTATGATTACGTTTAATGGGGTCCTAAACCAAATTCTGCCGTAAAATACCCTTATATAGTATATATATATAATTTACTGTGATTATCACTTCGAATTTGATTGTGATTAACATGTTAGTCAAATTCAATTTTAAGTTGTATTAAAGTACTAGTTCTTGACTCGTGCGATGCACGAGATACAATATTTAACAAATATATATATATATATAAAATAATAGTTCAAAATATGAAATGCACATTATAGTAAATTTAATATACTACATGAATTAGTGAAGAAACAACAATTTTATTTCATTGTGATTAAAATAAATTTTGGAAGACTTCTTTGTATATAACATTTGTGGTCGAAGTTGTTTGTTCACCTTCTTTATCACATATTAGTATCTTCAATCCACTGCGACTTGTAACTTTTGATATTGCAACGTATAGTTGCCCATGACTGACCACAGGTTTCTTCAAAAAAAGACCTACATAGGTCAATTGCATGCATTCGTGTCCCCTACACAACATGATAAATGACACATTACACATTATATATTGGCAAAAACAACAAAAGTGCATGGTAAGAACAAAAAATAGCATTTTTCGAACTTGCATCTTTGTCAGACAATACTAAAATGATGTTGTTAATTTCGTTCTGGTTATGATAACTGTAAACTTCTCATTTCCGGATGACTCATATCTTGAACGCCCAATTTGCCCAAATGTTGTCAACATATCTCAGCATATGCAGTATTTGAGCCATGGCAAATACTGTGTCTCAGTTTTAGTTTGCAGAGAAATCGATTAAATGAAGAATATTTATCTGTTGTATTTCTAAATATTTATCTGTTGTATTCAGATGCCATTTAGGGAGCAAATAAATTTTTTTGTTCGACAAACAGTTTCCAAAGACGTTCCACTCGTTTGGAGGGGTAATTTTATATGCTGCTTAATGTGTAAGATATGTTTTTTATTTCTTAATTCCTAAATATTTATCTATTGTATTTAATAAATTGAATAACTTAATTTTTTATGCATTAGAACTGTTATATTCAATAAATTGAATAATTCATTTTTTGGTGCATTGAAACTCGTTGTATTTAATAAGTTTAATACATTATTATTGAATACTTTATTTGTTGATGCATTGGAATCTGCACCAAAAAATATTTATCTGCTGTATTCCTAAATATTTATCTGTTGTATTCAATAAATTGAATAATTTATGTTTTGATACATTAAAACTGTTGTATTCAATAAATTAAATAAATCATAATTGAATAATTTATTTTTTGGTGCCTATATTCAATAAATTGAATGTAAGATATTGAATTAACATTGAAATCATCATCAATCATATTTATTTGTTGTTTAATGTGTAAGATATATATTTTTATTTTTTATTCCTAAATATTTATATGCTGTATTTAAATGCCAGAAGGAGCTTAAAAATTTGTTTTTTTGACAAACAGGTTCCAAAGACAGTCCACTCGTTTGGAAGAGTAATTTTATCTGTTGTTTAATGTGTAAGATATATTTTTTTATTTTTTAATTGCTAAATATTTATTTGTTGTATTCAATAAATTGAATAATTTATTTTTTGAAGCATTGGAACTGCTATATTCAATAAATTGAGTAATTCATTTTTTGATGCATTGAAACTTGTTGTATTTAATAAATTGAATAAATTATTATTGAATAATTTATTTTTTGGTGCATTGGACCCTGCACCAAAAAATATTTATCTGTTGTATTCAATTTATTGAATAATTTAATTTTTGATGTATTGAAATTGTTGTATTTAATAAATTGAATAAATCATAATTAAATAATTATGTATTTTATTTAATCACTATATGCTGTATTCAGATGCCATAAGGAGCTTGAAATTTTTTTTGTTTGACAAACAAGTTCCAAAGACGTTCCACTCATTTATAGGAGTAATTTTATCTGCTGTTTAATATGTAAGATATATATTTTTTATTTTTAAATATTTATCTGTTGTATTTAATAAATTGAATAAGTTATTTTTTGATGCATTGGAACTGCTATATTCAATAGATTGAATAATTTATTTTTTTGATGCATTGAAACTTGTTGTATTTAATAAGTTTAATATATTATTATTGAATACTTTATTTTTGGTGCATTAGAATCTACACCAAAAAATATTTATCTGTTGTATTCCTAAATATTTATCTGATGTATTCAATAAATTGAATAATTTATTTTTTGATGCAATTAAAATTGTTGTATTCAATAAATTAAATAAATTATTATTGAATAATTTATTTTTTGATGCCTGTATTCAATAAATTGAATGTAAAATATTGAATTAACACTGAAATCATCATCAATCATATTTATTTGCTGTTTAATGTGTAAGATATATTTTTTTATTTTTTAACTCCTAAATATTTATATGTTGTATTTAGATGCCAGAAGGAGCTTGAAATTTTTTTTGTTTGACAAATAGGTTCCAAAGACAGTCCACTCGTTTGGAATGATAATTTTATTTGTTGTTTAATGTATAAGGTATTTTTTTTATTTTTTAATTGCTAAATATTTATTTAATGTATTCAATAAATTGAATAATTTATTTTTTGATGCATTAGAACTGCTATATTCAATAAATTGAGTAATTCATTTTTTGATGCATTAAAACTTGTTGTATTTAATAAGTTGAATAAATTATTATTGAATAATTTATTTTTTGATGCATTGGAACCTGCACCAAAAAATATTTATCTATTGGATTTCTAAATATTTATATGTTGTATTCAATAAATTGAATAATTTATTTTTTGATGTATTGAAATTGTTGTATTTAATAAATTGAATAAATTATAATTAAATAATTATATATATCTTTAATCATTATATGCTGTATTCAAATGCCATAAGAAGCTTGAAATTTTTTTTGTTTAACAAATAGCGTTCCACTCGTTTGGAGGGGTAATTTTATCTGTTGTTTAATGTGTAAGATATATTTTTTTATTTCTTAATTCTTAAATATTTATCTATTGTATTTAATAAATTGAATAACTTATTTTTTTTATGCATTGGAACTGTTATATTCAATAAATTGAATAATTTATTTTTTAGTGCATTGAAACTTGTTGTATTTAATAAGTTTAAATAAATTATTTTTTGATGCATCGGAATTGCTATATTCAATAAATTGAATAATTCAATTTTTAGTGCATTGAAATGTGTTGTATTTAATAAGTTGAATAAAATATTATTGAATAATTTATTTTTTGGTGCATTGAAACCTGTTATATTTAATAAATTAAATAATTAATATTTTGGTTTAGTGCATTGAAACTTGTTGTATTTAATAAATTAAATAAAATATTATTGAATAATTTATTTTTTAGTACACTGAAATCTGTTATATTCAATAAACCTACTACATTGAAACTTGTTGAATAATTAATATAAACAGATTAATAGCTTGAGAAAAAAATAAATAAATCAGCACAGTTTAGACGGGAAATTGGGCAAGTCAACTCTTAGCAGTGACTATCCTACTTTTATATATATAATATAAAGATATTCCCATAAATTATCTTCTGATTAGAATATAGTTTCTTATATACATCTATAGATAATTTTAGTTATATAAATATATATGTATTCAATGCTCTGAAATTAGTTACAATTATATCACTTTTGTTGTAATAATATTTGCTTAGTAATATTTTAGGTGTGTCAATATTACTTTTGTACTAACAATATTTACTTAGTGATATTTTGTTCTTTCTACTTATGATTTTTCTCGATTTGGATTTTCCACGTAAAATTGTGTTTGTGTGTGATTTGTGATTTGATTGTGATCTGTATGCGATCCAATTTTATAATAAATTGGTATCAAAATTGTTAGATCAAATCATCAATGTGTGGTAAATCTTAGTGTTAGATCTTCACATCTTCGTCATATTTGAGCCAGAACACAGGTTTTCCAGCCCTAACCATCGTTGCTGCAGTTTGACAACTATTGTTGCCGATCGTCTCCGATCACAAGCTTCAGAGGTCATGAAGGACCATTAGTGACCACTTATAATTTTCATTTTGTTTAATTGTCTTCAAAGGCCACATGTAACAGCCTGCCTTCTCGGGCGTGTTATGCCTTAGGAAATTTGGTCTATATTTTTTTTTTTTATTTACTTATCCCAAGATTCCCTAAGACCATATCTAGTGTTAGACGAGATATCTATACTAGAAAATAATTACAAAGTGGAAGCTGAATCGAACCTGCTCATGGCAACGCACATAATAATAACTGGACATGGCGTTTATTACAAGTTAATACATAAGCGTCTGATGATAAATACAATGTACACAATTTTGAAACTATCCATATTACAATATATCATGGTACATATACTCGCATCTCGATGTCTCATGCCCCTACTCATCACCAATCTCGGAATCATCTCTGCAAGTCCCGACTGGAACGTTGAATGTTCCAGGGGCGAACCCATGTTAGATGATAAATCATCTAAGTAAGGGGACCAAATGCAATGTCATGAGTGTATGCAATGTCTTTCATCGTAGGTGTCAACTACACCCTTCATGCTACCTATCATTTTAGCGGCCACCTCTTTCGAAGTCTGGGTGTATGGGTGCACCCTTGATAAGGCAACGGTGCCAGTTCGTACTCCTTACAGCCTCATATGCGTGTGATCAACAGTATCAATGTGTATCTATGCATTTCATGATCATGTCATTGATGTAGTCTACTTGTTGATTTCACATCATAGCATGCCAATATGATAAAAGCATTTTCGAAATTAACATTTATAATTGTACCAAGTTCAAGCGGTATACTTACAGTTACGTCGCCTTGAAAGACGTGTCAGCCTCGAAATTCGTGTCGAGCGGCTACTTCTTGCCCTCAAAGACTCCTAGACATCAAACTTATTTTTAGAATATCAATTTACTATTTTTCATAATTTCTCTTTAATTCTAAATCTTATTTCTTCAAGATTTGCATAAAATTATCTAGCATTTCAAAAAATATAATTTATCTTTACTAATTTTCCTTATAAAATATTTCCATCATTCTGGAATTTTCATGGAATTTTCTAACTTAAATTCCTATTTTTTCTTTATTTCCTAATGGCTAAATATATAATTATCACATAATAATAATCTAATCTTTTATTTTATTCAATTTCTCTTCACTAATATTTCTTAAATAATACTTCTAATATCCTGAAATTTTCTTGGAATTTCTTTTGGAATTAAAATCTCAATTTTCTTTATTTCCATAATGGAAAATCTACTTAAATAATTAATAAATCCAGCATTTTCCAGAAAATTTCTTCACTAATAAATCATAAACAACATTTCAGATTTAATAAAAAAATTTCAAAATTTTATTTCTTTTATGTACATTTTCTTTTTATTTCTTTTCTTTTTTATTTTTTTTCTTATTTTCTGACGGGCGCGTGGGCTGCATGCGCCTTCTTCCTACTCGCAGGCACGTGCAGCCACGCGCCCGTGCTGGTCCGTCTTCTCCAGCGGCCTTCTCGCCGCCGGCGACGCTGCCCAAGCCCGAAGTTTCAAACGAAGCTTCTTCTCCCCCCATGTCTAACCCTCTGATTCCAAAAATAGCCTTAAAAACTGGAAAAAAAAAGCATTAAAAATACCTCAAATCGTCAATTGAAGGCGCAGCTCCGGCGAGTTGCGATTTTCTGACGAAGCTTCGATTCTCCCTCCTTGCTGCTCCGTTGGCCACCAAAGTTTCCAGAAACGATGCCTAAGACTCAAGGATCAAAACCCCGCTCTCAAATCTCTCAAACTCTCTCCCAATCGACCGATCTAAGCCTCGCAATTTTCGGATGAATGGGCTTGTGCGAACTTGGCTATTTATAGCCCGATTTCGACGTGCCTTGCCTCACCATCGTCAGCCACGCGTCCTAGAGGCCATTCCGGGGGTCACTTCGGCATTAAACCCCCCTTGCCCTGAACGCCGCTTGCAGGCGCAACCATACTCTAGCCGCGCACTGCTTCTGCAAAATCTGAATTTTTCAGATTTTTTTTATATATATACATATATATACCATATATACACACGACATACATACATATATACTTATATATATACTTATATTTACATACTTATATATAATTTTTGTCATTATATTAATCTTAAATCATATTGACATATTTACACATACTTATATAATAAGCACACTTTAATAACTTAATTACATATAATAAGCACAAACATATCATTTTAAGCTAATTAAATATATCATATAAGTATCATCTAAATAAAAGCATAGTATTAATTTTATTCGTAATAACTTAGGGTATTACATTCTCCCATTCTTACAAAATTTCGTTCTTGAAATTTGATCATTTGCTCATACTAACTATGGGGTCTTCGAATAGGTATGGAAAATTGAGCTTCATGTCTTCTTCTCGTTCCCAAGTTATCTCTTCGCTCACTAGGTTTCTCCACAAAACTTGCACTAGGGGAATTGACTTATTCCTTAGAACTTGATCCCTATGATCTAGAATGCTGACTGATTTCTCCACGTACGAGAGATTTTCTTGAATCTCAATTGCTTCAGCTGGCATTACTTGAGAGGGATCTGGCTCATGCTTACGAAGTTGCGATACATGAAACACGTCGTGGAGGTTTGACAGAGCCAAGGGTAGAGCGAGTCGATAAGCGATTGGTCCAATTCTTTCCACTATATCGTATGGTCCTATATACTGGGGGCTTAACTTACCCTTTTTCTTGTTGCTTCTAGTCACCATTCTTAGTGGAGATATCTTCAGGTATACTTTGTCGCCTACTTGGAACTCCAATTTCCTTCTCCTTGTATCTGCGTAGGATTTTTGGCGATTCTGAGCTTCCTTAATTCTTTTTTGAATGATTCTTATCTTTTCTATCGTTTTCTGAACTATCTCGGGTCCCAAAATTTGACGTTCACCTACCTCAGTCCAGCATATCGGGGATCTACATTTTCGTCCGTAAAGGGCTTCATAGGGAGCCATTCTAATGCTACTGTGGTAGCTGTTATTGTAAGCGAATTCCACTAATGGTAAATGCTCTTCCCAGCTACCAGGAAAATCAATCGCACAAGCTCGCAGCATAACTTCTAGGGTTTGAATGGTCCTTTCTGATTGACCATCTGTCTGGGGATGATAGGTTGTACTTAGTCTAAGCTGAGTACCTAAATTCTCTTGCAGACTTCCCCAAAATCTAGAAGTGAATCTCGAGTCGCGATCTGACACAATGCTTATAGGTACTCCATGTAACCTGACAATCTCGTTTATATACTGTTGAGCTAATTTGCTGATTGGTTGGCTTACTTTCATGGCCAAGAAATGAGCAGACTTAGATAGTCTGTCAACTATCACCCAGATAGCATCATTTCCCTTAGGACTTTTTGGCAACCCAGTCACGAAATCCATCGTAATGTGTTCCCATTTCCACTCCGAAATTTCTAACGGTTGCAAACTTCCACCCGGCTTCTGATGCTCGATCTTGATTCTCTGACACGTGTCGCATTGACTTACATATCTTGCCACGCTTTTCTTCATTCCTGGCCACCAATATACTGCCTTTAAGTCTTGGTACATCTTGGTGGCGCCGGGGTGTATCGAATATCTAGATCGGTGAGCTCCTCCCAAAATTGCTTGCCTTAACTCCCCCACATGAGGTGCATATATTCTACCTTGAAAACGAAGGATGTTTTCTCTTACTTCAAATTCTGGTTTCTTTGCTCGCCCATGTTTGTCCACCCACATCTTTATTCGAGAGTCTTCCGAGTAGGCTTGTCGTATCTGGTCCATTAATTCTGGTTGCAGCGTGAGACTAGCCGTGTAGGCTGAGTTTCCTCGGGAAACTACTCCTACCGTCATCAAGCTGAAAGCTTCAATTAGCTTCCATTCTGCCATCATCATTTCGGCTACACAAGCGGTTTCTTTCCTACTTAGAGCATCTGCCACAACGTTAGCTTTACCGGGATGGTATTGAATAGTACAGTCGTAATCTTTCAACAACTCCATCCATCTCCGTTGCCGCATGTTTAATTCTTTTTGTGAGAAGACGTATTGTAGGCTCTTGTGATCGGTAAAAATCTTGAACTTCTCACCATACAAATAATGTCTCCAAATTTTTAACACAAATACTACTGCTGTCAATTCTAAATCATGAGTTGGGTAGTTTCTTTCATGGTTCTTTAGCTGTCGAGATTCGTAGGCAATGACTCTGCCATGCTGCATTAGCACACACCCCAACCCATTTCTTGAGGCATCAGTATATACCATAAAACCTCCTGATCCGTTTGGCATAGCCAGTACTGGAGCAGTTGTCAGCTTAGCCTTAAGTTTCTGAAAACTTTCTTTGCATCGTTCATTCCAGTCAAACTTTACCCCCTTCTGAGTTAACTTGGTGAGGGGTGACGCATTTTTGAAAACCCTTCCACGAATTTTCTATAGTACCCTACCAGTCCTAGAAAACTTTTAACCTCAGTAACTGACTGGGGTTGCTTCCAATTTGTCACAGCTACTATCTTGGCCGGGTCAACTAATATTCCCTCGGCCAATATAACATGCCCCAAAAATGCCACCTTGTACAACCAAAATTCGCATTTCAAAAATTTGGCATACAACTTATGTTCCTGCAATGTTTGTAAGACCACTCTTAAGTACATCTCGTGCTCTTCCTCTGAGGGAGAGTATATCAGTATGTCATCTATAAACACGATCACAAACTTATCCAAGAATGGCCTGAAGACTCGATTCATAGTATCCATAAAAGCTGCTGGGGCGTTGGTAAGTCCAAATGGCATTACTAGAAATTCGTAGTGCCCGTATCAGGAACAAAAAGCTGTCTTGGGTACATCTTCTGACTTGATCCTCAGTTGGTAGTACCCTGATCTCAAATCGATTTTTGAAAAAACTTTTGCCCCTTGTAACTAGTCAAACAACTCCTCGATTCTAGGGAGTGGATACTTATTTTTAACCGTTATCTTGTTTAACTGTCGATAGTCGATACACATTCTCAGGCTCCCATCATTTTTCTTAATAAAGAGTATTGGTGCTCCCCATGGCGACATACTTGGCCTTATGAATCCTTTGTCCAGCAACTCTTGTAATTGGGTCTTTAGTTCCCTTAACTCTACAGGGGCCAATTTATACGGGGGTATCGAAACCGATCCTACCCCTGGCACAATTTCTATTGAAAACTCGATCTCTCGCTTAGGTGGCAATCCAGGCAATTCATTAGGAAACACATCCCTGAACTCTCTGACGATTCGTACCTCCTCGATCTTTAACGGTTCCGTGCCTTTTTCTTGGATACAAGACAAGTATCCTCGTGCTCCTTGTCGTAATAATTTCTCAGCCTTTAGAGCCGAGATCCACTTCCGATCACTTGCTCTTTTCTGCCCTTGAAACTTGACGTTCAAGTCTCCGCTCCTGAGACAGACTGTTTTAGCTTTACAGTCCAATGTCGCATTGTACTTGGTTAGGAAGTCCATTCCTAAGATCACGTTAAAATCTTGAAATTCCAGAAGGATTAAATCCACCAGGCATGGTTGTTAAACTCTCGATTTTACGGGTACAATTTTACGATTTTTTGTATCAAAAACCCTTACGATTTTACGATTTTGAAGTTGAATCGCACTCGACTTTACGATTTTACATATCGAAGACCCTCTTACGATTTTACGATTTTAACAACCTTGCCACCAGGAACTCAACCTCTCCTATCTGAATCTTTCTTCTTTTGTATCCTAATGAAGTTCTAGAGACTTCCCCATTGGGGTTGGGACAATCATGTGACAATTCAAGTTTTCTGGTTTGTCTCCTAATACTTTAGCAAATGCATGCAAAATGAATGAGTGACTTGCACCTGAATCTATTAATGCATGCATGGGATTACCAGATAATAGCATGGTACCTTCAATTACGGCTGGGTCTTCTGCCATATCTTGTCGTGTCAGATGAAACACCCTTCCCTGCTGAACTCTAGCATTTTCGGTCGTCCCTTGAGGTTGGCTTGCCAGTCGCGGCTTGGGACAGTCCTTTGCAAAATCACCGGTCTGCTAGCAGTTGTAACAAGTGATTCCCTTCTTTGGGCAATTCTGATTGAGGTGCCCCATTTCTCCACAGTTGTAACAACCCTTCGTTCCAAACCGGCATAGCCTTCCAGGGTGTTGTTTCTGGCATTTAGTGCACGGAATGCCAGGCTTGAATTTTGGCTTCTGAAGTTCCAGCTTCTTACTCACTTTATGACTGCTTCCTTGCCGACTTTCCTCTTGAATAGCTTCGATTCAGCTTAGGTTGGCCTCAGTGGTAAAAGCTTGCAGCACCACTTTCTGAATAGGACTGAGTATTTATATTACTCAATGCCCTCTGAAGTTTCAGATTCAGCCCCCCCAAAAACTTTTGAGCCTTGATCCTTTCGTCTCCTTCATAAATAGGCATATACTGGATCAAGCGGCTAAAAGCATCTTCATACTGTGCGACAGTCATGTCTCCGGTCTGTTTTAACTCCATGAATTCTCTTTCCTTTTTCATCCTCAAATTCAGGAGAAAGTACTTCTCATTAAAGAGCTCCTTAAATCGCTCCCAAGTGATGTAGGGTGCCCTGGCCCGAGGAGTCATTGCCCTCTTGACTCCCTTCCACCACCTATCCGCTTCATCTTACAGCATGAAGGTGGCACAATTGACCTTCTCTTCTTCTCTGCAGTGCAGGTGGTCTAGTAGCTTCTCTGTCTGCTCAATCCAAAATTCCCCTTTGCTGGGGTCCGCACCAAGTTTCCCTTGAAAAATGGGAGGGTTCTGCCGATGATAAAGATCGAGCATGCTGACCGTATGGTTGTCTCGAGAGTGAGTTTCTTGCATGAATCCCACCACACTTCCCAAAATTCGCTCCATCTGATCCAGCCGACTACTCCCGACCTCCTGGCTGGAGTTGCCTTCCAGATGTTCACTTGTGTTTCCTTGTTGGTTGGGCGTCCTAGGTCCCACCGCTAATCTCCTTTGTGTATTCACCATCTGAAAGAAAGTAACATTCTGGATTAGATGACGGGGTTCTGCCATTTGATAAAGTAGGTTCTTCATTAATTCTATAGACATTACACATTCGATTGCAAAACGTCATAGATACTACATAAGCCACATAGATCTTTAGACACTATACAAGTCACGTAGATAGTTAGGATATTTCTTGTTAACTCTACTTCGGTCCCGATGACCTCCATATCCAAACATTCTTCTCATCTTCAGATTCGTATGGTGGTGCCTCGGGATCGTCCACCACTTCCTCAGTCTCTTCCTCATCCTCTGAGTCCATGTCCTCGAACTCGAGAAGGTCATCCTCAGCCCAAAATATGGGTATGTTGTCTTCTTCATCTTCTGCTTCAATTGGATCTGCCATCACTTTTCCTGGTTCGATTGGGTTCTCCACATCTTCTTCCTCCTCATTTTCTTCGAGCGAGTCTTTCATCTCTTCGTCAGGCTCATCTGCTAGCACCGGCTCGTACAGCTCCACCAGTAGCTCCTGAATCCGTGCACATTAATAGTGACGAAAATCAGGGAACTGCTCGCCATGTCAAACCCAATCTGCAAAATCCTGTAAGTCGCCCTCTAAAACGCCGACCATCATGTCGATCTGAAGTTGAACCAGGTCGGGCCAAAATCGATAACTTGGTGGTACATCATCAAGGATTTCTTCCATCTAAACTAAGTGCCCCATGATACCCTCGTTCGGTAGCGAGACTCGATTTTCCAGACGATGTGCCCAATGGTCGACTAAGATTTGCTTTGAAAAATTTCCAGCCATCCTGTCACCATAATTCCTGTTAGTACCCCTAACTATCCTCATATTGGTACTAAGTTTTCCTTCCTAGGTATTCTACTTGGTTTAGGCTCTGATACCAACTGTAACAGCCCGCCTTCTCGGGTGTGTTATGCCTTAGGAAATTTGGTCTATATTTTTTTTTTTATTTACTTATCCCAAGATTCCCTAAGACCATTTCTAGTGCTAGATGAGATATCTATACTAGAAAATAATTACAAAGCGGAAGCTGAATCGAACCTGCTCATGGCAACACACATAATAATAACTGGACATGGCGTTTATTACAAGTTAATACATAAGCGTCTGATGATAAATACAATGTACATAATTATGAAACTATCCACATTACAATATATCATGGTACATATACTCGAATCTCGATGTCTCATGCCCCTACTCATCACCAATCTCGGAATCATCTCTGCAAGTCCCGACTGGAACGTTGAATGTTCCAGGGGCGAACCCATGTTAGATGATGAACCATCTAAGTAAGGGGACCAAATGCAATGTCATGAGTGTATGCAATGTCTTTCATCGTAGGTGTCAACTGCACCCTTCATGCTGCCTATCATTTTAGCGGCCATCTCTTTCGAAGCCGGGGTGTATGGGTGCACCCTTGATAAGGCAGCGGTGCCAGTTCGTACTCCCTACGGCCTCATATGCGTGTGATCAACAGTATCAATGTGTATCTATGCATTTCATGATCATGTCATTGATGTAGTCTACGTGTTGATTTCACATCATAGCATGCTAATATGATAAAAGCATTTTCAAAATTAACATTTATAATTGTACTAAGTTCAAGCGGTATACTTACAGTTACGTCGCCTTGAAAGACGTGTCAGCCTCGAAATTCGTGTCGAGCGGCTACTTCTTGCCCTCAAAGACTCCTAGACATCAAACTTATTTTTAGAATATCAATTTACTATTTTTCATAATTTTCATAATTTCTCTTTAATTCTAAATCTTATTTCTTCAAGATTTGCATAAAATTATCTAGCATTTCAAAAAATATAATTTATCTTTACTAATTTTCCTTATAAAATATTTCCATCATTCTGGAATTTTCATGGAATTTTTCAACTTAAATTCCTATTTTTTCTTTATTTCCTAATGGCTAAATATATAATTATCACATAATAATCATCTAATCTTTTATTTTATTCAATTTCTCTTCACTAATATTTCTTAAATAATACTTCTAATATCCTGAAATTTTCTTGGAATTTCTTTTGGAATTAAAATCTCAATTTTCTTTTTTTCCATAATGGAAAATCTACT
Source organism: Diospyros lotus (assembly GCF_014633365.1). Lineage (NCBI taxonomy): Eukaryota > Viridiplantae > Streptophyta > Magnoliopsida > Ericales > Ebenaceae > Diospyros > Diospyros lotus. The sequence goes on along the minus strand of NC_068350.1, from coordinate 37,764,936 downwards.
TAAATAATTAATAAATCTAGCATTTTCCAAAAAATTTCTTCACCAATAAATCATAAACAACATTTCAGATTTAATAAAAAAAATTTAAAATTTTATTTCTTTTATTTACATTTTTCTTTTTATTTCTTTTCTTTTCTATTTTTTTTTTCTTATTTTCTGACGGGCGCGTGGGCTGCATGCGCTTTCTTCCTACTCGCGGGCGCGTGCAGCCATCCGCTCGTGCTGGTTCGTCTTCTCCGGCGGCCTTCTCGCTGCCGGCGACACTGCCTGAGCCCGAAGCTTCAAACGAAGCTTCTTCTCCCCCCATATCCGACCCTCTGATTCCAAAAATAGCCTTAAAAACTGGAAAAAAGCATTAAAAATACCTTAAATCGTCGATTGAAGGCGCGGCTCAGGCGAGTTGCGATTTTTCGACGAAGCTTCGATTCTCCCTCCTTGCTGCTCCGTTGGCCACCAAAGTTTTCAGAAACGATGCCCAAGACTCAAGGATCAAAACCCCGCTCTCAAATCTCTCAAACTCTCTCCCAATCGACCGATCTAAGCCTCGCAATTTTCGGATGAATGGGCTTGTGCGAACTTGGCTATTTATAGCCCAATTTCGACGTGCCTTGCCTCACCATCGTCGGCCACGCGTCCTAGAGGCCATTCCGGGGGTCACTTCGGCATTAAACCCCCCCTTGCCCTGAATGCCGCTTGCAAGCGCGGCCATACTCTGGCCGCGCACTGCTTCTGCAAAATCCAGATTTTTTTTATATATATACCATATATACACACGACATACATACATATATACTTATATTTACATACTTATATATAATTTTTGTCATTATATTAATCTTAAATCATATTGACATATTTACACATACTTATATAATAAGCACACTTTAATAACTTAATTGCATATAATAAGCACAAACATATCATTTTAAGCTAATTAAATATATCATATAAGCATCATCTAAATAAAAGCATAGTATTAATTTTATTCGTAATAACTTAGGATATTACACCACATATTGATGCCGACCCCGGACTTGCAGTCCTGCCTTCACCTTCTGACGTCGCCTCCTAGATTGGCAAATACTTTGAAACGGTGGTTAGTCAAAAGAAGACTTACTATTTGATGATGCACTAAGTTTGATTATTGATATATATTTAAGAGAAGGAAACGTATTAGATGGTGATAAACTTCGGATGAAAACTATTGAGCTTGATACATTATAAAAGAAATTGATAAGATTGTCTAGAACTGAAAAGCCATTTTAATACCTAAGTCAAGCGTGGAGTAATAGAGATGAAGCAAGAAAGATTGGGATTGCGATGGAGAAAATGCTTATTTTGGAAGAGAGATCTTCCTCTACCTATTTATAATAATTTAATAGCAAAATGATATACTTGCGAGGATATTACAATTTTTATGAAACCCATGAACTTCCCAAAAGGTACTAATCTAATTTTTTTTCTTCAAAAATACCAAGTTTCTTTATTAATGTATTAAAATTTAAAATTTTCAAAAAAAAAAAATCTATCATTTGCATTTGAAAATTTAAACAATCATCAACTTGCAAGATCGTACGTGAAATTTAGTGACGGTGTTATATTTTAGTCATGAATCTTAAACAAATATCAGGTTTGGTGTACTAAATTTGTTTTATTTTCTCAAAATATGTGATCTAGAGTAGAATAAGAATAATTTATCATTACCCCGAGACACATCAGCAATTAAGATCCATTAAAAAAAATAACACTAAATTAGCAAGCAATAGCTCTTCAAATTGAGTTTTAATTAATATGATTTTTTTTTTTAACTTGAACATGCATAGTATTTGCCAAACCGTCTAGTACTCATTGAGAGAATGTCATATTTAAAAAAAAAAAAAATTAGGCATTTCACTTATTTTTGCTTTTCATAAAACTAATTAATTATTAAATAGTTAATTATTTTATTTTAACAAACACTATTTTTATGAAAAACATACCTCTCATTAACGGTGATATTGCAACCATCAAGCTCCTACTTGTTCATCCCATCAATGCCATCCCTCCTCAATTATTTGTTATTGAAGGTCATTATAATTCAAACCATCTCGATCTACTGGTATCACAATCATCAATGATTTTAGATTTGATGACTTCACCGAATTGAGAAAAGGCCATCTCCAAGACATCATAGTTAGTGAACCAAAGTGAGCCCTCTAACAAAGCACAAGCACTCGACCTCTACTACCATTATCCACATAGATAGAAACCAGTAGAAGAGAACTCTAATTTATTATGATATCTAATAAATAATTGACAAGGATATTTTTGAAACAAAAATTTAAAAGAGGGCATTTTGTGAAGTTCAAGGCTTTAGTAGAGGACAATGGGTTTTTCCTTAAATTCTTTAAACAATTCGAAATTAGTTTTACTTTATCAAAATAATACCATTTTTAGAAAAGGAAAGACAAAAAAAAAAAAAAGAAAAAAGAACTAGCAAATATCATAGATTAATTAGTCGAAGATAGACAATGCGTTTATTTCCTGAGTCATTAATTTAGTTGACCAAATATTATAGATTAGTCTATTGAAGTTAGACAACATACTTTTCAAACTCTTGAAATTTCAATATAGTTGATTGTATAGAATATTTGGTTGCTCAAAGTCTTCTAGTATACTTTAAAGCACACTTTTAAAACTAGTTTGGTAGACCAAAGCTCAAGAATTTTTTTATCAAAGTCTTCTAGAGCTGAACTCATAGAGATCACTGCAGTCAACCAAAGCTTGACTTTAATCGACCAAAACCATCCCTCTCGTCGACTGTTTTTTATTAAAGGTCATGAATCTGTCGATCTTGTGGTCATTATTGATCTTCTATTCGATGACTTCATTGACTGAGAAAAGGCCCTCTCTAGGGCATGATCATCGATGGCCCAAGCGATCTCTCCAATAAATTAATTAACAACTAGTACTACACATCTACCATAATTGCTATAGAAATTGAGGATGTTGTGGCAAGCATTTAGGTTGCATGGGTGTATAATTGCATAACTTACACAATGATGATTTACTATTTATTGGTTCCTTCCTCTTTCCCTCTCTCTAAAACCAAATGGGAAAAAGGAAAAGGATGTGTTTAATTGTTTAGTATTAGCAGTATCTCTTTGAATCCGAAACTTTCTTGCTGGTTGTGTTTGCAAGACAATGGTGTAAACTAAGGAAACAATTCAAAGTGGTTACCCCATTTTGAGATGTAAAATTAGCTAATGGGTTGTCCTTTCAATTCCTACCAAGAGGTGGTGTTTCTCTCCATGGATAATTTGATGGTTTGTAGACTTATAGTTTTTTTTTTTGCCATCATCATATTCATTTGTTTTCCTTTTTGATTGGATTGTTGTTATTTTGGTTTTGTTAATTTACTTAGAGAGGTGTTATTTTGTTTTTCATCCTACAACTGGTTATTGGTAGCCTATGTTTCGTTGTTGTCATAGTCTTTGTTTGCAGAGTAATTGCTAGAGATGTCGTGGTGGCCGTTTCCCAACAATTTTGTCTATTACCCATAAACAATACTATCTTTTTCAGCATTAGGGTTAAGCATTCGCCTTATCCTTCTATTACAATACTATCTTAATTTTTTCAAGATCCCCATTGTTGGTGGTTCTCTAGTTAATATTTAACAATTTTTATTCATAAAAGAATAACATTAGTTTAAAATTGAAATAAAATTAAAGTTAAAATGTTGCTATTAAAACATTAATTAAAATTTAAAGTAAAATTGAAAAACAATAAAATTCGAGTTTCTTTTAACAATTTACCTTTTGATTTTTATACCTTTTTGTTCTCTCCCTATCCTTTTCGCCACTAGCAACTTTAATTATTAATGGAATTGTCACAATCTTTTTGAGAGGTCGCATAGTGAGGGAGAGGGGAAGGAAAATAAAAATGAATTCTTTTAATTATTCCTTTCTCTCAAAAGTACTTAATATTTTTAAAAATAAAAATCAACTATTGTAGCGGCTCTCTCTCGGATCATCCTGCTAGCATAGGAAATCCGAAAGGAGGTCGTTATAAAATGGATACAAGAATAATAAACTCAAAATAAACACCAATTTTTTTTTTTTTTTTACTTGCTTACTGATCATCAGGAGCCAAAATAAAACATCTCTACATTTGCTCACTATTAATAGAAGCTCAAATTTAATATTACACACCTTTTACACTATCATCTTGGGCTTACCGCCCATATATTTTTCAAATAAAATGGCACTAAGGTTCTAACAACACATTGAACCCTCTATTTCCTGCCCTCAACATTACACCCATAGATCTTGAGGCTGGGACATCCCTGTACACAACTAAACCCGGGCTCTAGCCTCATTGGACTCGCCCTCAGCAATAACTTATCCCTTACCTGGAATGACAAGAATAAGCAAGGTGAGTCACAAGGCTCAGCAAGTATATATATATTACAATAGTAAGGACAATAGAGTCAAGGCATGGATAAACCAAAATGGAATAGACCCGACTTCCCAAGTACGAGTAACATTTCCCATTAGATCCTATTATTATTATCATTCTCATGTCATCGTCATTATGCATTTCATGCATCATTTCATTTCTCAATCATCATGATCATTTCCATGCCATTGGCATTATGCAATTCATGCATCATTTCATTCTCAATCATTGTGATCATTTCCATGCCATTGGCGTTATGCAATTCAGGCATCATTTCATTTCTCAATTATTATGATCATTTCCATGCCCTTGGCGTTATGCAATTCATGTATCATTTCATTTCTCATGAATATATATAATTTTTCATGCAGCATATCAGCCCTCAAGGCCTTTCATTCACATGCATGCATACATATATATAGAAAAATCATTTAGCCATTCATTTGGCTTGAGCATCGCCTACCAGGTCTATGGCCACCTTTCCTACGTCAGACGCTCTTTAGGATATCATTTTCTCACCCGCGGTACATAGCCGTCGCGCAAAATAATAAGGGCGCAAATAATAATATCATGCAATGCTCATGTAGGTTTCAAGTAAACATATCAAACATGCTACATTATTAGCAATGTTCTCCTCATAATCATCATGCGCACTTAGACATTTCAAGATTATATCCTCACATGAGCCAATGATATTTTCATCACATGATTTCGCATCATTCATTGAGATTCATTTCCATACCATAAATGATAGTACCATGCAATGCTCATGAAGGTTTTCAAGTAAACATATCGACATACTTCATTATTAGAAATGTTCTCATCATGATCATCATGCACATTTAGACATTTCAAGATTTTATCCTCACATGAGCTAATGGTATTTTCACCACGCGATTTAGCATTATTCATTGGGAATCATTTCATACTATTTCTCAAGGTTAAATAATTTAATTACATGAATTCACCATTTAAAAACTCATGATCTTCATCTTTAATTCCCACCATTAATTAACTTCCCTATTTTTGGAACACTTACATATCCACGAGATAATTTTTGAACCCAACTAAGACATCACAAGAGTTTTAGAGAAGAATTACAAGCATTAGAAAAGAATCGGACCAAAAAGAAAGAATCATTGCATTCTGTTGGTTGACCAAATAAAAGAGTTAGCCAACCGACTGAGGACTTAGTCAACCGATGAAGAAGACTTAGTCGACTAAATAGGGACTTGGTCGATCGAGTAAAAACACTTGGTCGACTAACAGAAGCTTAAATTATCACTTGGTCGACTGACTAAAATATTTGGTCGACCGACTGAAATACTTGGTCGACTAACAGAGGCTTATTTTATCACTTGGTCGACCGACTGAAATCACTTAATCGACTAACAGCACACTTGGTCAACCGACTAAAACACTTGGTCGATCGACTAAAATACTTGGTCGACTAACAGAAGCTTAAATTATTACTTGGTCGATCGACTAAAACACTTGGTCGACCAACTGAAGAACAAAACACATACTTGGTCGACCGATAGAAATACTTGGTCGACTAACAGAGGCCTGAAACTTAAAAATAACAACGACAACTCACAAAACTCAACATCCCAAGCAAGATACACCAAACCTTGCTTCTCTAACATTCCTAATCAATTAAGTGTCATTCCTTTAAGAATTTAGGGTGAACTTGACCCTAACGAAAACTCTCAAGAAGACCTATCAATGATAAAACACAAGAGTTAAAGAAATGAGAAAATAATCCACCAATCAATATAACTCATGATTTGATCTTCTAATAAAATAGAAGATTCAAAGACAAGGGAACCAAGAACGAAACCAACTTGACTCAAGAGAAAAAGAACCAAAGTTTGCATTATCAAGGAGAATTAACGTGAACTTGTAATATAAAAGAAATAGAGTAGAAACTTGCATAACCAAAAAGAAATGCAAGAAGAACTTGCCTTTGATGAAGAAAAACCCAATTAAAAAGAATGCACCCAGCTGCAACTTCACTTCAAGCTTCATGGACATCAAATGGAGAAGAAGAAGAAGGAGAAGAAGAAGACTGATCGGAAGAAGGGGAATGGAAAGAGAAAAAGAAACAAAGAAAATAAAGGAGCATGGGGGAGGGATGGCCGCCCATCAGTTTTCTAACCACTTCCCTTGGCCAAATTACCCTTTTGCCCATCTCTTTTACACACACAATTCAAAATATCAAATGCCCTTTTTTGGAATTTCTCATTTTTCTTATTTCTTTCTCATTTTCTTTATTCAACCTCATTATGAAATTCTCTAATTGCCCTCACCTTTTTCAATAAAATAAGGACCATTTGGTCACTTTGTATTTTACAACTCTTTTCTTCTTTTCTTTTAATCCACAAAATACAAATATATATAATTTTATTTATTAAATTCCATCTCTCATATTTTACACATGGGCCTAAGCCCAATTCAAAAATCCACTCATACACTCACATGGGCCCAAGCCCAACTCATTGGCTCAATTAATTATAATGGCCCATTTCCATTAGCCCACCAAAAGGGCCTCAACATAACATTAAGCCCAATAGGCTTCACAACCATACAACACTTGCAATATACAAAAATCTCCCCTTAGGCTCAACCCAAGCTCCCAAAGCCCAATCCATTAATTTAATACATCATTTATTTATATAAATTTTACCACATAAAGATATGCACATATATATAAATATATATATAATGCCCATGCCCACTTTACTAATTGCCCAATTCATTTTAGGCCCATGGGATTTCTCTAAACCTATCACATTCATAGACCTTAAACAATTGGCCCAAATGGGCAACCCAATTCATGAATTTAAATATATAAATTTTGACACATAAAAATATTTCCCAACATTCAATTTAATAGAGCAAATCTCCAAGTTTTCACAATTAAAATATTAATAAACTTTTAGACCCACTAACGGGTCGTTACAACTATTAAACACCATTCTTTTGCTTTTGTTTTAAAATAATGAAAACTAAAATAAAAAATTGAAAACCAAAAAGTTTGTGTTTGCCTAATTGTTTCTAAATTAAAACATTGTTTGATTGGGTTTTTCTATACCGCATTCGTTTTAGTTTTCTCCATTTTATGATTTGTTTTTCTTCAATAAATTTTTAAAATTAGAATTTTTGCAAGTAATTGCAAGTATTGAGTAAAAACTAAAATACATGCAAAATATAATCGTGTTATATGATCTTAAAAGAATCTAACATTGTACGAAAAAAATTAACACAAATAAATTTATTAAATGTTATTTTTTGTTTTTTGTGTTATTAAATTTTTAAAAATGACAAGCAAAATTTAAACAATGAATTTAGTTTTTATTTTTTCAAATGGAAAAAAAATTTGACCACAAATTTGAAACATTAAATTAAAATGAATACATAAAAACTTATAACAAAATCAAACACAATTTTTTTTTTTTCTTTTTGTAAAAGATAATTCATTGAACAGAATCCCAAAGAGTCATCATCTTTAGTTACTTGACCCTAGATACTAGTGGCTACTGGTGGGAGCATGGGAGAGGAGATTGCCAATAAGCTAGGTATGGTGGTTGGGAAAGGGGAAAACGGGGGGTTCCTTAGAGTTAGCATTTCACAAGTAGCCTAGCTAAGGATCAAGCAGGCTATAAATTAGAGGATTCAACAAAAGCAAGAAATTGCAATTACAACAGACAGACACTATGGTACATGCTAAAATAATATGCTCAGCTTACGTTCTAACTAGAAGCTTAATTGATGGAGATCAACTATTGAACAATATACACAGCTTCACTTGTTAAAATTTTGTTATTAAATGATCGATGTAGGGGTCATCTAATTAAATGATATGATTAAATGACCATACCCAAATATTCTAGCATAAATAATTAATACATCAATGCACAAAGTAAACCAGTATTGTTAATCTAGTGCTACAGCTCAAGGAAATGCCCTAGCAGTACATCGGGTTTGTTTCAGTTTACTGATACATGAAACCATTGCCACAACGACTTGGTCATGGAAAATCCTAAGCCAAAGCCCACTATTGCTTCAGGGAACTAAACCATGGGTTTGGTGGTTACGTTCGATCGATTGATTTTCTGCAGTTTCCTCGCTTAGCCCTAATATAATGTATATTTAAACTGCAGAGAAAATCCCATATAACTTCTAACAGAAATAAGGGGATCCTTCAATACATAAAACAATGCCGTTTATACATCAATGTTTATTAAATGTAATGAATCAAAATCAACCTTTATTTTGATAACTATACCCCAACTTATAGACACTATGGTGCATGCCCAAATAATAAAAAATTCCGATTTCTCCTCCAATCCCTAGTGAATTTCATAGTATCTGTAGTTTTCTCTCGTTCAAGGACAATGGGGCGCAACAGCTTCTGTCTCACTGAGTTTGACATTGTTGCATGAAGCCTTGGAGGCAGCAGCAGCAGCACCTTCTCTTTTAATGTTTACATTCTGCAACACAATCCCTTCACATGGGAAGTCCATGCTGCAGCTGAAGTTTATGGCGACATCGGAGGCACTTGTTCCTTGGATATTTTGGTAGAGCACGTCTTTAACTTGAACAGCAGAGCCCTGCTCAGATAATACAGAATTTTGTTAGAAAAAAAAAAAAAAGAAATAGATGTTAAGAGTTAACTAAGAAAGTTGGTTATTTCTTTTATGTATATAACTAGGAGATTCTTAGGATGAAATTATATATATAGTACCTTCTCTTTACATGGTTTATCTTGGTCACAATAACTTTGGTCTATGATGATAGGATTGTCCACATTATTCATCTGCACATTAAGAAATTTGATGTTGCTGGCGCTTCCTGATCCACCCTGCATATATATATATATATATCCATTCATTAAGGATTATTTTTTTATTCTAAATATAAATTCTAAAAACGTGCTCACTTAATTAGAGAATCCGTCTGAATATACCTGCCATGTCTTGATCCTAAGTCCATTTTGTGTTCCATACAGCTTAGCCCCATTCACCAAAACATCCGAAACAAAAGCCTTGGAATTCCCAGAACCCAAGCTTCCAATGCTGAATTTCATAACAGCCAAATTAAGCAATATGAAATCAAGATAAAATATAACCAATTGTGTGGAGAGAAAAAAGAACAAGAGATGGAGGAGACCTGATGCCATGGCCTGGTCCGCAGGTTATGTCCGTGGCTTTCACCTTCTGAGACCCACTTACAATTGAAATGCAGTCATCACCTTCAGCATATTAATTACGCATGGTGATGCAGTATCAGTATGCGTTTATAGTTAACATCTCGTGCTCTTTTTAATGTCAAATATCAAAAATTGTTTTGACGGGTACCTGTCCCTATAACACAACTCGAAATCTGGATGTTTTGAGTGTCCGTAATGTGGATTCCATCGGTATTGGGGCTCGTCTGCGGTGAAGTCACGGTGAGGCTTGATGCTTGAACATTTGTGGATTTCTCGAAAGACAGGTGAATTTGTTGCGCCTGTTGGATCTTCAAATTCTTCACAATAATATTCTTGCAATTGTAGAAGGTTAATGCCTGCCATCACAAACATATATACAGAAGATGATATCCCATTATTTTATGAATTCCGAATATAGTACCAGTGGCAGTGCTTTGAATATATACGGGGTGAAGACATAACATACCGTTGGCGCATCCTTGCAGGGCTGCAGATCAATCCAAGGGAAAGAAGTAGTTAATTATGGACTCAGTATTAAGGTGATTGATATGAGAAAATATATATAACATTAAGATGGGAGAAGAGAAGCGTTGGATGATAATTAATGGCTTACAAGGGCCTTATTGATCTTGCAGGAATTCTCCCACCACGTGTTCCCGTTGCCATCGATGGTTCCACCCCCTTGAACCTGTAAATTCTGCACGCTGTCAAATAAAAGCCAGTGTGTCGCATCTTCCTTGTAGTCGGCTCGATTGGCAGATGCTTCAATGGTTCCATAGATCTGTTATATCCATAGAAAATAAATGTCATTTAATTTGTTCGTCTTCTCAGTATGCAATCAAACTCTCTGAATTACCTGCAAAGTTAGAACAGCTTTACATGGGCCGGCGAATCTGATTGGCTTGACGAGGTACTTCTTTTTGGGTACCAACAGAGTAGCGGCTGCAGATGATGAACAAGCAGCCTGCCATGCTTTCTTAAATGCCTGAAGAAATAATTAATATTGCACAGAAAGCAAACCATCAATCCTAAACGTTTCAAAGCAGGAAACTAAGTTATTGTTGTTTCAAAGAAATTGTTAATGCATGGCTCTGCCAAACTGTATGGGTACGTACCTGGGTGTCATCGCTTCCATCACCTTTTGCTCCGAAATCATCAACACTAACTGTCTTGACCGAAGCTAAAAGCCTGCGAATTTTATTCTGAAAGTAAGCTTCTGATGACGCAGATGCTTGAAGATGATGGTTCTGAGATGGGTACTCGGGCGAAGTGCTGTAGCAAGAGAGGAAAGAAAGAAAGATAACAAGGAGACATGCAAAGATGTATCTCTGCGGCGCCATTGCAAACATGACTCTTCAAATAATTTGCTAGGAAGGGGCCGGGGGAATCTGCGAGTAGAAGATATATAAAATATTGCTGCAATATGTGATGCAACATTCTGAAGATAGCATTGGCCTATTTATAGAGGATGGTTTGAGAGTCTAAGTACTGTTCTACCTGTTAGCCCTGACGAGGTATGGACAAAGGAGAGATTTAGACGAAATTACCTCTATGGGCAGTTGACTTTTGTTTGCTGCCCTCATGCTTATATATATACATGTAATATATATGTACTATATTGTCAGAATATATTCACATTGAACTGAGGAAAACGAGAGCTGCCTATTAGAGAAGAATCAAAGTTTGATCTCATGAATTAACACGTGCCGCAAAGAACATGTTTCAACGGGCGAGTTAGGAAGCTTTCCAGTTGTGTAATTAGGCGAATAGACTGTATGGTAGCATGGGGGGCTGGAATAGTAAAAAATATGTATTTTGTGTTCAAGTTGATGATATTGTTCAATTCATCTTGATCAGAGATGTCAACCTGCTGCTTTGTTCCAGGCATGGGCAGCGTAGAGCTCATCCTATCTGGAAAGAAAAGGGTACGTACCCTATCTTCCAGCATTCCTTGTAGGGAAGTTGAACTTTTTTGTCAAATATCTATATATTTTCATCCTTGTTTATATTTCATTTAATTTGACGAATTGAGATGTGACCCAATTAGTTGATGGAACTATAGATGTGTAGATTCTAATCCACTTCTACATATGATTTCTCTCATCTCATGACACTTGTCACTGTGGGATGCCATATGTGGCGCGGCTGCCTACCTCCCATCATGATCATGCATGCCGCCATCTCAAAGACCCTCCATACTACCTATCATCTAATTTTATGTTCAGGTTCAACCCTTTTGGAGACTTTTAGGTATTTAATGTTTTCGGTATTTTGGAAATGTGATATATATAAGTTGAAGCGTACAATACAGTGATTCAAAAACAAGAGAATAAATGCAGCCTGCAACCTTTTGTTACCCTATAAAGTTCTTTCTCTTTGGGTTATGTACTGAATTCAAAGTCTTTAAGGCTAGATATATTATATTATAATTTTCAGATAATATATGTGTTATGTTACAGTGTTATGGAGCTAGCAGTTGACAAGGGAACATATAATCTTAGTTATTACTAGTCATATATGTGTTTGCACAGTAGTTATGCGTTAGCCATCTAGCGAACACGAGAAAGTTTCAGCCTTTAAAGTACAGTTAAAAGCGTGGAAAGAATTGATCCATTGATCAAAAAGTATATATCTTGACAGAATGTTCATAATTTGGTGGGTTTGCTATTTTCTTTTCGCATCATGATTGAGGCAGTTGTGGTTTTGTTTCCTTTTCTAATGTGCTTTTGTTTCCTCATGTTTTTTGCGGGGTCTGGCCGGATGGTCTTCTGTAAACATTTGTGTGCTTTTTTCTTCTTAATACATTTTTCATTTACAGAAAAAAAAACAAATTCAGTAAAATACCCTTTTATATATATTTAGATACATAATATAAAGTTAAGTAAATGGATTGGCAAATACTGTGAAAGGGTGGTTGCAGTAAAAAGAAGTTACTATTAGATGATGCACTAAGTTTGATTGCTGATATATTTAAGAGAACGAAACATATTAGATGGCAAGAAACTTTGGATGAAAACTATTGAGCTTAGCACGTTATAGAAGAAATTGATGAGATTGTCTGGAACTAGTCCAGAAAGCCATTTCAATACTTAAGTAAGACGCGGAGTAATAGAAATGAAGCAAGGAAGATTGAGATTGTGATGGAAGAAATGCTTATTTTGGAAGAGAGATTTTCCTCTATTTATAATAATTTAAATAACAAAATGATATACTTGTACGGATATTGAAATCTTTATGAAACCCATGAACTTCCCAAAATGCACTAATCTAATTTTTTAATTTCAAAAATACCAAGTTTTTTTTATTAAGGTATTATATGTTAGTTCCAAATGATGGAAAATATATCCTAAGAGGGGGGAATTGGGATTAGGATAAATTTTTTGATAATTTAAAGATCTATTGTTTGCAGAATATTATGTTTCGAAATCTACTATATATGTTTTAAAACCTTACTCTCTGGTTTGCTTATTTCGAAATTTTTAGCTTTTAAAAAAGGATTCTTTTGAAAGATTTAAACAAAAAGAATATGCAAGTAAAATAGTAAAGCAAGTGCACACGAGATTTATAGTGGTTCGGCACCCCGCCTAATCCACTACCTTCAAGCTTACCCACTTGAAGAATTTTCAAACACAATCACTTTCACTAATGATCAACCACAACAAGGGTTTTACCATGGTTTACCCTAAAATATTGTACATAATGAGTTTTTATGACTCAACTTAAACCTTACACCACAATAAGTTTTAAGGCTAAACTCAAATCTTACAACCAATAACAAGATAAATAAAACTTATCTTTTACAACCCAACAGATTTAATGTAATAGAATGTCTTACCAAATAGTTGTACAAATTTCTTAGTTTGAAGTGAGGAGAGCTAGAAGGATGAGACTTCGAATTTCAGCTTGCTTCTCCTTTTCACACCATAATGCACATCAAGGATTGTATGTATGGATCTTCTTTGAAAGCTTGTCAAAAAGATTTCGTTCACAAGTGCTTGAGTATGTATCTTCTGTCTCTTGTATGTGTGTTTTCGTGTATGTGCTTGTAAGTCCTTGTCCTTGTCTTCAAAGAATTGCTATATATATTAAGAGATAGGGATTTGGCTAATTATAACCGTTAGAGACAATACATTAAAATAGGTTTCGAAACACACCTTATTGATTTTGAAACAACACACTTTTACACTAAGGTTTCGAAACATAAATCACATGTTTCGAAACGTCCAGTCTTTATAGTTGGTTATGCACTTAGAGACAAAATGAGTAGCAAACAATGTTTTATGCTTACTTATGATTTTGTTTTGTTCTCCACTTACAAAATTTGAAATTGAAATTATGGAGATAAAATAAAAATTAAGTTTCTTGAAAAAAATTTGAATATAAAGAGAATGAAAAGCAAAAGCATCTCGAGTTTTTTAATATTTTGCTAACAAAGTCAGATGTTTCAAAACATGCTATGAAAGTTTCGAAACATACTTCAAAAAACTTATTTCAAAACATATGGAAATCAGATTTTAAATGCTCTGCTGACAGAATTGTCAGAAGTTTCGAAACATATCATATAGGTTTCGAAACATATGCTTAAATCTCAAATAGGTTTCAAAATATAGCATGCAGACTTATCAAACATAGAAACATTTTCAAAAAGTATTTCGAAACAAGTATAGAAACATGGCAGAATGATGTTTTGAAAATAGAGACTAAGTTTCAAAACATGAGACATGAACTTTGAATTTTTCAAACATTTGAACATTCATGACAAATACTATTAATGCATGTTTCGAAATATGAAAAGTTTATTTCAAAATATGAGATTCACATAAAAGATTTTTCATTCTAAGATAGGTTTTTCATTAAACACATTTTCTCATATATAAAAAAATATGATACAACATTATAAAATTTAAAAAAAGATTAAAAAAATCTATCATTTGCATTTGAAAATTTAAACAATCATCAACTTGCAAATTCGTAAGTGAAAGTTAGTGGAGGTGTTATATTTTTGTCGTGGATCTTAAACAAACATCAAGTTTGGTGTACTAAATTTGTTTTTTTTTCTCAAAATATGTGATCTAGAGTAGAATAATAATAATTTATCATTACCCCAAGACACATCACCAATTAAAATCCATTTAAAAAAATAATACTAAATTAGCAAGTAATAGCTCTTCAAATTGAGTTTTAATATGAAATTTTCTCTTTCTTTCTTTTTTTACTTGAATGTGCATAGTATTTGACAAACCCCCTAGTACTCATTGAGAGGATGTCATATTTAAAAAAAAAAAAAAAAAAATTAGGCGTTTCACTTATTTTTGCTTTTTATAAAAACTAATTAATTATTAAATAGTTAATTATTTTATTTTAACAAACACTATTTTTGTGAAAAAATACCTCTCATTAACAATGATATTGCAACCATCAAGCTCCTACTTGTTCATCCCATCAATGGCATCCCTCCTCAATTATTTGTTATTGAAGGTTATTAATCCAAACCATCTCGATTGATTAGTCTCACAACCATTGATGATCTTCGATTTGATGACTTCATCAAATTGAGCGAAGGTCATCTCAAGGCATGATAGTTAGTGAACCAAGTGAGCCCTCTAATAAAGCACATGCACTCGACTAAGGCTGGCAATAAGCTGAGCTAGGCCTAGCTTGAACTCAATTGATTGATTTTAGCTTGGCTCATAGCTCAGCTCGAGCTCGATATGAGCTAATTTTTTTAGCTCAAGGTCAACTCGATGATGACTACGAACTGGATCGGCTCAACTCGAAACTTAACTTAATCAATACAAAATTATAAGTACAAAATAAAAGTAACTCAATCAATTCATAGAGTTGGAAAGTCCTGAGCACTATGGATCAAGACTTCATGAAATTTACAATTTATAATCAATTTAGCAGTTATCTAACATCATGAAATTCCTAGACATCAAAATATGCTATCATTTACAACTTCATTAATCCAGTAAATTATAATAGCTTGAATAAAAAAGACAAAATAGTTTAATACATTCAAAAATGTTCCAAAATTTTCAACTCTTTATCCACCTTCTATGTTGCCATTTAACCTAGCTATAAATAATATAGACATCATAATTATTTCAAGTCATAACATAAACAGTAGAAAAATATTTTAGTTTTTTTTTTTTTTATACTTAGTGTTGAGAGAGTATATCTGCCATTGCTGCCAGCTTATAAGAAAATTTAGATTGGTAATACAATCTCTTTTGGATTTTGATCCACCTAAAAGCATTGAAACATATTATGTTAAAATTAGATAAATTCTTTCATAAACCCCAAATATATTTAGAAGCATCAAAGAACTAAAATACCTTAGGTTTGTTCCTAATACCATGTAGAATCTGAAGCCAATATCCTCCACAAATTAAGGCTTCAACTGTACGTATCTGGATTCAAAGAAGCCCGAAATGAATCAATAGTTCTTCGACCTGCACTAAAGGTGGATTCTGAAGTTACTGTTGATATTGGAATAGTAAGAACATCTGCAACCATTCTAGATAACACTCGAAATTTTGAACTATTCACCTTCCACCAATCTAAAGCACAGAAGGTAATATGTAAACTATTGTTTGGAATGTATACGGGCCCATCTAAATAAACTTTCACTTCAGATTTTATAAAAGGAACTGCTGTTGTTTGTTTTACAAAATCCATCAATAATGACCACCCTATAGAGCTTGAAGATAGAGGTCATAGTACTATGACTCTCATTAATATTTGTAGATTGTTCTCTTTCTGCATCCTCACTTAAAAAAGTAGCATATTTTGCATACATATCATTAAGGGCTTTTTGTACTTTTTTATGTTTTCTTTAGTTTCATCTTTTGGATAGATCATTGGGAAGCACATTCTAACACCCATCATCTTGCACCTAGGGTCCACAATATTAGCAAGTGCCATAACCATGTTGCACTCACTCCAATATTTGTCAAATTTAGCTTTCATTGTCCAAGCCATGTCTTGCATGAAAAGAAAATTATCCTTAATTGTTTTGTCTAGGACATATGCTTAATCCTAAATACCTCTGTAAGGTATAGATTGGCAGTTGGATATTCACTTCCCAAAATAACATGTGTGGCCACATTAAACACTTCTAGCAACATAGTAACTTTCTCAACCTTTTCCCATTCATATGGCTCTGGAAGCCACCTGTAAGTAGGGCAGTCAAGAATTAATTTCCTCCCACCAAGCTATAAATTTTGAGTAATTTCAACAAACATGCGCAATCTTGCCTCAAATTGGTTGATGAACTTTACACTTTCACGCACATTTTCAATAATGCCTTTAATCCTCCCAAGTCCATCTTGAACCAACAAGTTCAAGATGTGTGCACAGCAACGCACATGAAACAAATTTCCACCATAAACTAACTTCCTATACCGAGATATCATATCCTTTAAAGCCCTCAAACATGAATCATTATAGGAAGCATTGTCAACTAACACAGTAAAGATCTTGCCTTCGATTCCTCACTCCTTAAGGCATTTAAAAATAGTATTAGCAATATCAATGCCACGCCGAGGTGGAGGAACATGCACAAAGCTAAGGATACGTTTCTGCAAGAGCCATTCTGTATCAATATAATGATCTGTAAGCATCATATATTCAATTTCCTAATTTTGAGATTTCCAAAGATATGTGGTCAAGCTAATTTTACTCACAACCCTTAATGTTGATTTCAACTTCTTTTTCTCAGCATCATATATATAGCAACACAATCATTTTTTAAGGTTTTTCAGTTGATCTTCTCATATGAGGGATTGTTGCATCTCATCATAAATAGAAAACCCTTCTCCTCCACAACACTAAAGGCATGTTCATGCATCATAACCAAATGTGTTGTTGCCTCCCGTTGTCTTGCATGGTCATATTTGGCCCCAGGATTCACTAAAATTGGTCCAGCAACTTGTGAACTAACTTTAGTGTTTGTTGGTGGAAAGTTTAAAGCTTTTTGCTTTTCTCTCATTATCTTTCTGTAGCCTGGACATTGGGTCTTCAAATGCCGACTCAACTAGCTAGTTGATTTACTACTAGTAATTGAATAATTCCTTTACAATGGATGCATTGATTTTTTTGAATACCATCTTTCAATGTCACCTCCTTAAAATGTTCCCAGACCCAAGATCTTTTTCACTTGTTGCTCGGAATGATAGCCTCATCTTCCTCATTACCATTTTCTTAACTATCATTTTCTACAGCATTGTCAATCCCTTCTACATCACCTCCAATATCCTTAATATAATTTTTTTGCTTCAAATTAGTAACCTCAATTCTATCTTGACCATCTAATTCTTCATCTAAACAAGGTAGTGGTGATAGTTGTAGGGACACAATTGGTGTTGCACTAAAAAAAAAAAAAATGGATTCAAATATTAAATATTATAAAAAAAAAACTCCACCAAATAAAAACAAGATTAGTTCACAATTCAGATTATCACTTAAAAAAAAGTAACATGTATAGAATATACAATAAAATGCATATGTCAAGAAAACTAGAGAGATAGGAAGGTATCAAAAAATGTGATGCAAATAAATCTACAAGCGACTAATATATAACATATTCTGCAATTGTATTATGTATACTTGAAAAAAAGTGCAACATACAAATGCATAACAGCAAAAGTATAACAAATTATGCACAGAAAACAAACTCAGAAAATAGACCCAAAAAGAAGGATAGCAACATAGAAAACAAACCCAGTTGTAGGAATTGGATGTCGCATGCTAGCCGATTGTCAGACAAGTCATTGGTCGTCTCGTCGAAAGCTGGAGGAGAAGAAGAAAAAGATTGCTGCTGCTGAAGAAGGGCTCGTCGGAAGTTGGTGGAGAAGAAAAAAAAATGAGCTAGAACTTGGAAGAAGAAGAAGATAATGCAAAGAAGAAGGCGTGCTTGAGAAGAATTGAAGAAACACTAAGAGCCCCCCCCCCCCCCCCAACCCCTTGGAGATAGAGCTTGCCTGTCAAACCCACCAAGTCACCTTCCTACAAATCAATCAATTGGCTTTTTGGAGTTTCCCCTCCCTCCAAATCTAACATGTATTGATATATATATATATATATATTTAAATAATATATGTGATATATATATAATGTATATGTATTTATTTATATTTAAATAATATATTTATAAAATTATTAAGTATATATTTATATTATTGAGTATTAAGTAATAAATAATTTTTTATTTAATAAATTTATAAAATTAATATATATAAGTATATCGAGTTGATGGTAACTCAAGCTCTGCTCATTTACTAAATGAGCCAAATATTTGAGTTCAAACTTGGCTCATTTGTATAACGAGTTAGCTGATTAAGCCAATTATCCAGTCGAGTCTTAAGCCAGTTCACGAGTAGCTCGACTTATTGCCAACCCTACACTCGATCTCCACAACTATTATCCACACGTATAGAAACTGGTAGAAGAGAGCTTTAATTTATTATGATATCTAATAAATAATTGACAAGAATATTTTTGAAATAAAAATTTAAAAGAGGGAATTTTGTGAAGTTCGGGGCTTTAGTAGAGGACAATGGGTTTTTGCTTAAATTCTATAAACAATTTAGAATTAATTTTACTTTATCAAAATAACATCATTTTTAGAAAAGAAAAGACAAAAAAAAGAACTAGCAAATATCATAGATTAGTCGAAAATAGACAACGTGTTTTATTTTCTAACTCAATGGTTTAATCGACCAAATATCATAGATTATTCAATTGAAGTTAGACAACATACTTTTCAAAGTCTTGAAATTTCAGTATAGTTGACTGTATGGAATATGTGGTTGACTAAAGTCTTTTAGTATACTTCAAAGCACATTTTCAGAACAAGTTTGGTAGACCCAAACTCAATAATTTTTTATCAATGTCTTCTAGAACTGAACTCATAGAGGTTAATGTGGTCAACCAAAGCTTGACTTTAATCGACCAAAACCATCCCTCTCATCCAATGCTTGTTATTAAAGATCATGAATCCAAACCATCTCAATCTTTCGATCTTATGGTCATTAGTGATCTTTGATTCAATGACTTCATTGATTGAGAAAAGGCCCTGTCTAGGGCATGAACATCAATGGCCCAAGCGATCTCTCCAACAAATTAAGCACTAGTACTACTCCTCTACCATAATTGCTATAGAAATTGAGGATGCTGTGGCAAGCATTTAGGTTGCTTGGGTGTATAATCCCACGGCTTACACAATGAAGATTTATTATTCATTGGTTCCTTCCTCTTTTCCTCTATCTAAGACCAAATGGGAAAAAGGAAAAATATATGTTTAATTGGTTAGCATTAGGATTATCTTATTGAATCCAAAACTTTCTTGTTGGTTGTGTTCGTAGGAAAATGCTATAGACTGAGGGGGCATTTGTTAAAATGAGTAAGATAAGAGACATTAAGATAAACTTGGAATGCATTCCGGATCAAGATATGAAATTATTAAGATAAGACTGAAAAGCATTCCAAGATTTTTATCAGAGTGTTTGTTAAATTTTTTGGAATCCATTGATAATTGTATTTTATCTTTTTATGTGTTTGTTAATGCATATGATAACACTACAAAAAAATTGATTTTTAGCGGCGATTTTTTTGCGGCAATTTCTAAAACCGTCGCAAAAAATGAAATTTTGCGATGGTTTACAAACTGCCGCAAAATACTATTTTAGCGGCAGTTTTTTTAACATTTTTGGGCGGTTTTGAAAAACCGTCGCAAAATTCATTAAAACATTCAATTTTGCAGCGATTTTCAAAAAATCGTCGCTAAATTTAGAAAATAATTAAATAATTAAAAAATTAAATTAAATTTAGCAGCGGTTTCTGAGAAACCGCCGCTAAATTAAAAATAATTAAATAATTTAAAATTAAAATTAAATTAACATTTATGGCGGTTTTCAAAATCGTCGCAGAATCGCCGTTAAATTAAAAAATAATTAAATAATTTAAAATTAAAATTAAATTAATATTTGTGATGATTTTTAAAAACTGTCGCAAAATTCATTAAAAAATTTAATTTAGTGAATTAAAAATAGCCGCTAAATTCAAAAATAATTAAATAGTTTATAATTAAAATTAAATTAATATTTGCGGCGATTTTTCAAAATCGTCGCAAAATTCATTATAAATTTAATTTAGCGACGGTTTTTGAAAAACCGCCGCTAAATTAAAAAATAATTAAATAATTTAAAATTAAAATTAAATTGAATTAAATTAACAAAAAGAAATATAAAATCTTAAAAGAAATTTAAAATTTAATTTAAATTAATTACAAAATCTTTATATATATAAAAGTATGATAGTTTTGAAAAAAGAAATTTCCCTCCAAAGGTTGCATTAATGATTTGCAATTAATACTTATTGTATTAATAATTTATATTTTGTAATTTGCATTAATAATTTAAAATTTTCAATTGCTTTGGAATAATAAGTAGTAATAAAATTTTCCCTCAAAACTTGCATTAATGATTTGCATTTAATACCTTATTGTATTAATAATTTATATTTTATAATTTACATCTTTATATATATAAAAGTAGGATAGTCTTGAAAAAAAAAATTTTCCCCCAAAACTTGCATTAATGATTTACAATTAATACTGATTGCATTAATAATTTGTATTTTGTAATTTACATTAATAATTTAAAATTTTCAATTGTTTTGAAATAAAATTTTCTCCCAAATTAATGATTTGCATTTAGTACTTATTGCATTAATAATTTACATTTTGTAATTTGCATCTTTATATATATATAAAATTAGGATAATCTTCAAAAAAGAAATTTCCCTCCAAAACTTGCATTAATGATTTACAATTAATACTGATTGCATTAATAATTTTCATTTTGTAATTTGCATTAATAATTTAAAATTTTCAATTGCTTTAAAATAATAAGTAGTAATAAAATTTTCCCCCAAATTAATTATTTGCATTTAGTACTTATTGCATTAATAATTTACATTTTGTAATTTACATCTTTATATATATAAAAGCAGGATAGTCTTCAAAAATACAATTTCCCTCCAAAACTTAAATTAATGATTTACAATTAATACTTATTACATTAATAATTTGCATTTTGTAATTTGCATTAATAATTTAAAATTTTCAATTGCTTTGAAACAATAAGTGGTAATAAAATTTTCTCCCGAAACTTGCATTAATGATTTGCATTTAGTATTCATTGTATTAATACTTTACATTTTAGAATTTGCATCTTTATATATATAAAAGTAAGATAGTATTGAAAAAAGAAATTTCCCTCCAAAACTTGCATTAATGATTTACAATTAATATTGATTGCATTAATAATTTGTATTTTGTAATTTGCATTAATAATTTAAATCTTTCAATTGCTTTGAAATAATAAGTGGTAATAAAATTTTTCCCCAAAACTTGCATTAATGATTTGCGTTTAATACTTAATGCATTAATAATTTAAATTTTGTAATTTGCATTAATAATTTAAATCTTTCAATTGTTTTGACATAATATGTACTAATTATTGTAAAATTAATAATAAATTTTAAATATACGAGTTTTTCAATGCTAATTGTTTTGTATTAAATTTGCATGAGTTTTATGAGAAATATTAATAGACAACTTAAACTATTAATTAAGTCATAGAAAATTATTTATTTATTTAAAATATTATTTTTATATCTTTATTCTATGTATATTTATATAATATTAAAATATGATAGTCAAATAAAGTATTTTGCTAAGTGTCAATCAATGATGAATTTTTTTCCTCAAAAATTTGCATTAAATCAAAGGTAGTGATTAATTAATTATTAATTACTTTAATAATTATATTTTAGTCTTGAAAATGTGATGTCTTAACAAATTCATAAAAAATTATTTAAGGTTGTCAAATACTAGGGTTTTTCAATGCTAATTAATATTTAAGGTATCACATTTTTAAGACTATGGAAGAAATCAAAATTCATTTTTTTAAAATTTTTTTATTATTGAAAAAACTTATTCTTACTCATATTTAAGAGTTTTAATTTATATTTATAATTATAATATAATAAATAAAAAAATAATAAACGTCTTTAAGTTGAAATATTATAGATTTTATAATATTTATTTATAAATAAATATAATATAATAAAAAAATTATAAGTATATTGAATTAAAAGTGTTCTCCATTAGCATATTGAATAGTGAATAATTAAGTAAACTTAAATTTTTTCAACATGTTTAAAGATTAAAAAAATTATAATTATCAATTTTGTTAAAATTATTTAAAATACTAAATTTATTTTTTTATTTTTAAATTAAACTCTCTCATATATCACATGGGTTCACCACTAGTTAACTAAAAATTTAATTTAAGAAAATAAAAATAAAAATAAATTTAACAAAATTTTAATAATTTTATCAAGATAAGAGTTTTTTTACCAAAATATCCATATTATTAAATTTATGATTAAAATACTATTTTATTATTAATATGAATTGTCAAAAAAATAAAATTAAAAATAATATTTTATTTTCTAAATTCATGTTCAAAAATAAATTTAAAAGGAGTTGAAAAGTAGAAATAATTATTATTAGAATTACAATAATTACACCTAGATAATTAAAAATGGTCAAAACATATTTTCATAATAGATAATAAAATATAAAATTAAATAAAATAATTTAAAAATTGGTGAAATAAAATATATAGAGAGAGAGAGAGAGAAAATTAAATTTTAAAAATCAATGAAATGAATAATGTCATTTAAATTTTAAAAATTGTCAAAACATATAACAATTTAAAAATGTATTAAATAATATTAATTATAAGACTTAAATAAATAAGTTTTTTTAATAAATTTAAATCTTTAAAATGCATTAAATGGCATTAACTATCCTACAAAGAGCATATAAATAATTGATTCTTATCTTGAAATAGTCAAATAAATTTATGCGAGAGAGAGGTCGGATAAATTTATCTCGAAAGAGGGAAATAAAAGGTCACGTGAAGCTTTTTCGGAAATGGTCTGATAAATTTAACAAACATGTTAGAAAGACTAAACTTCCATAATGCTTCCCATATCTGACATTTTTTCTCTCTTATCTTGATTAACAAACACCCCCGAGGAAACAATTCAAAGCAATTAATCCATTTTGAGATGTAAAATTAACTACCAAGAGGTGGTGTTTCTCTCCATGGATAATTTGATAGTTTGTAGGCTAGAAGTTTTTTTCTTTCTTTTTTTTTTTTTTTTTACCTGGCCATCATCATATTCATCTGTTTTCCCTTTTGATTGGACTGTTATTATTTTCATTTTGTTAATTTATTTAATGAGGGGTTATTTTGTTTTTCATCCAACTATTGGTTGTCGGTGGCCTATGTGTTTGGTTGTTATAATCTTTGTTTGCGGAGTAATTGCCCGAGATGTTTTGGTGGTACTTTCTCAATAATTTTGTCTGTTGTCGATAAACAATATTATATTTTTCACTATTAGGGTTAAGCACCTTGTCCTTCTATTATAATATTATCTTAATTTTTCCAAGATCCCTATTGTTTGTGGTTCTTTAGTTAATATTTAACGATTTTTATTCACAAAAGAGTAATATTAGTTTAAAATTGAAATAAAATTAAAGTTAAATGTTGCTATTAAAACATTGATTAAAATCTAATCTAAAATTGAAAAACAATAAAATTCAAGTTTCCGTTAACAATTTACCTTTTGATTTTTATACCTTTTGTTCTCTCCCTACCCTTTTTGCCACTAGCTAAGTTAATTGTTAATGGAATTGTCACAATCTTCATGAGAGGTCAGATACTTATGCATGCTACCCTCAACCACATGGCGGATAGTGAGAGAAAGGGGAAGGAAAATAAAAATGAATTCTTTTTATTCTTTTCTCTCTAAAGTTCTTAATATTTTTAAAAATAAAAATAAAATATTAAACACCATTTTTTTGCTTTTGTTTTCTTTTCTTTTCTTAAGTAAGAAGATTTGTATAGGTAGAGAAAACGTCTATACAAAACCCAAACCAGCAGCGCATACCTCAGTGTACACTAACACATAAAATAAGATAAGAAAGAACACTCAAGATTCACACACAAATGGGATCAAAAACCATAGCATAAGCAAATGAGCAACACAAAAGAAATACTAGGAAATAGCCTAGATATCAGCACGTCCTCAGAGTAATGAAGCTCTGCGAGAACCAAGATTATGTAGCGAACATGAAAGCAGCTGTAGACAAGGCCACCCAACTAAAAATGTGTATAAAGTGACAAACTAGGACCAGGTGGATGAGCCAGCATTAGTCACCAAAGTTCGTTAGTGTACAGCCATCCCCAGGACGCATACTGGGACAAACACTAGGGGCCTCAACTGTCAATTTGAGTCTCACTCAGGAGAAACCCTTTTACTATGGAGACGCACAAGGGCTTTGCCCATTCCAAGTAATTACTAAGTAGGTTGACATATAACACAACAAGAAAAATGGGTTTTAACGACAGGAAAATCAATCATTAAAAGTTGATTTCCCATCGTTAAAACATTTTAACGACGAGAATTTTTATGTCGTCGCCCGTCATTATTGCCTCTACGGCTAAAAGCATTTAACGGCGGGAATGATAAACTCATCGTTAATTGTATTAGCGACCGTATGATTCATGTCGTTAAAAATAATTATCAGTGACCGAATTATAACCTGTTACGGGTATTTCTCACACTACTTCTTATGGGCTGGGCTTGACCCAATAGGCCGGTCCAATCGCCTAAAGCCTAGTAGGCTCCAAGCTGAGTTCATCGAAGCAAGCTCACACATCATTGGAGCTCGAGCTCAGATCTCGGGACCAAGCGGGCTTTAAACAAGCGAGCTCCCAGCGATACTTCAAGCGAACTCCCAACGATACTTCAAGCGAGCTCCCAGCGACGTTTCCAACTCGCTGGCTCGCTGGCCTAACTGATCAGCTAGAGTAACAAGAAGGTCACAAAGTAACCAGTGAACAATTGTGGGATAGGGATTATTCTAGTTGAGCGGCCCAGGCCCAACCTGACCCACCACTACAAAAAATCTTGCGTTCTTAAAGATCCGTCGCTAAATAGTTTAGCGATGGATTTAGCGACGGGTCAATTTCTGTCGCTAAACTTGGCGTCGCTAAAATTTAGCAACGGAATCAACGACAAGTTTGGTTTTTGTCGCTGAATTAAGCCCTGGACGCAAAATGGCCAGCCCCTGCACGCGCCCCAACTCTCTCTTCTGCTCACCACGTGGTCGCACTAGTATTATTTCCCAGCAATAATCCTTCAGCTGCCTGCCCCTTGAATCGATACCCCCAACCACTTGGGAGAAAGTCTTGCGCGTGAACCAATCCACCTAGAAGACTCATTGATTATTAATTTGCATAAAATATATTTATTGTATTTCTTCCAAACTTTTCAATATCACATTTACATTCCAAAATTTTCTAAACTTATTTAATTAATATTAATTTTATTTCATTACTAATTCAAACAAAAATTTATAAATTATTATGTTACCAGCGAAAAATTTTGTTCTTATTTTGAAATTAATTGGAATTTTTATAAATTTTACATTTAACTATGAAAACTATGTGGGGAAGCTCATAGTTTAAAATTTTTTAAACTAATTAATTAAATTAATTAAAAAATAAATTATTTGAATTCAATTAAATTAAATGAGTTAATTGATAAATTTAAAATAAAAAGAAGAGATAAATTAAAAAGATGGGTCTCCACTAAAGGACAACATATTATTCAATTACGTACTTTTATATATATTTTTTTGTAAAGTCACTTAAATTTTTTATTATTTAATTACACTTCTTTATTTGGAGTTTTAAGTTAATTTAATTTATATATCTTTAATTTTTAATCAATTTAACCCAATATTTACTTTGATATAATCAAAGATAAATTTAATAAAAAAATTAAAGATAAATACAATTTCATAGATGTAATCAAAATAATAAAAAAAATTAAGTTATCATAAAAACCATAAAGTATATTTGATTAAATTGAGTCAAAAATATAAATTTAGTTGCTAAAATGTGAAATTAAAGTATGAATTTCACATTAAATGTAAATTATGGATATTTTTAATTTAAATATAAATTAAGCTAAAATTTTAAGTTTAAATTTTTTTTTCTTTTAGCTGCTAAAATTTTAAATTTTAAATTTATTTTTTTCTTTTTTAGCGACGGGTATGCCTGTCGCTAAAATTTAAATTTTAATTTTAATTCTTTTTTCTTCTTGGCGACGGGTTCGTCCCATCACTAAAAATTAAAATTAAAATTTTATTTGTTTTTTTTAGCGACGGGTCTTCTCGTCGCAAAAATTTGAATTTAAAATTATTTTTTTTTTAGCGACGGGTCTACCCATGGCTAAAATTTTAAATTTTAATTTTAAGTTTTTTTTCTTTTTAGCGAATGGTTCGTCCCGTCGCTAAAATTTAAAATTAAAATTTAATTTATTTTTTTTAGCGAAAGGTCTACCCGTCCCTAAAATTTGAATTTAAATTTTTTTTTTTTTTTAGCGACAGGTCTACCCGTGGCTAAAATTTTAAATTTTAATTTTAATTTTTTTTTCTTTTTAGCGACGGGTTCGTCCCGTCGCTAAAATTTAAAATTAAAATTAAAATTAAATTTTAATTTTTTTTTTTTAAACTGCTCACCCACACCTGAAAGAAAACCATTGCCAAACAACCTTAAGTATGCATTCCTAGGTGAAAGAGAATCTTTGCCGGTGATGATCTCATCAAGTCTGAATCCTCAACAGGAGGAACAATTGCTGAATCTGTTAAAGGTACACAAGAAAGTTCTAGGTTGGACTATAGAAAACCTGCATGGCATTAGTCCCTTAATTTGTACCCACAGAATTTTCTTGGAAGAAGATGCAAAGCCGGTGAGACACATGCAGAGAAGGTTAAACCCAAACGTGAAGGAAGTGGTTAGGGGAGAAATGTTGAAGCTCTTAGATGCTGGCATCATCTACCCTATATCTAATTCCAAATGGGTTAGCCCAACTCAAGTCGTACCTAAGAAGTCAGGAGTCACTGTGATAGAAAACGAGAACAATGAGCTCATTCCTACACGTATCCAGACTGGATGGCGGATGTGCATAGATTATAGGAAGCTCAACTCTGTGACTAGGAATGATCATTTTCTGCTCCCATTTTTGGATCAGGTGTTAGAGAGAATAGCGGGACATGTCTTCTACTGTTTCTTAGATGGGTATTCTGGGTACAATCAGATTGAAATTGTAACGCCCTGTTTTCTGGGCACGTTATAAACTTGGGAAAATTTCGGGACAAAAATTTTTTTTTCTTTCAAACTAATGCTAAACCGCATCATCCTCGAATCCGTCCCAGAATTCCCATTTATCTCGAAAGATAATCACTATACACATCAAATGCGGAAGCAAAGATCGAAACCTGATACCTTAACATTGATCATAAATCAATTGTTACATCTTCATTAACCATAAGGATATACATCAACATTCCTCAAAACATTCAGAATTCAAAGTAGCAGAACTTAAATACATGAGCTACATAACATACATTTCACTCTTCATGCACTCAGCTAAGTGCCATTTCATACCTCATTTATCCTTGTATCTGCTACCATCTCCACCTGAAACATTTGAATATTTCAGGGGTAAAACCCAAGTTAGATGATGAATCATCTAAGTAAGGGTACATAATGTTATGTCATGTGTGTATGCAATGTCTTACCTCATAGGTGTCAACTGCACCCCTCATGCTACCTACCATTTTAGTGGCCCCCTCTATCAAAGCCGAGGTGTATGGGTGCACCCTTGGTAAAGTAGCGATGCCAGTTTGTACTCCCTACGGCCTCAAATGCGAGTGATCAATGATATCAACGTGTATTTATGCATTTCATAGTCATGTCATGTATGCAGCCTAAGTGATGGATACATATCAGGGCATGTCAATATGATGAAAACATTTTCGAGAAACATAAACTACTTACAAACCAAGCATTTTCCATAAAACTAACTTTAATTAGAAAATACCACTTACCTTCTTAAGCTTATCGGGCTACCTCGAAATCCGTGCCTTAGCTCGATTTGCGTGCCAACCTCAAAATTTGCACGACTCTCTTCAACTTCAGGCTCAAAGTATCCTAATCACTATAATTATTTAAATAAACATTAAAACCTATTTTTCTATAATTTCTGGCATTTTCTTTAATTTTCTCTCTATTTCTTCCTATTTTTTCTCAATAAATCCAAATTACATATTTCTAAAATATTTCCTCAAATATTTCACTACGAGAATTCATAAAATAATATTCTGGAATTTCTGAAATTTTCTAAGAAATTTTACTTACCTTGACTTAGCATCTCTGACTTCCTCGGTATGCGTGCCCTATCCTTGAAACGCGTGCTTGGGCCGTTTTTCTCTCCAAAATTTTCAGGATATTATCGAAATATAATTTTCTATTTTTTAGAATTTTTCTAGAATTTTTTTCCATCATTTTCCCCTTTTTTTTCTTTTTCTTTTTCTTTCTTTTCTCTTTTTCTTTCTCTTCTTCCTCCCTTCTCCTTCTTCTTCCCTCGCACACCTGCAACTCCTCTGCCTCATCTCCTTCTTCTCTTTTCTTCTTTTCCTTTTTCTTTTCTTTCTTCTTTCTTTTCTTTCTTCTTTCTCTTCTTCTTTCTCTTCTTCTTCTTCTTCTTCTTCTTCTTCTTCTTCTTCTTCTTCTTCTTCTTCTTCTTCTTCTTCCCCACCATCTTCTTCCCCTGCTCTTTCTTTTAGCGGCCGAACCAGCACCGCCCTCGGCCGCCGCTACTGCCAACGCCTCCATGCGCTTCTGCCACCGGCCACCTCAGCCTCCTAGACCGCCCCACCAGCTCGCCCACCGCCCTGCTTCGCTTGGCCGCTGCGAGCCGCCATCGCGACAGCCTCCTCACCCAACTGCTGCAAGCTCGCGGCCATGGCTGCCGCCGCGAGCTTGCAGCCACTCTGGCCGCTTTCGGCCTTGCCAGCTAGTCTCGTCCGCACCACTTGCCTCGCCTTCCGTCGCAGCTGCTTGCTGCGTGTCGGCCATGGTTGCCGAACAGCAGCTTTGCTGCTGCTGCCATGGCCGATTTCAGCCCTCCCTCTCACACACACTCTCTCTCTCCCTTGCTTTGATGCTTCTCAATGGCCAAACTCCCTGCCTATTTATAGGCAACGTCCACCCTCAACTCCTCTGGCCACTTCTCTTAGCATGAAAATCACGCCGTTTGCAGAAGATTTGCAGAGGCATGGCCATAAAGATTTTGCAAGCTGGCCATCACGCACATCATTTAATATGAAAATCTCCACAAATCCTGCTGCGATATCCTTAAATCCCGCTGCCACAATCTCCCAATTTTCAGCCAAAAATCTCGGCCATTCACGCTCATATGCACGTGCATATATATATATATATATAACTATTTATTACACTTTAAATTAAGATAAATTATATATTAAACCCCAATTTTATCATAATATCACTTAGGTAATTTTCTTATTGCAACCATACCCTCAAACACTGATTAAACTTGCATTTTAATACCGAAAATCCATAATTAATAACTTAAATTTTACTCGATATAGATTATTTTTGCCCCAATAACCTTACTGGGCTGCCGATTCATCCCAAAACCACTGAAGGGTTGTTCGTTACGTAAAATCGAATCCCCCCTAGGGTTCCGTTAATTTTTCAGGAGTCTCCTACAACGATTCGATTTTTCAGCCTAAATGCCAGCTGTATTTTAGCTGTACCGAAAACTATTCCTGATTCAATTTCTTTCGATACCATAAATCCTATCTCGATACGCTCGTCGAGTCCATATAATTTTCCTTAGATAATTTCTCTCTGAGGCATTCCTTGCAGTCGATTCGGTATTAATAACTACTATCAAACCAATTTTTCGATATCCTAAACCCATCGAAATTACGTGGCAGCTCACACGAACATGGGGTATTACAGAAATTGCCTTAGAGGATCAGGAGAAAACCACATTCACATGTTTATTCGGGACATTTGCTTACAGACGAATGTCATTTGGTCTATACAATGCCCCTGCAACCTTTCAAAGATATATGATGAGTATTTTCAATGAATTGGTTGAGAATGTGGTAGAAGTCTTTATGGATGACTTCTCAGTGTATGGAGACAGTTTTGAGAGTTGCCTAGAAAATTTGAAAAAAAATCTAGTCCGGTGTAAAGAAACGAATTTAGTGTTAAATTGGGAGAAATGTCATTTCATGGTTACTCGATGAAGTGTCTTGGGACATATTGTTTCTTCCAGGGGTATTGAGGTTGATTAGTCCAAGGTTGAGTCAATTCAAAAATTACCCGCCCCAAGGAATGTGAGAGAGGTTAGGTCTTTTCTTGATCATGCTGGTTTTTATAGGCGATTTATAGCTTTATTCAGTGCCATAGCCAGACCTTTATGCCGCCTCTTAGCTTTTAACATACCTTTTGAGTGAAACGGTGAGTGTGAAGTTGCTTTTGAGAAGTTGAAGAAATCACTTGTTTCTGCACCTATCATTCATTCCCCTGATTGGTCCCTCCCGTTTGAACTTATGTGCGATGCTAGTGATTATGCGGTAGGAGCTGTGTTAGGGCAAAGGAATGATAAGAAACCTCATGTGATATACTATGCTATCAAAACTCTTAGTTGTTTCCTTATAATTCTCTCTTTGAGAATTGCTTTTGTTCTCTTTCATTTTCTTTATTGTTTTCTCTTGTGATCTTACTTCATTTCTTTATTCTTTTAAATTCTTATGTCATTTATTGTTAGTTTATTATTCACCGCCTAAATGGCCGGTTAATTTATGCCTTTAAATTTCTATAATTTTAATTCTTGTCATTTAATTGTTCATCGCCTAAATGGCCGGTTAGTTTCTACTATTTTAATTCCTGTCATTTAAATTCTGTTATTTAAATTATGTCATTTAAATTCCTATCAATTAATTTTCAAATAGAGATAAGTGGCTAAATTTAATCTTGGGTTAAGGCAAGGACAGTGTCCAACGCCAATGATTCCCAAAGAAAGTTGCGCTTTAAATGAGTAACATTAATTTAAACTTCAATATGAGTGTGTTTTGATTATTGAGAAATCACTAGGTTTGGATTGAAGCGTAAGCCTAACTTAGAGCTTTCATGTCACGCATAAAAGTTACTAGAACTGGAAACGCTATCATACCCAAACCCGGATAATTAATTTAATTATTTTGTGTATTAATTGTAATTAAATTTATGGTAGTTGCTTAAATTAGAATCCCGCATATCATGTATAGGGATTGTTTAAACTAGAACTATCATTATCTCTAATTGCATTTAATAACAAACCCTCATATCTGAAATTAAATTAATGTTGCTAATCTTTTATGCTAAAATTTGGGAATCAACGGGTTAGCGCTGAAATTGTCTTAACTCAAGTACTATCTAATTTCATATTTTCACGTTCAGTATTTATTTCAACTTCTGCCTTACTTTATTTTCTAGTATTTGTTATCTAAAAAACCATAAAAAAATCTTGTTATCAATCCATCTAAATACGTGTACGTGTGTGTGACATTCTTTTTCTTTTGCCATAAATAAATCTCTCAGTAGACGACCTGGATTCATCCAGAAAGTATAAATTTAAAATTGGACTACAACTGCACTCGTACACTGACGAGTATAAACCACTCGCCTAAATAAAGAAAAAAATATAAAATTTTTATTGTGTTTTGTTTTGTGTTTTAATTGCAGGGTAAGAGTGCAGCCACCTGCCAACTTGTCGATACTCTGCATCTTTTTACTATCTTACTTACTTGAGCTTCCACTACAAGAAAACAACTATTTAGAGATGATTTTTTTTACATGAATTTTTCCGTCTCAGATTAGAGACAGATTTGAGACGGATTTTTTAGAGACGGATTTAGAGATAGAAAAAAATTCGTCTCTAATTCGGGACGGATTCAAGGACGGGAAAAACTCTATCTCTAATTTGAGACGAATTTTTTTCGTCTCAAGGATTTAGAGAAGGATTTTCCCTTTAAAATTATAAATATATAAATTAATATATTTCATGTGCTTAAAATATAAAATAAAGTATATATATATATATGTAAACTAAATGTATAAAAATTTATTAATTATAATATATATTAAATATATAATAAATAATTATTTATAATATTTTTTAAATGTATACAAAATGAAAAAAAAATGGAGTTGAGAGAGAGAAAAGGGCACTTTCCTATTTTACATACGGAGTAATTAGTACATGAATTATATTTTATTTAATGTGAAAAAATATACTAAAATTTTGATTAAATTATACTAAAATTATATTTTATTTTATCTAACATAATCATAATGTACATTTTTCTATATAATATATAATAATTTCTATATATATATATATAGTATATATCAAACATGACTTTGATTAATAATATATTTAGTATTATCTTTGTGAAATATTAATTCATTCAATAGTATAACTAATATACTATTCGGTACTTAATTAATTTATCTACATTGTGTTTGATTAATCAATAAATATATGAATTAACTTAAATTTGAAGTTTAAAAATATAATATAAATTTATTTTAATATAAATGAGTTAAAAATATTTTTTGAAATTGAATAAAAATATAAATCAAATTATATATTAAAGTTAATATTTCATCGTCTTATAAAGTGATACATATATGATCCTGGTATAACACATTAATTAATCATAAGAGTCATATATAAATAATATAAAAATGTATAGATAATATAAAAATAGTAAATTTAAAATTAAATATATATATATATATAAATGTTAACTTAATTCAATACATTTTTTAAATTGAAATATATATTAAATGTATAATAATTTACTATTGGTACTGTACTCATTGTTTTCTTTTATGTTACAATTTTGATTATTTCAATTATAATTACAATTCATTTAATAATCTTATGAGCCGATGAAATAAAAAAACTATATGAGCATAAAAGAGATAATTATTTTTTTTCTGTATAATAGAATTATAATTAATTATTCGTTGGATTTATTTGGATTATAACATAAATATGTTTTTTCTTTCCTCTGAGTTAGCACATAGAATAGAAACATCGAAAGTTTCATACTTATTAGATTAAGTGTTTGGTGACCTTCTAGGTTACCCGAAAGTCATTAAATATCTCATCCCTTGTAATCTCAGAGCGATTGGGCTAGCCTATTAACATTAAAAATATAACACTTTAATTAATCATAAGAGTCATATATAAATAATATAAAAATGTATAGATAATATAAAAAATAGTAAATTTAAAATTAAATATATATATATATATATAAATGTTAACTTAATTCAATACATTTTTTAAATTGAAATATATATTAAATGTATAATAATTTACTATTGGTACTATACTCATTGTTTTCTTTTATGTTACAATTTTGATTATTTCAATTATAATTACAATTCATTTAATAATCTTATGAGTCGATGAAATAAAAAAACTATATGAGCATAAAAGAGATAATTATTTTTTTTCTGTATAATAGAATTATAATTAATTATTCGTTGGATTTATTTGGATTATAACATAAATATGTTTTTTCTTTCCTCTGAGTTAGCACATAGAATAGAAACATCGAAAGTTTCATACTTATTAGATTAAGTGTCTGGTGACCTTCTAGGTTACCCAAAAGTCATTAAATATCTCATCCCTTGTAATCTCAGAGCGATTGGGCTAGCCTATTAACATTAAAAATATAACACTTTAATTAATCATAAGAGTTGTATGTAAATAATATAAAATGTAAAGATAATACAGAAAAATGTTAATATAAAATTATATAAAATTAAATATATATAAATAAAAATTAATTCTAAAAAATATTTTAAATTAAAATATATATTAAATATATAATAATTTACTATTGGTATTATACTCATTGTTTCTATTTTTAAACTATATAAATATACTTTGAGTTTTGTGATAACATTTTGAATTTAGATTAACAATATATATATCAAACATAACATAAATACACTTTAAAATTACTTTTAACTTAAATTAATAATTTGTATATTTTAGTAGTTAAAATTTAAAATTAAAAATCTACATTTATATTTTTAAACATAACATAAATATACTTTTTTCTTTTCCTTAATTTGTGCGTCAAACTCTTCATTTTTTTTTGTTGATCATCGCTTCACCTCTTTGTAAAACAGTCACATACATTTTTAAATAAATATTATTTTGAACCAATAATTTAAATTATTTTACTATCATAAATTATAATGTAAATTATTTAATATTTGTAATAATTTAAATTATTTGATCAGTTTCCATAATCATAAATTATTTTATTTTTATCATAATCATAATTATTAATATTATTTTCATATATTATTTTGTTTTTATTTAACAACTTTATATTTTAACCAACAAAATAATAAAAAAACAAAAATGAAAGCGGGATATGCCCCGACTCTTTCCCTTGCAAATCCCCAACCCTCCTTTATCCCTCTCTCTTTCTCCTCCCCCTCTCTCGTCTTTCTCTCTCTCTGCTTGTCATCGATGCAGCCACCATCCGTCGCCAATGCCTCCATCTCTCTCTCTCTCTCTCCCCTCTTTCTGTCTCTCATTCTCACCACGGTCGTTCTGTCCTCCATCGCTCAGTGAGTGACCGCCCCTCTCGCTCTCGCCATCAGTCTCTCACTCTCGCCATCTGTCCAATCCTCCATCTCGCTATAGATTTGCCCATCGAGAGCGTGTCATCGATCTTGCTCTCTTGGTGGCCGTCGTTGGGCCTCTTCGGTGAGGTGCCCCTGTCACTCTCGCTCTCGTCGTCGGTGGGTATATATCTCCGGTGAGGCTGCTTTTTTGTTTTGATTTGTTGATTTTTGTTGGGATTGACTCTAGTTTGCTGCAAAATGGGCTAATATTGACTGGTCGTGTGTAATTTTTTGGTTTTTGCCTCTATTATTTTACACTAGCTGGTGACTTTAGTCGTAACCATTTTTGTAACGCTCCGCTTTCCCGGGCGCGTTATAATTGGGACAATTCTGGGATAAATTTTTATTTTATTTTTTTTTTCAAACACTAAATCTAAACCACATCATTTCTCGGTCCCAGAATTCCCATTCATTAATCTCGAAAGAGAATCACTATACACATCAAATGCGGAAGCAAAGATCGAAACCTGATATCTTAACATTAATCATAAATAAATTCTTACATTTTCAACATTCCTCAAAACGTTCAAAATCTAAGGTAGTAGAACTTAAATACAGGGACTACGTTACATACATTTCATTTCTCATGCACTCTGTTAAGTGCCATTTCATGCCTCATTTATCCTCGTATCTGCTACAATCTCCACCTGGAACGTTTGAATATTCCAGAGGCAAAACTCAAGTTAGATGATGAATCATCTAAGTAAGGGTACAGAAAACATATTTCGTGTATGAATGCAATGTCTTTCATCGTAAGTGTCAACTGCACCCCTCATGCTACCTACCATTTTTGCGGCCCCCTCTTTCGAAGCCGAGGTGTATGGGTGCACCCTTGGTAAAGTAGCGGTGCCAGTTCGTACTCCCTACGGCCTCAAATGCGAGTGATCAATGATATCAACGTGTATTTATGCATTTCATAGTCATGTCATGTATGCAGCCTAAGTGATTGATACATATCAGGGCATGTCAATATGATGAAAACATTTTCGAGAAACATAAACTACTTACAAACCAAGCATTTTCCATAAAACTAACTTTAATTAGAAAATACCACTTACCTTCTCAAGCTTATCGGGCTACCTCGAAATTTGTGCCTTAGCTCGATTTGCGTGCCAACCTCAAAATTTGTACGAGTTTCTTCAACTTCATCCTCAAAGTATCATAATCACCATAATTATTTAAATAAATATTAAAACCTATTTTTCCATAATTTCTGGCATTTTCTATAATTTTCTCTTTATTTGTTCCTATTTTTCCTCAATAATTCCAAATTAAATATTTCTAAAAATATTTTCTCAAATATTTCACTACTACAATTCATAAAATAATATTTTGAAATTTTTGAAATTTTCTAGAGAATTTTACTCACCTTGACTTAGCATCTCTGACTTCCTCGGTATGCGTGCCATATTCCCGAAACGTGTGCTCAGGCTGTTTTTCATGCCAAACTCTCCGGGATATTACCGAAACATAATTTCCTATTTTTTCGTGATTTTTCAAGATTTTTCCCAATTTTTCCTTTTTTTTTTTCTTTTCTTTCTTTTCTTTTTCTTTTCTTTTTTCTTTTTTCTTCTTCTCCTTCTCTCTTTCTTCCTCCCTCTTTTGCTTCTTTTTTCTTCTGCCATGGACGTGCACGGACAGCTCCGCCGTCCCTCCTTCCCACCCCCGCAGGCCACCGTGATCGCCGTTGACGGCCTCCCCGGCCACTGCCGCACCCACCGCCCCGCTGCTGGCAGCCGCACACGACCGCTGTTGGCCGCACTCGCTCCGCTCGGCTGCCTCTGAGCCGTTGTTGGCTACTTCCAACGCCACTGGTCACTTCCCGTCCCGTCGCCGCACCAACCTCTTCATCGCGTTGCTACTCCGACGGCTCCTCTGTTCTTCTCGGTGCTTCCATGGCTGCGGCCATGACTGCTCCAGCACCTTACATGGCCGAATTCGGCGCCCCCTCCCCCCCTCTCTCCATCTCGCATTGCCCTCGACCCTCACTTCCTTTCTATCTCTCTCTCAATCCCAAGATCCCGCACCGCCTCTCCTTCTCATCTCCCCTTCCTTTTATAGCCAATTTCCCTGCCTTTCGCCCATCTCACTTTGCGTGAGAAACCTTCCAAAACTTGCGGGGCATGGCTACAATCTTGCAGGGTAAGCTTTGGGTGGCAGAGGCGTGGTTGATCTGGAGTTTGCAGGGCATGGGAGAAAGTTACAAAGGCATGGAGGAGATTTGCAGATTTTTTTTTACAGAGGCGCCTACGCACATACATATTAATATATAATTATATATTATACTAATTTATTACACATTTAATGCATTCAAATCTTTTCTCTTGCAGGATTATTCCTCAAATTTAGCTTCCAATCTTGGCCATCAAAATCTCACTGAGGCTACCATTCACGCGCACACAGCCACACCCACATATATATATATACTATATATATTATATATTACATTTAATATATATAAAAATTATGTATTAACCCCAAATAATTCTCTAATTATAATAATATCCTCAAACACTAAATTAATTGACATTACGATACCAAAAACAAAATTAATAACTTTAAAGTTACTTGATAATGCCGATTTCACCCCAGTGTCCTCACCGGACTATTGTTTCATCCCGAAACCACTTAAGGGTTGATTCTTACGCAAAACCGGAGCCCCCTAGGGTTCCGTTGATTTTTGATTTTTTGGGAGTCTCCTATGACGATTCGATTTTGCAGCCAAAATAACAGCTGTATTTTAGCTGTACCGAAAACTGTTCTCGATCCGATTTCTTTTGATACCATAAATCCTATTTCGGAACGTATATCGAGACCATATCATTTTTCTTAGACAATTTCACTCTGAGGCATTCCCTGCAGTTGATTCGGTACCTGAAATTGCTATAAAATCTATTTTTCGATATTCTAAACTCATCGAAATTACGTGTCAACCTTATCTACACATGGGGTATTACAATTTTCAATATAGAAACAAGAATATAAAGTGGCTCTTAGGAAGTATCGTAAAGCTTTGCGCTACCTGGATGTATGTTGGGAGAAGGATGAAATAGATCAAGGTGAGCCATTTAGTTTGCCCATTATTTCTCTGTTTGATTGTAGTAACTAGGAATGGCACTTATCAAAAAACCATAAAAGTAACTAGAAATGGTAATGTTATCATGTGGCTGAGATTATCTTTGTTTTGTACAGAGAAAAGCTCATGCTTGAGGAAGACAAAGTCTCAGATTTTTACAAATAGCTCTGTAAGTATTTGATTTTCTTTTTCTAGTTGATGAAACTACTAATTTTTTTATCAAAATTTTCACTATGAGTTTAGTCATAGCTCTATAAGTATTTGACTTGCTTATTTGCAAAATAATATTGTAATAGTAGATTGGTAACATTCAATTTTGCATATTGTATTTCTGCAATATATTAAGTTGGTTTTCCTCAGTTTATTTATTCTGTACTACATGTATATATTTATCTGGTATTACCTTTTTCTTCCTACTTGTAGTTATAATAAGACTTCAGGGAGTGGGATCAATAATGCCTACAAGACCTTCTATTGAAGCTAGCCCATAATTTTACGACACTGATTTCCAAACCTTTTACAGATTATTCCATTTCTAAATAAGATAGACTATGTTTATATTTAGTTTGTGACTGCACTCTCACCCTGCAATTAAAACACAATAAAAACAAATCATAATAAAACTTTTATATTTTTTTTATTTTAGTGAGAGGTTTATACTCGCCAGTGTACGAGTCCAGTTGTAGTCCAAATTTAAATTTATATTTTCTGGATGAATCCAGGTCGTCCACTGAGAGATTTATTTATGGCAAAAGAAAAAGAATGTCACACACACGCACACGCATTTGGACAAATTGGCAACAAGGTTTTTTTATGAGTTTTTTTAGACAACAGATACTAGAAAATAAAGTAAGGCAGAAATTGAAATAAACATTAAACGTAAAAATATGAATTTGGATAGTGCTTGAGTTAAGACAATTTCAGTACCAACCCGTTGATTCCCAAATTTTAACATAAAAAATTAGCAACATTAATTTAATTTCAGATATGAGGGTTTGTTATTAAATGCAATTAGAGATGATGATAGTTCTAGGTTAAGCAATCCCCATACATGATATGCGGGATTCTAATTTAAGCAACTACCATAAATCCAATTACAATTAATATACAAAACAACTAAATTAATCATCCGGGTTTGGGTATGATAGCGTTTTCAGTTCTAGTAACTCTCATACATGGCATGAAAGCTCTAAGTTAGGCTTACGCTCCAATCCAAACCTAGTGATTTTTTAATAATTAATACACACTCATACTGAAATTTAAATTAATGTTACTTATTTAAAGCGCAGCTTTCTTTGGGAATCATTGGCATTGGACACTGTCCTTGCCTTAACCCAAGATTAGATTTAACTACTCATTTTTATTTGAAAGTTAATTGACAGAAATTTAAATGACGTAATTTAAATAACAGAATTTAAATGACAAGAAATTTAAAGGTATAAACTAACCGGCCATTTAGGCGGTGAATAATTAAATAACAAGAATTAAAATTGCAGAAATTTAAAGGCATAAACTAACCGTCCATTTAGGCGGTGAATAATTAAATGACAAGAATTAAAATTGCAGAAATGTAAAGGCACAAATTAACCGGCCATTTAGGCGGTGAATAATAAAGTAATAATAAATGACATAAGAATTTAAAAGAAGAAAGAAAAAAAATAAGATTATAAGAGAAAGTACTAAAGAAAATGAGAAAGAACAAGAACAATTCTCAAAGAGAGAATTATAAGGAAACAACTAAACTTTTATTCAAGAATAATAATCACACTTACAAATGCAATCAAGTGAGCTATTTATAGGCCACAAGATGCAATACAAACCACACAATTTCAATTATTCAATTAGACATAATTATATCTAATGGGCACTCACACACTTAAAGTTAAATGGATTTTAGCTATAATACACACCTAATATTAAATGGATTTTAGCTAAAATACATACCTAATAAAGCACTCATAAAGTTAAATGGATTTTAGCTATAACATTCACCTAATAGTTAAATGGATTTTAGCTAAAAAACACACCTAATAAAGCTCTCACATAAAAAATAAAAATAGATTTCTATAAATTGGTTTTTAATCTTCATTAGGATTAAAAATAATCCTTGGGCCTTCTCAAAATAATATTTTCCATGGGTTGTTCAAATTGGGCCTTAATTCTTCATGGGCTTGAATTCTTCATGGACTTGATTTCTTCATGGATTTGAATTCTTCATGGACTTTAAGTCTTCATGGGCTTGAATTCTTCATGCCTAAAAAAAATAATAATAATAATTTAATGTTATTAATAAATTATATATTATATATATGTATTACACATGGCACATATATATATTAGATTATATTATATATATATATTACATGCATGCATATAATGATGTATATGTATTATATATAATTTTATATATTATTATTATTATTATTAAATTTTACTTTAAAATTTCATTTCATTCATTTTTCAATTTAAACTTGCATATAACCATAAAATATATATTAATATCTAATTTAAACCATTTTTAAGATCAAAAGAAGGGTATAATTATAACAAAAATTTTACAAAATTAACCACTAATCATACCCCCCAACTTAAACATTGCTAGTCCCTTAGCAATCAGATTATACACATGCCAAGCTTTAATAACTGTATGAATGTAAAAATTTCAAATTCGAAACCGAAATGCATAAAATTGAATAAATAATTTAGCATTCTAAATCAGATTTTTGGTTAAAGGTCATATAATCTCAGGAATGGAAATTAGGATAACCAACACACAGACTTACTCCCTCGAAGTTTTGACTTCAAATCTTACTATGGATTTTCTCTCCAATAAAAAGGATTCCTCAGGTGTACACACAAGGGGGTGCACCGTTATAAGAGTAAATGCAGAACAAGTTCAAAACTCGGTGCCATCCCAAATACAAGGAACGTATTTTCATGAAAGAACAGGGAAATTGACATAGCTTCATGATTGGAATAATGCTCTAGACGAGTAACTTCTGAATTTAAACATGATTCCCTACTCCAAACTCGAATTCTGAGATCACATGATTTATAACATCAACAGGGACCAGACTGGTTGTAATGGGGCTATAAGGTTAATACGGGTTGTCAAAGAAAATGTAGAGTGTGCAAAGGGTGTGTCGGGATTTTTTTTTTTTTTTTTTTTTTAGCATTTATTTTGAAACAGTTATGCTGAATAGCTAAGAGAATTTGCCTTTTTTTTTTTTTTTTTCTTTTTCTTCTTTTTTTTCTCTTTTTTTTTCTTTTTCTCTTTAAATATGAAAATAGAAAGACAGATTAATTCCCAAAATCACACCAGGTTGGATAAAATTCATATGGTTATGGGTTAACCGAGAGTAACGAAAGAAATTGTACTACAAATGGCTCAAATGGGATAGCAAGGGAGGTTAATTTAAAGAAAGAAAAAGGTTTAATAGGCTCAAACTGAAAGAAATTGATCCCCCTATCATGGTTCTCAGTCATCTAAGTCAAAGTTTGAAACCAGTCAAATTCATCCGCTATCATACTAGACATTCAAAGCGAATTAATATTTTGAAGCCATTGAAAAGATAAGATAAACAAGAGAGCATATTTAGAGTAAGTGTTATTTCACTCAGAATTAATGGTTATTAGGCTCAAACACTTACTTGGGTAATAGTCTCCACTTCTGTTGAGGGATCATACAATGTACTAATCAGCTAATTACTGTTACCTTTGACTTTATGACCGATAACCAATTTTTAAATTTTGAATCCCCGATGAATGCAAATTACTTATTCTAATGCATATACGTTTTCAAATAAGAAATCAATACATCCATGTTTCGTATTGCAAACTTAACCAGCTATCAGTGCATAACCTCAAAACTTTAGGAATAGCATTATTTAAAACACATTTTTTTTTTAATAAGAGCAGATAAAGATAATCAATTCACACAAGACAACAAACTAGCAATAGCAAACTCACAGTTAAATATGAACCAAATAATTCATGAATAGACCTTACACCCCCCAACTTGAATTGCAGTAATAAATCAGGGTTGTTAGGAATACCTGTAACTTCACAAGTCCATAGATTTGCTGTGAACTGCTAAAACTTAAACAACAAATGAGCACACCATATATATATATATATATTTATATTTTCACACCAAAATAAAAATTTCATGCAAGTCATAAGATAAGCAAAATGCGTCTCAAGAGTACAAAAATTACTCCTTACTCAGCCACCTTATCATAGACTTTGCTAACAACATTCCACAGTTTTGTTTTTTTGTTTTTTTTTTTTTTTGTTTTTTTTTTAAAGAACACAACCAAGAAAAATCCTGCAAGGTGTACAATAACTAGATGCGTCTCAAGAGTACAAAAAGTACTCCTTACTCAGCCATCTTAATAAAGAGCATTTCTCACAGTGATAAATCTAAATTAATCGGACCCCTTTGGCGCTTGTTACTAATTGCCTTAGACCAGTCTATCCGAGGCTCATGAGGATCGTACTGTGGAACATAAGCATGTAATTTCTCTAGCAGCTTATCAATGGTGGATGCAGAAATGAGAATCTTTCTTGCTGAACGAGAAATGAACTGTTGGTCCACAGCCTGATCAAGAAAAGAGAGTAACCCATCGAAAAAATGGTTAACATTTAAAAGTCCAATGGGTTTGGTATGGAGATTACTCTTGGCCCAGGAGATTATACAAAAGATTTCTTCAAGTGTTCCAAAACCTCCTGGTAAAGCAATGAAGGCATCTGACTGATAAATCTTACAAGCCATGCGCTCAGACATAGAAGTCGTTTCTATAAGTTGACCGCGTGTAATCCCGGAAATATGTGGTTCAGCTAAAGGGATTGGCATTACACCTACCACAGATGAATTTCCAAAATGTACAGCTTGTGAAACATAACCATTCAATCCACGACTCCCCCCCCCCATATACCAAATTAATTTTTTTCTCTCCTAATTTTTTACCAAGTTCGCTCGCTGCAAGTGCGTAACAAATATCGCTCCCAAGTTGAGAGCCACAAAGTACACATATGGTATTGATTCGACGAACTAACTGGCCTTCCATGTTTGTTCCTTTTGTATGTCCTGAAAAGAAGTTTGGCTATCAAAAGTAGCTATACAACAATTCAACAAGAAATAAATACAAACAAAAATCATGCGTATGTATAAGTAGTTGTGATTGTGGCTCACATCTTCCTCTGGTTTTACGTCCAGAAACGGCTTAAACACTTTCTATGAAGCGGGGATAAGCTTCCCATCCAATTTTCTTATAGATTGGCAAACAGGGTCGTTTTTAGTCAGATTCCCAAGACTATAGCGTTGGTGGTCACTTCTGAACTGGGTCCATAAAGCAAGAAGTTCTCTTTGCACTATTCCACATGGATGCGTCTCAAGAGTCAATCGGATATCATCCAGAGACTCCTTACTCAGTCCATCCTTTATGAAACTAATTTTATCTTCTCGATTTATGGACGTAAACCCCACAGATTTGCATCGTGTGTTACAAGTCCATCGAGCACATTTGTAACAACCATTCACTCTTTTCGCTCTTCTTTTCTTCGCAAAACTACTCTTCCCTAAGCCTGGAAAATGCTTAAAACTAGGTGAAGTTTCACCAGCTAATCGAACTTTTGCTTCGATCAGCCAACGAATATCTTCAGGGATGTTATTAAGCATCAACAACCTAAGTCTTTCACA
The DNA here is from genome assembly GCF_014633365.1 of Diospyros lotus. NCBI lineage: Eukaryota > Viridiplantae > Streptophyta > Magnoliopsida > Ericales > Ebenaceae > Diospyros > Diospyros lotus. Next base: position 37,720,777 of record NC_068350.1, on the reverse strand, counting down.
CCTAGCAACATAAATTTTTTTCAAATCATTCTGCGGGAGAGATGGATAGTACTTGTGAATTTTTGAGAGATAAAGATCCATTTTTTTTATTTTTTAAAAAAAATTATACTAAGAAGAAAGTAAAGAACTATAAACTTTACAAAAGGGATGAGAGTACCTGATCGGAGAATAACACAAAGGAGAGAAGATTGAGCTCAAGAGGGGTGACTTGCCTCATACAGATATGGAGTCTCTTATAGAGCAATGGGCATCACTATTCTACACTCGACTCGAGGCATGCCATAATTGCACCGTCAGACTTGACGTCGTTTAGCGTCTTATTTTTCAACATTTGGCAGTGTGCCTTTTTTTTTTTTCAACGCTCGGCGCCTCTGTTTTCAACATTTGGCAGTGTGCCTTCTTTCTTTATAGGGCAGTGTGATTGCACTGCCCAAGAAAAGATGGCTACCACCAGCGTCAATTCTGTCTCTCTCAATTCAATTTTTTTTTTTTAATTAATTTTGTTTTAATTTTTGTTTTTTTTATTTTTTTTTAGGTAAAATTTTGTAGACACCTTACCCCCTAACTTAAATTGCGTATTGTCCTCAATTGGCAATAAAAGGATAGAAGATAGGCATACCTGGCGGTCTTCAATACATAAACTCGTATGGAGAAATTTTATTTAGACTGCACATAGAGAAACACTAGTTAAGTAATGCAGAAAAGGAACAACTTATATGTATATATAAAATTATTTTATTATATTTTTATTTATTTTTTTTTAGATTTTTTTTTTCTTTTCTTCCAATTAAGGATCAAATGAGTGATTGCCCACCTAATCGTATAATATCTCCCATTCACTACACCACTTTTAAAGTTATTTTCAAAATTATATAAATTGATTTTTCTCATGAATGCACATATATATTTTGAAAATATATCGTCCGGAGGTGTTGGTTTTATTATATCCGCGTATGGCACATTAATTTGCACAAACATCTCACACGTGTTTGGTTTAATTTGATCCTCAATAATATCGACTAACCTAAAAGATAGAAATTGAGGGGTAAATGTGGATAAACTTATTATTTTTTCACATTTTGGCTCTCGAATTTTATCCTCTTCTTCCTCCCAAGTTTCTTCTTTTCTTACATCATTTTGGTCTCTTTTTTTTTTCAAGGCTTCATTGACATCTACCTCACTGTGATCAACCACTCTCTCTTCTTGCACCAAAGGGTGTACTGTCCTAGGGGCATCAAGTTTCTCAATTATTTCTCCATTCCTTAAGACAGACACTCCTATGTCCTGCTCCTGACTTTCACTTTTGATGATGGGTTTTATTAATGGGATTTGGAGTGAGTTGGGATGGACAGGCTCTGACATGCTCAAAGTCTGTGTTAGCTGTGTCAATTGGTTCCTAATGTCCTCTGTAACTCTAATGGTATGTTCTTGACATTTGGACATTTGTGTAAAAATTTCCATTTGGCCTTGCATAAATAGATTGAAGGTATCTTCTAATGAACTCCCATGAGGGGGTTGATATGCATCGAATGTAGACCCTTCATTCGTTTGAAATGATTGAGGCTGGGAAAGGAAGTGCTCATGTGGTTGGGCTACAAAATCATTTTCCCATGAGAAATTTGGATGAAAGTGTGAATTAAGGTGATATGCATCAAAGTCCGAATGGTAGTTTTCCTCATGGTTCTGGTAATACATTCTCTCATAGTTGTGTGTGTGTGTGTAATTGGATTGACCATACAATATCTCCTTAAAAGCAGGTATTATAGGGCAGTCATCCGTTAAATGAGCTGAAGTCTCACACAAAGCACACCAAACCTCAATTTCATGGTAAGTAGGTAACAAATGGGTAGTGTCTGGTTGCAAATCAAAAGTGGTTTGCCTAAGAGGGTATAGATAATCCTTAAGAGGTCTAGACAAATCAGATTCAAAATGATAATTTTCATCATGATAAGTATCTTGTGCAGACAGATTGTAGTAATTTTGAGACATGAGTGTAAAGTTGACAATCCAATTGAAGGTAAAGACTCAAAATGATATGAAAATACTGTTTCAAAATTCTACCTGATCTCAGTCTCATATACAATGCACAAACAAAAATAAAGTAAAAGAGAAATAGAGTTACCGATTTTATCAAGAGATGCTTATTCTTTTATTTTATTTTTATTTTTTTTTCTTTTTGTTTTTGCCTTAATCTCCCCGGCAACGGCGCCAAAATTTGACTGCACTCTCACCCTGCAATTAAAACACAATAAAAACAAATCATAATAAAACTTTTATATTTTTTTTATTTTAGTGAGAGGTTTATACTCGCCAGTGTACGAGTCCAGTTGTAGTCCAAATTTAAATTTATATTTTCTGGATGAATCCAGGTCGTCCACTGAGAGATTTATTTATGGCAAAAGAAAAAGAATGTCACACACACGCACATGCATTTGGACAAATTGGCAACAAGGTTTTTTTATGAGTTTTTTTAGACAACAGATACTAGAAAATAAAGTAAGGCAGAAATTGAAATAAACATTAAACGTAAAAATATGAATTTGGATAGTGCTTGAGTTAAGACAATTTCAGTACCAACCCGTTGATTCCCAAATTTTAACATAAAAAATTAGCAACATTAATTTAATTTCAGATATGAGGGTTTGTTATTAAATGCAATTAGAGATGATGATAGTTCTAGGTTAAGCAATCCCCATACATGATATGCGGGATTCTAATTTAAGCAACTACCATAAATCCAATTACAATTAATATACAAAACAACTAAATTAATCATCCGGGTTTGGGTATGATAGCGTTTTCAGTTCTAGTAACTCTCATACATGGCATGAAAGCTCTAAGTTAGGCTTACGCTCCAATCCAAACCTAGTGATTTTTTAATAATTAATACACACTCATACTGAAATTTAAATTAATGTTACTTATTTAAAGCGCAGCTTTCTTTGGGAATCATTGGCATTGGACACTGTCCTTGCCTTAACCCAAGATTAGATTTAACTACTCATTTTTATTTGAAAGTTAATTGACAGAAATTTAAATGACGTAATTTAAATAACAGAATTTAAATGACAAGAAATTTAAAGGTATAAACTAACCGGCCATTTAGGCGGTGAATAATTAAATAACAAGAATTAAAATTGCAGAAATTTAAAGGCATAAACTAACCGTCCATTTAGGCGGTGAATAATTAAATGACAAGAATTAAAATTGCAGAAATGTAAAGGCACAAATTAACCGGCCATTTAGGCGGTGAATAATAAAGTAATAATAAATGACATAAGAATTTAAAAGAAGAAAGAAAAAAAATAAGATTATAAGAGAAAGTACTAAAGAAAATGAGAAAGAACAAGAACAATTCTCAAAGAGAGAATTATAAGGAAACAACTAAACTTTTATTCAAGAATAATAATCACACTTACAAATGCAATCAAGTGAGCTATTTATAGGCCACAAGATGCAATACAAACCACACAATTTCAATTATTCAATTAGACATAATTATATCTAATGGGCACTCACACACTTAAAGTTAAATGGATTTTAGCTATAATACACACCTAATATTAAATGGATTTTAGCTAAAATACATACCTAATAAAGCACTCATAAAGTTAAATGGATTTTAGCTATAACATTCACCTAATAGTTAAATGGATTTTAGCTAAAAAACACACCTAATAAAGCTCTCACATAAAAAATAAAAATAGATTTCTATAAATTGGTTTTTAATCTTCATTAGGATTAAAAATAATCCTTGGGCCTTCTCAAAATAATATTTTCCATGGGTTGTTCAAATTGGGCCTTAATTCTTCATGGGCTTGAATTCTTCATGGACTTGATTTCTTCATGGATTTGAATTCTTCATGGACTTTAATTCTTCATGGGCTTGAATTCTTCATGCCTAAAAAAAATAATAATAATAATTTAATGTTATTAATAAATTATATATTATATATATGTATTACACATGGCACATATATATATTAGATTATATTATATATATATATATTACATGCATGCATATAATGATGTATATGTATTATATATAATTTTATATATTATTATTATTATTATTAAATTTTACTTTAAAATTTCATTTCATTCATTTTTCAATTTAAACTTGCATATAACCATAAAATATATATTAATATCTAATTTAAACCATTTTTAAGATCAAAAGAAGGGTATAATTATAACAAAAATTTTACAAAATTAACCACTAATCAGTTTGTGTGAAACAAATTGTAATATTTGTCAATTGAACCTATGAAGTGCAAGTATTTTTCATTTTTTTCACCTGATAAGTAAGTGCATGGATCCTGTTCTTTTGAATGTATGTTCTCTAGGAATCAGGTTATACGCTTTATTTGTTTTGCTTTTATATTGCTAGTGTTTTGGGCACTTTGGATCTAACTCCAATGCCGCTTCAACTTGGGGTGAAAAATTCAGACCTATCACTATTTAGGTTCTTCAATTTAAGGGACTGAAGCTTTGCATACAGAAATATTACTTTGTTCATGTAGAGGTATATTTGAATTTGATGACATCATATCCGTCAACTAATATTCAAATGGTGGATGTTTAAAATTTTCTATGTACTCACTTTCTTCTATATCAGAAAATATGAAATTGCATGACTAATGATTTTCTAGTTTTTTTTTTTCGCATTTTGGGGCTAGGGCATTTCTTCCTTAGTTGTTCTGCATGTTGATCCTTATTTCTTGTCCTTCTGAGTTCTATCTAATAGGGTGCAACAATTGATTTCTATTTACATAACTTGTACATGAAGCATCATGATTGCTATCTTCAATGTGATTGAAGATTTATGAATATGAAAAGCCTTGTAGAAGTGTCTGTTTCATTTTGGTGCCCTCAAATTTAAAAGTAAGGTTGGTTAGTTTACTTTCAACTAGCATCATGATTGTTATCTTGCGTACAATTACCTCAAGGGAGCTACATGCACTGGTGCTGGAAATATTTATTTTCACTAGTATATTATCTGATTAGTTGTGTTTTTTAGTTCTTTCAATCGTGCTACCCAATTTTGTGTAATTGTTTGAAAATGACTTTCATTTGGGAAGCAAGGTGAATTTATTCTTCTGAAATAATTGTTCTATTGTTAGGAAATCTATCCTCTAACTGAGCAGAGTTTAACAAGACACTTATGCGAGTATACATTAGTTGTGTATTATTATATCTTATTATGCTTTAATAGCCTTATTGATAATACAAATTATTGCATGTATCCATGATGATTGCAGACTAACTTTCAGACACAACAACATGATGCATCATCACAAGTATCGGTAGTTGGCGCATCGAAAGGTAGTGATGCTGGTCACTCTCGTAGCCAGCTATTGATAAGACATCATTATGGTTGGAGTTTGCAGGCGTGAAGAAAAAGGGTCGATTGGATGGGGTAAGAAGAACATGTCATCCCTGGTTCTTACCATGTACTATCACCGTCGCCCCTGCCGTCAATCTCTTTGGCAAACCAAATTCAAGAATCTGTTAGGATAGCTATAGAACACATTCACCGACACTTGTTAGCCTTAGGTAGATTGTAGGACAATTCTTCAGTATCGCCACCCTCAAATCCTTCGGATCATTAGGATCTGTGTGGATTTATTGTAATGTAATGAATTTATTCTTATTATTTATGAACGATGTGTATTAATATATTATATTGGTTTATTATAATGTAATGAATTTATATTTATGTATGATTTTTAGTTTGTATATTGTGTTTATTAGGTTTAATTTTAAAATTTTTAAATAATATAAATTTTATTTTTAAAATTAAATTTAAATTAGAGATGGATTTTGAGATAGAAAAATCCGTCTCAAATTCGAGAATGATTTTGAGACAAAAAAATTTGTCTCTAATTTAAGACAGAAACATCCGTCTCTAATTTGAGACGAAAAAATCTGTCCCAAAATCCCTCTTAGATTTGAGACGGAAAAATCTATCTCTAATTGAGACGGAAAAAATCTGTCTCAAATCCGACTCAAAATCCATCTCAAATTTTGCGGGGGCAATTTTCCGATGGACCAAAATCCATCTCAAACTCAAAATTCGTCTCAAATTGACTATTTTCTTGTACTGTTCGGAGTGTTTGCATGGGCCAACCAGCCGGGGAAGCGCAACCTAAATCATACCACTTTCTTTTCTCCCTTTCGGGTTTATTGCATTAGTATGGGTCAACGAATCACAGTCAACCAATTCCAAACGTCGACATAACCCAATAACGATAATATTTCTCATCGTTAATAGTGTGAATAATTAACAACCGTATGATTTCTGTCGTTAAAAATAATTATTAGCGACCGAATTATAATTCAATAATGATAATATTTTTCATCGTTAATAATGTGAATAATTAACGACCGTATAATTCCTGTCGTTAAAAATAATTATTAGCGACTAAATTATAACCCAATAACGACAATATTTCTCGTTGTTAATAGTGAATAATTAATGATTGTATGATTCCTGTCGTTAAAAATAATTTTTTAACTACCAAAACACAAAATAATAACAACAGTGTTTCCTATCGTTAATAGTGTGAATAATTAGCGATTGTATAATTCTTGTCGTTAAAAAATATTATTTAGATACCAAAATATAATCAATAACAACAATATTTCTCGTTGTTAACAGTGTAAAAACGACGATTAATCATCAATGACGACGACATCCTGTTTTGATGTAAACCACCAAACGTATATATCATTATCCATATCAAATTGGAATAAAAATCATAAAATTAAATCTGTCATTCAACTAACTTCAAAATAATATGTGTTCAACAAAAATAAAAAGCATTATTATCCATTAACATTTATACACTAAAAGTAGTATCTATATAAGTGTTAATTTCCAACAAACTACACCAAAAAAGATGTTCAACTAAAAGCAACACTTTTACAACTGTATATACTATACAAAAATGTACACCAAAACACTATAGTCAAAGAATTGATTCAAATTATAGTCATGGAATTGTTCATGTAGTCCGAGACAGAAGTTGCTTACTTTAGAGTTATGTTGTCTCATTGACCTATAGAAAAAAATAAAACATAAAATTAGAGTCAAATATGTATTCATGTTTTCTTTATAAAAGATTAGAAATAAAATTAACAAAGCACAAAATGTCTCCATCACAAGCTACATAACATACAACCACTACAATACACTAAACACAACAAAATTTGACAAATACACTCTATAACCCAATAACAAAATTTGACAAACACAAATCATACTCCTCATTATATGCATAAGGGTGTGATTACACAAATCAAGCTTGAGTAATTAGAATGGGCTTAAACTTTGAGAATATCAAGTTTTAAAATTCTACCTCTTTTGGGAGAATGGAACTTGTAAACATACATATACATCTCTACTATCATAATCCAATGTACCAAAACTGTATCACATTATAAATTTTTCAAGAATTGGTCCACAATAAATACCATTGCATAATTAACAGAAAATAAACTATCCTAATTAACATATGTACTTATTGGGTCCACAAGAAACTATAGCTAATATTAATATTCACCAAATTGGATCCAAAAAAAGGCCATGAAGTTGGATGTAATAAAGAAATATATATTACTTGAGTAGGTTGAGATGTAGAAGGCTGATCTTTAACTCCTAGATTGCATGAATTTCTTAAATGCAAAATACATATACACACAGAATATATATACACGCAAACTACATATACACACACAGAATATATATATATATATACATATACCTTATTTGAGGCGACAAAAGTGGAGGCAGATCTGAGCGGGGGACACAGAGGCGAAGCCAGATCGAGTTGGAGGCGGCGACAACCAAAGGTGTAGGCAACGAATGGGTCGACGGCGGGAGTACTTCACAGAGAGAGAGTTAGGGTTAGATTTAGGGATTTGCCGGTTTGGGGAAGAAGAAGGGGAGAGGGAGAGAGAGATACAGCGAGAGTAGTTCCCGCCCACGTTACATATGTTTTTTTTTAAATATTTATTTGTTAAATAAAAATAAAATAATTTATATAAATAATATTATTAATTATTTAATTGATAAAAATGAAATAATTTATGATTATGATAACTAATAAAATAATAAATTAAAATATGGTAATAAAATAATTTAAATTATTGCATCAAATTAATATTTATTTAAAAATATAATTATATTATAAATCTAATAATTAAAATAAATTAATTAGTTGTATATATTGTATTATTATAATAATTATAATAAATTAATTAGTTTGATAAATTAATTATTATAAGTAGTACTTAAATTTTAATAATTTTTTTTATTATTCCTAAAAATTTTAGTCAATAACGACGAAAAAATGGTTTATTAACAATGACTTATTTAGCATGTCGTTAAAATTTATCTTATAACGACATGATTTATATTTAGTCGTTAATAATACTATATTAACTACCAAAATTAATCCCGTCGTTAGATTTTGGTCGTTAATAACTCTTTTTTTTTTAGTGATACCGTTTGACTAAAGAGAAGCATATGAGGTCTACTCGCTCCAAGTTACTAAGTAGGCGACAAACCTAAGAAAGTGAGATCAAGTGACAGCAAAGCCACTCTACATAACATCATGTACAAAGTTAGAGCTAGGATCCAAAGAGAGTGTCAGCTTTTGTCACAGAGTTTTGCACATCTATGATACTCACTAACACAATTGCATAGATCCAACACCGTTAATTCATAACCAGCTCTAGGAACCATCTATACCGTTTAACTATGGAGACGCATAAGGGGTCTTCCCACTCCAAGTTACTAAGCAAAATGGCTTACCTAGGCCAAGATGTTTGGTTAGCTGGAAGCCACCAGAAATGCAATAATGCACGACTCTAAAGCGAATGGGGAAAGGGGATGGTGATCAACCGTGCCCACATGGCACATTGTACCTGATGGGCGAGTTGATCAGCATTTCGCTCAATTCCTCGCCAGCATCAGTTATTGCATTCACACCACAAGAAGTAAACCATCACCTGCAAAACGAAGCAGTTAGAAACATGCCACAAGCTCTTACTTACCGAGCTGTCACCCAAAAAACTCCTATCTCCCACCGTCGCCAAGGCTATCCAAATTTCTTTGAACGCCGAAAGATGGATAACACATTCTTAGAATAGGAACACTCAAAATACAGATGGTTGTGCCGCTCAAAAATTGCCCTGCAAAGAAAGCATCTATTGGAAAAAAGTAAAAACAGGTTAACACAATCAATAGTATATAATCGCTCTCTAACTACTAACCATAAAATAAAATTAAAAAAAAAAAATGAGCAAGAACCCTATTCCCAAACCAAACAACTCGATGCCATGGAACCGGATCCCGTTGCTCCAACAAACCCTGTAAGACAACCTAATTGAGAAGGCACCATCTGAAGCTGGAGTCCAACTCAGCACATCATGACTCCCAATCCTAGGGGGACTCAGCATTCAGAGCTGGATAAGCTCCAGAGAATGAGAGACCTAGATCGACAGTCAAGCCCACCTATCATCAATAATGATGTCGGAAACAAGAGTTGTAATCGAGATACCCAATCGTCGAGGGAGCTGATGAATTGATAGGAAAACACAACTACCGCCCCCTACCCTCCAACCAAACCTATCTTTGACCACATGACGAATTGATAAAAGCTTCTCTAGTACCAGTGACAAGAACATGGCAGTGGAAGAATCCAAATAGAAAACTTTTGCTTTTGTTTTCAAAATAGTGAAAACTAAAATAGAAAATTGAAAATAGAAAAGTTTGTGTTCTCCTAATTTAATTGTTTCTAATTTAAAAAATTGTTCGATTGGGTTTTTCCATATCGTATGCATTTTAGTTTCCTTCATTTTTATGACTTGTTTTTCTTCAATAAATTTTTAAAATTAGAATTTTTGCATGTAGTTGCAAATATTGAGTAAAAACTAATATACATGCAAAATATAATTGTGTTTTATGATATTAAAAGAATCTAACAATCGAAAAAAAATTAACACAAATAAATTTTATCAATTTTTGTTTTCTGTTTTTTTGTATTATTAATTTTTTGAAAATGACAACAAAATTTAAACAATAAATTTAGTTTTTATTTTTTCAACCGAAAAAAAAAAATTGATCACAAATTTGAAACACTAAATTAAAATGAATACACAAAAACTGATAACAAAATCAAACACAAGTAAGAAAGAATTTGTTGAACAAAAGCCCAATGCGTCACCCTTTTAGTTAGGGTATATCACGAACATTATAAAAAAAATTGAATAAAAAATGAAACAATAATGTTTGAAAAAAAATTGAATAACAAATGAAACAATAATGTTTGAATTGTCACTCCAGATGAGACACCTCACAAATCTTGGGTACTTGACCCTAGATATAAGTGGCTACTAGAGGGGAGCCAAGACCTGCTGTCCTATTTTACTGTCCATTTTTCTTGTCCAGCCAATGAGAAATAGCCACATCACCCATTTTTAAATAATAATTTTTATAAAAAATTATAAAATCAAACAAAAAAATTATAAATCAAATATGTGTTGATTATATATATGTTATTATTTGATTTTATAATTTTTTTGTTTGATTTTATAACTTTTTTATAAAAATTATTATTTAAAAATGGGTGATGTGGATACTTCTCATTGATTGGACGGAAAGGAGACAGCAAAATAGGATAGCAGATCTTGGCTCACTAGAGGGAGTATGGGAGAGGAGATAGCCAATAAGCTAGGTATGGTGGTTGGGAAAGGGGAAACGGGGGGTTCCTTGGAGTTAGCATTTCACAAGTAGAGGATTCAACAAAAGCAAGAAATAGCAATTACAACCAGGGCCAGCCCCGAGATTATAGGGGCCCTAAGCTAAATTTTTTATGGGGCCCTCTATGACTATATTTAAAAATAAAATTAATATAAATAAAATATTATTATATAAAATTCACAATATTTCACTTTAAATTTACTTTTTTAGTAGTTTTAGATGAAAAATCAATAATTAAACAATTATAATTAATTTGTTCCAGCATATGTTTTTCAATAGACATAATCGTCAATCTATTAGTGTAGATTCACTAATAAGAGAGATATCACAAATATTGAAATATAAACATAAAATTAATTGGTAATTTCAGGACTAATAAAAAAATTAAAAGACATAACTGATAAATCATACAACGGGATGATGAGGACGAAAATGGAATCACTAAAGAGAATGCATAATTATGAAATCAATTGAATTGAGGATCTACACCTGTGCAAATTGATGGTAGATGCAGTGATAATGGATGGATAAAAAATTGAGAAGGAGTGGAACTTAGGAAGACGATGGAGTCGCGACCACTGTCAAATACATGGAAATAGTTGTGATACAATCATATAAAGGAGAGATTGAGATTAATTAAAAATGCATGAAATAGTTGCAAGGGGATGGGCGCTACTACCAGACGCATAGGAATGGAATTAATTATTAATAAAGGAATATGAGAAATTGAAATTAATTAAAAATTATATTGATACTCATGGGATTAATTATTGATAAAAGAAATGTGAGAGATTGAGATTAATTAAAAATTTACAATGGTTTAAAATAGGCATGGGCCCTAAGGTCTTTTTTATTTTTAAATTTATTATTTTTAATTAATTTTATTTTGTTAATTAATTTAAAATCTAAAAATTAAAATAGGCATGAGCCCCTGATGGCTGAAAGTGGGCATGGGCCCTAGGCTGCTGCCTAGGCAGCCTATGCCCAGGGCTGGCCCTGATTACAACAAACAGACACTATGGTACATGCCAAAATAATATACTCAGCTTACGTTCTAACTAGAAGCTTGATGGAGATCAACAATTGAATAATATACACAGCTTCATTTGTTAAAATTTTGGTAAAATTTTATTAAATGACACCCTATGCAGGTGTCATCTAATTAAATGATATGATATTCTAGCGTAAGTAATTAATTAATGTGGATGAGATGACTTTAGTATTTTATGAAAGGGGTGATTTTGGTAATTTTAGAAACTAATTTTAATGCAATCGAGTTGAGGATTCAAAGTCACTAGCTTTGCTAGTAAGGTCTGTGCTTTTTTGGACAAATTTTTTTGTTTAGGTCTTGAAATTAGTTTTTTTGTTATTTTAAAAAATAATTGATTTGGAAATAACTTTCATTAGAGAGTGAATTTTAATATACTGTTTTGGGAAATTTTTTTTATTTTCATCTAATTTTGATCATGTAAAGAAAACTCAATCTTTCCTTTTTTAGTAAGATTCAGGTCTAGGGTTTTGGGGTATTTTTTAATTTCCAAATCGTATTGTGAGTTGTAGCATATAAATACTTTGTTTATAAGATGTTTTTAGCAGTTAATTTTAGAATTCCAATAAAATTTTTATTGAAATTTTTCCCATAATTTCCTTCACTTTTGTTTCAGTTATGTCTTTTTTAGCAGTACATCGATTTTGTTTCAGTTTACTGATACATGAAACCATTGGCAAATCGACTTGGTCTTGGAAAATCCTAAGCCAAAACCCACTATTGCTTGAGGGAACTAAACCATGGGTTTGGCGCTTACGTTCGGTCGATTGATTTTCTGTAGTTTCCTTGCTTAGCCCTAATATAATCTATATTTAAACTGCAGAGAAAATTCGATATAACTTCTACCAGAAATAAGGGGATCCTTCAATACATATAACAATGCCGTTTATTCATTGTACGAAAAAGAAATGAAATTATATTTATACATCAATGTTTATTGAATGTAATGAATCAAAATCAACCTTTATTTTGATAACTACGTACATAAGATAAGAGATTATTTAAGTAACATACACCCCAACTTATAGACACTATATATGGTGCATGCCAAAATAATAAAAAAAAATATGATTTCTACTCCAATCCCTAGTGAATTTCATAGCATCTGTAGCTTTCTCTTGTTCAAGGACAATGGGGCGCAACAGCTCCTGTTTCACTGAGTTTGACATTGTTGCATGAAGCCTTGGCAGCAGCAGCAGCAGCACCTTCTCTTTTAATGTTTACACTCTGCAACACAATCCCTTCACATGGGAAGTCCTTGCTGCAGCTGAAGTTTATGGCGACATCGGAGGCACTTGTTCCTTGAATGTTTTGGTAGAGCACATCTTTAACTTGAACAGCTGAGCCCTGCTCAGATAATACAGAATTTTGTTAGAAAAAAAAAGAAAGATATCAATGTTAAAAGTTAACTAAAAAAGTTGGTTATTTCTTTTGCGTATATAATAAGGAGATTCTTAGGATGAAATTATATATATAGTACCTGCCCTTTACATGGTTTATCTTGGTCACAATAACTTTGGTCTATGATAATAGGATTGTCCACATTATTCATCTGCACATTAAGAAATTTGATGTTGCTGACGCTTCCTGATCCACCCTGCATGTACATATATATATATATATATATATCCATTAAGGATTATTTTTATTCCAAATATAGATTCTGAAAACGTGCCCACTTAAATCAGAAAATCCATCTGTATATACCTGCCACGTCTTGATCCTAACTCCATTTTGTGTTCCATATAGCTTAGCTCCATTCACCAAAACATCCGAAACAAAAGCCTTGGAATCCCCAGAACCCAAGCTTCCAATGCTGAATTTCATAACAGCCAAATTAAGCAATATGAAATGAAGAGAAAATATAACCAATTGTGTGGAGAGAAAAAAGAACAAGAGATGGAGGTGAGACCTGATGCCATGGCCTGGTCCGCAGGTTATGTCCGTGGCTTTCACCTTCTGAGACCCACTTACAATTGAAATGCAGTCATCACCTTCAGCATATTAATTACATGGTGATTCAGTATCAGTATGCGTTTATAGTTAACATCTCGTGCTCTTTTCAATGTCAAATATCAAAAATTGTTTTGACGGGTACCTGTCCCTATAACACAACTCGAAATCTGGATGTTTTGAGTGTCCGTAACGTGGATTCCATCGGTATTGGGGCTCGTCTGCGGTGAAGTCACGGTGAGGCTTGATGCTTGAACATTTGTGGATTTCTCAAAAGACAGGTGAATTTGTTGCGCGTGTTGGATCTTCAAATTCTTCACAATAATATTCTTGCAATTGTAGAAGGTTAATGCCTGCCATCACAAACATATATACAGAAGATGATATCCCATTATTTTATGAATTCCGAATATAGTTCCAGTGGCAGTGTTTTGAATATATACGGGGTGAAGAGATAACATACCGTTGGCGCATCCTTGCAGGGCTGCAGATCAATCGAAGGGAAAGAAGTAGTTAATTGACTCAGTATTAAGGTGATTGATATGAGAACATATATAGTAAATTAAGATGGGAGAAGAGAAGCTTTGGATGATAATTAATGGCTTACAAGGGCCTTATTGATCTTGCAGGAATTCTCCCACCACGTGTTCCCGTTGCCGTCGATGGTTCCACCCCCTTGAACCTGTAAATTCTGCACGCTGTCAAATAAAAGCCAGTGTGTCCCATCTTCCTTGTAGTCGGCTCGATTAGCAGATGCTTCAATGGTTCCATAGATCTGTTATATCCATAGAAAATAAATGTCATTTAATTTGTTCGTCTTCTCAATATGCAATCAAACTTTCTGGAATCTGATTCAAAACTTAATTATTACCTGCACAGTTAGAACAGCTTTACATGGGCCGGCGAATCTGATTGGCTTGACGAGGTACTTCTTTTTGGGTACCAACAGAGTAGCGGCTGCAGATGATGAACAAACAGCCTGCCATGCGTTCTTAAATGCCTGAAGAATTAATTGATATTGCACAAAAAGCAAATCATCAATCCTAAGCGTTCAAAGTAGGAAACTAATTGCTGTTTCAAAGAAATTTTTAATGCATGTTTCTGCCAAAATGTATGGGTACGTACCTGGGTGTCATCGCTTCCATCACCTTTAGCTCCGAAATCATCAACACTAACTGTCTTAACCGAAGCTAAAAGCCTGCGAATTTTATTCTGAAAGTAAGCTTCTGATGACGCAGATGCTTGAAGATGATGGTTCTGAGCTGGGTCCTCGGGAGAAGTGCTGTAGCAAGAGAGGAAAGAAAGAAAGATAACAAGGAGACTTGCAAAGATGTATCTCTGCGGCGCCATTGCATACATCTCTTCAAATAATTAATTTGCTAGAAAAGGGGGGAATCCGTGAGTAGAAGATATATAAAATATTGCTGCAATGTGTGATACAACACTCTGAAGATGGCAATGCCTATTTATAGACGGATGGTTTGAGAGCCTGAATACTGTTCTACATGTTAGCCCTGACGAGGTATGGACAAAGGAGAGATTTAGACGAAATTACCTCTATGGGCAGTTGATGACTTTTGTTTGCTGCCCTCATGCATATAGATACATGTAATATGTGCTATATTGTCCCAATATATTCACATTGAACTGAAGAAAACGAGAACTACCTAATAGAGAAGAGTCAAAGTTTGAGCTCATGCATTAACACGTGCCGCAAAGAACAGGTTTCAATGGGCTAGTTAGGAAGCTTTCCAGTTGTGTAATTAGGCGAATAGACAGTATGGGAGCATTGTGGGCTGGGAATAGTAAAAAATCAACTTTGTGTTTAAGTTGATGATGTTCAATTCATCTTGATCAGAAATGTCAACCTGCTGGTTTGTTCCAGGCATGGGCATCATAGTTATATTAATGAACCTGTGCTTGAGGTACATTATCCACTTTTCCATGAAATTGAAAAGAGCTCACCCTATCTGGAAAGAAAAGGGTACCCTATCATTCCTTGTAAGGAAACTTTTTGTCAAATATATATGTACATATTTTCATCCTAGTTTATATTTCATTTAATTTCACGAATGTTGAGATGTGACCCAAATTGATGGAACTATAGATGTGTAGGTTCTCATCCACTTCCACATATATACGATTAATTTCTCTCATCTCCTGACACTTGTCCCTCTGAAATGCCATAGATGGCGCGGCTGCCTACCTCACATCATGATCATGCATGCGCCGCCATCCAAAAGACCCTCCATACTATCAATCATCTAATTTTATGTTCAAGTTCAACCCTTTTGGAGCCTTTTAGGTATTTAATGCTATCGGTATTTTGGAAATGTGATATATATAAGTTGAATAGTACAATACACTGGTTCAAAAACAAGAGAATAAATACAGCCGGCACCCTTTTGTTACTGTAAAGTTCTTTCTCTTTGGGTTATGCACTGAATTCAAAGTCTTTAAGGCTAGATACATTATATTATATTTTTTAGATAATATATATGTGTTATGTTACAGTGTTATGGAGCTTCCAGTTGACAAGGGAACATGTAAACTTAGTTATCACTAGTCATATATATATAAGTTTGCACAGTTGCTATGCGCTAGCCATTCAGCCAAGGAGAGAAAGTTTCAGCCTTCAAAATACAGTTAAAAGCGTGGAAAGAATTGATCCATTGAATCAAAAAGCATCATGACAGAATGTTCATAATTTGGTGGGTTTGAACTTCTCATTTTAATTGAGAGCCGAAGCCGCCCGATTGCCTTTAATGGAGTCCTAAATAAGGATGACAATTCGTGTTCGCAGGTCGTAATCGTGTCATGTCGTGTCGAGACATACGTATAACACGTGTCAGGGTAACCCGAACACGACCCGTTTAATAATCGTGTCAAATTTCTTAAACCCAAACACGACACATTTATTAAACGTGTCGTGTCGTGTCGTGTCACCTGTTAACCTGTTTAACCCGTTTAATTTAAATGGGTCGTGTTGTGTTACTTGTTAAACGTATTATTTAGTTTTAAAAGTGTTATTTCGTGTATAATCGTGTTAACGTGTTCAGATCAACCCACTAACCCTTTTAATTAAATGTGTCGTTTCATATATAATCGTGTTAATGTGTTCGGGTCAACCCGTTAACACATTTAATTAAACGTGTCATTTCGTGTCTAAACGGGTTACACGAAAGTAATCGTGTCATAAACGGGTTGACCCGTTTATGACGCGAACCCAATTAACCCTAACCCTCACCCGCTTAACTCTGTGTCGTGTCGTGTCGTGTCGTGTAATCGGGTCGTGTCCAAAATTGCCAACTCTAATCCTAAACCATATTCAGCCGTAAAATACCCTTAGAGGATATGAAAAGAATGTTTTTTAACCTCAACGGGACACAATCACCGACATTTTGACGATGACAAAATCGATTTCTAAAAAAGATACTGAATTCCAAACCTAAACACTTTTTTTAATTTTTATCCAAAATCTCTTATGGCCTTTTGAAAAATTCAAACAACCCAAGTTCAGAGTTCCCTTCATTTTGATCCTTTTGAGATGTTTCTTAAACAAACCTTGCATCATTTGAATAAACTCACGAAGTTTGTTCAACCAAAGATATAGTCTGGTTGACTAAAGATGTTCAATACTTGTTTTTCGAAGAACGAAATAAGTTTGGTCGTCCACAATAACAATTTGGGCTATTTGCATGAAAAAATCAAATATTTGTACGTTTTTACAATTTTATTCAAACATTTCAATTTTAGCAATATATAGACGCTTGATTTGGTTGATTAATTGTAATTTTAGTCACAACCCGAATCCAATTCGAGAGTCGTGTGTGCCGGATAATGTGGCACACCACTTGGTATTTTAAAACATTTAAATGGGTCCCACATTGACACACGTAAAAAAAATTAAAAAAAATGTTAAATGTATATATATACACACACATAGAAGAAGTAGGAGAGGACCAGGAAGATGTAGGCGAAGGACGAGCACGACGATGGCGACGGTTGATTTGGAAGCTAGAGACGGCGATCGATTTGGGCTTCCCTTTGCTCATGGCGACAACAATCGATCTGGAAACTGGACCGACAACTGATCTCAACTTCTTCCTGCTCATGGCCACTTCACTAAAAGTAACTGACGGCCATCTGCTCTTATCTGATGATGACGTCCTTTATCGGCTGTCTCACCCTCACCATCAGTCACTTAAGCAGGCCCTATCGATGTCAATGATCGGCCATCAAACTTTCAAATTCTAGATCGGCCTCCATCGCCGCCTCCAATTTCTAGATCGATCGTTGCCTCCAGCCCAACATCGTCGTCTTCCCCCTTCGTCATTGTCATACATAACACATATATATGTTATTTTTTTTTTCATGTGGGGCCCACTCAAAATATTTTAAAATATTAGGTGGCGTGCCACGTCAGCAGGCGCACATGCCTCTCGAATAGGATTCGAGTCATGGCTAGCTAAAATTGCAACCAATCAACAAAATCGAACATTTATATTGTCAAAACGTGTGGATAAAATTGAAAAAACACAAAAATGTTTGATTTTTTTATGCTTTAGCCCTAAAAATTTTAGTCAACGAAGGAATCACATATTAGAAATATAGTCTTTTAATCTTGTTCTAGTTAACCAAAGTTATAGAGATGATCAATCGAAGATAGGCAATGTGTTTTATATTTCTTGAGTCATTAGTTTAGTCGACCAAATATATATCATAGATGAGTTGACCAAAATTAGATAATATATTTTTGGAAATCTTGAAATTCTAGTATAGTTGACTGAATATAATGTATGGTAGACCAAAGTTTTTTTAGTATACTTCAAACCAAACTTTTAGGACAAGTTTGGTAGGCGCTCAAGATTGGTTGATTGAAGTCATCTAGAATTGAATCCATAGAGATTAGTTCAGTCGACCAAATTAAGCTTGACTATAGTTGACCAAAAACTATTAAACCTCAAATTTATCTTCCGAAGTATGTGTTACCAACTACGTTTCATATTCACAATATTCACGTCTTTCATTATTCATTCTTCATTCTTCACATACTTGAATCATTTCTCTTAATAAGCTTGTGTTTGGTCGATCAAAGTCTTCAGTTAATCAAAGCTTAACTTTAATTAACCAAAACCATTCCTCATTGACTACTTGCTATTGAAGTTCATGAATCCAAATCATCTCAATCTGTGAATCTCGCAGCTATTAGTGATCTTTGATTCGATGACTTCATTGACTAAGAAAATACCCTCTCTAAGCCTTGATCATTGGTGGCCCAAGCCATCCCGCCAACAAATTATGCACGATTACTAGTAAACCTCAGCCAATAAGTTTTTACACAAAAAAGAAAACCTAAAATTCACAGATAAGGGAATGGAAGGACACTTCAAAGCCAATAATCCGTCCCACCGGGTATGAGAAAATGCATAAAAACTATATGACGCTGCATGCGAATGGCTGGCATTCATTCAATGGTTCAACTCTTTCTCCTCGTTTGTTCATATTATGATCAGTACTTAAGGCTTCATGTTCCCCAGTCAATTGTTAGCCCCATAACAGTATAGTACTGTTAAAGACTTTGACCTCATGAATGCATAATCCACATAATAGTGGATGCAATGGCCATAATACATCATCGTTCTTTTGTTTTTTCTATTTGTTAAACGTCGATATAAATGTTTTCTTAAATAGAAACAAATTCTCTAAAAAACAACTCAAAAGATAACACCTTATTGTGTTAACGTAAATAATTGAGAAAATCATTTGATAATATTAGGTGAAGTATCGTGTCAACACGATATTATTATTTAATAAAACATTTCTTGTGAATGTAATCTTAAATATAATATTTTTGTGAAATAAATTTTAAAAACGTGACAGTTGCTAGTTTGACAGTTATAAAAGGTTTTGTATGCCATTGATTGTGTCCTGAATTGACAAGTGTGAGCTTACCAAATTAATCATCCATACATTGATTGTGAGAGATGGGAGATCGTATGGGGCAGGGGATAAGTACCAAATTAACAATGCTTAGTTTCCATCACTTTCGGTCACATCTCAGCATTCTTCTGATTTTAATTTCTTCAGGTAAACAATTATTGGCCAAAAATAGAACAAAAAAAGGCTTAAAAAACAATTAAAGATGAACATATATATGTATGCATTGTACTTGGAACCATGAGCAAGCTTTTATTTATTTCCTTTTCTTATTAAAGGGAATAATAAGAAATTAATTTATCGTGTTTAATTAATGCAATACAAATAAATATATTTCGAAACACTATTTTCTCTACCTCATTTATGTTTGAAAATTAAAGAAACCCTCACAAAAATAATATAGATGATCGACTTTATCTGATCTAATTTTCTTTTTATATTTTACCCAAATCTTGTGATGATCTTTTTCTAATTTTCTTTTTATATTTTACCCATATCTTGTGATGATCTTTTTTCTAGACTCAATGTGTCCGCTCTTTATAACTTCATATACGTAATGATTTGTTTAACAAAAAAGATAAAATAAAATAAATTTTTAATTCTAAAAATACAATCGTCACGTTATTCCAGTGGTATTTTGTAAAAGGAAAATGCAATATAAAAAATATAGTACTAATTTTCCTTCCTTACAAGGAATGATAAATAAATTAATTAAAAAGATGGATCAAACACAAAGGACAAGTCCAAGGGGATTAGCTCTGTACAATGGTTGCTTGAAAAAGTGAAAAATGTACCTCAAGCTCAAGTTCATTGATTATATTATTATAAGTGTGTGTGTATGCTGCCCATGCCTGGAACAAATCAGCAGCAGGATGCCTTTAACTTGAACATCAACAAATTAAATCCAGCCCCCCCATGCTCCCATACAGTAGTTAATTACGTACCTAATTACAACTGGGAAAGCTTCCTAACTCTATCGCCCGTTGAACTGCAGCTGTGTTGGAAGATAACCCCCTTCCACCTTCTAAATCAACCACGGTGTGTTTGTGTGTGGTGTGAGAGATCAAACGAGGAAGAACAAGAAATTGTATTTCTTCTGATTTTTCATGTTTTAGGTAGGATTTGATCTGTTACCCGTATTAAGTAATAATTATGTTATTTGACATTGATGTGACACTATCACATCAAGACAACAGCAAAAGAGGTGTCGCGTCGGACCCAATTACCCCCCTCCCCTTTTACCTACTCTCTTATTGTCTTGACTTGACAGTGTCATATTAGTATCGGGTAATAATTATACTGTTTAACGCATAAAACAGTTAAAATCCGTAACTATTTATAAGCTCATATTGCAACAAATAATACAAAAAGGCAAATGTTTTTATTAATTTTTGCTATTTATTTTCCTATTTATTCTTCTATCTCTTCAATTCTCCCACGTGCAAATTTAACATTTAACATTCTCCCCCCTTAAACTAACACATTTCACATTTCTCTTGGTCTTGTAGACCCACTTAACATCTTTCTCTCTGTGTCCTTCAGGTACTGTAGCAAGCTCCCACATATTTCTATGGATAGCATGTATCTCTTCTTTCACGGCTTTCCTCCATTTTTGTTTTTGGTAAGTCTCCTCAAACGTCAATGAATCAAAACCTGTACCCAAACAGAACATTGTGTGCTCATCGTCCGACCCAATCCTCTGAATAATGTTGTAGATATCTTGAATTCTCTTTGTCTTCCTTGGGCTTGGACTGCTCGATTCACTGATTTCCTGGACTTGGGCTGGCTCTCCATCTTCAGTAGGCTTATTTTCTTCCTCATCTATAATAACTTGCTTTTTCTTTCCATCATTCCAGTCCCATATTTGCTTCTCATCGAACTAGACCATACAACCTTTTTTGTAGAGGGGTTGTAGAGCTTGTAACCACTTACATTTGTTTCATAGCCCAAGAATATGCACTTTTGACTCTTTATCTTCCAGCTTTGACCTCTTTTCTTCAGGTGTTTTAGCATATGCAATGCTGCCAAATACCTTAAGATGATCAACTTTGGGTTTCTTCAGACTCCAAGCTTTCTTCGATATGACATTTCCAAGTCTCTTGGTGGGAAATCGATTCGGCAAGTATACCGCACACGTAGCTACATCACCCCAAAACTCATTTAATTAAGGCTCTCTTCTTTTACAGTGTGCACCTGACCATGTTGATAATGGTTCTGTTCTTTCATTCTGATATGCCATTTTGTTGAAGCGTATAAGGCATAGTGAGTTGATGGACTATGCATTTTTCCTTACAAAAAAAGTCAAACTCACGAGAAGTGTATTCTTCACCGTTGTCTATCCTCAAGCATTTTAGATAACATCTACTTTGCTTTTCAGCCAAGTTCTTGAATTCCTTGAATTTGGCAAACACCTCATTCTTTTCCATCAAAGAATAGCTCCAAGTCTTACAACTAAAATTATCAATAAATTAAGGTTAACATATACCTATTTCGACCAATAGTACATAGTAGGAGTGATGGGCCTACAAATGTCTAAATGTACCAGCTCCAAGCAGTAGGAAGTCCTCCATGAATTTCAACTCTTGAATGGCTTTCTTTGCCTGTTTGCCCATAATGCAAACTTCACAGGTTTTCTTAGGGTTACAGATTTTATTAGGGTGACCAACCCTAAGAAAACCATGCGCCATATTTTTCTCATTTAAAATTTGCAAGGCTTCAAAATTTAAATGTTCGTACCTCTTATGCCATAATGCAACCTCATCTTCCATGACAATCTTTAGGCATCTAGACTGACTTACATTTAAATGGAGTGGGAACATATGATTTCTAGCCATTTTAACTGTCGCAACCAATACATCGTTCTTATATCGCAGGGAAAGCGTAGTCCCTTTCATCTGAATGTCATAGCCTTTCTCCAACAATTGTCCCACGCTCAAAACATTGTTCTTCATATCAGGTATATAATAAACATCAACAATAGAACCTTGATCACTATTCTTTAACTAAAACATGATTTTTCCTTGGGAAATTTACAAAAATAGGACTGCCGGCAAAGAACTTTGTAAAAATAGGACTCTTAAATTTTTTTTTGCAAAACTAGGACTTTTGAGAGTTAAATGGACTAAAATGCCCCCGATTTAAATTAGCCTACGATCCATTCGTCTTCTTCCTCTCGCACGCACATCGTCAATCGCCCGCCAACCAGAACATCTCTCTCGCTCGTCATCTTCGTCATCTCTCTCGCTCGTCCTCTGTTCTAAGCATCTAGGGTTGCTGCTTCTTCGTCGGTCTTCGCCTTCAAAGCCATTGCAGGTAATTTCAGAGTGTTTTACTCTCTTCGATGCGATTTTTTTAATGACTACATAATGGGTATGCAAATGAATCTTGCTCTGGTTCTGCATTCTAAAGCTCGATTGAATGAAGGCTATGCATTTCACTATAGGCTCAAACCAGAAACATACCCAAAAATGTTTTATATCCGTTCAACTTATATATCAGTACCCAAAATTGTTTTATGTACCGACATCATATATCGGTATAATTGTATTGGTTTTAATTTAATGTAAACCGATACATAGTAACCGATATACTTCCTATATCGGTATAATTGTATCGATTTTAATTTAATGTAAACCAATACATAGTAATCCTATACAGTGAAGCACGGAAACAGCTCAGAGATGTCGTTTTGGTATTTCCGAACCGTTTCCTGTTTCAAAAACGGAAAAAACAGCCCGAAACATTTTTCGAGCCGTTTGTGTAATTTTTGCAAAATTTTGGGCTATTTCATAATTTAAAATACTTGACCAGAAACACGTTTCCAGCCGGAAACGCGTTTCCAGCAAGTGCTGCCAGCTTGAATCCCTTCAAAATTTTAGACCTCCTTTCTTTTTCCTCTTTTCTTCTTCTTCTTCTTCTTCTTCTTCTTCTTCTTCTTCTTCTTCTTCATCCCTTCTTTTTCTTTTTCTTCTTCCAGTGCGGCGGCTTCTTCTTCTTCTTTTTCTTCTTCCAGTGTGGCTTCTTCTTCTTCTTCGTTTTCTTCTTCCAGTGCGGCTTCTTCTTCTTCTTCGTTTTCTTCTTCCAGTGCGGCTGTTCTTCTCAGTGATTGCCGTCTACTTCCAGTGCATCGATCATCCTTGCCACCATCTACTTCCAATGCATCGATCGCCCTCGCTGCTCCGTTGTCTGCTTCCATTGCTTTGATCGCCATCGCCGCCAGTCCTTCAATCGCCCTCATCGCTAGTCGTTCCTTCTCTTCCCTCTCGTTGCCAATGTCAATTCCCTTTTGTAAGCCCCAATTTCTCTCTATCTATATATATATATATACACACACATATATATATATTTCTTGCTCTTTATGCAAAATTTTGAGCAGGTACAATCTGGACCTTTTATCCCAAATTGTAAGTTACAATAAGTCGATCTGGGCATCTCATCCATTGGCAATTTTGAGTTTTTTATATTCCAATTAGCTATAAGTTGTTATTGTAATACCCGAGAACGTTGGGTTATTTGATAAATAGTATTTTATTAGAAAAATCAAATTTTGAGTAAAATAGGTATCAGAATAGCCTGAGAAATTGACCGAATCGACTGTCGGGAGTACCCTGGAGCCGAGATGCCTAAAAAAAATAATATGACAGTGTCGAGTAATTTGAGATATGATTTATGGCATCGAAATAATTTGGGTCGGTAATAGTTTTCGATACAGCTAAATCACGGCTGCGATGTAGGCTGAAATACCGAATAATAGCAGGGGGCTTCCGAAAAGTCAACGGAACGCTGATGAGGGTCATATTTGATATATAGAGCAACCCTTCAGTGGTTTTTGAAAGAATCAAAACGATTAAAGGCCAAAACAAAAATTCGGGCCAAAGTGTAATTTCTTAAAGTTTACCGAATCGGCCGGAGGGAGGTCGAAACGGCAATTTTTCGGAATTATCAAAAGAGGAAGTGAGAGTTTTGGAACTTGAGGGTCCTAGTGGAAATCTCAGAAAGTTCAGGGGCTTGTTAGAAAAGAGCAAAATGCAATAAATCAAAGTTGGAGGGCAAAAGCGGAATTTCTGAAAATTGGAAGAAGCCATGGCCGACCAGCATGTTGCCGGCCATCGATAGGCGTTTCCGACCAAAGGCATCTCAAGGGAATGGTCGAGGGAGCTCAAGGACCGAAGCTGGGTCGTCGACGAGCATCGAAGCGACTGGATTTTCGAAAAATCCGACCGAGTCTTGGTCGGTTTGTCGCGACCTGTAATCGGCCTTTCGAGGCCATTTGTCAACGGATTTTAGTCGCCCATGGGATGGGCTGGAAGCCTGAGGTGTAACACCCCGTTCTCCAAGAGGGCATTACATAACGTAAGATTCCGATGATATATTATTTTTCCAACTAAACAACAGAAACTCAACATAAACCGTTCCCCGAAGATCCCATTACACATTCTCAGTATATCAACTATGAACCATCAATAAACTAAGACAGGTTCACCAACACAAATGCGGAAGCTAGATCGAACCTTAACAGGTCATAACCGAAATCACTTTATTTATAATATAAAGTTGCACCAACGTTTACATGACATTCTCAAAATATACAACATAACTGAAAGGACATAATGTAAACTATCAGTTAGTCGCCATCACTCCTTGGCAATTCCCTTTCCTTTCGCACCGCTGCCTTCACCTAGAACGTTTGAATATTCCAGGGACATGGTCCAAATTAGATGCTGAATCATCTAAGTGAGAGTTCAAAATCACATTTTTCATGAATGAATGCAAGACATGAAATAAACCAATACACCCGGTAAGCCCTAGCCCAAGAGAATCCCCAGCGCTTAACCCTACCACGGTAAAAGAGCAATCTTTCTAAAAGCTATGCCACCATACTGACTCGACGACACGACGCGATTCTAGCTTAAATGGGGCTGCCAACTCATCTCACCAGAATACGTTTCCACCTTAAGCATCCAGGAACCACCATACAATCTCAACTCCAAAATTTCACATGGACCACCTAGTCATCCTAGTGCAACTTCCCTGGCCAAACGGCCTGGCACGAAAATCAAGGCGGCTATCCTGACATGCTCACCAGCATCAGATACCCTTATTATTCCGTTACGCCCTTGGAGAATTACGGCTACACTATCCAGACAACATCCTAGGCTGACATCCCATATGAACAACACAGTATGGACCACCTAGTCATCCTAATGCAACTTCCTTGGTCAAACAACTCGGCACGGAAACCAAGACGACTATCCTGACATGCACACCAGCATCAGATACCCCTATTATTCCGTCACGCCCTTGGAGAATTATGGCTACACTATCCAAACAACATCTTAGGCTGACATTCCACACGTACACATAAAACGCAAGACAATGCCACATTTCACAATTCAATGCATCATATAAGTAACATTTATAAAATGCAATGCATAAGTTCAAAACATTTAGTGACGAACCTCCCTCATAAAAACCAACCATCACCGGTTACCATTTCAATGTACAAAACCATTTTGCATGAAACCACACACATGTTCAGATAGAACAAGCACAATAAATCAAGTTTGGGGGGACGAACACTCACCTTGAACGAAACTCAAAACACCTCGAATCTTGTGCCCAACCTCGACTTTTGTGTAACTCCTCAAGTATTTTGATCAAACTACCTTCTTGCACGCCCTTACGTGCTGCCCAAGTGCTTTGCGCGTGTGATGATTCGCATATGCTTAAAAAACCCTCTATCCACTAAACCCAAAGCTCTCTTATCTGGCACGAACTTCTCACAATTTTGAATGAGAAAGCTTTGGTTATGAACCCCTATTTATAGGTTTTGGAAACTTAGTCACCAAGAAACATATATTCTACAATCATTTCAAATCTTCCAAAATCTTTTACAATCATTCCAAATCTTCTAAAGATCTTCTGCAATCATTGTAAATCTTCCAAGATATTATATAATTATTACCAAATCTTTTAAGATATTCTACAATCATTATCAAATCTTCCAAGATATTATATAATCATTACCAAATCTTTTAAGATATTCTGCAATCATTCTAAATCTTCCAAAATATTATATAATCATTGTTATCCGAATCAAATCTTATCCAAATCAATTCATATCCAATCAAATCATATCCAAATCTTATCTTATCCAATCAAATCTTATCAAATCTTGTCTAAATCTTATCCTTAAAGTCATCATGAGCCTTCATCTTATCTTTAACGTCATCATAAGCCTTCATCCTTATCTCTAAAGTCATTTATGGGGATTTTCTTGAATCTCCCAAATGCCCATAATAAAAAGGTTTCAATAATTACACTTTGGCCCAAACTTTTGGATAATTGCACTTAGACCCTTTTCAACATGGTCCCTGGATTAATTTTTAATTACATTTTAGTCCTTGAAAAATGGACTAATTACGCTAATACCCCTAATTTTTAAGTAAATTACACTTTTACCCGAACCTCAAAAATTATGATTTTACCCCTGGCTCAGAAATTAAACTTTTATTTCCAAACATCTACAATCCCTTAAAACATCCTATTTTCTCAAGTATTTGAATTTAAAAATCTCAAGTATTACATCCCTTACGATCATTTGGTTTTCTCAACCTGATAGATAGCTGTACCAAAAATTGTTTCCGATCCCATTTCTTTCATCACCAAAAATCATAACTCAAATCACTCATCAATACTATACCATTTTCCTTGGCTATCTAGGATCCGGGGTACTCCCTTCGTCTAATTCGGCAATTACTTAACTAAATTCTCAAACTAATTTTCAGTTATTTGAACTTGCTTGACACTTTGCAACATGGGGTATTACATTAGGTGTTGGGTCGAGCACCCATGGTCGTTTGGAGGTTCGATTTGCGCCTATAAATAGAGAAATGCTGGCCGAGGGTTTTGAGATATTTGAGCTTCAAATCGAGGCTTCAAACGAATGAATTGGAGGTTAAAATCATAAGGCTTTTGAAGCCCATAACGTGAGGAAGTTTTATGGAGAGTTTAAGGTATTTTCGTGCTCGTTAGAGGGGTAATCGAGCTTGGCCGGAGATGGGAGGCGGTGATTAAGGCCGAGATTTTGTCCGACCGGTTGGACCCCTTCCGGGCATCCTTTCAAGCCATTCTTGGTGGCATACTGATCGACTAAAAGAGGAGAGCACGATGACATCGGAGTTCGGAATCTCCGGTGTACCAAAGCTTGAGAAGAAGGCCGGAGCGTGAAGCCACTCGCGGCTTTCACGTGCAGGTGCGTGGACCATCTTCTTTCGGCGCGTGAGGGTGCGTCCCTGCATGGAAAATCGTAAGAAAAATTCCTAAATTCCTAGAATTTTGTGATCTTGAAGTGTGTGCAATTAGTTTTGAAGTTGGAGTTTCTGTTGTCTCGGTTTTAACACCCAACAACCTCGTTTTGCGTGAGAGCGCACCATCCGGGTAAGTCCAGTATTTTTATCTTGATGTTCATAGCTTATTATGATTTGTTGTGAAGAAATATTGGAGAAAATAGGTTGATAGCTATTTATTTGGATTTTTAGAGGTAAAAATAAGAGAAAATGGAGAAAATAAGGAAATTATGAGATAAATCAGATTTATGATATTTAAATGTTAATTAGGGTGCCTTGAGGATTAAAGTAATGTGATTTGTGCAAATTTTGAGGTTGGCACGAAAAACGAGGTTGGGCACGCAAATCGAGGTACTGTGCGCTTTTCAAGGTATCTTGATATTTCGTTAAAGATGAGTGTTCTATCTGGAAACTTGGTTTTAAGTTGTGAGTTTTCCTACTTGCATAAAACTTGGTTTTGACTTGTGAGCAGTTCTAACCCCAAAAATTCATTTGTTCCTATTATTCTCCTCTTATAAACTTGATTTGATCCATGCAAATGTTTTGCTGCATGTGAATGATTTTACCTGTGATGGTTGTTTTCATACGGGTTTGTCCTGAAATGGTTTATGCATGTGCGTTGAATTTTGTGGTAAAATTATGTACATGATATGTTGTTTCATATGATCATTGGCGTGTTTTTGGGTTGGGACGTCAACTTATGAAGTGGCACTTGAAGTGGTAGCACTAGGAAAACGTGCCAAGGGAAAATATCCACTTGTGACGGGGGCTGAGAGTGGATACCACCCTTGCGAGTCGACAAGTGGCGGGGCTGCGAGTGTACACCACCTCGGACCGGCAAAAGGGGGCTACGAGTGTACACCACCTCGGACCGGCAAAAGGGGGCTGCGAGTGGACACCACCCCAGATGCCTTGCGAGGTAGTATTGTTTCCAAGGTGGACGTGGATAGTGTTGACCATCATTTGGCCAGGATTAAGGTTGACGTGTGCTCCGTAAGCTTCTGAGTGGGAACGTAATGATGACGGGGTGGTTCCCAGGTTCATGCATTGACGTTGCTCTCTCTTAAGCTAGGACTGTGTTTTGCCAATGTGTCAATATGGTTGTGTTGCCTTTAAAGAGATTGCATTTTCCCCGGTTAGGGTTAAGTGCTGTGTGGGATTCTCTTGGGGCGAGTTTTGTCATGATATTATGTTGTTTCATATCTTGCATACATTCATGAAAATATTTTGAACTCTCACTTAAATGATTCATCATCTTATGTTGGACTTTTGTCTCTAGAATATTCTAACGTTCCAGGTGGTAGCAGTTGTTCTAAAGGGAAAAGAATTGCCGATGAGTGACGGTAACTTGTAGGTGGATCGTAGTATATGTTTCGGATTATATGTATTTCCTTTTGATGATGCCATGTTAGACGATGATACAGTTTTGATGTTATGAATAAAATGGTTTCGGTTATGTATCACATCAGGTTTCGATCTAGCTTCCGCACTTGTTTATGATGATATTACCTGTCTTAGCTTGATGTCTTTAAGTTTGATATGCTGAGAAGGTAATCGGAATTATCGGGAAAAATTACGGATTTAAGTGTTATGTAATGGATGTGCATGTCTAGGAAAGTTCTGGCTAAGGAAAGACTTGGTACTTAAGTGTGTCCTTTTGTGACCCACCTTTCTTACCTGAGAACTTACCTGGTGTACTATTCACGTACAGACGCTGTGTTTGTGAAAAAAAATATATCCCCGAAATTCGTGATGGTTTATTCCGCATATATTGACGCCCCTCGGTCGGAGCGGGGTGTTATAGTTATAGAATGTCAAAATTATTAATAAATTATCAAAAATTAAATAACAATTAATTAATGTTCAGTGAAGGACGTCACGAAAAAGTTTAAACCTGGTTTGCAATTTTTTTTTATTTAAGTCTTTTAACTTTAAATGTCTATTACTAATAATGTTTAAATAACTTTTATTTATTGAGTTGATCTTTTACAAAAGAAATTGTGACATTGTTGATAGTTGTTTGAATGTATTGTAGATTTTTTGTTTATGTTTATTTGAAATTTAAATACATTATGAAACTTATGTGTATTGTTTATGTTTGAATATTTTTTTATTTTTTTATATTAAAAATTATATTTACAAAAGAATCCCTCTATTTTTTAAATTTATAGTTTACCCCGCATTTCCGTTTCCTACCATTTTAGAAAAATGGCGTTTCCATGTTTCCGTTTCCTATTGAAAACGTCTCCCGTTTCCGTTTCCGTGTAACTTAGATCATATATCGGTATAACTGTATTGGTTTTAATTTAATATAAACTGATATCAGATGTAATTTTACTTAAACCGATATATAATAACCGACATATCCTTGCGCGACCAATATTATGAACCCGATATAACCTTATATAACCGATGATAACTTTTTTTACTTACATCCAACCGATGATTTTTTATGAACCTCGCTCTGGTCTCCAACCTGATATATTATGAACCCGATATGATTTTTTATAACCTTATATTATGATTTTTTATAACCTTATATAGCCTTTATAATTATGTTGGATATATATTATAACGAATGATATATCGGTTACTATGTATCCGTTTAAATCCGATACAAGGAACCGATATTATGTTGGATATATATTATGTATTGGGAAGTATGCAACAGACATCATTATTCATATCTGTTGAGTATCTAGAATGCATTTAATTCCAGTCGCCAACGTGTCCTACCGATGCAGACATTGGGAAGTGAACCATTTTAATATTAAATTCACTTAAATATTTCAATATCAGTTGGTAATTGATATTCGTTGCCGACATCGCTCGACATTGTCATATCGGTTGACCGATATCGGCGAACTACATCAATTTTTACCGATAGATCGTAAACCGATAAATTATAAAGGCTATATAAGGTTATAAAAAATCATAATATAAGGTTATAAAAAATCATATCGGGTTCATAATATATCGGGTTGGAGAACCAGAGCGAGGTTCATAAAAAATCATCGGTTGGATGTAAGTAAAAAAAGTTATCATCGGTTATATAAGGTTATATCGGGTTCATAATATCGGTCGCGCAAGGATATGTCGGTTATTATATATCGGTTTAAGTAAAATTACATCCGATATCGGTTTACATTAAATTAAAACCGATACAGTTATACCGATATAAGAAGTATATTAGTTACTATGTATCGGTTTACATTAAATTAAAACCGATACAGTTATACCGATATAGGATTACTATATATTGGTTTACATTAAATTAAAACCGATACAGTTATACCGATATAGGAAGTATATCGATTACTATGTATCAGTTTACATTAAATTAAAATCGATACAATTATACCGATATATGATGTCAGTACATAAAACAATTTTGGGTACCGATATATAAGCCGAACGGATATAAAATATTTTTGGGTATGCTTCTGGTTTGAACCTATAGTGAAATGCATAGCCTTCATTCAATCGAGCTTTAGAATGCAGAACCAGAGTGATGTTTATTTGCATACCCATTACGTAGTCATTAAAAAAATCACATCGAAAAGGGTAAAACACTCTGAAATTACCTGCAATGACTTTAAAGGCGAAGACCAACGAAGAAGCAGCAACCCTAGATGCTTAGAATAGAGGACGAGCGAGAGAGATGTTCTGGTCGGCGAGCGATTGGGGATATGCGTGCGAGAGGAAGAAGACGAAGGGATCGTAGGCTAATTTAAATCGGAGGCATTTTAGTCCATTCAACTCTCAAAAGTCTTAGTTTTGCAAAAAAAAATTAAGAGTCATATTTTTGCAAAGTTCTTTGTCGACAGTCTTATTTTTGCAAATTTCCCTTTTTTCCTTTCCCCTTAACTAGCTTTTGCGACAAGTCTCCAAAGGTGACCATACCATTGAAGCCCTCGTCAAGCTTCGTAAAGAACTATCTTCGTCCACACATAGTTGGACGCTCTTGTGTCCAAATACCAGATACTTGAACTATCAGTGTCTGAACCCCTCGAGGTAGCACAAGTGGTCCTTTGCACGAGATTCAAGTGTTGAATATGTCAAGGTTACGTGTTCGAATCCTAGACAGTGTGGCTATATATGTATCAACTGTTGCTAATCGATTGAGAGGCCAAGGCACGAGTTTTGACTTGGCCTAGCTTGTTTGCTTGTGTGGGTCTAGTCCATGGTTTATAGGGATAAGGTGACGGTCCTCGCAAAAGGCATTATTTATTGGAGCTTCCTTGATTTTCATGTTATAAAAAAAGCTATCACTATCTGAATCACCGTAAACCCAATAATAGGGCAACATTTTCATTTGTTTCTTCATTATCAACATAATTTACTTCCTGTTCTTTTTCTTTGACATAACACTTGAATGCATAGTGGCCAAATCTGTTGCAATTATAACATTGAATTTCAGATTTATCATACCTCCATTGTGGTTGGCGTTCACAACCTCTTCCTTGACCACGACCACGACCACCTTGATTTGATGAACTTTCTCCTTCACCATAATTGTCATGTTCTTTATATTGAAACCTACCACCTCTTCCTCGTCGGCCAACTCTTCTTCCTGGATCACTTCCTCGTCTTGACTCATCTTTCCTTTCTTGGACTGTCAGCTTTGTTTGCAAAACTTGTTCAAGGTGCTTCTCCTTGTCCTTAAGCCTTTCCTCATAGGCCTGAAGTGACCCCATGGGTTGCTCTACTGTCATCATTCCAAATCTTTTGACTCTTCAATTGCAATCAACACAAGGTTATACTTTGAGTCCAACGATCTCAGAATTTTCTCCATGACCTGAACATCGGTGATATCTTCTCAATTGATGAACAATTTCGATTACTCATGAAAAATAATCGTACATTGATTCTGGGCTTCCTTGGCGCAAAGTTTCAAAATTGAGATCTTAAAATTTGAAAGAGAATTTTATTTACCTTATCAACTCCACTGAATGTGTTTGAAGCAAATGCCATGCTTCTTTTGATGTTTCTGCTGAGGCAACTATCTTTTTTTTTTTTTTTAGAAGCTTTGAGTTCCATCTTTTTTTGCTTATGACCAACCTATTTTACTTTGTTATAATTATGACCCAGAATTTAAATTTATCTGTGATTGGAATTCTTATTTTGACTTTATTAAAATTTTAAATTTAATTGTGATTAGAATGTTGTTAAATTCGATTTTGAGTGTGATTTATTTCATATGAAAAAATATCCTCTTGAATCGTCTTTTGATCAAAATATAATTTTTTATATATATTTATATATGATTTTATGTCTATAAGTAGGTGTCTAATATCTTAAAATTAGTGCAATTATATCATTATTATTATACCAATTTTATCACAGTAATATTATGTTCTTTCTATCCGTAATTTTTCTCAATTTGAGTTTTTCATCTAAAATTTTATATTCATTTATGCAATTAATGATTTAATTATGAGTAATTTTCTATCTAAATTCATATCATGTGTCATCATCGATTGGCTCAATATAGCCATTTTGAACAATTTCCCACGCATCTTATGAACCCAAGAGTGCCCTCATTTGTATGCCCCAAATATCATAATTTTGCTTGAAATGAACTTGTGGCCATTTTATATAAAATGACACTCTTACTTTTCCGTATCAATCACGCGTCAAAGAGCTGCACGCCTGCCTTCTTCTATTTCCTTCTTAATTTCTGCTTCTTCACGTGGGCCCTCCCACTTTTGACCTTTTCCTACTTTCTTCTTTAATTATCTTTTTATCCAATGCCCACTGCGCACTGTGCACAGCCTCCTTCTGGGCTCTGCGAGTTTTCTGGGCTCGACGATCTTCTTGTGTCTTTGACAGCAACTGGGCTCTGATACCACAATGCTGGAAGATACCCCCTTCCCATTTTCTAAATCAATCACGGCCTTGTGTGAGAGATCAAATGAAGAAGAACAAAGAACTTGTATTTCTTCTGATTTTTCATGTTTAGGTAGATAACTACTTATAGGCTCAGATTGCAACGGCTCATACAAAAAGTCAAATGTCCTTACTAATTTTTGCTACTTATTCTTCAATTTCTTAACTCTTCAGCTTCAGTTTCTTCTGTCTCTTGAATTCTCCCCACATGCAAGTTTAACATTTAACAAGGTGTTCATCTTCATCATCAACTCAAACTTCGATTATATATTCACTCTAATGGGTAATTTTTGTTTTCTTGAGTTCAATGTGAATATATATGGGCACAACAATATAACAAACGTAATTAATTTCGTCTAAATCTTTCCTTTGTCCATACGTCATTGTCACATGTATTGTATATAGCATCTACAGATGAATCCCTCCTCTATAAATAGGCAATTCCCATCTTCAAGGGTTTTCTATCACAGATTGCACCAACTGAACCCTTTTTCTAGAAAATAAGTACAACTCTATATGTATACAATGGCACCACAAAGATGCATATTCTTGCCATATCTCCTCCTCATCTCTCTTTCTTTCTTTCTCCCATGCTACAGCACTACTTCTCCTGGGGAATCTGAGTCCTATGTTCGACCTGGTTATGATTCGCGTATGATCAACGATGAAGCGTACATTCACAACTCTATCAACAGGAGAACTCGATTTGGCAGGCTTTTAGCTTCGGTTAAGACAGTTAGTGTTAATGATTTCGGAGCTAAAGGTGATGGAAGCGATGACACCCAGGTACGTACCCATACAGTTTGGCAGAGCTAGCAATGCATTAACAATTTCTTTGAAACAGCAATAACTTAGTGATGTGGAAGAGATGCTTTAACATTTTCTTAACATTTTATGACAAATGCGATTTGGGCACTTTTAAAGGTTAATTTTAAGAAAATCAGGCAAATTCCTTCGTTTAAGCCTCGGAATTAGCAATTTTTCTACTTTTGGAAATAATTGATTCCCTAATAACTTTCATTAGGGAGTGAATTTTTATATGCCGTTTTAAGTGATTTTCCTTATTTTTTGCTAATTTTTAATTTTGTAATAAAATCTCAATCTTGCTTTGTTTGGTAAGATTCGAGATTTAGGATTTTGAATATTTTTCAAATTATAGCCTATAAATTCTTTGTTATATGAGGTTTTGGATCAATTGATTGATTTTGAATAAAATTTCTGTTGAGATTTTTCCTTAATTCTCTTCAATTTATTCGGTATTCTTTAAGAATCAACGAGTTATTGGTTGAATCCTATAATCCGGAATTCGTGAGCGAATCAACGAATTATTAAAAGGTTTCGCTACGTCACTTAGTTTCCTACTTTGAACGTTTAGGATTGATTATATACTTTTTGTGCAATATCAATTAATTCTTCAGGCATTTAAGAACGCATGGCAGGCTGCTTGTTCATCATCTGCAGCCGCTACTCTGTTGGTACCCAAAAAGAAGTACCTCGTCAAGCCAATCAGATTCGCCGGCCCATGTAAAGCTGCTCTTACTGTGCAGGTAATTAAGTTTTTAATCAGATTCGGAGAGTTTGAACGAGTTTTTTTACATTTCAAGTGTAGACAAGAGAGTTTGATTGCAGATTGAGAAGACAAACAAATTAAATGACATTTATTTTCTATGTATATAACAGTTCTATGGATATAACAGATCTATGGAACCATTGAAGCATCTGCTAATCGAGCCTACTACAAGGAAGATGGGAGACACTGGCTTCTGTTTGATAGCGTTCAGAATTTACAGGTTAAAGGAGGTGGAACCATCGATGGCAACGGGAACACGTGGTGGGAGAATTCCTGCAAGATCAATAAGGCCCTTGTAAGCCATTAATTATCATCAAATGCTTCTCTTCACCCACCTTAATTTTATATATATGTTCTCATATCAATCACCTTAATTAATACTGAGTCCATTAACTACTTCTTTCCCTTCGATTGATCTGCAGCCCTGCAAGTATGCGCCAACGGTATGTTATCTCTTCACCCCGTATATATTCAAAGCACTGCCACTGGTACTATATTCGGAATTGATAAAATAATGGGATACATCTTCTGTATATGTTTGTGGTGGCAGGCATTAACCTTCTACCGTTGCAAGAATATTATTGTGAAGAATTTGAAGATCCAACACGCGCAACAAATTCACCTGTCTTTTGAGAAATCCACAAATGTTCAAGCATCAAGACTCACTGTGACTTCACCGCAGACGAGCCCCAATACCGATGGAATCCACGTTACGGACACTCAAAACATCCAGATTTCGAGTTGTGTTATAGGGACAGGTACCCGTCAAAACAATTTTTGATATTTGACATTAAAACGAGCACGAGATGTTAACTATAAACGCATACTGAATCACCCTGTAATTAATATGCTGAAGGTGATGACTGCATTTCAATTGTAAGTGGGTCTCAGAAGGTGAAAGCCACGGGCATAACCTGTGGACCAGGCCACGGCATCAGGTCTCACCTCCATCTCTTGTTCTTTTTTCTCTCCACACAATTGGTGATATTTTATCTTGATTTCATATTGCTTAATTTGGCTGTCATGAAATTCAGCATTGGAAGCTTGGGTTCTGGGAATTCCAAGGCTTTTGTTTCAGATGTTTTGGTGAATGGAGCTAAGCTGTATGGAACACAAAATGGACTTAGGATCAAGACGTGGCAGGTATATACAGACAGATTCTCTAACTAGGTGGGCATGTTTTTTGAATCTATATTTAGAATAAAAATTAATCCTTAATGAATGGATATATATACACATGCAGGGTGGATCAGGAAGTGTCAGCAACATCAAATTTCTTAATGTGCAGATGAATAATGTGGATAATCCTATCATCATAGACCAAAGTTATTGTGACCAAGATAAACCATGTAAAGAGAAGGTACTATATATATAATTCCATCTTAAGAATCTCCTCGTTATATACGCAAAAGAAACAACCTTCTTAGTTAACTCTTAAAAGTTAACATCGATTTTTTTTAACAAAATTCTGTATTGTCTGAACAGGGCTCATCTGTTCAAGTTAAAGACGTGATCTACCAAAACATCCAAGGAACAAGTGCCTCCGATGTCGCCATAAACTTCAGCTGCAGCAAGGAGTTCCCATGTGAAGGGATTGTGTTGCAGAATGTAAACCTTAAAAGAGGTGCTGTTGCTGCTGCTGCAAAGGCTTCATGCAGCAATGTCAAACTCAGTGAAACAGGAGTTGTTGCGCCCCATTGTCCTTGAACCAGAGAAAACTACAGATACTATGAAATTCACCAGGGATTGGAGGAGAAGCTAGGTTTTTGTACGTAATTGCTCAGAATAGTGTCTATTCATGTCATTCAAATAAAAACTCCCCCATGTATGTACCAAAAATAGAAGGCTGGTTATGATTCATTGCATTCAATAAACACTGATGCATAAGTATCATTTCATTTATCAATAAAATATTGCTTATGGTTTTGAAAAATAATTATTATTGTAATTATAGCACATCAAATTATATGCCATGTAACCTAATTATGGTAATCGCTTTTCACACTTCTTATCTTTAATGTCACATATTATAAGTGTATATATATATATATATTAAATTATATATGTGCATTAATTAATAGACAAAAGTCACCAATTAACAGCCCAATTAATCAAGTAGGTGTTTTCGTCTGAACCTCTCCGGTGTCCATAAAACTCATCAGGACTACTCATGCAGAATAGGACAAAAACCAAAATATGTACCCCCCCACCCCCTCTCTTCTTCTATAAATAGGCCACAGAGACATCTTCATACACAGCATCAGTTGCTCATCTCCATAGCTACATATATATTTCATAATCCTTCTCTTCTTCTAGAAAAACAGATCCCTTTTCCCCTTTTTCTAGCAAAGCAAATTAAGATACAGTTAATATTATGGCATCACCAAGGCACACTCTTCCTTTTGTACTTGCTATTTCCTTCCTTTCTTTCTTTCATCTCATGCTATGCCACTATTCCTGAGGGCCCAAAAACCCATCATCTTCAAGAATCTGCTTATGATCCAGTCTATAGGCCTTCAGGGTCAGTTAAAACAGTTAACGTTGATGATTTTGGGGGTAAAGATGGAAGCGATGACGCTAAGGTATATATTTACTTGATTTGACAGTGCCATTATCAATGCCTTTAGATCTTTAGATATTTGTCCTTTCTTTGTACATAAAATTACAGAAAATGTTCTAAGAAATATGAGAAGATTTGAATCCACGACCCCATCTTTACCGTGAGAGGGGGATCGCTACCTGAAACACCCTTGGAGGTTGGAAAAGAGGCTTTATGACCACTTATTTATCCCCTAGGATGGTATCTCAACTCAAGTCATATAAGATGAAAGAACATCTCTTAGATAAGTGAACCAGGGTGGCTCAAGGCATAGGTATTAAAAAAATGAGACTTCTTATTCTTTGAAACTCTATTTTATGATGGTTTTTTTGTTTGAATTTTATTTTATTATTCTATTTAGACGATAAAACTCCCTAAGTTCAGGAATAATTTTTCAATATCAAACAATAAACAGTATTCTAAAATATGACATGATCTCTAATATTGATGATTTGGATTTATTTTCAGAATTAAAAATTTTAAAAAAAATTATAACTATGAAAATAAAAACACCATTTGCGATGTAAAATTTTATAAAAATAGGTAATTTTTTTTCTAAATGCTTGAATAATTTATAGAATACTATTAATCATTTGTGCATCTATAAATTTAGCAGAAAGAAGTTTTTTAAAATTAAAATTAATAAAATCTTATTTACATTCAATTATGTCAAAAGATTAAATAATTTGACTATATTATCAATTGAAAAATATTTATTTTCTAAACTTAAATATAAAATCTTAATTTCAATTTTGAATCTAAGAAAATAAAGAAAAAATAAATTTTTAATATTTATTTATATTCTTTTTTTATAACTCAGGTATCTGAGCTTCGTCCGCTTAGTCTTGGAGGAAATCGGCCTTCCCTCTAGTTCAGTCTCTAAGTAAATCGAATATTATTGCAAGCTTATATACTCTCAAACGGATACACAATCATTTCTCACCAAATAAAATA
Organism: Diospyros lotus; assembly: GCF_014633365.1. NCBI lineage: Eukaryota > Viridiplantae > Streptophyta > Magnoliopsida > Ericales > Ebenaceae > Diospyros > Diospyros lotus. Next base: position 37,681,708 of record NC_068350.1, on the reverse strand, counting down.
TTTTTATCTTCATAAAAATTGATGTCCTGTTATTTTTTAAAAAAAATAAAAATTTTATCAATTGAGCCATGAGCGAAGGCATTTATTTATATTCTAAAATGGGCTCTAAGTGAAGGAGTGAACCACAAGATCCAAACACCAACTTGAGGTGCGAACCAACTTGACGTGTGTAAGAAAAGCGGGACCCATAAGACTAACACATCTAAGCCAATTATTATTGATACAATACAAAGGGAGAGAAGAGACTACTCATCTATCTATAATGTGAGAGAGATCCCTCAATTACTCATTTCCCAATTAACAATTGCCTAGATATGACAGTTTTTGAAAATACACTTAAACTAGAAGATTTATTTTGGTGGGTTTTTTTTATTTCAATGACTAGGCATTTCAGAGGGCATGGCAGGTGGCAGCTTCTTCATCATCCACACATCTTGTTCTCTTGGTACCCAAAAAGAAGCACCCTGTCAAGCCCATCAGATTCTCAGCCCCATGCAAGGCTGATCTTAGGCTGGCTCTAATGGTAAGCTATTCTGCTCGTTAAGCCAAATAATAGAGAGTTCAACATAGATTTCTTCTTTTCGACGATGCTGTTTGCTATCGTCGATTTCTCTCGTCAAAAATTTGATAAAACTGAAAACCCTTATCACATGTGGTGATCAAAATCGTTGGAGCTACCCTCGACATCTCTCCCCCGACAACGACCATCAAATTTGAAAACAATGACGACCAACAGAGAATAGATGTGATTTGCGACTTGTAGAAATAACGAAAAAAACGAAATCAACCTTAAAGATGAGACATGATTTGTTACAAAGCAGCGGCGACTAAAGAGAAGAAAAGTTGCAAACAAGGTTTGATTTTGGGTAGAAGGAGCAAATGGAGCAAAACGAGTAGGGGTTTGTGATTTTGGGTTGGTGATTTTTCTCTAAATTTTTTATTTATTTTGTGTATTGGATGAGTAATATTATATATTTAGTTATTAATTTATGTATTTAATTATTGATTTTTTATATATATGTAAGAATTATATGTAAGATAAAATAAATAGAATTAAAATTTATGAATAAATAAATGAAATAAATAATGAAATAGAGAAAATAATATGAAATGTAGTTGGATCAACTATAATTTTCAAGATAAAATAAAAAAAGAGAGTGAATTATTTATAATATCGTAGGGAGCAAAATAAGGAGTTGCGTTGGAGTCAACCTTAGAGTACCCAAATAAAGAGTAGTGTGATTGGAGTAAATATAGTTTTCGAGATAAAAAGAAAACAAGAAGTATTATAAGAAGCATGGTTAAATACAAGTGGCTCCTGCGTCGCAGTGATTTTCAACTGCAGCAAGAGCTTCCCATGTCAAGGGATTGTGTTGCAAGGAGTAAACATTAAAGGAGAAGGAGGTGAATCTGCAAAATTGTTTACTCATTAAAGCAGAAGGAGGTGAATCTGCAAAATTGTTTAGCTTCTCCTCTGAGTGTTTTCACTTGTAAAACTCTTTATTTTTTAATGGGGTGTTTGTTAAAATGAGCGAGGTAAGAGCTATTAAAATAAATTTGGAATGTATTCTGGATTAAGATATGAAATGATTAAGATAAGGCTGGAAAGCATTCCAAAATTTCTATAAGAGTTTTTGTTAAATTTTTTGAAATTCATTGATAATTGTATTTTTTCTTTTTATATGTTTGTTAATACATATGATAAGTACTAAGATAAGAGTTTTTTTACCAAAATATCTATATTATTAAATTTATGATTAAAATACTATTTTATGATTAATATGAATTGTCAAAAAAATAAAATTAAAAATTAAAAATAATATTTTATTTTCTAAATTCATGTTTAAAAATAAATTTAAAAGGAGTTGAAAAGTAGAAATAATTATTATTAGAATTACAAATTGGTGAAATGATAATAAAAGATAAAATTAAATAAAATAATTTAAAAATTGGTAAAATGAATAATATTAGTTAATAAAATATAGAGAGAGAGTTAGAGAAATTTAAATTTTAAAAATTAATGAAATGAATAATGTCATTTGAATTTTAAAAATTGTCAAAACATATAACAATTTAAAAATATATTAAATAATATTAATTATAAGACTTAAATAAATAAGTTTTTTTAATAAATTTAAATCTTTAAAATACATTAAATGGCATTAACTATCCTACAAGGGACATATAAGTAATTGTGTTTTATCTTGAAAAAGCCAGATAAATTTATCTTAAAAGGGGAGATAAGAGATCGCTTGAGGTTTTTTCAAAAATTGTCAAATAAATTTAATAAACACGTTGAAAAGACCAAACATCCGGAATGCTTTCCATATCTGACATTTTCTCCCTCTTATCTTGATTAACAAACACCCCGTAAGGGGGCGTTTGTTAAAATGAGCAAGATAAGAGGTGTTAAGATAAGCTTGGAATGCATTCTGGATCAAGATATGGAATGATCAAGATAAGGGTGGAAAGCATTCCAAGATTTCTATCAGAGTGTTTGTTAAATTTTTTGAAATCCATTGATAATTATATTTTTTCTTTTTATGTGTTTGTTAATGCATATGATAAGTACTAAGATAAGAGTTTTTTTATCAAAATATCTCTATTATTAAATTTATGATTAAAATATTATTTTATGATTAATATGAATTGTCAAAAAATTAAAAATTAAAAATATTATTTTATTTTCTAAATTAATGTTCAAAAATAAATTTAAAAGAAGTTGAAAAGTAAAAATAATTATTATTAGAATTACAATAATTTCACCTAGATAATTAAAAATGGCCAAAACATATTTTCCTAATAGATAATAAAATATAAAATTAAATAAAATAATTTAAAAATTGGTGAAATGAATTATATTAGTTAATAAAATATATATATATAAAGAGAGAGAAATTTAAATTTTAAAAATCAATAAAATGAATAATGTCATTTAAATTTTAAAAATTGTTAAAATATATAACAATTTAAAAATATATTAAATAATATTAATTATAAGACTTAAATAAATAAGTTTTTGTCGACGTTCGGAATTGGTCGACGATGATTCGTTTGCCTGCACTGGTGTGGTGAATTCGAGAGGGAAATAAAGAGGTATCTAGTCCGATTTTCTAAGTCGCCGGCCCGTCCCTACAAGGTGCTCCAAAGCCCAAGTCAGTGAGCGAACAAGCAAATATATCGGGTGTTCGTAAGTTGGCAGAAAATAATACATACCCTGGCCCTAAAAAGGGCCGGTCGATATATATATATGAGAAGAAGCCCTCTTGCATGCGCTGTACGTATGCAGGTGATGAGATAGAATAGCCGGCGGGGACGTCCCCGCCACAGCAAACTGTCGACGAGACCTTCATTAATGTGGATGGGATTCACCATTAATGAGGATGGAATCTGAGGTGAACGCCTGGAAACCCAGGCGCAGCTGTAATGATGTTGTTGTGAAAAGGCCAAGATGGGACTGGCATGAGCTGGCCAAATAAGCCGAGAAAGTGGCCCGAACAATCCAACTAGGGTAGCCTCTGGCCTAATGATATACCATAGCTTACACATTTTCTATTACGTGAGCTGATCGACTGAGCCAACGGATCACAAGGATTGCTGGGAGCTCGCTCGAAACGCAGCTAGGAGCTCGCCCAAATACGTTGATAAGTTAGAGGCATTACCGGGAGCTTGCTTGGTCCTACTGTATGAGCTTGGGCTCCAGCAACGTGTGAGTTCGCTTTGATGGGCTTAGCTCAAGATGGGCTTAGCTCGAGATCTGCTGGATCTCAAGCGGTTGGGCTGGCCCACCAGATTAAGTCCAGCCCACATAGAGTAGAGCGAAAAATACCCGTAACATTAAGCCCCCCAGCTCGTAGTGCGATCTTCGGGCTGAGAGTTGACATGTACCGGCTACTCCAGCTATGAATAAGTCTTTTTAGCTTCCCGCCCAATCGTTTCATATCACGTTATTTTATGCAGCACGTTTTGTCTGCGGTGCATTAAATGCGCACATTTCCCGCAACCGCTCAATCATCATGTCCGTAGGCCCCACACTTTTGCGCACTGCCATTGGATCTAGGGAAGCTCGTCTGTCTCTTCATCCAACGGTGGAGTGTCTTAAACTATAAAAGAGGAGAGGGGTTCTTGCATTTCTCCCTCTTTACCGCAATATTTCAAAAATTTCCCTTGCTCCTACAGCCTCCTCCCTCTCGATTCCATTGCCGTCAACCCCGGAGTTTCTTGGCCCCCGTTTCTCAACTAATTTTCTTCTTCGGCTTTTGCAGCTACCAATTCGAGAACTGTAAGTTCCTTACGTTTCTTTAATATATTTTGTCTCTGTTCTCATTCTTTCCATTGATTCTGCCTCCATGCCCCGCCACTCGGCGATGGCAGTGCGGCTCATAGGAATAGACTTTGCCTATCTCAGAATGTTTAATAAACTTAGGAACCTCAGCCCCATTTTTCTTTCGAGTCATACCCTGTTGCGAAACGCGCGACCTGATAGGTAGAAGGTGTCTCTAGGAGCTTTGGTTCGACGTTCTGATTCTTTTCCTCTTCTTTTTCTCCTTTCTTGTTTTAGATGTCTACATCAGGTCAAAAGCATCGCGACCACAGGGTAGAGGACTATAACACCCGAGAAATTATAAATGACACAAGGGTAATTTATCTTGAGGATAAAAATGGAATTTAAGGATAAATGAAGGGAGTAACGATAATTTATTACCGTATCAATGACCAAATCGACTGCCGGGAGTGCCCTGGAGCCGAGATGCCAAAGAAAAATGATGTGGCATTAACGAGCACCCCGAGATAGGATTTATAGTGCCAAAAGAAATTGGATCGGGAACAATTTTTGGTACAGCAAAAATGCAGCTGCCAATTAGGCTGTAATACCAAATTGTTATAGACGACTTCCCGGAAGTCAACGGAAGCTTGAGGGGGCTTCAGTTTTTCATAAGGAACAACCCTTTAGTGGTTTCAAGAAAAACGAAAAGATTTAGGGCCAAAACGAAGATTCAGACCTAAGTGCAGTTTTTCAAAATTGCTAGAGGGAGGCCGAAACGATATTTTTTCGGAATCCTCAGGGGTCAAATTGATGTTTTAGGACTTGAAGGTCTTGAAAGCAATTATCAAAAGTTCAGGGGTTAGGTGGAAATGGGCCAAAATAGGATAGCACAAACTTTAAGGGGCTAAAGTGCAAAAATGAGAAAAAGCTAGCATGGGCAAATCTGATCGGTCGGCCATGGCCAATTTTGGCCACGGGGTTGCACGAGCCTTGGTCGGGGGAGCATCTTTTGTAAAGAGCTTGCCCGAGAAAAGCCATCGTGGTGGCCGAATTTTGAAGAAAAAATGGCCGAAAGTTGGCCGATTCTTCGTGCGCCTGCAAATCCATTTTGTGGTCGACTAAAGCTCAATCAAGGTCGATCCAGGGGAGGTCGAGCCTCCTAAGGTGATGGTTAAGGCAGCCAAGGGCATTTGAGGTTCGGATTTATCTATAAATAGGAGCTCAAATGGCCGAGAATTTTCAGAAATTAAAGCTTCAAATCGGCCACCTTATTGAACGAATTAGCATTCCAAAATAAGGGGCTTTTGAAGCCCATGAGGTTTATATGGATTCTGGAGAGTTTGATGCATTTTGGTCGAGGTTTGAAGGGGTTTTGGGCTTCGCCGGAGTTTGGAGGCGCAACCGATCCGAGACTTCAAACGCCCGATGGGACATCTTCCGGTGGTTCTTTCAAGCCTCAAGAGGGTCCATTGGGATCGACTAGATGAAGGCTACAAGGTGCCATCGAGAACCAGCATCGCCAGCATGGCCGGCACCGGAGAAGACGACCGGCGCGTGGGCCACACGCGCTGGTCAACACGCGCAGCCCACGCGCCAGCGCGTGAGGGCGCGTGCGAGCCTAGAAAAATGTGCAAAAATTCCCTGAAATTCTAGAAAAAAAATTTACGGAGATCCATGCAAAAAGTTTTGAGGTTAGGATTCCCGATGTCTCGATTTCCGCACCAAAGAGCATCATTTTGCGTGAAAACGCAACATCCGGATAAGTTCAGTATTTTTCCTTGGAAGTTCATAGCATATTATGAATTGTTGTGAAATTAGATTTGAGAAAATAGTCCCGAGATATTTATTGGAATTTTTGGAGAGGAAAAATGAAAGAAAATGAAGGAAAAATGAAATAAATGAAATATTGAGGATATTTAGTGATTAAATATTATTTTATGATTGAGGTGATCGAGATGATGTGATTAGTGCAACTTTTAAGAGTTGGCACAAAAATCGAGGTGGGACACGCATATCGAGGTGATGCACCATTTTCGAGAAAATGTAAGTTTATCTCAAAAAGTGAGTAATTTTATCCTAAACATGGTTTGTGAGTTATCCTACCCTATATGATATTCATGAGATGATTGTTTATATGCATGTTATTTATGAGTGCAATATTAATTTTGTCATATTGCATGGAAAGTCATGACAATTGTATAGCATGATATTATTGTCACTTTGATATTTGTGCATGGGAATGGGACGTCACCCGCAGAGTGTAGCCGTAATTCTCCAAAGGTGTTGAGGGAATAACGTTAGGCTTATCCTACAGAAATTCGGGATTTACCTAGGATTCATAGCCGGGCTTGCGGGCCAGGGAAGTTACAATAAGGGCAAATGTTGTTCATGTTATTGCATTATGCATTCGTATATATATTTTGGACCCTCACTAGAAGTTTCATCTTCTAATGGGTTATGCCCCTGGAACATTCCACGTTCCAGTTTTAGACTTGCAGTTAGGGCAAGGAGCAGGTTGAGATATGACGGCACATGATGGCGTAGTCGATGGATTCATCGAGTTGACTCGGATATATTTTAGCTTATGCTTTATTGATGTTTAGCCTTGTTAGAATATTATGGAATCTCCATGTATTTATGTATTTCAATATTGAGGATATGATATTAATTATGGTACGAATTCTTATATTATAAATAAAGTGATTTGATTATGTACCATATCAGGTTTCGATTATCGGTTCCGCATTTTTAATGATTTGCTGGCGATTTTATTTGGGATTCGGTACTTAAGGTTAAGTTATGTACCGAGAAAGAACGAAAAAAATAATTTATGTATAATTTGGGCCCAGCATAGTGACACGCTCGGTAAGAGAAAAGCGGGGTGTTATAAGGACAATGACACCTCTAGCTCTTCGAAGCAAAGAGGAGCGATGCTGCCGCGAACTGCTCAAGACGTGGCTTCATCTCATTCAGAGGTCGCTGAAAGAGTTCTTCAGCGTACCACCCCTGTACTAACCCAGCGATCTGCCGAGGAGCGTGCAGCTCGCGAAATCTTCAGGCGGTATCCCTCGAGGCTGACAATCGGCGAACTAATGTCACATGCTACCACATACCGCCTTCCCTATGGAACTCGTCTGATGGTACCTTCTCCTGGTGACCACGCAGCTTTTCCTCCCATGGGATTTATTGCCATTAGCCCCTAACACTTAGCATTCAGTTTCAGGTGTCCACTACAGCCCTACCTCATAGATATTCTAAACAACCTTAAACTCGCTCCTTTCCAACTGACTCCTAACTCATACGCCCAAATGACCTCCCTCACCCTTCTTTTCAAAAAGAGCAAACTTTCTCTTCCAACCCCTAGAGTACTGAGGTACCTTTACTCTTTCAAAGGTACCAAGGACGGGTTGTACTATATGGCAACTCGCTCCTCGGATTGCAAGAGAGTCTTGCCTCAAGGGAGGGCCAAAGGCAGGTCCAATGTTGGAGACTACAAGTCCCAATGGTTCTACCTTTCCTGTTCCTCTCTTAAAGACCTTAACAACTTCAGTTTCGTTCTTGTGCCGATTAAGTAGTTTTTTTTTTTTTGCACTTGTAACATCAATTCAGTTGTTCTTATTTTTGATTCACGGGTGTCTTTCTGATTTTACAAACGTCACTGGGGGGCAGCCTGAACTAACCATCTTTGAGGTGCAAGATCTTCAAGCGGCTTTGGAAGTAAAAACCGACGAAGACGACTGCAAGTTCTGCGAGTCTTTGCTTTGCGACTATAAGCTCGCCCCTCCCTTTGGTATCAAGGAAATCAGGAAAGGCGACATCAGAATATGTGGCCAAAGGGAAATAAGGTTAGTCTTCGACGAAGTTGATTTTAACGGGAGCCTGGTCAGGGAGGGCGGAGCTCGTGGTGAAGTTACTGTTGCGGCTTTACCGACACTGTCAGAGGCGATGAGGCTCCAGCTCGAACAACTTGGTTCTTCCGCAATCTCTAGTGTCCCTAAGGCCGTTCGCGCATCATCTTCCCCTACAAAAGCTCAAGGGGCTGGAGCTTGTACTAAAGTAGCCGGCTCGAGACGCGACCCCATCAGTCTTCCTAGTGTTGACCTCGTACCAGCGGTCGAGGCTTCCTCAAGGCTAGTTCCACAGACACTTCCTCGCAGCCCGGGTAGCCAAAACTGCCGTGAGTCACGGGAAATTCGTGGTTCGCGAGGAGACTTCTAGAAGTAAGATGAAGACCCCTCCGACCTCACAACCCGCTCAGTAGGCCCAGGCTTATAAGAGGAAGAAAACAAGCATCTCTGCAAGGCCGAGCGCATCTGACGTCATGGCTGGTGGGACATACTTCGCCCCCTTCCTTGATAGTTTGAACCGGGTCCTTGGTAATCATGCCAAGAATCTAGACAAAAGGGAAATGTCAGGTGAGGCGCTTGACGATTATGTCGCTCGCCACGGGCTTTTGGTAAGGTTCTTTTTCCCTCTCTTGTGCTTCTCTATTTCATCTTTTTCAAGTGCGCTGACCTCTCAAATTTTGTAGGCTTCCTTGGGCGTCTTTAAGAAAAAATAAGAAAGAGCTCGCGCCACGAAAGAAAGGAAGAGGCTCGAGGCTGCCGCCTAGGTGCTAAAGAAGGATAAGAAGAAATTGGAGGAAAGCCTGGCCTTTGTGACCGGTAAGTCTAGAAAATACCGAAACCAAGTCGAAGGCTTGGAAGACTAAGAGTAAGGGAGGCCGAGCGAGCCAAGAAGGAGGCTGAAGACGAGCTATATCGTTAGAAACAGGTGGTCGACTTGGCCTGTTCCCAAGCCACGAAGCTAAACAAGGCTGAAGCAAACTTGGCTGCGATGCAAGGCAAATTGGAACGGGCTCAGCGAGAGGTTGAGCAGCTGAAAGTGGACGTCGAGGTCCGGGTCACGAGGGAGCGTGAGGAGGTCGAATCTGATGTATGCAGTGCATTCCTTTTTACTTTGTGGAAAGCGCATCCAGATCTCGACTTCTCGTTCTTCGGTGAGGAAGCGGTAGAGGCGGTGAAGAAATATGCCACTAACGCTGCGAGCTCAAGAGTCGATGCCCCCGCATCTGAACCCGACCAGGCCGTGGTCTATCTTTCTGCTGAGGATGCCACCAACCCTGCTTCCCAAGGCGCGGCAGGTCCAAGCCCAAATTCTCTAGGCCATTAGACTATTTTATTTTTCTTTCTTTATTCTTGTACTTGAATTTTGGGAGCAATACATTTCTGTTATTCAATCGAATTTTGTTGCTTTGCCATTTGCCGTAAGCTGAAAGCAGAACATAGAGATTATGTGTGAGCTTAAATTCAGTTATCTGAATAACATTAACTCAAATCTCGAGGCTAAACATCTTTGGATAATATGTTAAATAAGCTTCCACCAGTTTGAGCCGTATGTCCAGTAGGTCATGATCAGGAAATCAAATCAAAGCTTAACATATGGTAGCTCGGTGATCTTAACTTAATTAACTTTTTTCGCCGTCAATTTATACACCCAGGTAGGTCATAATTTGCCCCCAGCTAACGTACCATGACTTTTGAGGGTTTTGGCGAAGTCAAGATAAACACTCAGGCGGGTCACAGTTCATGAGTTTTGTCAAGATAAGAGAGCCCCAGCTGGTGAACCATGACTCAAAAGTTTTAAGAGTGGTGACTCATTTTAGCGCCAAACCATGACACTGCAATCAAGATGAATGGGCTTCATGTAACGCCACATTTTCCCAGAACGCGCATTACCTCGAGATCTCGGGATTTTTTTTTTTTTTCAATATCATACACACAATATAAGTCTCTTGATATACATACCCTCATCATACTCGTTTCCCGACAATCCCAGCTATACCTTCTCAGCATTTAAAAAATAATAGACTAAGACAGGTATTATCAATCATATCAGCGGAAGCAAGATCGAAATCTCGATAATATATAACCGACAAATTTCTTTTACAATTAAATAACCAAATCGATATTTCACATGAAAATATCAAAATATTACATAGCCTCTAAACATCGTAATCATAGACAAAAACCTATGAAATCTAAACATGGCAGCTACATCTCGACGACATTCTTCCCCTTGACGCCACTGCTTTCACCTAGAATGTTTGTATATTCCAGGGACAAAGTCCAAATTAGATACTGAATCATTTAAGTGAGAGTTCAAAAACATTTTCATGAATATATGCAAAATCATATATAAAATCGACAAATTCTGACATGCACCAGTCTAAGAGAATCCCACGAAGTGCTTAGCCCTAACCAGGGAAAGTGCAATCTCTCTAAAGGTGACACGACCACATCGACCCATTGGCAACACAATCCTGCTTAAGAGGGACAATCTCGACATATAAACCCGGGAATCACCCCATTGTCATTGTTAGGTATTACGCTCCTACTCAAAAGCATTCCAAACCCAACGCAACCCTAGCCCCAAGAGTATCACATCAGCACTATCCTCGGAATCAACGACACCTCGGTATTAATGCTATTGCTCAAAGGAACCTGGGGTGGTGTCCACTCTCAGCCCCGCCACTTGAGCCAACAACCAGGGTGGTGTCCACTCTCAGCCCCTCCACTTGAATACCGTAGGGTGAAGTCCGTCTCAGCCCCGTCCCAAGTGGGTCACCTAGCATTAATCCTTGGTACGCATCCCAAGTGCTGTCACTCAGGGCTACGTCACAGGTTAACAACCCACGTCCCTCATGGACAACACACAACATGCCAATGCCAAAAATCATAACATGCATAACTTAAAATCAACATTTCGATGTATGCAATTTACCGTACAAAATTCAATGCATGTGTAAATAACCATTTGGACAAGCCATCACAATAAACCAAGCCATAGGGATGAACATTCACAGTATACCATTCTCATGCTACTATAAGTCTTTTCGGGTAGAACCACTCACCTCGACGTATTGGATCGCCTCGATCCTCGTGCACAACCTCGCTTTGCGTGCCAAAATACAAGTACTCGAACTTACAGTCAATCTCGAACCATAACACTTCCTAAACACCATAATTAATTAAGGAAGCATTAAAATCCGTTTTCCTCAATTTTTCCATAATTTCCTCTATTTTCTCCCATTTTTCACCTCGATAATTCCAAATTAATTATTTACTCAACTATTTTTCCAAATATTTCAATACCATAATTCCTAAAATAATTAAATAAAATTTCTTGAAGTTGAATTACCAAAAAGCCCCTCGTCACACGCCTTCACGCACTTGGCGTGTGGGTGCAAGCAAATGTTGGCGCGTGCAGCTCACGCGCCACCGTCTTCAACCTCGAGCCAGTCACCGGCGGTTGCTCCGATGACCCCAAAACCGGTACCCCCTGAAAACCCATGAAGAATCGATCTCAACCCCACCACTTTTAGGCCGAAAGGCCACCGGAAGTCGAGTTGCAGGTCACGGTAGGCGGACCGCCTCGACTTTCCGGCCACCCTCGAAACGCCTTCAAATCACCTCCAAAACTCACGAAACTTACCAGAATTGCTCCTCTTGCCTCAAGGATCAAAAGCCCCTTATTGGTTTCCCTCAATTCGCACTCAAAATCGAGCAATTTGATGCTCCAAATTCGGCCAAAAACCCTTGGTATTTATAAGCTAAATCCGACCCCCACGTGGCCAATTTCTGGCCAAATCTCCTCCTACACGCCACCAGGACCGTCCTTGGCCATGCCCTGATGAGATTTTCTACCCAAATCTCCAGATTTTCAAGCCAAAATCTCGGCCAGATCTGCCATGCACGTGAAGCTTTTCCGAAAATTGCAGTTTGGCCCTCTTGAAATTTTCTTTTGCATTTTGGCCCTTATCCTCAAGCCCCTGATCTTTCTAGCACCATCACTAAGACCCTCAAGATTAGTACTTCTCATTTCTCCCTTGAAACTTCTAAAAAATTACCGTTTTGACCTCCCTCGGGCAATTTTAAAAAATTACACTTAGGCCTGATTGATCGTTTTGACCTCAAATCCACTCGATTCAACCTGAAATCACTTGAGGGTTGTTCTATACCTCAAATATTAGTCCTAGACACACTTTGTTAATTTTTTGGACATCGTCTATAACAATTCGATATTACGACCTAATTGGCAGCTGAATTTTTGCTGTACCGAAAACTGTTCCCGATCAAATTTCCTTCATCTCCAAAAATCATAATTTACTTTACTCGATGATACTATACCGTTTTCCTTGCCTATCTAGGGTCTGGGGTACTCCCTCTGACTAATTCAATCGTCCAAAACTGCGTTAGTATACCCTATCGTCTCATTTTTCTGCAAATTCCATTTATGCCCTTCATTAAATACCGTTTATAACCTCAAACCATTCCTGGGTATTACACTTCATTTTGCCAACCACGACCTAGGGCAGAGACTAAGATGAATGCTTAGATAAGCCGCAAACCATGACATGTTAGCCAAGTTGAATGGACCCCAACTCGCAAACCATAGTCTTCTAACCCCCCCCCTAATTATTTTCTGACTCGTATTCTTAACAACCAAAGTGTGGGTGTAAAAAGATTTATCAGAGATGAAAGATATATTAATATGGTTCAAACAGAATTTTGCTGCTCGATTCAATAAAGCAAATATCAACAAAGTTGAGACGTCAATTGATAATTGAAAATGTGAGAAATGGGAAAAAATGTTTGCTTATCGAAAATACGATCTCAGGTGCTTCGCGTTCCAAGCTCGCGGGAGAGCTGCTCCATCCATGTCGGCCAAGTGGTATATTCCGTTGTCGAGGTTTTCCTTCACAGTATAGGGGCCTTCTCAGCTCGGGCCCAATGTCCTTTCGCTGCTTTTACGAGCTCCGGGGAAGACAAGGCACAGCACGAGGTCGTCGACATTGTAGCATTGGACTCGAACCTTCCGATTATAGTATCTTGCCACGCGTTGTTAGTAAGCTGCCACTCTCAAGCGAGTTGTCTCCCTTGTTTCCTCAAGCAGATCGAGACTCGAGGCCAATAGTCGGTCATTATTCTCTGGGTCAAAAGTAGCTCTTCGTTGGCTTGTTATTTCATTTTTTGCCGGGATCATTGCCTCAAATCCATATACCATAGAAAATGGGGTTTCTCCCGTGGTTGTGCGAGCTATAGTTCGGTAGGCCTAGAGCACGGTTTGTAGTTCATCCACCCAGGCTCCCTTTCTAGATTTCAACCTGGTCTTTAATATTTGCTTCATTATCTTGTTTATGGCTTCAGCTTAACCGTTGGCTTGTGGGTGGACCATGGCTGTGAAGCTTTTCCTGATCCCTAGTGAATCGCAAAATTGTACGAATTGCTCGCTGGTAAACTAGGTCCCGTTGTCGGTGACTATTTGTTGAGGGACACCGAACCTGCAGATAATGTTGTTCCATACAAAATTTTCTACCTTTGCGGTAGATATATGTGCGAGCTCCTTTGCCTCTGCCCACTTGGTGAAGTAATCTACGGTCACGATAGCATGCTTACACCCGTCGCGAGCTGCTGGAAGTGACCCGATCAGGTCGATGCCCCATATGGCGAAAGGCCAAGGGCTACTCATTTGTTGAAGATAGGCGAGGGGGAGCTTGTGGCATCTTCGCAAACCTTTGGCATGCGTCGCACTTCCTCACTAGGTCTGTAGCGTCTCGCTTCATGGTAAGCTAATAAAAACCATGGCGAAATACCTTCTGAGCTAAGGATACTCCCCCAGCATGATTGCCGCAGTGGCCGGCATGGATTTCAGTGAGAACCACTCGGCAATCAGGCTCGTTGATGCATCTAAGTAATAGGACTGAGAACCCTCGCTTATATAGCACATCATCACAAATACAAGATCTGGCCACCTAGGCTAGAGTACGCCGTGCCTCCAGCTTGTCGCTTGGTAATTGCCCTCCTTGCAAATAGTCAACAATCGGCTTCATCCATGAATCTGGCCTTAGCTCAATTGTCAACGTCTTAGTTTTTTTCTCCGTGCTCGGTGTTGTTAGGAACTCTATGGGATGGCCCCCAATAAGTCTACTTCTCCAATTGACGCCAAACGAGTTAAGGCATCGACGTGAGAGTTCTGGCTCCGCGGAACTTGAGTTACTTCACACTTCTCAAAGAAGTGGAACAACTCCCGAACTCTCTGGAGCTAATCTTTGGGCCCTTTGCCTGATACTCCCCTTAAACTTGACAGACCACGAGCTGGGAGTTGCTAAAAAATTTTAATCGCTTTGCCTTGACTTCCTTTGCCAAGCGGAGACCAGCTAGTAGTGCTTCGTATTCAGCTTCATTGTTGGTTGCTCTAAACCCGAATCTCAGTGCATAGGGGATCATATGTCCTTCCAGGCTTATTAGGAGTACGCCAGCTCCGGACCCATGCTCGCTGCAAGAGCCATCAACGAATAACTCCCAAATTGGAGAGATTGAGGGGGCTGGCTCTTTCACTGATCCTGTGAATTCTGCAACGAAGTCTGCCAGTACTTGACCCTTTATGGCCATCCTTGGCTTGTACTCTATGTTGAATTGGGCAAGCTTAATAGCCCACTTGAGTAGGCGGCCGGATGAGTCGGGCTTCTGTAAGATCTGCTTCAGTGGATGTTTGGTCAGCACGACAATCTGATGAGCTTAGAAATAGGGGCGTAGCTTTCGGGATGCAATCATCAGGGAAAAAGCGACTTTCTCCATGGGGGAGTACCTTGTTTCGGCATCGAGTAGTCTGTGGCTTACGTAATATACTAGGTATTGAACCCAGTCTTCTTCTCTCACCAGTGCGACGCTAACTGCGTATTCAGACACCCTCAAGTAGACAATCAATTCCTCCCTTTCCTTTGGCTTTGACATGAGAAGAGCCCGCCCCATAAATGCTTGGATTTTCTAGGGGTTGGCCTCGATCCCCCTTTCGTTTACCATGAACCCCAAAAACTTTCTAGAAGCCACGCAGGATGAGCATTTGAGTGGATTTAGCTTCATCTGGTACTTTCTCAGAACCCGGAATGCTTCCCCTAGGTCGCTGACATGGTTAGCGACCTGTCTAGACTTCACCAACATGTTATCAACATATACCACCATGATTTTTTCGATCAGATCTCCAAACATATGTTGACTAACTGTTGGTACGCCACTCCTGCATTCCTTAGTCCGAAGAGCATTACCTTGTAGCAATATAATCCCCGATCCGTCATAAATGAGGTATGTTCTTCCTTGTTGGGGTTCATAGGAATCTGATTGTACCCCAACTAAGCGTCCATGAAGCTCAGAAGCTAGTGGTCAGTCATTGCATCTACGAGTTGGTCAATTCTCGACAGAGGAAAACTGTCTTTTGGGCAAGCTTTGTTTAGGTCCGTAAAGTCGATGCAAGTCTTCCACTTCCCATTCTTCTTCTTCACCAAGACTGGGTTCGCCACCCAGGTCGAGTAATGGGTCTCCCTGATAAATCCGCTGGCCAAGAGCTTATCTACTTCCTCTTTCAGAGCCGCGTACCGCTCAGCCATCATTAGCCTCCTCTTCTAACAAATCGGCTTATAGTTGGGATTGACATTGAGCCAATGCTGCATTATCCTTAGGTCTATTCCCACCATATCTTCGTGGTTCCATGCAAACACATCCAGATTTGTTTTAAGAAATTCAATCAATTGAGATTTTACCTCGAGGGAGAGACATTTGCCCATCTGGAGGCGCCTTTCAACATCGTGGCTACTGACTACAACATCTTCTAGTTCGTCCGCCAGACTGGTGGCTTGGTCGTAGTCCACGTCGCGTGAGTCCAGGTCGTGGCTGACTCCCCGGCTATTAGTGACTCGGGCCTCCTCTCCAAAAACCATATTCACCTTTTTTCCTTTGAGCCCTATTTTTAATGCTTTCTCATAACAGCGTCTTGTCGAATATTGCTCACCCTTCACACAACCAATCTCTTTTGGGGTCGAAAATTTGATGGCCAAGGCCTTGGTTGAGACAACTAGGTCCAGGTTGTTCATGGCAGATCTCCCCATGACGACGTTGTAAGCGGAAGGACCATCGATGATAAGGAAGTCCGCCATTGCTGTGGCCTGGAGGTTTGATTCTCCAACCGTTAACGGGAGCCTTATACGTCCTTTCGGGATTACTGTGTCGCCAGTGAACCCATATAGCGGCTCTAGAGAGGCTATCAGCTGGTCTGGCCTTAGTATCATCTGGTCAAAACACCCCATGTACATGACGTTCACCGAGCTGCCCGTGTCCACCATGATTCTTCGCACCTCCATATTGCCAATCCAAGCTCGGATCACAAGGGCATCGTTGTGCGGCCAGTGCACGTCTCTGAAATCATTCTTGGTGAAAGAGATGTCATTTGAAGCCATTTTGGCTTTCTTAGAAGGTCCTTCTTAGCTGTCATCCCCGACGAGCAGAAAGTGGATGGCTTCCCGAACATACCGCTCGTGCGATCTGTTGGAAGTCCCTGCAATACGAGGCCCTCCATGAATAGTAAAGATGGTTCTCACCGTGGGTGGTTGGTCCGGCTCAAGAGCTCGATGAGGACTTGGTTGGGCAGGCTGTTTGGACTATTGATCTCTTGGGCGCACCACATAATCACGCAGGCGACCTCTCCTGATCAATTCTTCAATTGCGTCTTCTAACGCCCAACACTCAGAGGTGGTGTGCCCTACCTCATTGTGAAAGGCACAGAATTTACTCTTGCTTCTGAATTTGGCAGGAGTCTTTAGGGGGTTAAGCCTTCCGAACTCTTCCTTGTTGCGCTCCGTGGTGAAGATCATGTCCTAAGAGTCAGATAAGACACTATAACTTTCATACCGACCTTGGCGTGCTAGTCGTTCAACTCCCTGCCCATATCTCACCTTTTTGGCAGTCTAGTTGTTGGGGCTTCATCCTCGACTTTCCTTGCGAAAGTCTTCGTCACCTCTCTTCTTACTTTGGCCAGTATGTTCCTTCTTTTAATCGCTCGGTTTTCTTAGGCCGAAAACTTCCTCCCATCGGACCTACTTTGCAGCTCGCTCATAAAACTCACCGAGATCTCTTAATGGGGATTTGTAAATGCTTTCGTAAAGCTTCCCATCCTTCCGAAGCCCGGCGGAGATCGCGGTTAGGATACTTTCGTCGAAATGGCTCTCGACATTATTCACTTCAAGCCTAAACCTTTCTATATAATCTTTCAAAGATTCGCCAGACCATTGGAATACTGTAACGAGATGGCATGTTGGGGCGAGCTACGTTCGAAGCAATCTATACTGGTCTATAAATTTCTTCTGTCATTCCTCCCAACTGCAAATACTGCGGGGGTGGAGCCTTCTTAGCCACGCTCGAGGTATGTCTCCTAGGGTCGTAGGGAAAGCTCGGCATTTGGCTAATGAATTGAAAGTTTGTAGGTCCATCTGGACATTGAAAGCATCCAGGTGGTCGTAAGGGTCGTTGTCTTCATTGTACTGAGGGATGCTAGGGACCTTAAATCTGCGGAGAAGGGGCTCCAACTCGATTTCCCTGAAAAATGGGGTCCTTTCTTCGTGGCTTTCCCTCCAGTCGTGCGCCCTATGTCTATCCTTCAGCTGCTGGATTCTCAGCAATAATTCCCCTACTATAGGGTCCTAGTTCGCCGATCGCCAGGTGGGGAGTTGTTTTTCCCGTGCGATGCCTTGCTCTGAGTGGTAGCGGTCCTGCAGGAGAGGTCACCCCTTATTCTCACTATCAGGGGAGTAGCGGTGAGCGACGTGACTACAGTTGATCTTAACCGAGGAACACCCTCGTTGCGGATTCTCAAGTTGGCGACTTCCTCTATGAATGCCCTCATATCGATTTATACAAGGACTCGCATCGGCCCTTCGCTTGACGCGGTACACCCCCGGCTCTTCATCATGGCGCTATTGTCCTTCCGTCCTCCGAGAGTACAGGTTGGAGGAGCGGACCGATCCAGCTCGCCGCGTATCTCTTTCGACTCCTCTTTCCTCTAGAAGGGGCCCTTCGCCTGGAGGTTGAGAAGCCCCCGCTTACGCCTGCGCTGTCTGTGCTTGAGTTTGTGTTAATGCCTTAACTGCGTTAGCAAGCTGCATGACAGTGTTCTCCAATGTTTCTTGACGTTGTTGCCAGGTCTGGGTCACTTTCGCGTCAGGGCATTGTTGTTAAAATCCCGATTTTACGAGTACGATTTTACAATTTTACGATTTGAAGACCTCTAAACGATTCAAATCCCATGTAAAATCCAATTTGGAATAAAATCCTATAAAATCTCGATTTTACATATACGATTTTACAATTTTACGCTTCAGAGATCCCCAAATGATTTTACGATTCAAAGATCTTCATTGATTTAAGTTGCAATTTAGAGGATGTTTTCCAACGTCTCAATGTCACATAGCATCTAATATTGGAACTTATGCAATGAATTGTTATATTTTGCCTCTAAATTGAAACTTGATTTACATTGATTGTATAAGTTCCAATGTCACATAGCATTTAACATTAATTGCATAAGTTCCAATTTACTTGATTTAAATTATAATTTTTACTTGATTTAACATTGATTGCATAAGTAAATCAAGACAAACAAGTAATTAATTAATGGACCACCAAACCCCAAATCAGGATTTTACTTGATTTAATCAATGTTAAATTAAGAAAAAAATGCAACATAAATCTAATGGAAGACGTTGAAAGAATCCTCTAAAGAATTTTAAGTTATATTTTACCTCTAAATTACCTATATTTTGCCTCTAAATTGCCTATACCAACCTGCTAGTTTTTGAACTATATTTTGGAAGTATCATATTTTGAACTATAATAAGGAATAATCAGGTTATTAAAAGATATTAACTTATTTTCTGTAAAATTATGTTATTATAAACATATATTTACAAAAATTGAAGGGTATTTTTAATTATCTCTAAAATTTTACGATTTTACGATTCGATTTTACGATCCGATTTTATGGACACTTTTTCGATCCCACTTAAAATCTCGATTTTAACAACCTTGCGTCAGGGGTAGGGGCCACGGGCGGATAGGAACACCACGTAGGGACTCCAGGGATAGATCCGACCGGATGAGGCATGGAAGTGAACGCCACAACTCCCCCAGCTTGTGGAATTTTCGGTAGGCGGTTAGCATGGTTCATAGGTCGGTTGGTCATTACTTCGGAACCTCTTGTATTTCTTGTCTTCGGCATTGGTGTTGACCAAAATGACCCCTTCCTCTAACGCCAAAATGTCAACGTTTGGAATTGGTCGACGATGATTCTTTGGCCCGCACTGGTGTAGTGAATCCAAGAGAGAAATAAGGAGGTATCTAGTCCGATTTTCTAAGCCTCCGACCCGTCCCTGCAAGGTACTCCGAAGCCCAAGTCAGTGAGTGAGCAAGCAAATATATCAGGTATTCGTAAGTTGGCAAAAAAGAATACATACCCTGGCCCTAAAAAGGGCTGGTCGATATATATATGAGAAGAAGCCCTCCTGCATGCGACGTGCGTATGCAGGTGATGGGATAGAATAGCCAGCGGGGACGTCCCTACCACAGCAAAGTGTCGACGAGACCTTCATTAATGTGGATGGATTCACCATTAATAAGGATGGAATCTGAGGTGAACGCCCGAAAACCCAGGCGCGACTATAATGATGTTGTTGCGAAAAGGCCAGGATAGGACTGGCATGGGTCGGCCAAATGGGTCGAGAAAGTGGGCCCAAACAATCCAACTGGGGCGGCCTCTGGCCTAATGATATACCGTAGCTTACACCATTTTTGTTACGCGAGCTAATCGACTGAGCCAACAGACCACAAGGATCACTGGAAGCTCGCTCAAAACGCAGCTGGGAGCTCGCCCGAATACATTGATAAGTTAGAGGCATTATCGGGAGCTCGCTTGGTCCTACTGTATGAGCCTGGGCTCCAGCAACGTGTGAGCTCGCTTTGATGGGCTTAGCTCGAGGTCTCCTGGATCTCAAGCGGTTGGGCCGGCCCACCGGATTAAGTCTAGCCCACATAGAGTGGAGTGAAAAATATTCGTAACAGTTTTTTTAATAAATTTAAATCTTAAAATGCATTAAATGGCATTAACTATCCTACAAGGCGCATATAAGTAATTAAGTCTTGTCTTGAAAGAGCCAGATAAATTTATCCGATGAGGGAGATTGGATAAATTTATCTTGAAATGGAGAGATAAGAGGTCACGTGAGGTTTTTTCAAAAATTATCAGATAAATTTAACAAACACATTGAAAAGACCAAACATCTAGAATATTTCTCATATCTGACATTTTCCCTATCTTATCTTGATTAACAAACTCCCCATAATCAAGATATGGGATAAAAAAAGCCAAGATATGGGATGCATTCCAGACTTCTATTATTTTCAACATGTTTGTTAAGCTTATCTAAAAAATTTTAGAAAAATCATTAATGACCTCTTATCTTGATCTTTCAATATATGCTTATCTCTCTCCTAATCAAGATAAGCATATCTTGGTCTTTATAGATAAGAAAAGAAAGACATTTGTGTCATCTAATGCATTTTAAAAAATTTAACAAACAGTTTGATAAAAATCTTGGAAAGATTTCCAACCTTATCTTAATCATTCCATATCTTGATTCAGAATGCATTCCAACCTTATCTTGATGCCTCTTATCTTGCTCATTTTAACAAACGTCCCCTAAATTGAAATATTAGGTGCTTGAGCCACAAAAACACACATTGTAAAAGTTCTAGTTGCATCCTAGTAAAAATTATGTACAAATTATAGCTTAACCTTCTCAAAGATATCTATAGTAAGATGTTGAAAATTCTTTACCAAAAGGTAAGATAATGGAGTAAACAATTAGGACCAAACTAATATAAATTGTTATGTGTTGCATTTTTACTTCATTTACTTTAAAATAATTTTTTTAAATTTAGGTGAGATGTATTCACCCCCTTCTCCCTTTTAAGCTAATTATCTTTCAGATTACTTTGTTGTCAAAGTCATACCCAATCAATAATTTCTTGGTTAGTATTGGAGAGTCTCTTTGATATTTAAGTTCCAAAAGGTACTTTTATAAAGTAATATTGGCGATTATTAGAGAGAGGACGACCAAGTCTAGTGTACCTTTGTACATCTGGTGCCGTTATATGACAAGATGTTTTGTTGCTCCCAGAGGAGGAAGCTTTGCCTTTTTAGGCCAAAGATGGTTGAGATTTTTGTCTCCAAATGTTTGTACCGTCTTACAATTGGGACTTAATGCCCTTCTAGCCTGACCTGATTGATAGGCATACTAATCTAAAAGAATTTAAATGCTTATGCTACCAAATTTATATTTTTGTTATCATTATTTTTATACACCCACATAAATTTTTTTTATTTCAATTACTTCTTTAAATTTTATTTTTAAATTATTTTAATTGTTATATTTTAATTTTTTTATATAATCTAAATTTTTTGTTATTTCAATTATCTAAATTAATATTTTTAAATTAAATTAACCCTTATATTTTTATATATATAAAAAATAGCAAAATACACTACATTCTATTGATGTTAAAATATAAAAATTAAATTTAATCAAAAATATAAATTAAAAAGTATAATTAAAATAATAAAAAAAATTAAATTATCTTTAAAAAAATAAAATAAAAAAATTATCTCAAAAATATAAATTCTAAACTTTAATTAAAACAACAACAACAAAATTTAAGACAAAAATATAAGTTCGGCCAATTCTCTGTCCCTTAATTTCAAGGTAAATGCCAGGTTTCTATATATTTCAAACCAACCAACATTTTCTTTTCTCATTCAAGATCCAAAGTATCTGCATCATCATCATTATTATCATCATTATACTAAACTCTCGCAACATCCATACCACTAGTAAAGATCATGCATAAGCAAAAATGACACCCACTTAATTCGACATTTGAATGAAGTAACTCAGCAACAAATCCGAAACAAAAACAAAAAGTTTTAACTTCCCTCACAAAAGAGAGGGATAACATTTCAACCAATAATATATAAGGTCTAAAGAAAAATTCACATGGAAACCCTAAACCATACCCTCATCAAGCTTCGACGACCCTTTCTCCCACATCCTCCACGTAGGTGATCTTAGTGGTTGGCTTTGCCAACAGATCTGTGTATTCTTGGTATGGGGATCGTGAGAAGCGAGTCTCCGTCCAGAAGTCCGGGGTCAGGAAGCCATATGTCTTCAACAGACAATCAAAAGTCGCCTGCAAAACAACAGCAATTACATTCTACACCCCCACATAAATTTTTGCCTACACAGAACAGCATTTGCTACTCAATAATTTCAAGCTTCAATCTTAAATTTTCATTTCATCAAATGGCATCTGCGTACATTCAGATCCAAATAAGGGGAGCAACTACAAATTCATCTGACAAACATGAGACATTCAAATTACTATAATTGTCATTAAAAAAAAAAAGGAAAGCAAAATCTAAATGAATAAGCACAAATTGAGTTCACTATCTATAGAACTATATTCCAACTTCATGCTGAAATATCTAGCTTGTATCATATCATCCTTTAGCTCTAAAATTTGATAAACTCCATAACATTCACTGCTAAGGAGCATTCAGAAAGTTTGGTCACCCAGCAAGTGTAACAATTGACACATTAATGTGAAACTCTTGCATTAAAAAGAATGAGCTAATCAACCAGATATTCAGGAAACACTGAAAGCTCAATTAAAAAGCTTATGGAGAAGAAATAAGGACATACCATACCATATTGAACCTTCCATAGCACAACAAAAATAGAACACTTGTTGAAATATTAAAGATGAAAATTGCTTCAGAGAAAATTACAAGTAGGAGCATTCCAGCAAGTCAGGTATCAGCCAGTAGCAAAACTTCTAAATATCAACAAAAGTGACCACCGCAGAGAAAATAAAGTCCATGCAATAAATAGTTTACATCTACATTATCACTGAACAACTTCAAACAAAGTTTACATTTGAAGACTTCCAATGAACAACAATGTTTCCAGACTGCATTAATTACAATTAATGCAATTTCCACCACAGTAAAAAGTAAATTCAAATCAAATTATACTTGTAAAACTACTTAATTTAGATTAGAAAACTCTTCCTAAATACCCTTAAAAACATGAAAGTCAATCACTAACAGGTTAACCAACTCATGGACACAAAACCATACTTCACACAAAATGACCAAATACATCAAACCTCAATTAAAATGTCACAAAACTATATGAACATGGAAGCAATGCAAATTATCACATCTCAGCAAGGCCTTCTTTGAAAAAATTACCAAGTAAAATCAAGAATCAAGTTTGTTGAGAACATCAAAATAAAATTCCCAGAATACCCCAAAACTGGGAAAAAAATACATATAGGGCAAACCATAAAAAAGGAACACCACCATAGTGAACAACATGGGGATTTCCACAGGAACCAGCAAACACAAACAAATCCAGACCCTACACAATGGATATTTTCAAATTTTAAGCCTATTTTTAAAGAAAAATTGCAAACTAAAACCCAACTAATTTTTTCCCAAAATGAAACTCTCGCTGTTAAATGAAAGCTCCATTAAACACAACAGAAAAATATAATGAAACGGAAATACCTGCGAAAAAGAAACCATATTTTCATGATTTTTTGACAAACAAAAACCATGAATGCAGTTTCTACATTTTGGCAGGAAATAATGTTCTATCATTTCTGCCAAAAAGCAGAAACCTAAATGGTGATCTTTTTCATTGGGCCCAACCAAAGGCAAAGACTGCAAATGTGGTGTTTACCTTTGGGAAAAAACCACAAATGTGGTTACTTATTTGGCCAAAACGTAGAAACCGTATTAATGGTTTTGTTTGGCCAAAAATCATGAATAACAGTTTCTGTTTGTGGGCAGAGACCGCAAAAAAAGAACAGTTAATGCAGTTTCTACAAAAAAAAAACATGAAAATGTGGCCGAAAACCACATTTGTGGTCTCTGCCCAACATGAAAAAAATGTTTTGCCTGCTTCTTTTTTTTTCTTTAGAGTTTTATCTTAGGAGTTAGGAATAAGTTATGTTAAGAGTTTTAATTTGTAATTTTTTTTGTAAATGAGCTTAAATTTTGAACACACTCTGCAACATGTCCCCAAAGGATCTAAATGTAAAACATTTGCTAATGACATCCAATACAACAACTTGAATCTGCAAAACAAAGTATGTCAAATCATGATTACTCACGCAAACCTGTCAAACAAAGGATGGCACTCAGGCACAATTACTTGGGAAAACACAGCTCTTTTAACACAAACTTCTAGCAGAAAATATTTCCATTCCTCTAGTACAGTACATCAACTATATACTAACATAAAATTTTCATAATAACATACAAAATAAGCAAATAGATATATGCATGTGTATAAGAGTTCAACAGTCAGACAAAAACAGTGCATGCTATAGATCAAACCTTGACAAAATTGCCGAGGGTTTTGGTCGATCCGCGAGAGGAAGTGAACACATCATCAATCCCAGCGAACTGCAGCACCTTCTTCGGCACCCTCGCCGCCACGATACCGGCGCCACGGGGAGCCGGAACCATCCTCACCGTGACGGATCCACACTTCCCGGTGACTTTACACGGCACGGTATGGGGCTTCCCAATCTTGTTCCCCCAGTACCCTCTCCTCACCGGAATCACCGAAAGCTTCGCCAGAATAATCGCGCCGCGAATAGCCGTCGCGACCTCCTTGCTGCACTTGACGCCCAGGCCGACGTGGCCGTTTCCGTCGCCGACGACGACGAAGGCCTTAAACCTGGTTCTTTGCCCGGCCCGCGTCTGCTTTTGCACCGGCGTGATCTTCATGACCTCGTCCTTCAACGAAGGGCCAACCAACGTATCCACAATCTGGTGCTCTTTGATTGGGAGAGAGTGGAGGTAGATTTGCTCGAGGCTTCGGATCTTGCCGTCCTTGACGAGGCGGCCGAGTTTGGTTACCGGAACCCATTTCTCCTCCTCGTCGCGTCGGGGGCCCCGGCGGCGGCCTCGGCCCCGGTCACCGCCTCTGCCGCCGAAGCCTCGCCTGAAACCACCGCGCTCTCCTCCTCTCTCGGCCATGGTTAGTTGCTGCTAGGGTTTGAAGACGATAAGGATTGAGAGATTCAGAGCGAACTAAACACAACGAGGCAGAGGCGAAGATTCATGTTATATATAGGTGGAGAATTAGGGTTTTTGAGTGAGTTAAGGGAGTGTTTGGCTTGGGAGTGGGAAGAGATTAAATTCCAAGGCTTTGTTTCCTCCTAAAATGCTATTTAATTTTGATATTTAAAAAGAGATTATTTATTGATATATTGTAAATTTTAGTCGATAAAAATAAAAATTCTAAAGCTTTGTTTTGGTATGATTTACGGTTGATTTTGGAGTAAATTCTTTATAATTTTAATCACTCACTTTAATGAATATCTCATCTAAAATTACAAATAAAGTGAACTATTCATGAAAAATTAAGTACTCAACTTGGCAAAAGTTCATTCAAATTTATTTGTTAAAGTAAATAAAAAAAGACTGAGTTTAACTTTAAATCTCGATTTACAAACGAGCCGAACATATTTAATTAGAAACTCTAATAAATTCGTAAACATACTGAATTAAAAGTTCATGAATAAGATCGTTTTAAATAAATTAATATATTTATAATTTTATAAATATATTATCTAATATAAAGTTATCAAATTTTAAATTATTATTATAATAATATAATTAAATTAAATATTTAAAATTATTATATATATTAATTTAATTATTTTTAACATAATATAATATATGAATATATAAGAAAATAAAAAAATAAATTAAATTTAAACAAAATAGCATAATCTGACAAATCCAAATCTGAGCTCGAATTTAAAAATTAGCCCATGAACTGAACTTGAACTCAACGAAAATCAATTCAATTTAATTCAATTATAACTCTAATCTCATATTTACACTCAATTTTAAGATCCCTACTCGATCAAGTCTAACTAGTATAGAACACCCACTTTAGAGGTATATATAATTGTTTTTTTTTCTCAATTCCATCTATGATATATATATATATATATATACACGTTTATATTTATGGATACTCATCCTGTGGGCCGAGTCATTTGGGCCCCCATATTGACAAGCAAGATGCCCAACTAAATTAACGGTAGCAATAAGCCTTTGGGCTTGCTAGGGCTAAGGGAACATGGGGAAAAACCTCTTCAATTGAATAGAAAAAATAAAAAATAAGGGTAAGTAATTGGTAGGAATTACTTAACGAATCAAAATTACAATTTCCTACTTTAAGCATTCACCCACTAAGACCATGGATTCAAAAGAAAAAATATATTGAACCCAAATCTCCAAATACGGTAATAAATAATTTCAAGACCATAAATTTTGAAATTATTTATTATTTCAAGATCTAATCTTAAGCCCATAATTGACCTGCTTATTATATTCAAAGGATTACAAGTCTTTGCCACACTAATTATATAATCTACCTATATAAAGGCGTAGCATCCACGAGTTCGAGTAATTGACATAAGTATTGAAGGATTTAATGAGAGATCAAACCCTAATCTCCTTTCTTGTAAGAAGAATCAGTTCAAGATAACTTAGAGGTTGACAATTACTTAAACAGCCTCGAAATCGCAAATAATCCAAAAAGAGCATGACCATATTATAGATCAAGTGATATCAATCTTAAAAAACTCTTATCATGCTAATTCAATATTATTGTGATTTTATTTTATATTTTATTTTTTATATATATAAGCACACATATTCCAACCCAATATTATCTTTTGAAAATAGTGTTGTGTGACTTCTATTTAATATCATTAATTAGGCACTAAAGCTGGAGTTTGCTACCTTTGGTTACCCACCCCAAAATAGCATTGTTTGTAGCATGCAACGCTTAATGTGCTTGACTATGAAATGTGGGAGATTTAATGGGTTTTTAAATTTATTTAGGTGATTGTATTTTGTTAGTTAAATTTAATATTTAATATTTGATATTTAACATTTAATTTAAGTGCTAATTACGAAAATAATTTCATCCATTTTTGTGAATTCACAATTTTATCCAATTCTTTTAAATTTGGCAATTAGATCCAAATTGGTTTTCAATTAATTGTAATTTTATCCAACATATAAAATTAACTTAGAAAGAGCATGTTCGTGTTTACTTGACATATTAATGTCATATAATTATAATATTTATAGAACTCATATATACACATAAGAAAAAAAAAATGTAACCTATAAAAAGTAAATAAATTATATACAAGAAGTTATATATATATATTTTTATTTATGTATATATATATATATGAGTTTTACTAATATTATTATTACATGACACATATCATGTTAAGTCAGTAGGAATACATTTCTTCTAAATTTATCGATAAAAAGTATAGTTAATTGAGATAATTTGAATACATTTATAGGAGTTTGGAAACTCAGCTTTTGTATTTGAACCCAACAACGTGCATTGATACTCAACGCAATTGCTAATTGTCCTAAAATATTCGTGTATTAATATATTATATATTTATATTAGTATGACATAAAATACAATACATTAATGTGTGATTATTGCTAAAAATGTCCCAACTAAATGTCTAAATAACATTTCCAATCTTGATTAGCATATAAAAAAATTGTTGGGATCTAGTAAATTGAGTTCACCGTTTATAAATTCAGCAAAGTGATGGTCACGTGCCATATTTCAATTAATTTAATAAATATTAAATATTATATATTATTAAAACCCAATTAAAATTTATTAAATCTTAACTGGGTTTGAAAATCCAAACTCAATTACCAATAATGATTTGTGACTTTACATCATATTAAAAAAAAAAAAAAAAGTAGCCCTATTGATCTTATGCTTGCAAGAGCCTTAATGGTTATTTGAGTGTCTTGCAAATGGAACATTTGCAACACCAAAGCTATGGAGGGCAGATGCACCAGCACAAGCTCAAGTCATACTCCCACGAGCACAAAAGGCCAAGTAATTGATCTAGACTTATAAGCCATCCCAAAACACCGAAAGGAACAACAAAGAAAACCAAACTAACAAAATTCAAATTGTTAAATTCAGGATCAAGTGTTTATTATTGTGTCAAAAATTATAGTTGTTAATAGAAACGTAACTTTATTTCTTTATATCTTGACAGCACAAAACTTCCATGACAACCCCCAAAAGAATTCTGAACTCCAGGATCCCAACAACCCCCCCCCCCCAAAAAAAAAAAAAGAATTAGTCTATGACAACTTGAACTTACAATCTCGCTCTAATATCAGTTGAACACAAGATCAAGCACTTATCATTATGTTAAAAAACTATACCTATTAGCAAAGGCGCAACTTTATTTTCTTAAACCTTAGCAGCGTAGAACCTCTACAATGAGTCCCTAAAAGAATTATGAGTTCCAAGGATCCAACACAAACGATCTAAGGCTTATGAGAGAGGAACCCCTTGTCGGTGTCTCCTTCCTCAATGCCATCAAAGCGCCGACCATCACAAAAGAGTAAGGGCGCGTGCACATACATAAAAGACTAAGAAGGTCTCAAAAATTAACCATCTATGTTCTCGAATTTGAAGAAGATGAAACCAAAGTCCTAAGAAGGCTTAATCAACCTTAAGCCCTTAGAAGCTCTTCCCAGGATCCCGTGGCCACTGCATATCATGGAAGCACCCTCATCAAAGTATAAAATGATGCCTTATGTCCTCCTACTTGTATTGCACTCATGGTATGTGGGCAGTAGGGTAAGCCAAATGGAGAATCCACTGGTCAATCGACTCATTCAAATGTTTTACCTTCCACTCACAACTTATATTACATGTAGACAAAATAGCCAACTGGCTTCAAGCACAGACAGATACCCAATGTTCTCACATCTCCCCAGAAGTGACAACCCTGCTAAAATCAGTTTCTATTTACAACTTAAATCCTTAACTTTTTAGAGTACCCAGAAGAAAATAAAAAGAGTTCAAAAGGGTTCTTGGCTAGCTGTGTGACATGGTGAAGATTGAGGAACACATATGCATGTGATTGGTATCACCTGAGGACAGATTGGGAAGGGAGATTAAGAGATTTTTAATTGGGTGTCACAGTGAGAATCAAAAACTCACCACTGCTACCTGACACTGTAGCAGCACCTTTCCCACTATAGTCCAAGAAATTATGAGGGCTTCAAGGACTTTTGTGGCCCTAAAACTATATTCTGAACCTGAAAAGATGACACCAAATTGAATAGAAAATCCAAAGTAGATGAAAAGAGAAAGGGGAGAAATTATCACACAAAGAAGATCCAATGTCAAAAGTAACAGACAGTGTCCCCTACACTGGAATCCCATCATTCTTCACCACCTTTGAGCACCCCCCCCCCCCCCCTCCCCCTCTCTCTCTCTCTTAATTTCTTTACTCTATTCACCATTTTGGTGGTTCCAATCTCCTCTGGGAAACCCTTCCTGTGATCTCATTCTACACCTCTTTCATCATCTCTTTAGCTCTCATACTTCTTCTCAGCTTCATTTTTATCTTCTTTTTGCTAAAAAACTCACTCCTTCCTTCTCATAGTCCAGTTTTCTCTCATCCTCTTACCATCTTTCTTCCATACACTTCCTATTTTCTAGTCACAATCTCTCTCTCTGTGTAAGATTTGTCGATTCGAAAAGAGTAACTGAGGTTCATAAGATTTGAACTCGAAATCTTGATTTTACGACCTTTGTCTCCAACTGTTAGTTGCCTGTGTCCGGTGACTAACTAATTTATACATATAATATAGGCTTTGTGGTAAGTGTGTTCTGGGTGATGCTCATGTTGACGAGGAAGCTGGTGGGGAAGTTGGAGAAGCAGCTGCCGCCGCTAGTGGAGGCGCCGCCAGCCGTGGCGGTGGTGAAGGAGCCAAGCCACTCAACCCACACATCAATAGAGACGCTGGTGGTGGTGCTAGCAGTGATCACAATAGCTGCTGTCATTGCGGGGATCGTTGCTCGGCTGTGCGGCGGGCGACATTTCGGGGGCAGCGGAGAGCATGACATTGAAGGATGGGTGGAAAGGAAGTGCAGGAGCTGCATTGACGGCGGAGTCCCAGCGCCGCCGTCGCCACCGGAGGTACCGAAGCCGGCCGCGGCTGAAGAAGCCAAGAAGTGATTGGGGGTATAGCCGTATAGGTGAAGATAAGTAGCTTCAATTAACTTTTGAGTTCAGAGCTTAAAGCTTATAGTATTGATAGGAGTGTATGACTCTGTACGGTGTCGCATACTCTACACATTAAAAGCGTATGTAATTTTATATGAAAACATTTATTTCCCAAAACCCTAAAATATTGATTTCCCTTTGCTTTTTTTTTTTTTGGCTATAAATGTCAATGCTAATAATTTTAAATTATTTAATAAATTACTAAAATTATTTAAATATTAAAATAAAATAAGGCCTAACACAATTTTTTAATTGATTTATATATGTATTTACATACAGTTTGTAAAATTTAATTAATTATCTAAACACTAATCTAATAAAAAAAAATTATATTTTTAACTTATTCATATATGTAAATAATTATGTCACTAACTTTGTTCATATATGCCCGTTGGGTAGGGTATACCAAAGGGTTGGAACAAACACTTGAAATTTAAAAGAACATTGCCATGCCATTTGTCTTTTGACCAAAAGTTCACTTGCCTACCTTTGATTTTTAAAAGGCATTAGACTAGGTTGCCTAGTTTTATATATGATTCAAAAATTTACACATATAATATATGACTAAATTCATTTTTTTTTTTATTAAACTTATCACTCCTTAAACTTTAAATTTATCTTATTAAATACTTAATCTTTATAATTTACATATATTAACTACCTAATATAGTTTAAATAATACATGAATTACACGTGAAATGAGTTAAAAAAAAATAAGAAAAGAAAGAATGGAAAAAGAAGTAAAGCTGATCAAACCAATCCAATGATCCTTCCTTCCTTCTGCCTTCCTCTTCGCTTTCAACCATCATCTTTGCTCCCGTTTCCTGCATGCCGTCAACTCAAACGGAAAAACTAAGTCTCCCATCAGCTCTCACTATCTCAACCAATTCCCACCCTTCCTTTTGTTCCAATTGACAATTGATCCACCCTTCTTCATCCTTTTTGCTCCAACTAACGAGTCACGACCAACCCACCATTCCCCTTCCTCTTTACTCCCACTAGTGACACACAACTAATCCACCATTCCCCATATTTCTTGTTCTGACCGACGACTCATAGTCTATATATGTATGTATGTATATATATATGTATATATATACAAGTGCATACATGTACATTCATGTCAATCTATGTAAATATATATTTCAATTTTTTCGATTAGATATTCAATTATTATTCACGTATAACACGTCTATAAGTGTTGATTAAATAATTAAGTAATTAATATATATATATTATAAATTATAAATATTAAATAGATTAGATTTAAAGTTCAAGAGGATGATAAGCTTTTCATATAAAATTCAAGAAAAAAAATATAAATTTGACCTATAATATATTGATAACATTGTTTTACATTATATGTATTTATAATATTAAAATTATTAACATTTAAAAAAATATTAAATATGAATTACCAAGTTGCAAGTGATCACATTGTGACACAAATACAAGAAGTATCCATCCATCCAACTTACCCTAAAATTCAATAATCTACTATGACTTAGTTTTATGACGTCGAAGGAGACTCGTATTTATACGCAGCTGATTTAATTAGTTTAGCCCATACCGACTACTATATTTACTGCAACAGAGATGTAATACAAACTGTACAATTGGTTAAATGACAATAAATAAGGAGGCTAAACAAAGAAACTAATCAAAAACCTGGACCAGAATCTAACGAGGCTTGGAGAATATATATATGGCCTACTTCAGTTCAGCAGCTTTGAAGATCTGCAGGAAAATCAAAGACAACTGTTAAGTGTGGAACAGAGATGGAAATTTATCTCATAAAATCAAGTAGCAGAGCAAATTCAGCACATTCAGGAGCAGGAATGCCGCCTCAGGAATGAGCTAAGAGAGCTTCACCAGAGGATGGAAGTGTTTTTGAAGCAAAAAAAAAAAAAATCAAAAAATCTAGAGTTCAATGGCTCCTCGAGGGTGATCAACATACAAAACTTTTCCACACCTCAACTATATCGAGAAGACGAAGGAGTTTCGTTAGCATCAAATCTGGAAGTGGTGAAGTGGTTGAGAAAAAGAGTCTAATTGGTGATCAGTTTACATGATACTTCTCCAATCTTTTTAAGTCCTCCCAATGCAGATAAGGAAGATAGAGCTAACCTGAGCAAAAATCCCTCAATTGGATGAAGTCTCCAATGCCCTAGCAGGGATGCCTTGGATTTTCGAAATCCCAATGGGATATTAATAGTTCACCAAGATTTGCTAGATATGGTTCAAAACCTTTTCAGATCTGGAATTCTATTGAAACATATATAGGAATCACACCTGTCATTGCTTTGATCCCTAAATCTCATAATGCCAATCAGTCTTTTTAATGTGGTCTATAATATTATCTCTAAGATTCTAGCCAATAGAATGAAGCCTCCTCTCCTTGAGGAGAGTCCATTTCTCCCCTTCAGACTGCCTTTGCTCAGGGAAGATCTCTATTCATGATAATAACAAGTCACCAAACACATAAAATCATGAAGGAAAAGGGGAGGGGTCCCTAATGATCAAGGGAAAGAGATGAGCATCATGAAGAGGAAATATTGCAGAGATCATCAGTTTTTGGAGGCAAAAATCAGATCTGCTAATTCTCCTGCGGATCACCATCCTTACAGGCCAAGGGGTTCTCAGGGAAGGAATATGCAAAATTCTTGGCAATGGTAATTCTATAAATAGAAGGTGCACCCATGGGTTCCTTTAATGACTAGTTTCAATCCCGAACCAAAGACCCCTGATGTATGCCCCGCAGTAATGGTTCAGGATCTAATTGACTGGGAGCTTTATAAAAGGAAAGTGGAGGTGCTGCTAAAGGCTCTGTTTGCTCCCCCATTAGTGTAGTGTATTCTCCAATCCCTGTTCCATTCTAACGAAGAGAAGATTCTTGATGTTGGATTGACAAAAATAGCTCTTCATCTCTACCAAGTCAGCCTATCATATTTATTATTTACAACCACGATCAGAACTCCAGACCAAAGGTTCTAGTAGCAGTGTGGAAGAGATTGTGGCAGTTGAAGCTCCATAGCAGGCCAAACTGCTCCTTTGGAGGACTGCAGTGGGAGCTCTGCCAACAAGTGAGGAGATTGCAAAAAGAATTTCAAATGAGGAGGGGGGATGTGGGCTCTGTGATGGTGGAAAGGATTCAACAATCCATCTTTTTACTCAATGCCACCTAGCTCAAGTTGCTTGATTCAACTTTTGGGGAATCCACTTGGACAGATGGTTGTTCGATGATATGCAAGGTTGGTTCTCCATTCTCAACCACTGCAAGCTGGCTTCCATTGCAATGATACTAGAACAAAGATTATGAGATTTATAGCTGTGTCTAATGGATAAATTTTGGATGACCAGAGTCTAATTCATTAGCAAATAATTATTATGGGGTTCATTAGCCACCAAGACTAGATACCTAATATGTGGTTCAGTAGCAAATAATGGCTACAAATTTAGCAATAGCAAATATTCTATGCAATGTTCAAAAAGTTAACCTTGATGCAGATAACCTTGAAATCAACGCAGAAAAAGGAACCATTCTGTAACAAAACATTGATTAACATCACTCAAATCTTTCTTTTCTAGGATAAATATAACCTTGATTTTTTATCATTATTCTCATCTATGCAAAAATGAAGAGAACTTCACTGACCATAAGGAAAAATCATATGAATGTCCACACATCCTTTGTACGCATTTCCTGCAAAATAGTTATCCTAATCATCCTCAACACTCCATTAGGTAGCTTAGGCAGTCTGAGACACAAGAAGGTAGAACAAATAAAAAACTAATCCTGTAAATCCGAGACAGTGTTATTCAAATCTATAGTACTTCTCTAATACATGCAAGAGCCATCCAAATAATATAAAGAAAATTAGCGTGTCCATAAAGTTTTTTTTAGCATGTCCATAAAGAAAAATCACTTTTATACATTCTAGTTACTTACATTATCATAGTAAAAACAACCAACAGAACTCAGAAACCCATAAACTAAAGGGAAAAAACACAGGCATAGTGTTGGCCAAACCATGACTCAGTTTCACTAATTAACTACCAATGCTGACATTTATCCCCTTCTTTTGTGTACATACTTCAGAAAGAAAATACTAAGGATTGATCAATATTGTAACAAATTGAGTCCATAACCAGTCCAATAAATGTAGGAGCAGTATGAGGTGCCTAGAAAATGTACACATCAATACTGCTTTGGATGAATAGTTTTTACTCCATATTGTGGGTCATTTTGTAATAATATCTCCTGTACGACCAATTTGTCATTATTTCTTATACACTACATAAAAACCCACAGTTTTAAAGATCTCGCTGCAGATAAAACAACAAAAAGATGTTCAAAACAAATATAGCCATCTATTCTTAGTCGTGTAGTCATAAGAACATCAATAACAGATATAACAACACCACCAACCCTTAATACCACTAAATGGGGTTGGTAACATGCACTCTAGCTCGTCAATCAAGGTCAAGAATAGAAGAAACAAGGAGTAATTGAAAAGGAAATGAATTATAAAAAACATTATTTTTATAAATTGTTATGAGATAATTATTCTTATTGTGTCATTGTAGGAAGAAATCCAACTCAGTTACTCTTAATCCAGAGTATGAATATTTATGTTGGAAAAACGTTTTTCCTGGCAAAACCTTTGAAAAAAACTATGTAACATCATTTTATAGTATGAATGGCCAATGTTTGAACTGGAATTGGCAAAAACTGAGCAGCAGATTTAAAATCTCACCAGGCATCCAGGTTTTCTCTTGAGCCAAAAGCATCGATGATGTAGATTCAAGTATGAAGAATATTCTGGCTTGAAAGAAGCAGCATTTTCATGTTATGGTTCCCAAAAATCTGCCTTCATAGTTTCTAACATTTAATTACTGATTCCTGCTTTTAGGTTATTTTAACATCTTTTGAACATTAGTAATTACCAACCATATATTTATATAATATTACTGTTAACATTATTATTTATATATATAAAATTTTAACCAGCATCCAACCAGTGAACCACTATTCAACTAGAACCAATACCCCAACCAGTTCAATAATCAGACAGGTTTTAAATTTTAATAGCAATGCCTGAAAATTTTATTCATGTGCCAAAACCAAGAAATACATATAGCAAGTTATTTTTCATTTTCTTTTTGTTTTTGTCTAGTGATGGTTCAAGGACAACAGGGGGACTAGGCAACAGGGAGCAAGCTGTCGCCTATACCCATGAACACACCCCAACCCTTTTGATAGCACATCTTACCAAAAAAATACAAAGATCTCACCAAGTAAGAGAATCCTAGGCAATATCCTGCACTATTTACCTTTCTGATTATTGCATAGATGCCATCAAATCAAATCCAATCTATGCTAATTAGATGATCAATTATAGCCCAAATCCACAAAGATCATATATTATCAGATGAGAGATGACATGTATTTAATGCAGGATCCTTTGATGATATTAAGCACTGAAATCAACCCAATAAACAAATTCAGGTTATAACAGAGTACAAACGCAAGAAATGAATGGGTATATACAAAATACGATCCCACCACCATCTAAATATCTACAATAAAGGCAGTTACGAAGTAAAGAGGACACGAACACACCTATCTAAAGCCCTAGACCACATCCCGTCTGCTTTCAGAAAAAGATGCAAGAATTCTGCAAGTAAAGCACAGAGTCAGATGCTACTGATCAACGTAAATTTGCCAAAATCGAACGAATCAAAGTGAAACCATAGCAAATATACACAAACAGAAAACTAGGGTTAGGGAAACAAAACCCTAAGCCGATTTAGGGCTTCTTGAAACAATCGCAGATCGAATCGCCGACCGGTATCATTTCCACGCGACCGAGGGAGAATCACAACCCTGACAAATGGAAATTGCACCGTGCCCTCCCCGTTCGAACAGACATGGAAATTTCAGCAAAATTCAGACAAGAAAGAAGGACGGATTGAAGAAAATATATATATATAGATATATATATGTATAGTTTTGGGTTTTCTCTTTGTGAATCATCACAAGCATCGAAAATATCTTCCGCCTGTGATTGTCTGGGTCTGCTCTTCGGGCTGAGAAGAAGCTCTCGGACCATTTGTCAGGACTGTAATTCTCCTTCGAACGAGCGAAAACAATATCAGTTGACAACACGAGTTCACCCGTTATAAGATCAATGTCACAAAAATACAATTATATAAGTGCAATAAATTTATTATTTTAAATTTTTAACCTTCTATAATAAGTACTCTCACTCCAATCATATCTTATTATATTATATTATATATATATATAAACTACTATATTTTTTCTACCATAGTAATAATTCATGTTACAAATGGGGCCATTAACCTAGTATTCTTACTTTTATACTTTTACGTTTTTAACGTGATTATTTAAATTTTTTATTAATTTAATTTATAAATTTTAATTATTTTTATTAATAATTTAATTTTTTTATTATTTTAATTATATTTTTGTATTTATATTTTTAATTCTTTTAACTCTTATATTTTAACCTATAAAAAATAATAAATAAAATAAATATAATTAAAATAATAAAAAAATTATTTTTTTATAAAAAAGTTTAAAATATAAAATTTAAATGATTCAAAAATATAAATATAAAAATATAATTAAAATTATAAAAAAATTAAATAAAAATACAAAAAATAAAAATATTAATTTGGCCCATTAAAATTGAAAAAATGAAAAAATTATTTGAAGACTAAGTTTGATATTTGTTGTAATATTAAATAATAATATTATATTTTATATTTTATATCAGTGTAAATATAAAAATATTAATATAAAGTATTAATATTATATTTTAGAAAAATAGATATTTTTAGAAAGTTCTCATTCAAACCCTCGCCTGACAGCGCGCAGGAATCGGTCCTCTCTCCCTCTCTCGTCGACTCGCTCTCCTTCTGCTGCTTCTGTGTCTCGTTGAAGCCCCAGAATTGCGGGACGAACCAGAAAAGCAGCTGCTGTAACTCTCGATTGCGACGGAGGAGATCCCCGGAAGACCTCTTCGGAATAGCAGGTACCCCCTCTAATGTTTGATTTTTGATTCCGCAGTGTTTCTTTCCAGATCTGGTCTAGGTTTTCCGATTTACTTTCATTTTCCGGTTCTTTCTTTCGGGGGGTTAGGAAAGAGTACCAAATGAGAGAGCCCAATCGGATGGAGAATGGAGAAAGTAGATCAGTAGGCCAATGCCATTATCGGATTCATTTTTTTCCTCCTTTCCTTGGGTATTCGTCAACTGGGTTGGATAACATTCTTCTTTGCGGAATCAGACTGTACCAAGGTTTTAGGGTTTTACCTTCGTCTTGTACCTTTCGATTTGGGATCTACTATTTTGAACGCTAACCTGGAACGTGAATGTTAATTGGGGAATACGGTTATCATTTTGTTGTTTTTTTAAACATTTCTTGGATATCTCGACTGGTTTGTATCAAATCATGATTCATGTTGCTCAAAGACTGGATTATAACTGAAAAAGAAAACACATAACTGAAGATGAGTCTCGTGGCCAAATGAAATTACTGATATACAAGTTGATTGATTGTGTTAAGACACTTCATGGTCCTAAGGCATCTGAATAAGGCATCTGAAATATAATTTAAGTATTGATTCCAAGAACAACTCAATTGCACAATCAATGGTGGAATGTGGATGAGTGTCCTTCGGGCAGTGAGTCTATTTTTTCTAATTATTTCTCATGTTGTAGGTCATAACAGTAGCTCATCTTCAATAATGAGGTTGTTGGGTGAAAATTCTAGGTACAACCGTACAAGCATAAAGAAATAGTACATAGGTTAGGTTGGTAGGTATATGCTAGGGACTTAGCTTGCTTTGATCTTCTTAGCTTGCTGCCAAGCCCTGAACGCTCTAGGGAAGAATGTTTATGGATTTGGCTCATAAATGCTCCACCAATTTCTTTCTTACTCTCTCAGGATTTCTTAATTTCTTTCTTACCCTCTCAGGCTCTTCTTCACTTTCCCATTCAAACCCTAAAACTGACTTCCATGGTTACGTAAAATTCAAATTTCTAATCTAGCCTTGATTGAGATCAGTGTGCATATGAACAAACAAGATAATAGTGTTAGAGAAACAAGATCTCAAGTGCGAAAATGAGGAGTTTTAGCCATTGCGTGAAAGATGTTCGGTTGAAATGCTGTGTATAAGTGAATGAAAGGTTGAAGAGGATACATGTACAAACTGAGAGTACTTCTTGTGAATGTTAGATTTTATAATGGATTCTTAAATCAGCTACAATTACATTTTTTTATATAATTATGTATACATACATAGAAATCAAGTCACTGTTCAACTATTTTTATATAATTTGTGTATATGTAAATTTTATGAAAAGATTTTTAAATGTAGGATAATGTTAGATTATATAATGTATTTTTTATTTTTCATTTTAAATAATAAATTTAATTGTTATATATTTATTTACTTAACAAAATTACATTCCCGTTTTGCCTCAGTCCAACTCCAACCATTATCTCTTAACCCTCTCTCCATCCATTCCAATTTGATATCCTATTCCAGTTTTCAAAACATTGCCTAAAAGTGAAGTTTTATTGGATAATTGTAATGCCACTTTTATTGTGTGGCTAGAATGTTGGTAAGTTAAGTAATAATGTTGATAAGGAAACCAATAGACACTCCTATGAGGTAATTGGATGAAATGATGAAAAATTGTAGCAAAAGAGGGATAAGAGGAATTAGCAAAAAAAAAAAAAAAAAAGATAAGAAGACAAAAGAAAACTTAGTAGGAAACCATTGAATTAGACATAAGATAAAATGGCCTTAAAAATGGGTATGGCCATGGATAATGATGCATGGATGTCTCGGACTCATGGAGACAACCCCACTAGTGGGATTAAGGCTTGTGATTGTGGTTGTTGTATTCTGAGAAAATGCAACTTTTGAGTCTCTTTATGGATGTTGAGTTAGTATTTGGTTTAGGGTTGGATGAAGGTTATGTGATATTAGATGGAATAGGTCTGCAGGTTCAGGTTGACAAGTACAAGTACATAGAATAATGATTAATTGGTGTTACATTGTTAATGGAAGCCTGTGACACTTTCTCTTACTGCTGTCTCAAAAAGTTGTTGGAAAACATGAGGGTTGCATCTGTTATCTATATGACATGTATAATGTACGCTTTGCTTATATATAATATATATACATTAATATACTCTTTTTTATTTTGACCATAACAGTTTGGCATAAATTATTTCTTGAAAGAAGGGAAATGCTGAATAAGTTGTTGACAGATTTTTTGCGATTTCTAGTAATATGCAGAGTGCTGCAACTGCAACAGGTTGAGAATTTGGGGAACATTGAATCAGTGGTCTGGAATCATTACAGTTCCCACTTTCCTTTGCATCAATACACTTTTGGTTAAATTTAGCCTGCTATTTGTCGTAGTGATGGGCAAGTAGTTAAGATTTCTAGTCACCTTCTTTTGTTTGAGTTTTGGTCTTCATGTCACTGGACCAGGGATACTTTCCCAAGTATGCAACACTAGGACACCTGATTGACAATCACATTGTTGATTGTCTGCAATTAGGTTCTGGGCCCACCAATTTATACACCAATATCACTCACATTATCGTTGCTGGAATTGAGCTTTCCTTTATGTTTTCGCTTGGGGATGTCCAATCTGTATGGTTTATTCAGATAGCTTTATTGTCACAAGCACCTTGGATGACAGTGTGTAGGCAACTTGAAAAAACACTCTATTCATAAAAGTAAACTCTTTTACACTTGTAACAGCCAACTAAAATTTCCCTTTTTTTCCCCTTAATTAGGTATTTGTGATCCTTCTCGTTAATTTTTCACAAGGCAGGAATATATAGTTTTTTTTAGGAACTATTTTACAATCCTAATGAAGTATTGCTTCCTTACACTGGTGTAGCAGATGTATTAAGAGTCCTAAGGAACATGGATGTGATATGCATAAACACACAATGCAGTGCACAGGCCTTGGTACCGTGATTCATATAGAAGTTAGGACACAACATGCCTAAGAGACATATGTATATGTACATATTTATATGTGAAAATATTAATTATTCTACAGTTTTTTACATTACAAAATTTTCTTTAGAAAGCTCTATCTAGAAATAAGTTGAAAGTTTTACACAGTTTTTGACGTTAGAAATCTAGAAGAGGTTTGACATTAAGATGGTTTGAATATGGGAGAAGAAGGCCGATAAAAACACCAATGAGATGAGTGGAAAATTTGGAGGGAATTTGTAGCAAAAGAGGGAGAGGAAGACCAAGTAAAACTTGGTGGGAGGCCCTTAGACATGATATGGGATATTATGACCTTACAAAAGATACAATCTTGGATAGAGATGGTTTGAAGTCTAGAGTTTGTATTCGATTCCACATAGTGGGATTAAGGTTGTGATTGTTTTTGTAAATGTGTATATACAAATATGCATTGTGTACTAATTTACAAGTTTTTGAAACTTTTCATGTAGGTCTAATTTATTAAGCAGTTAAAGTGTGTAATTCTCTGTCACAACCCAAGAGTTAATTAGAATGGCTATGCTATATTTCTTTTACTTTAATTGTTGCACCTATATTCCAGCTATCAATTCTGTTAGAATTAGAAAGGCCACATGTGAGGCCTTAGGAAAATGACAAAATAGTTTGTTGTAACTGCTTGAGGGGGGGGGGGGAATGATTTGTTGCATCCACACCCACACCAAGCAGCACCTATATGTATTCATCCCATTCCATGGGAGAAGGCATGCAAAAATTGAATACAACATTATCCTATTCTCACTCTCTCGTCTCACTCAATTCTCTTCTCCCTCTGTTCATTCTATTCTTCCCTAATCTTCTTCTAATCTCTCCCTCATTCTTTCAAATTCCTCCTTAATTTCCTTTTGTCCTTAGCTGTAGCTGAATCGGATTCTTTCGATTCCCAAACTGATCCTAGGTTAAGCCCTAGGATCATGAAAAATTGGTATCAAAGCCACCGTTCCTCGGCGGTTCTCTCTATTAAGTAATTCCAGCGAATACAAGGACTCCAACGAGTTTCCTTGGTTACGGTGTGATAGGCGAGTGCAAGCATCCGAAAGGAATCGAGACCGATTCAAGAAATCAGATGAATTCCAACCAGTGGTCGGTGATTAGGTGGGAACTCCACTGGTAATATTGAAGTCACTTTGATCATGAGTTGATAGCAAGAAGGAAGGCGTGATCGAAGCAAAGCCTCGAGTGATTTTCGGCGAGCCAGATTAGCATTGATCAAACGAGGAGATCATTTCAGTCATTCCAATCCGACTTGCCCGTACACTGAAGCAAAGCTAGCCGAATTCAGCTTCCTGTGAGTCCGACGGAGGAGTGGCTCTCGGCGAGCCAGATTAGCATTGATCAAACGAGGAGATCATTTCAGTCATTCCAATCCGATTTGTCCGTACGCTGAAGCAAAGCTAGCCGAATTCAGCTTCCCGTGAGTTCGACGAAGGAGTGGCTCTCGGCTTGAAAATTTCCGAAAGTGTGTTCGAGTCTTGAAGATGAAGCTAACCATTGACGCTTGGCCACGAATTTCAGTGAGTCTTGCTCGAAGTGAAAGGGAACGCAACTTCAATGGATTTGGAAGCTAAGTTGTAAGCTACTGCAACCATCGAATTCTCAATTCCCCAAAATTTCGTTAGTTGCATCACACTCGCTCAAGGAATGCGAGCAGCCCAGATGATTCCATAGGCGATTCCTAGAGATCTGGCGCAATTC
The DNA here is from genome assembly GCF_014633365.1 of Diospyros lotus. NCBI lineage: Eukaryota > Viridiplantae > Streptophyta > Magnoliopsida > Ericales > Ebenaceae > Diospyros > Diospyros lotus. The sequence goes on along the minus strand of NC_068350.1, from coordinate 37,639,538 downwards.
CAATATTCTGGTGCATTTGACATTCGAGAAAGAGAAACAACCATGAGATTTTCAATTGAATCTCGGAATCAATTATGATGACTCTCTGTTGGATCAATCAAGCAAAGATTCAAGGTGATTTCTGAGAATTCAAAGAACTCGTTGGTAGCCGCGACGGACACCAATCCACGGTAGGTGTCGACGCTGATCGCGATGCAGTGGGTTGCACTCTGGAGTGTCTCGATATAGTGGGTGTTGCGATTTGGACTCTGGAGTGGGTGTAATGATTGAACTAGCAGTGAATTTTGATGATTTTGGAATTAGAAACGATTGCAAATTGTGCTAGGAGCCCTGGACGGTGATTGGGCAATAGCTATTCTTTGGTTGCGATTTTGATTTGAGTTGAAGGTAGGGAAATTAGTTTCCATAGTTAAGGTCCAGGTTGAGAAGGCTTGAAGGCGACTTGGCCTTACTGGTCCGATAGTGTTCCAATGAATTGATTGAGCAGCAAATTCTAGAGTCAAGTGAGTCAATGGAACTGGAAGTTCCAACAACTACTCACTGATCACTTTCCTAAGGTTACGGAGATTGAGTTTGGGCTAAAAGCTCAGGTCGAACGTGGAAGGAAAAGCAGATTCGAGCCCAGCCGATTCTAGTTGTTGAAGTTTGCCTAGAGTTTTGATGCGGTAGAAGATCAGTAATGTTGAAGTCTATCGACTAGAAGTTTTAGATCAATTAGGGCTTTTTAAATATAAGTGTAATTACTTTGTAATTTTGAGGGCCTAATTGTAATTTCCCATAGTAGTTAGTTATCTTGGGAATCTCGCCATTTTCTATTTATAGGAGGGCGAGGTAGGCAGTCGGTTTACTGATAGGAGAGAGCTTCTGTTTTGTCTATATTCGAGTGAGGAGTTCCGTTCTTGAGAAAGAGAGAGGCAGTTTAGTCTTGTTCATTTCTTGGGAGAATGTGTGCTTGTACTCGGGAAGATAGATGAGTGTTTAGAAGCTTGGTGTACTGATCTTTGTCATCCTAATAAAGGCTGTTTGAGTGGGTGTTGATTGCTGGATGTAGGTTTGCCTAAAGGCATTCCGAACCAGGGTATATCTTGTCTCTTCTGGTTTTTGTTTTTATCTTTTCTAATTCTGTTTCATTGCTGGTTTGTGTGGTTTTCTATTTTCTGCGAGTTTCATTGAAATCGCAAAGGGAGTTCTCTTTGGTTGGCTTCGGTTTATCAGTTCTAAATATCAACACTAGTGGTGAAGTCGACAGTCAGTGTTCGAATTTCTACAGGCGTAATAGGAGGTGATTCCAATCGAATTTTAGGCTGCTAGTAAGGTAAACAAAGGGTAATTTCGACTTTGAATTCTGGTTAACTTTGTTTGAATGGGAGAGGCATAGAAGAGCAATATGTATATAGCTCCTTGATCTCCAAAGTATGTTGATTGTGAAAAATCAACTAAGGGAAGCAGGGCACACCTGAAACAAAAGGGGTCTCAATTGTAGCCAAATGATGCTACATTTTCAGTGGTTAATTTTCAAGCAAGAGAGCAGCCTCAATTGCAGCGGACTAGTGCTGCATTTTTAGTGGGGTATCCTACTCGTGAAGCTAGGGGCGGCAGTACATATTCATTTTCAGTTGGAATGGAAGCCAAAGAAGGCTGCATTTTCAGTTGACCAGAAGCATCAAACATGGGGAAAGGATTTTGAGAAGGAGATCAGCCACGGGGACAAGGAAAAAAGAAGTGGGATTGATGAAGAGTGCGAGGAATTTGGCCGTATGTTCCGCGAGAAGCTGCAGGAGTTTGCGATGATACTAATCAAGAAGTATCATTATAACTTCCCCGCTGAATACTTCGATGATTATTGCGAGAGTTTTAACAAAGACGAATTCCTTAAAATAGAGTCGCTGAAGGAGATATTGAGGAGGCGGGAAGCAGATTCATTGCTCACCTCCAATGTTGAGCAGAAGAAGTATACTTGTTTAGGCGAAATTGACAAGGAACATGCCAACTCATTACCCTTGTTGGCTAGTGCATGGGCTAAAGGATATCTTACTACCAACATAAAAGGCTCTAGCACCGAACAATATGATGGTGTTGCTGCCATTTCAAAAAGGGCAAGCCAAATTGCAGGTGTGAACCCATTGCCAGTATCGGGGGTAACAGAGATAACTAAAGCAGGGATTTCGGGAGAGTGGAACACAAAAGCTGAAAAGAGAGATGCTGATTTCTCTTTCAGTCAAGGGAAATCCTTTACGAGTTATAACCTTGCAAGTAGTTCTCTCCATCAGCAACAGAATCAAAGTGGTGAGGAATTTTGGAAACCGGTTGTAGATGGCAAAAAGATAAGGGAGATAGCTGAAGAAGTTATAGGTTTTGCCGAAGGGAACAAAATTTCCGCTGATGTATTGGTTCCTCCTCTAGTGGGAAAATTCGAATGCTGGTCTATTGCATTGACTGATGAACAGATGGTTGAAGACGATGTGGCAACAAGTCAAGATGCTGTTACGGTTGAGAGAAAAGAAAAAAGGAAAAAGCCTAGAAGGATAAAGAAGGAAAGAAGCATTAAACTGGTAGAGAAAGCTAGAATTGGATGAATAAGAACGACTCAACGTAATAAGTTTCTTGGGGACAAGAAACCTTTCAAGAAGAGGGAATTGTCACGACCCAAGGGTTAATTATAATGCCTATGCTGTATTTTTTTTACTTTAATTGTTGCACCTATATTCCAGCTATCAATTTTGTTAGAATTAGAAAGGCCACATGTGAGGTTTTAGGAAAATGACAAAATAGTTTGTTGTAACTGCTGGAGAGGGGGGAATGATCTGCTGCATCCACACCCACACCAAGCAGCACCTATATGTATTCATCCCATTCCATGGGAGAAGGCATGCAAAAAGTGAATACAACATTATCCTATTCTCACTCTCTCGTCTCACTCAATTCTCTTCTCCCTCTATTCATTCTATCCTTCCCTAATCTTCTTCTAATCTCTCCCTCATTCTTTCAGATTCCTCCTTAATTTCCTTTTGTTCTTGGCCGTAGCTGAATCGGATTCTTCCGATTCCCAAACTGATCCTAGGTTAAGCCCTAGGATCATGGCATTCTCACTATCAAACTGAGTGTTTTCAAACTAAGAACTCTGTCTATGAAAAAATTAAAAAATAATAGTATACATTGGATGATTGTCTGTCATCTGATAGGTACTTGAAAGTATCTATGAAGTGTCAGCATCTTACATGACATGGAACTTCAAGTTTGCTTCTTGGTTGAAAATATTTTATCCCTAAAACTTACTATAATAGAAGCTTGAACACAACCAGAGCAAAAGACCTGTTGTTTGACTTTTTGGACTTCTTTTAGTTGATCCATATGAAATAGTCATACCTTTGCCCATGCCCTCTGCCATACCTGGGAAGTTACCGTCGTGCCTGCATGCTTGTGTGTGTGTCTCTCTCTCTTTGTCTGTGTTTTATTTGACATTTTGGTATTCTCTTGGCTATTGCAGGCTAAAATGGCAACCAAGTACATTATACCTTCTATTTTTGGATCATTTGCAGTTGCATATGTATGTGACCATTTGATTGCTGACAAGAAGATATTTGGAGGTAAGACTGGTTATTCTTATTCTTCTTTTCCTCGCATACTTACAGGTGTTAACATTAAATTGGGTCTCGATCAGGGACCACACCTTCAACCGTTTCAGGCAGGGAATGGCAGGAAGAAACAGACAAAAAGTTCCAAGCATGGCCTCGAACTGCAGGTCCTCCAGTGGTCATGAACCCCATCAGTCGTCAGAATTTCATTGTTAAATCCCATGCTGATTCTTGAAGCTCCATGCCTTCATTTTTCCTCCGGTTGCTTGAGATCTTCATATTCATTGGGCAAAACATCCCAAACAATTTACAATTGAATTATAGTGGCTTTTGAATTTGGACAGCAATTGCTTTTATGCTGCCAACTTGAAAAATAAATTGGTGACATTGTTATGTTCCTTTTGTTTTATTCTCAATTTTGGTCTTGAATTGAATGGAAAGAAACTTTGAATCATAATTCTTTCGTACAAATCAATTTTTCATTAATGCTTGCTCTAAAAACTTGAGTTGGCAGTGGCATTTTTTTTAGAGTTCGGTTCATGCCATGGCACAAAATACACCCTCTCCGTTGTGTGGCTGAGGGGGCCTTAGCAACAAATATTCAACTCTATTTGGCTGCCTTTGATAATTCATCTATTGATTGTCATCCAGTTTTCCGGCAAAGTTTGGATGTAGCATGGGATATGTTCAAAACATGTTGATGCAACCCATGAGAATGCAAATGTCACATTTAGACCAATATCCTCCAGGTTGGTACCCAAATCTTCAGTTTCTCCTTTGTAGGCAGATAAGCACTTAATGGCACAGATGATTAGGCGATTTCAGGGTAAGTGTAGGAATAGTTGCATCGGATTGCCTTAATAGGAAAAATGTGCACAGGATGCTTTCAAAGTTGTACCATATTATTATCTACTGATATTTGGTCCCTTTTTTTTCCATATCCTGGCAGGAAATAGAGATCCTTAGTTTCACAGCTGCATTGCTTTTTGCCCCATTCCATGTAGAAGTTATACTCAACAATTCAAAATGGTGTTTGCAGGATATGCAAAGGTCAATGGATGATTTTGGTTCAAGCTCTTTCTGTAATGTGGCTAACTTTTAAGAGGATATTGTTGGTTTATTTTTGCCATTTAAGATTACTGTGATTGTGATTTATCTTTTTTTAAATAGACCCTTTCATGTGTTTTAATCTAAATAATGAAGGCCAAACCTATAATGTGACCGTGTATTTTTATATTTTTTTTGCATATTAACTCAAATTTTTTATTATTTTAATTTCGTCTTTGAATTATATATTTTTTAATTAATTATATATTTCATTATAATTAAATTAAAACGTAGAATATATGTTGAAATATTCAAATTATTCTTTTATTGTTGACCACCTTCCACCAGATGATGGAGAAAAAAATGAATTAGGGCGTAGGAAGTTTGTAGGGGTGAGGGAGTGGTGGATATTAGGATGTAAGAAGTTGTCGTTAAATGCTGTGCGGCGGATATATTAGCGGCGATTTTCAAAAGCGTCGCTAAATTACTTTGTGGCAGCTAAAAATCGTCGCTAAAAATCAATTTTTTTGTAATGAATACTTACTTAGGATGACACCATAATAAACTGACTGCACTACATACAACCTTGTCCAATGAGGATGCATAGTTGACAAAGGAATTGGCCGTCCTTGTATTATGAATTTTGCAATTTCATGTGTACAAGGTAAATGATATGTTCTTCTGATCACACTTCCACATGAAACTTTATCTATCTCAATTTTATGAGCTAGTTGCGATTGCATTAGCACCATATTCAATTCACTTCTCGATATATGTTGCACCAACATTAAGTTTTTTTCAAACAACCAATGCACAAAGTAAACCATATGTTATTCTGATCACACTTCCACATGAAACTTTATTTATTTCAATTTTATGAGTCAGTTGCGATTGCATTAGGACCATATTCAATTCACTTATCAATATATGTTGCACCAACGTTAAGTTTTTTTCAAACGACCCCTTAATTTTTATATGTTGCAATTCAATAAGACTGTTGATAATTATCCATGATAACTCTAAGTCACATTGAGAAGATCCTAGATGTCTCTTCAACTTTGCATGTACACTCTCAGTCATGTTCGTAGTAACGTTGTCAAAATGCATTATTCTATTTGTCTATGCTGTAATCAATTTTTTCTTATAATCATTTAACCATGTCTTTCTCACATAATTAAGTGCATCATCATATGCATAGTACTCAAGTGTCAACTCATATAGACGACGTTTATACTCATCCTCAGTCGACGCAAAAACAACGAGGTTCCAACTTAACATAAATTTCTCCCATGTCTCCTTTCTATCAAATAACTTCTTATATTTGGCGAACACATTTTTTAATATATGCCACCTACACAATAAGGTGCTCGTGGTTGGAAACACTTTCTGTATTGCATTCATCAATCACAATTCTCTGGCGCAATTACTCCTGGAAACATATTAGGAGTCATTAAACTCTTTAATTTCTCCATTGTCCATGTGTAGTTATCCTCATATTCATGATCCATAAATGCGAAAGCAATAGAAAAAGTTAGCTCAATTAACGTCAGACCAACGATCTCTAATAGTGGATTCTTATATTTATTAGTTTTGTATATACAATCCATTATTAACACATGGAGAAATATTTTAAATAACTCCATAACCATCGGATAAGCCCAAAATAAGTCTGTGTTACAATCTGATAATATATAACTTCTATGTCACTCTACATAATTACAATATTTCAATTTTTCATTAACTGTTGTATTTGTGATCGACCACCTATATCCATGACTTTATATCTTTGCCGTACATTATATATAGTTTTGATGGTACTTATATTTTTTTTATTTTCTGCCCCAAAGGTTATCAAAATATTTTTAAGTTTCAGAAGATTGTTAGGCATTATTATCATAATTTTTTTCTCTTTCTCGACAAGTCGACCAGCATATAAATGACCCTTAAATTGAGCTATTGATAAATGATCGTACAATCCACGTATAACCTTCAACATCTAGTGTTCATTTGAAAATTGAACACCAAATAACTCAAATGGACAACCACAATTTTTAGAACCTGTCGTCCTATGTTTTGTTTCTCCTATTGTCTCATCTCCTTTTTTTGATGATTTATAGTTTCCACTCCATTCACAAGCAAAACGAACTCTAGCTAGGTTTTTTCATATACCCCTAGATTCAGAACCCTTTATAACAATTACTATTCTATTTTCTTTTCTAACTGTCTTAACCCATTCAATAAGTGCTTCCTTATTACTGAAAATCTCATTGCTAACAAAAGTTTGACTAGCATCAAATGACACAACATTCTCATTCTCTAAATTTTGATGATCAAATCCCTATTATCAAAATAGAAATAAGATATATAAATTAAAAATAACAAGATATAAATAAAACATAAATAAAATATATAAATTAAAAATAACAAGATATAAATATACAGAATGAAAAATATAAATTTAAAAACAATGTGGGACAGAATGGAATCACGGGTTGGGAACCCTCAAGTTAGGGGGAACCCTCGGGTGAACCCTAACCCGATGGTTCATCCAATCAAGGAACCCGAATGTTCCGATCGACCCGACCCAACCCTCACAATCGGGGAACTCTCAGGTTCTTCGATTGCAAGTGGTTGGGGTTGGGTTCCCTTACTCAAATCCACTGTGTAATCTGCTCCGACGAGTCTGATCGTTCTGATTCTCAGCATTTTCTAGCGAAGTAGTTAATGAGAATCCAAAATTACAAATAAAATGACTTACCAGAACATCGACGTGTTGTTGTTGCCATTTATTGTCGTCCACGAGCTGCTGCTCATTGTCATCTTCTCCATAATACTTTTCTTATCTGATCAATTTTTAGATATAATCATCTATTGTATATAGAAAAAAGTAGAAGAACAAGAATGAAAACTAATAGAAACATAAGATAATGGCTGTACGTAATCAGAAAAGTTTGCAAAAATTCGATATGAGTGATCGGAGATTGGGCTGTGAAGAGTACATAAGAAGAAAAAGTTGTTAGGTAAGGGTAATAAAGATTTTTTAATAGAAGATAGTTGAAAAATATTAATGTGGGCTGTGAAGAGTAATTTGGTGAGCTGCCGAATACAGATAGTTGGTCCATTTTTTTTCCATATCCTGGCAGGAAATATAGATCCTTAGTTTCATAGCTGCATTGCTTTTTGCCCCATTCTATGTAGAAGTTATACTCTCCAGTTCAAAATGGTGTTTGCAGGATATGCAAAGTCAATGAATGATTTTGGTTTAAGCTCTTTTTGTAATGTGGCTAACTTTTAAGAGGATATTTTTTGGTTTATTTTTGCCATTTAAGATTACTGTGATTTATCTTTTTTTAAATAGACCATTTCATGTGCTTTAATCTAAATAATAATAAGGGTCAAACCTATAATGTGACCATGTATTTTGATTTTTTTTTCAATGTTAAACTTAAATTTTTTGTTATTTCAATTTCATCTTTGAATCATATTTTTTAGTTAATTATATATTTCATCATAATTAAATTAAAACCTACAATACACGTTAAAATATTCAAATTATTCTTTTATTGTCGACCACACATTTTCAATAAATTCTGATTGTGACCATCTTCTCCACTATAACTTTTTCTTTTAGTGGTTGGGGACCAAATGATGGAGAAAAAAATGAATTAAGACGTAGGAAGCTTACAAGGGTGAGGGATTGGTGGATATTAAGAATAATGCCTAGTGTCATGACGAATGACAATCATAAGTCATGACACTAGGTGGCAGCACACCATTGGTGAGACACAACATACCCAATGGTGTGCTGTCACATAGGTATCATGATTGATGACTATCATCAATCATGACGCTTAACATTACTCGAATATAGGGAATATCGGGGGATATGAATGAGAGAGATAGAGAGGGGTAATTAATAATTTAATATCTATGTGGGACCCAAAAGTCTTTAAAAGCTATTGTTAATATTATCTGGTTATGGAAGAAAGCAATGAGCTTAGTACCATTCCAATGGGCAGCTCTATGAGGTGGAAGAACACCAAGGAAAACAACAATTTCCATGGATTGCTAGTATTTAAATGAATTATTAAATTTTAATTTTTATTATAATTCAGTCATTTTTAAAGATATTTTATCAATTTTTACTGAAGAAAACTAACATTATATCTATTAACATAAACTTTAAATTTATTTGATTATGAAAGTTTTTATTAATTTTAATTTTAAATGATTTTTAATTTTTATTAATATATTTATTGGATTAATTTTAATTATATAATTTAACCAAAAATTATAATTATAATTAAAATTTAATAAATATAATGATAAACAATAATCCCAATAAACATGTCCATTTGGGGGACAGTGGACACCCTAAAACCCAAACCCGCATTGTAACACTATAATGTACTTTATTATTTCAAATAAAGTATATTTTTTACATTTTATTTTTGACTATAACATACTTTTATTAGTTAATGATAAATGTTTTGTGTTTTATAACATTTCCTCAACTAATAAAAATGTGTTGTAGCTGTAAACAATGTCTAATAAATATATGTTGTCAAAAAATAAAATATATTTATTATACTTTAAACATTCTCCAACAGTGGTCAGCATTACTCTTTAAATTTTTACGAGAAACAACATTAGTGATGGTGAAGAATGTACGAGAAGAAGAGTAGCAAACATAAAATATTTAAAAAGTTGTAATTAACATGGACCATGTTATTGATACATTAAAAGGTTACATTTTAGACTATATAATACATGTAAGATGATAAAAATACCCCTTATATCTCACTGCTTTAGGTAAGAGATAGTTTAATCATGCGCTTTATCACCTCATGTTTCCTCATCATTTTAGATGAAGGATATTTTTATCATTTTAAATGCATTATATAACCCAAAAAGTACCAATAGTATTTTCTTATTAACATTCCTTTAAAATGTTTAAATTTAAATATACGTAATAAATACATGTTATATAAACAATATTCCAATCTCTCTTGATTTTCTATACTATATAATATAATACCCTCTCTTATTAAGTAATAATTATTACTTTTGGACTATCAACGCCCAATCTCGGCTCTCTCCTTAGGCCCAATCTTGACCTAATCTGGTCTTTCTTCTAGATCCAGTCTTGGTCCAGCGCCAACTTGCCACAGCATCATTGCAATCTCACTGGGTATCTGCGCGACATCCCCAAATCTTGTCCTCATTAATGACAGATCACATCCACATTAATGAGAGTCATGTCGCCATTATGCTGCCACCTGGGAACCTCCACCGACGCCGGATAGCCAGTCACATCACCTGCAAACGCACGACTCATGCGTGCAGGAAGACATCTCCTTCTTCTATATCAACCAGCTCTCTTTAGAGTCAATGTATGTTTTGATCTCTAATCCACCGATACACTATCTCTCTTTACTCACTCGACCGTCGAAGTGCTTGCAGGTGTCAGCCGCCCCCCGGACGAACCCATCGCCAGAGCCCACGCCCCGCCTCTGATCATTCTCATTTGATCAGGAAGGAACATTTGGCGCCCACCGTGGGGCTCGATAAAACTTACTTACCCCATAAGCTCACAGAAAACCTTTCAAACCAATCTCTCTGCTGCTACGCTATGGCACGAGTTGGAAACACCTATACCCAAAGGTCAAGTGACGACCACCGCCGCCTAAATACCTGCACCATTTCTTGCATCGACTCACCCCCAGCCAGTCGAATAACTAGGGTTGTTGACACCATTACTGGAGGTTTTACCAATGGAATGCCAAGCTCGACATAAGGTCAATACCCTCATGCGGTCATGGTAATAGATGACACTAAGGAGAAACCAAGAAGAATGGCCTGGCACCCTGCAATATGCTTCACGGATAAAGATCTTGAAAGAGTAGATCCGCACTCCGACGATCCCATGGTAATTTCGATTGTCGTCGCGGATTTTTTGATAAAGAAGGTTTTGGTGGACCAGGGCAGCTTAGCCGACCTGTTATACTTATCTACCCTAAGGAGAATGGGCATTTCCGAGCGAAAGTTGGGACTCTTTAATGAAAGCTTGATTGGCTTCTCAGGAGAATAGGTAGGTGTCGAGGGTTACATAAACCTGCCTACCTCATTCGGGACTGCTCTGCTGGTCAAAGTCATCACAATCCGATACCTGGTGGTGGATTGTCGGGCGTCGTACAATGAGCTCCTAGGCCGACCATCTCTCAACACTTTGGGCGCAGTAGTGTCCACCTCCCACCTGTCAATGAAGTTCCCAGTATCTAACACCGAGGTCGGGGTGATCCCCTCTAACCAAAAGGAAGGTCGTGTTACCACGACAACCTCGAAACCCAGGGTCCCAAGCCTGGTGAGGACGGGAAGAAAGTTAACGCCTCCGGTAGCAGCCAAGGCAGACGTCGGTAGCCAGGACTCGCAGCACCATGTGTATATGGTCAAGCTAGACCTGCAAATCGAGTTTTCGGATCGATGACCCCAACCTATAGAGGAGCTCCACCCTGTGAGCCTGGGTCCTCGCCCGGAACAAATCGTCTGTATAAGCTTCACGTTATCAAACGAGTTGAAGGATAAGCTCATTAGCTTACTCCGAAAGAACGCCAATCTCCTTACTTGGACCCCCGTTAACATGCCCGGGATAGATCCACTTGTCATCTGCCACAAGCTGGCACTAGATCTAGAGGCTAGACCGGTTGCCCAGAGGAAAAGAAAACTAAGAGAAGAGAGAAAGCGCGCAGCCTCCGAGGAGACAACCAAACTCCTAAAGGCCGGATTCATCAGAGAGGTCCCATACACAACATGACTCGCCAATGTGGTCATGGTGAAAAAGTCCTTAGAAAAGTGGAGAATGTGTGTCGACTTCACCGATTTGAATAAAGCGTGCCTAAAGGATTCATACTCGCTGCCTAACATCGACTGCCTTATAGGTGCGGCCTCCGGATATAGGTACTTAAGTTTCATGGACGCCTATTTTGGTTACAATCAAATCTGAATGCACCCCGAAGACGAGGAAAAAACAACGTTCATCACGGATAATGCTAACTTTTGTTATTAGGTCATGCCATTTGGGCTAAAAAATGCAGGCACAACATACCAGCGACTGATGAATAAAGTATTTGCCAAGCAGATTGGCCGGAATATCAAAGTCTATGTAGATGACATGGTAGCTAAGACTTCAGAAGAACATGACCACTGCTCGGACCTAATCGAAATCTTCACACAACTTCAGCAGCACAACATGAGGCTTAACCCTGACAAACGTGCCTTCGGGGTGCAAGCCGATAAGTTTCTAGGATTCATGCTAACCAGCCGAGGAATTGAATCCAACCCAGACAAATGCGAAGCCATCCTTGCGATGCGTAGTCCTGCCAGCTTGAAAGAGGTTTAGCAACTAACAGGCTAAATAACAGCTTTGTCCCGCTTCCTTCTGAAGTCGGCCGATTGAGAAAACCCCTTCTTCCAATGCCTAAAAAAGTCAACCGAGTTCCAGTGGACAGAAGAATGCAAAACCGCTTTTCAGGAACGGAAAGCCTTCCCAGCAGTCCCCTCATCTTTTCAAGACCAGAGCCCGGAAAGGAACTCTCACTCTACCTCTCTGTCACCGCTAGCGCTCTCAGTGCGGTATTAATCAAGGAGGAAGACAAAACACAGCGGCTAGCATATTTCATCAGCAAAACTTTTCAAGGAGTCGAACTACAATACCAAAAGATCAAAAAGCTAGCACTAGCACTGGTGACGGTAGCCCGAAAGCTCAAACCGTACTTTCAAATCCATTAGATCACAGATCAAACTAATCAATTGATCTGGAAAATACTCTAGAAGCCAGAGCTTTTGGGAAGAATGATCGCATGGTCAGATGAACTTTTCGAATTCGGCATACAGTACCAGCCACGAAAGCACATCAAATCCCAAGTACTCTCTGATTTCTGTGTCAAACTCTCCCCTTCCGGGTAAAACCCGAAAGCTAACCCCTGGATATTGTTCGTCGATGAAGCCTCTTACATAAAAGGAAGTAGGGCTGGGGTTATCCTAGAAGGACCGAATAGTCTGATTCTCGAACAATCACTCCGCTTTAACTTCAAGGCAACCAACAACTAAGTAGAATATGAGCCCTCATAGTCGGTTTAATCCTAGCAAAAGAAGTTGGAGCATCCCAGTTAATCGCTAAGAGCGACTCTCAATTGGTAGCTAACCAGGTCAAGGGGGAATTCCAGATAAAAAGAGCCACAGCTTGGTCGGTACCTCCACAAGGTTAGAACCCTGGCAGAATCTTTCGACTATTTCAAAATTGAATATATCCCTAGGGAACAAAACACACGAGCAAATCTACTCTCAAAGTTTACCAGCACCAAAAGACCAAGAAACAACCAGTTAGTCATACAGAATGCCCTGGATTTACCCACCGTCGACCTTCCCGACATACAAATGATAAAAGTAGCGCCCGAATTTTGGGGAGCCCCTATCATCTAATTCTTGCGGCACGGGACGCTCCCCGCAGATGTTGAAGAAGCCAAGAGGCTCAAAAGAACAGCTTATTTTCACCTTACTTGAGAACCAGCTATACCGAATGGGTTACTCCCTATCATTTCTCACATGCGTCAATCTCAACCAATCCACTGGCATCATGACTGAGATACATGAAGGAGTATGTGGAGGCCACCTCGGCGGACGATCCCTAGCAGCAAAAATACTGAGAGTCGGATATTATTGGCCAACAATACGGAACGACTGCCTAGCCTATGTAAAATGTTGTGACAAGTGTCAAAAGTTTGCAAACATGCATCATTCCTCCCCGGAAGAGCTCCACAACCTCGATAACCCTTAGCCGTTTTACAAATGGGGGATAGACATCCTTGGACCCTTTCCAACAACAGTAGGACAACTTAAATTTATGGTAGTGGCAATCGACTACTTCAAAAAATGGATCGAGGCCGAGCCCCTGGCCACAATCACCGTCGAAAAGATCCGTAGGTTCATCTAGAAGAATATCGTTTGTCTATATGATCTCCCAGGTGTGCTAAGTTCGGACAACGACACTCAATTCACCAACGGCAGACTCCAAGACTTCTGTTAAGAACTCGGTATCCGCTAGGTCTTCACCTCAGTCGAGCACCCTCAGACCAATGGCCAGGCTGAGGCCGCCAACAAGGTCATACTAGCAGGACTAAAGAAACGACTCGACGATGTGAAAGGAGCCTACCTAAACAAGCTCCCCATAGTCTTGTGGTCATACCACATTACTGCTCAAACCTCGACCAAGGAAACTCCTTTTCAACTTACTTACGGGTCAGAAGCTATGATCCCTGTCGAGATTGAGGAACTCAGCTCTAGGTTACAGTACTTCCAGGAGGACACCAACAATGAAGAACGACAAGCCGACCTCGACCTCATTCAGGAAATTCGAGACCAGGCTCAAATTCGTGAACAGGCTGCCAAACAAAAAGCAGCTCTATAATACAACAAAGGAGTTTGGCCTAGACGATTTCAAGAGGGAGACTTAATTTTAAGGAAGATTGAAGGCCCAAGAAAATAACCCTCACAAGGAAAACTTGGTGCCAACTGAGAGGGCCCTTACTGAGTCATTAATAACTCAGCGTAGGGGCTTACCACTTGGCCAAGCTCTCAGGAATGCCCATGACCAGGTCATCGAACGCAGCCAGCCTGCGAAAATATTACAGCTGAACGGTTATCTTCTTGTAAATCCTTTAAAAATATATACTCATTTATCACCTATCAAAACCCTCATATGGGCCCAGACCCAAAGTTTTTTTTCTTATTGTAGACCTCGAGTTACCTCGGTCTACTGCCTTTGGCCTTGAGTTACCTCAGCCTATTTACAACAAAACTTTATATCAAACAAGTCTTGGCAGACCTCAAGTTACCTCAGTCTGCTACCTTTGGCCTTGAGTTATCTCGACCTATCTACAATAAAGCTTTGTATCAAACAAGCCCTAGCGGACCTCGAGTTTCCTTGGTTTGCTGCCTTTGGCCTCGAATTATCTTAGCCTATCTACAACAAAGTTTTGTATCAAACAAGCCCCGACGGACCTCGAGTTACCTCAGTCTGCTACTTTTGGCCTCGAGAAATCTCGACCTATCTACAGCAAAACTTTGTATCAAACAAGCCCCGGAAGATCTCGAGTTACCTCGGTCTGCTGCCTTTGGCCTCAAGCAACCTCGGCCTATCTACAACAAACCTTTGAAATCAAACAAGCTCCGGTGAACCTCTTGTTACCTCGATCTGTTGTCTTTGGGCTCGAGTAACCTTGACCTATCTACAACAAAGTTTTGTATCAAACAAGCCAAAGCCCCTTAGTGAATCCCGAAACTCCCAGTCTATTTTGCAAAGTATAACATCTCGCATCGAGCGATAGGAAAAACTGGAACAACTTACCTTGATGAGCCTACGCGAAATTCCTAAGGATTTACCCATCATTGAGCTTCCCCAACTCAATCACGCTTAATGCAAGAGTTCATTGCCTACATTCAATCCAAAAGGTATCCAGCTGGTATTATTTCCTTCATTACTTATCCTCGATATATATTACCTTTCTCTAGACTCTTGGAGTATTACATTCCCCCCTTGAGCACATGACGTCCTTGTCATGTGACCTTACAATTGGATCCAAATCTTTGCCCCTTATGGGTCTTCCATCCTAGAAGTCTGCTAAAAGTTGCTCATTGTACAGGCCCTCGAGTCCCGACGCCACTCCCCACCCTCATGGGACCGTCTTTCTCCAAGGGTCGGCTCTGATACCACCTATGATGCCCTGCTCCCAATTATGGGTGCCACTCATGAACAATCATCCGAAACTGTTCACATGCCCGGCCATTTGTGAAGGACGAAACCTAGTTCCCACCTAGGGCGTTTCGTGTCGAAACATAGTCCACCCTTCAAAAATGGCCGAGCATGTGAGCAGTTTCGGATAATTGTTCACGAGTGACACCCGTAACTGGGAGCGGGGCATCACACAAAGTCATCTTGCTGCTTTCCTCTTTGCAAAATGAAGCTTATCCGAGAAAAAGAAAATCGGATGCGTCGTTGTCCCCGCTAAAGCCCATCACGAAATAGGAGGACACGGCAATTCTAAAAACGTTCGATACTCCCAGCGATTAAGCAACCAAACGTTGCAGCAAACAAAGCGAAGGGAAAGTACAAGGTACCCACATTCGGGAAAACTTTCATTTCATTACTCCATTTCATTACAAAGTATGTCCACAATATAAAACTCTTATTACGCTTTTGACGATCCACTTATAACAAAAATACAACCGAACCAGTTCAAAATTCTATCCTAACCAAGCTTTAGCACAATAAGACCAACCCAGCTAACCAAGCTTTAGCACAACAAGACCAACGCAGCTAACCAAGCTTCGACACAACAGGGTCGACTTTATTGTTAAATACCATCCTGCATAGAGGCCTTAGCAGCTTCCCAACGAGGATCACCAGAAAATTGACGACAACATCATGGTTGACCCTGACCAGACATCGATTGGAGCCCTTCCTTGCTCGCCACATCTTAGTGATGCGAATCCACGCAAGCGGAGGCATGCGTGAGGACCTTAAAGTGAGGTCCAATAAATGCGACAACACCAACATGGCGATCACAAGCCCAGAGAGCCTAAAATTCTAGGGACGGCAAGAAATCAGAAGTAGCGAGGGCGAACTCCTCAAGGCTAAGGAATAAGTCCACCCTCGTACCGCGACCACCACGAGCTACAGACCCATATACCACGAACACCCCTAGCCACAAGTCACAACTAACCTCAGCCATTGACTCATCACCTGAGTCGACCACGTCATCGCCGAAAATAATACTGTACGCCAACGGAGTCTTAACTCGATTTGACATCACCAGCCATCCGACCTCAAGATATCTAACTAAAAGAATGATGCAAAGCATTGAGTAGAGGACACACATAAGGCAAAGGGAGTGACCCCCATTTTTATAGGCATCACAAGGAATACCGAGCGTCATCCACCCCACCTAGGATAACGCTGCTTATTAATGCCCTGCATTCACTGGCAAGTAAACTGCCATCAAATAGAGCCACGAGCCCAAGCAGTTAATACTCCACCCTAAGAAACCGGCGCACCTCCTGGGGAAACGCCCCCGGAAAGCAACGTGTTCTACATCGCCATGCGATTATTTCGCCTTTTCAGGCCACACGCCCCTACCCCATGTTGTACACGTTCTCACAGTACAACGCCTACGCCACCACAATCTGGGCATCCCGGCACCGATCCGCTTCGACGCCCCGATCCCGGACATATAACGACAATAAGAAAAAGCTAGACGAAAGAGGCAAAAGGCAAGTCGAGCCATATGCAGAAACATCTCTTTTATTCAGATAACGCTAGGGCTACGACGTCAACCAATCCCATACTGAAAAAATTAAAGGAAATAAGACCCGTCCTGAGGACCATTGGCAGGTTAATCCGGCCGAGGTAAATCGGAAGCCCCGCTCTACTGCTCGATATCTCCCTTTACCCGTTCAGCCTCAATCGCCTCCTGAGTCCCCTCCAAAGCTTCATCTCTAGTGACTGGATCCGACGAGCCCAGATCCACAAGTTGGCCACCCACTACCTCTTTAGAGGGGTCACACTTAGTAAAATTTACCCTCGGGTAGAGTAGTAAGGCTTGCGCCAACGCCGCGTCAAAGTCACCTAGATACTATAGAAAAGCCTTCATCCTTGCACAAGCCGCCAAGCGAGCAACCTCTTGGCGGGAAGCATCTAACTCCGCCTCCAACTCCTTAATCCGCTCGTCCAGCTCAACCAACCCCTGCCGAACATCCTCTCTCTGACTGAACACTCCCAAATCTCCAAACGACACCCTCCTCACCTCCTCATCGACTAGAATAGCCCGCTCATAAAGGATGTCAACACCCGCCTTGGCTTTAACCTTTCTTATTTTTTACTCCAAAAATAAAGGTAAGTGGCACTGGCAGTGCGTAGTTGCAACATCTCCACCCATCGATACAACCCATTTTCCCCAAGGGAAACGAGCCCTTTCTAATCAGCCTCCATGAGGAGATGGTCCTGAACAAATCTTCCCGGTCGAAAGGCACGGCTCCAGAGACTCCGAGGATCCTGTTTGGCATCATCGCAACCCCACAAGCTTGGTTGCGGAGCATGCCCCAATAGGGGAGGCACTGACTTGCTATCCGCCATATTTGAGCCTGGCGAAATTGCAGCCTCAATTAATGGATTTGAACTCGAGTGGCCCACAACATCGATAGTCGGCCTCGGACCCGAAGAGTCGAGCACCTCAGCAGCTTGATCTGTTGCGTTAGGAGCTTGACTGGAGGACCCTAGTTCGGTAGCAACCCAACGTCTCTTCAACTGGAGGGGCACCTCCTTGACCTCCGGTGGGGAAGGAGTTGCAGCAGCAACTGTGGCAATCGTTCAAGCACGAACGGGGCTTCTCAATTTCGCAGCAGTGATGAGCACTCCGGACGATATCTCGACGCCTTTTTCCATCGTGCGTCTTTCCACTTCTTATGTTGTTAAACCCGACGCTTTTTCCCCTGAAACATAAGGTCCCGATAATAGCTGCCATTGAGACAAAGCCAAACCCAAACGTGCAGTGACAACAAACCCATATACTCAACCAAGGCTTGAGGGTCCTTTCCCAGTTCCACGAGTTTTGCAGAGTCCAATTGAGGGGAAAGCATGAAGGCGTCTGCCAAAGCTTGTCCTTCGAGTCAAGACTCCCATACTCCACCTCTAAAAGGGGATTCGGTTCCAATTGCTAGAATAGTGGGTATTTCTCCTTGCTTTCCTCGTCCAGGAAAAAACTGAGCCCTTCCTCGCTCGAGCCCACCTTGAAGAAACCATCCTTGAAATGCTTAAATGATGTGGTAAAGTTCTTCAGCGCCAACTTCCCCGTATGGCTAGTCAGAGAAATCCAGCCACCTCGATAAGTCACTTTCTAGTTATAGCAGCGGAAGAAGATCGCCTTTTTATGTGTGCGACCAAGGAACTCGGCCAGTACCTCAAAGCCGCGGATGAGGCCCCAACTGTTCGAATGCAGTTGCGTCGGGGCGACGTTCATGGCCTCCAATACTAAACTCTGGAACTCCGTTAGAGGAAGCCGCAATTGCAGCCTCGTGAACAGCACCTCGTACATACACAGAAACCCAGACTTCGAGGCTGAATGATAGATGCGTTCATCCCAGCCACAGGGAAGGCAGACGAACTTCTTTCCCCTTCCTCTGTTCTTCTTCCCTCCCTCTCCACTCCATGATTAGTGGTTAATTTTATAAAAATTTTGTTATAATTATACCCTTCTTTTGATCTTAAAAATAGTTTAAATTAGATATTAATATATATTTTATGGTTATATGCAAGTTTAAATTGAAAAATGAATGAAATGAAATTTTAAAGTAAAATTTAATAATAATAATAATAATATATAAAATTATATATAATACATATACATCATTATGTGCATGCATGTAATATATATATAATATAATATAATATATATATATATGTGCCATGTCTAATACATATATATAATATATAATTTATTAATAATATTAAATTATTTTTATTTTTTTTAGGCATGAAGAATTAAAGCCCATGAAGACTTAAAGTCCATGAAGAATTCAAGTCCATGAAGAAATCAAACCCATGGAGAAATCAAGCCCATGAAGAATTCAAGTCCATGAAGAAATCAAGCACATGAAAAATTAAAGTCCATGAAGAATTTAAGCCCATGAAGAATTAAGGCCCAATTTGAGCAACCCATGGAAGATATTATTTGGAGAAGGCCCAAGGATTATTTTTAATCCTAATGAAGATTAAAAATCAATTTATAGAAATCTATTTTTATTTTTTATGTGAGAGCTTTATTAGGTGTGTTTTTTAGCTAAAATCCACTTAACTATTAGGTGGATATTATAGCTAAAATCCATTTAACTTTATGAATGCTTTATTAGGTATGTATTTTAGCTAAAATCCATTTAATATTAGGTGTGTATTATAGCTAAAATCCATTTAACTTTAAGTGTGTGAGTGCCCATTAGATATAATTATGTCTAATTGAATAATTGAAATTGTGTGGTTTGTATTGCATCTTGTGGCCTATAAATAGCTCACTTGATTGCATTTGTAAGTGTGATTATTATTCTTGAATCAAAGTTTAGTTATTTCCTTAGAATTCTCTCTTTGAGAATTGCTTTTGTTCTCTCTCATTTTCTTTAGTATTTTCTCTTGTGATCTTACTTTCTTCCTTTCTTCTTTTAAATTCTTATGTCATTTATTATTACTTTATTATTCACCGCCTAAATGGACGGTTAGTTTATGCCTTTAAATTCTTGTCATTTAATTGTTCACCGCCTAAATGGACGGTTAGTTTATGCCTTTAAATTCTTGCAATTTTAATTCTTGTATTTTAATTATCTACCGCCTAAATGGCCGGTTAGTTTCTTCTATTTTAATTCCTGTCATTTAAATTCTGTTATTTAAATTATGTCATTTAAATTGTTGTCAATTAATTTAATAGAGATGAGTAGCTAAATCTAATCTTGGGTTAAGGCAAGGACAGTGTCTAACGCCAATGATTCCCAAAGAAAGCTACGCTTTAAATAAGTAACATTGGTTTAAACTTCAATATGAGTTTGTTTTGATTATTGAAAAATCACTAGGTTTGGATTGGAGCGTAAGCCTAACTTAGAGCTTTCATGTCACGCATGAGAGTTACTAGAACTGGAAACGCTATCATACCCAAACCCGGATGATTAATTTAGTTGTTTTGTGTATTAATTGTAATTGAATTTATGGTAGTTTCTTAAATTAGAATCCCGCATATCATGTATGGGGATTGCTTAAACTAGAGCTATCATTATCTTTAATTGCATTTAATAACAAATCCTCATATCTGAAATTAAATTAATGTTGCTAATCTTTTATGCTAATATTTGGGAATCAACGGGTTGGCACTGAAATTGTCTTAACTCAAGTACTTTCCAATTTCATATTCTCACGTTTAGTATTTATTTCAACTTCTGTCTTGCTTTATTTTCTAGTATTTGTTATCTAAAAAAATCATAAAAAATCATGTTATCAATCCATCTAAATGCGTGTGCGTGTGTGTGACATTCTTTTTTTTCTTTTGCCATAAATAAATCTCTCAGTGGACGACCTGGACTTATCCAGAAAGTATAAATTTAAATTTGAACTACAACTGCACTCGTACACTGACGAGTATAAACCTCTCGCCTAAATAAATAAATAAAATATAAAATTTTTATTGTGTTTTGTTTTGTGTTTTAATTGCAGGGTGAGAGTGCAGTCACTCCAAGAGGTGACCTTCCTTCTTATCGCAGCCAAAGACGAATCCGTAGAGAACTTTGACGGGATTCGAGCAACCTTCTCAAGTACCTAGTCGAACGGGCGAGCGGAGATTGAAGTAGAGATAGCCATCCACGAAGTTGACTAACTGGCTAGGCAGAGCAATCGAACGTCGGAACAAAAATCCCAAAACAGAGAACGGGTTCGTGAACAAAAGCAAGGGTCGTACACGCACGGGCAACACATACAAATAGTCCTCATAGGAGGCACCGAACAGGAGACCAACGGCCAACAAAAACCCACCACGTGCCCCGCAATGAGCATCTTGACAAAGCTACCCCACCTAGGATGGCGGACCCTTTCGTGTCTTCTAACGGCGCCTTACACTCTTGAGTGGGCAACTCGATTCTCGAAGCCCATGGGCCCCGCACAATCAAACAAGGCCGTCAAAAATTGAAGGCCCAAAGTTCGGGCGCCAAACCCCTTGAGGGAATGGTAGCCCGACCCCATCCCACGAACCAAAACCACGGTCACAATAGGCTAACAAGGACATCAAAGTGGCAAGGACTGGGCAAGGCACACTCGAACCATTACATGCATCATAGGAAGTCAAAAGGTTGATCGGGCACTCTTGGATTTAGGAGCTAGTGTCAATTTGTTGCCATACAGTGTGTATCAACAGTTGAGATTAGGTGAGCTTAAACCCACTAGAGTGACCCTTCAGCTGGCTGATCGATCAGTCAAAGTTCCACGAGGAATTGTGGAGGATGTTCTGGTACAAATCGATAAGTTCTACTTTATAGTAGACTTCATCGTTTTGGACACCCAGCCACATCAGGGGCCTCAACCTCCTGTGCCAGTCATCTTAGGTCGACCATTCCTTGCCACATCAAATGCCATCATCAACTGTAGGAATGGTGTGTTAAAGCTATCTTTTGGGAACATGACTGTAGAAATGAATATCTTCAGGGTAGCCAAACATCAGGACACTGAGAGTGAAGTGGAGGAGGTAGACTTGATCCAAACACTGACCAATGACTGTTTTGAAGAGTTCATGAGAAGACCCAAAGAAGGAAATCAAGATCTTGAAGAAATAAAAGAAGTGGAAGTCATAAGCAAAGAAAGTGAGAAGCCTACATGGATGCCTGGTTTAGAGCCATTAAGGAACTTAGACAGTAAGCTCATGGCTCCTGATAGCCATCAGTCCACGCCTGAGAGAAAGCCATTGCCCAGTGATTTGAAATATGTCTTTCTAGGAGAAGGGGAAGCATTCCCAGTGGTGATCTCTTCAAGTTTGACACCTCAGCAAGAGCAACAACTGATAAAAGTTCTAAAAGCACACAGGAAGTCATTAGGATGGACCATTTCAGATTTGCAAGGTATTAGCCCTTTGATCTGTACTCATAAGATATTCTTGGAAGAAGGAGCAAAACCAGTTAGGCAAATGCAAAGGAGATTAAATCCCAACATGAAAGAAGTTGTCAGAAAAGAAGTGCTTAAGCTATTGGATGCTGAAATAATTTACCCAATCTCTGATTCTAAGTGGGTAAGTCCAACACAGGTAGTACCCAAAAAGTCTGGAGTCACTGTTGTAAAAAATGAGAACAATGAACTGATTCCCACGCGCATCCAGACAGGATGGCGTATGTGCATTGATTATAGAAAGCTCAATTCTGTGACAAGGAAAGATCATTTTCCTTTGCCTTTCTTGGATCAAGTTCTGGAGAGAATAGCAGGCCAAGCCTACTATTGTTTCTTAGATGGCTACTCAGGGTACAATCAGATAGAAATTGCACTAGAAGATCAAGAGAAGACAACTTTCACATGTCCATTTGGGACATTTGCATACAGGCGCATGCCATTTGGGTTATGCAATGCTCCAGCCACCTTTCAAAGGTGTATGATGAGCATTTTCAGTGAAATGGTTGAGCAGATTGTTGAAGTATTTATGGATGACTTTTCTGTTTATGGAAGTAACTTTGAGGCCTGTTTGGAGAATCTGAAAAAGGTTTTAGCAAGATGTGAGGAAACAAATCTGATACTCAATTGGGAAAAATGTCACTTCATGGTGAAACAGGGCATAGTCTTGGGGCACATCGTTTCATCTAGGGGGATGGAGGTAGACAGGTCAAAAATTGAAACAATTCAAAAACTCCCCATCCCTAGGAATGTGAAAGACATCAGAAGTTTTTTGGGACATGCAGGGTTTTATAGGAGATTCATTGCTTCCTTTAGCACCATAACAAGACTCTTGTGCCATTTGTTGTCTCAAGATGTTCCGTTTGAATGGAGTCCTGCCTGTCAAAATGCTTTTGATAAATTGAAAGATGCACTCATTTCAGCACCTATCATTCAGTCCCCTGATTGGTCCCTCCCGTTTGAACTTATGTGCGATGCTAGTGATTATGCGGTA
This sequence comes from Diospyros lotus, assembly GCF_014633365.1. Taxonomy (NCBI): domain Eukaryota; kingdom Viridiplantae; phylum Streptophyta; class Magnoliopsida; order Ericales; family Ebenaceae; genus Diospyros; species Diospyros lotus. The sequence continues at coordinate 37,616,188 of NC_068350.1, read as the reverse complement.
GGAGCTGTGTTAGGGCAGATGAAGGATAAGAAACCTCATGTGATATATTATGCTAGCAAAACTCTTAATGAGGCACAAAAGAATTACACCACTACAGAGAAAGAGTTACTAGCAGTTGTATTTGCCCTGGACAAGTTTCGATCTTACCTCGTAGGGTCACTAGTGATCATTTTTACTGATCACGCTGCTCTGAAGTATTTGTTCACAAAGCAAGATGCAAAACCCCGTCTGCTCCGATGGATCTTACTCCTGCAAGAGTTCAACATTGAAATCAGAGACAAGAAGGGAGTAGAAAATGTGGTGGCTGACCATTTGTCAAGGATTCCAAGTCAAGATCTCACACAATTTGATGAACCAATTCATGACAATTTCCCTGATGAGCAACTGTTTAAAGTGAATGTTATTCGTGCATCATCTGTTGTCCCTTGGTATGCCGACATTGCGAACTACCTTGCAACTGGTCTGATCCCAGACCATTGGAGTAAGCAAGATAGGCATAAATTCTTCAGAAAAGTCAGAACCTTCTTTTGGGATGAGCCCTACCTCTTCAAGTATTGTCCTGACCAAATCATCCGTAGATGCATACCCGATCATGAGAAACAAAGTGTTATCAATTTCAGTCATACTCTTGCATGTGGAGGCCATTTTTCTGTCAAGAAAACAGTTGCAAAAATTTTTCAGAGTGGATTTTATTGGCCGACACTGTTCAAGGATGTGTACAAGTTCTGTTCAAATTGTGATCGATGTCAAAGGTTAGGAAGTCTGTCAAGGAGAAACATGATGCCATTACATCCGATCCAAGTGTTAGAAGTTTTTGACTGTTGGGGTATGGATTTTATGGGCCCATTTGTCAATTCATTTGGTCATGAATACATCTTACTTGCTGTTGACTATGTGTCCAAATGGGTAGAAGCAATCCCGGCCAGAACAAATGACCATAGGACTGTCGTGAAATTTTTGAAAGAAAATATATTCAGTCGATTTGGGATGCCACGAGCAATCATCAGTGATGGGGGTTCCCATTTTTGTAATAAAGTTGTGGCAGGATTAATGAAGAAATATGGTGTACTGCATAAGGTTGCAACACCATACCATCCCCAAACCAATGGTCAAGCCGAGCTAGCCAATAGGGAGATTAAGCGCATATTGGAAAAGACTGTTGCTGCTAATCGTAAGGATTGGTCCTTAAGACTAGTAGACGCTCTTTGGGCATACAGAACAGCTTACAAAACAATTTTGGGAATGTCTCCCTATAGGCTAGTATACGGTAAATCTTGTCATCTGCCGGTGGAAATTGAGCATAAAGCATATTGGGCAATTCATAAGATCAACAAGAGTCTAACTGAAGCAGGCTTATCAAGGAAGCTCCAATTGAATGAACTTGAGGAAATTCGGAATGAAGCATTTGAAAATGCACGATTGGCCAAGGTTCGCATGAAAGAGTTACATGATCGGCACATCATTCGAAAAAGCTTTCAGGTAGGGCAACGGGTACTCTTGTATGATTCTCGATTGCATCTATTCCCAGGAAAATTGAAGTCTCGATGGGTCGGCCCCTTTGTAATCAAGTCCATCTCAGGATATGGGGCATTTGAGATAGAAAATCCGGAGTCATGACAGCTTCTAACAGTCAATGGTCATAGGTTGAAACCATACCAGGGTAGTGTTGAGGAGAATGAAAGAGTTGTGGATTTAGATGATCCATCATCATCTGATGAGTAGGGAAAGTTTCCTATCGTCTGGGAATCTGACGTTAAAAGACCACCTTTCCATTTAGGTTAAATGGATGTTTATAGATCTGAAAAAAAAAATAATAATAATAAAATTAAATAAAAAAAAGAAAAAAATAAAATAAAATAATAAAGAATTATATATATAAGTTGTTCATTTTCTGCATTACTTAATTAACTTTGATTCAAATAGTGTTTCTCTGTGTGCAGTCTAAATAAAATTTTTTTTGCATACGAGTTCATGCATTGAAGACCACCAGGTATGCCTATCTTCTATCCTTTTATTGTCGATTGAGGACAATGCGCAATTTAAGTTGGGGGGTAAGGTGCACTTGATTTTATTGGTGTTTGAAACTGATCTATTGTGCAAATAATTTTGTTAGACTCGATAATATTGTCTTGTGTGGTATGTATGATTTTATTGGGCCCCTAAAACAAAACATTTATTAAAAAAAAAAAATCAAAAAAAAAATAATAATAATAAGAATAAGAATAAAAAAATTAAAAAAAATAATAAAATAATAATAAAAAAAAAAATTGAATTGAGAGAGACAGAATTGACGCTGGTGGTAGCTATCTTTTCTTGGGCAGTGCAATCACACTGCCCTATAAAGGATAAGGCACACTGCCAAATGTTGAAAAATGAGGCACCAAGCGTTGAAAAAGAGACGCCAAGCATAACCCTGTAATTATGGCATGCATCGAGCCGAGTGTAAAATAGTGATGGTCATTGCTCTATAAGAGACTCCATATCTGTATAAGGCAAGCCACCATTCTTGAGCTCAGTCTTCTCTCTTTTGTGTTATTCTCCGATCAGGTACTCTCATCCCTTTTGTAAAGTTTATAGTTCTTTACTTTTTTTTCTTAGTATAGTTAAAAAAAAAAAAAAAATAGATCTTTATCTCTCAAAAATTCACAAGTACTATCCATCTCTCCCGCAGAATGATTTGAAAAAAATTTAAAAAAATTTATGTTGCTAGGTGTGAAAGACTTAGGTTGTTGATGCTTAATAACATCCCTGAAGATATTCGTTGGCTGATCGAAGCAAAAGTTCGATTAGCTGGTGAAACTTCACCTAGTTTTAAGCATTTTCCAGGCTTAGGGAAGAGTAGTTTTGCGAAGAAAAGAAGAGCGAAAAGAGTGAATGGTTGTTACAAATGTGCTCGATGGACCTGTAACACACGATGCAAATCTGTGGGGTTTACGTCCATAAATCGAGAAGATAAAATTAGTTTCATAAAGGATGGACTGAGTAAGGAGTCTCTGGATGATATCCGATTGACTCTTGAGACGCATCCGTGTGGAATAGTGCAAAGAGAACTTCTTGCTTTATGGACCCAGTTCAGAAGTGACCACCAACGCTATAGTCTTGGGAATCTGACTAAAAACGACCCTGTTTGCCAATCTATAAGAAAATTGGATGGGAAGCTTATCCCCACTTCATAGAAAGTGTTTAAGCCGTTTCTGGACGTAAAACCAGAGGAAGATGTGAGCCACAATCACAACTACTTATATATACGCAAGATTTTTGTTTGTATTTATTTCTTGTTGAATTGTTGTATAGCTACTTTTGATCTCCAAACTTCTTTTCAGGACATACAAAAGAAACAAACATGGAAGGGCAGTTCGTTCGTCAAATTAAAACCATATGTGTACTTTGTGGCTCTCAACTTGGGAGTGATATTTGTTACGCACTTGCAGCGAACGAACTTGGTAAAAAATTAGGAGAGAAAAAAATTAATTTGGTATATGGAGGGGGAAGTCGTGGATTGAATGGTTATGTTTCACAAGCTGTACATCTTGGAAATTCATCTGTGGTAGGTATAATGCCAATCCCTTTAGCTGAACCACATATTTCCGGGATTACACGCGGTCAACTTATAGAAACGACTTCTATGTCTGGGCAACAAAAGTCTTTTATCCTTGCCTCTCAATTCATCCAAAATAGCCCTTGATTTGAAGCTTTATTTCTTGTAAAATTCAGCCATCTTTGAGCTCTATTTATAGGCGATTTCGAAGCTTCAAATGGCCTTGGATGCCTTGCCCATTGCCTTAGGAGTCTTCACCGCCCCTAGATCGATCTAAAAGCACTGATATTCACCTGCAAAAGCAAGTTGCAGGTCTCCCATTTTCGGCCAGCTTTCTTGGCCGATTTTCTCAAAATTTCGACTACTCTGATGGCCGTTGTCGGCTCATCATCATCCCTTGGCCCTCCCTGGCCATTGCCCATGCCATCCCAAAAGCTTTCGGTGCCCCTCGTGGGCTGGTCGGTTTCCCATTGTTGCAAATTTTGAGTTTTTTTGCATTTTAGCCCCTCAACTTTTGGCCTTTACCTTTTTTACCCTTTTTACTTAGCCCCTGAACTTTCCAATATTGCATTTGAGACCCTCAAGTTCAAATATTTCAATTTCCCTTTTGCAACTTTTTGAAAAAATGACATTTTAACCCCCTTGGGCAACTTCAAAAAATTACACTTAGGCTTGTTTCCTTGTTTTGACCTTAACCCTAATCGTTTCTTTCTGAAACTACTGAAAGGTTGTTCTATATGAAAAACTAAAGCCCCATCAAACTTCCATTGACTTCCCGGAAGTCTCCTTTAGAGATTGTTTTTGCAGTCTAAATGACATTTTCGCTGTACCGAAAATTGTACCCGGTTTGATTTCTGTTGGTCTTAAAAATCCTATCTCGATATGCTCGTTAAAGGTGTTCCTTTTTCTTTAGACATTGAAGCTTCGGGTTTTCGCTTCGACTGATTTGATAAATTTTTAGGCTTTTCAGATACCATTTTTCTCCGAATTTCCATTTTTTCTCAAAATAATAACCCAAAGTTCCTGGTATTACACTAGGCAACGGTCACCTCGGCCCTCGCTTTCTCCCCCATCACGATCATCTCAGATTTGGCTAACGCCACCTTCTCCTCCCGCTTCTTCAACTCCGCCTTGGCAGCATCCAATTGAAATTAAAAAATGCCGACTGCGTAACCGGCTTCATCAACCTGCTCATTCGCCTCGATGGTAGCTGCCTCCATGGCCTTCTTAACCTCCCCACTTATCGACTCCCGAGCCCAGCGCAATTTCTCTTCGTGGTCCGTCTTCATCTCGGAGAAACGAGTTGTCACACCCACCTCGAGCAAGCAACAGTCCACGACGAGTTGCAGCACCTGGTGCTCGATCTGGTGAAACGCGGCAGACGACCCAGCACTTGGTAGCCTTCTCCGATTCGATGATGGGTTGAGATAGGCGTCAATGAAGAGGTCATTTCGAAACTCAGGATCCTGAAACGAGTCCAAGCCGCCACTCTCAACAAGATTTGAACCACCGGGTGATTGAGCCTTCTCATTAGGACCATTCTGACGCTTTCTATGCCGAGCTCCTCAGAAATCGTAAGCTCCCCAAGGCCTATACCTAGAGTTGTGGTCTCAGCAACCATAACGACAGGTTGCACGGAGGGAGCGGCAAGTGCCGGCGCAATAAAAGCCTTCCCAGCTGCCTTCTTTATCGAAATAGAACTTGATGAAGCCCTACTTCCTATTTTGCGAAGCGTATCCATCTCTTCCCTAATGTCTTTCTTACCATATGTGGAGGCCATTTACCCTACAAAATACACAAGCGCAAGTAGCAATCAAATAAGTTGTTGCTTATAATATTCGCCAAAACCTCTGCGACTGTCTCCTTCTTCCTGTTATTGAGAAAGCGAGGAAACCCTGGCCCAAAGGGGATCCTTATAAAGATCGCTGAAGAACACCTATGACACATCCCCCGGATCTACCATCACCAAACCGCCACTTGTCACGCATCCAAAGGGTTGCCAGTTACCATCCAGATGGCACCCTCATCCTCTAGGAAAAGCAACTTCAAATCCCAAAGCCTCGCGCGCCACGGGTCGACGCGTAGAGGACATTGTCGTGCTTTCTCATCTCGGGTCGATCTTGAAGTGACTCTAGAGTCACCACCCCAACAAACATAAAAACGGCTCAACCGACTGCCTCGGTCCCACCTAATCCAACTCTCCAAAACTGCCACACACAGTAAAAATTGCTCGGGCTTCCCTCTTCTAGCTCAAACGTTCATTACTCGAGCCTCTAACCTGAGGGGTTGTGGACCGTCCAGGCTTAATCTCGGCCCAATCTGGTCTTCCTTCTGGATCCAACCTTGGCCCAATGCCAAACCTGCCACAACATCATTGCAATCCTACTAGGTATCAGTGTGGCATCCCTTGTAATGCCCCGCTTTTTCGGGCGCGTCGTAAATTGGGACAATTCTGAGATAATAATTTTTTTTCTTTCAAAGTAATACTAAACCACAATTTTCCTATACATGCACTTCCACTACACAACACTTAAATCCAATAACCTCTAAGCCTTCAACTGACAATCCCCAAATCTCCTAAATAGGGATTTCGTTTTATGAACCATTACTCTCTTTCCCCTAAACTATTAATTGGTTCTATCAATATCGGATTCTCTTAAGTCTCCAAATTGTTGTTCCCTAATCTCCAAATATGGTTTAACTCAGCTATCAACTACATCAGAGTCACTTAAGGCTTCCAATAAACTTAAGCTCTGATACCAACTGTAATGCCCCACTTTTTCGGGCGCGTCATAAATTGGGACAATTCTAGGATAATAATTTTTTTTTTCTTTCAAACTAATGCTAAACCACATCATTCCTCGTAACCGTCCCGGAATTCCCAATCATTTTTCTCGAAAGAAAATCATTATACACATCAAATGCAGAAGCAATGATCGAACCTGATATCTTAACATTAATCGAAATTTAGTTCTCACATCATCGTTCCTCAACGTAACTTAATACAAAACATAGGTTCTCAACTAATATTAACCCTAAATAAGAATATACATCATCACTCCTCAAAACGTTCAGAATTCAAGGTAGCAGAACTTAAATACATGAGCTATATTACATACATTTCTTTCATTATTCAATTCATCATACACGTTGCTAAGTGCCATTTCATGCCTCATTCATTCTTGTATCTGCTACAATCTCCATCTGGAATGTTTGAATATTCTAAGGGCAAAGCTCAAGTTAGATGATGAATCATATAAGTAAGGGCACAAAATATTTTTTCATTCATATATGCAATGTCTTACTTTATCGTAGGGGTTAACTACGCCTTTCCTGCTACTCCCATTTTTACGGCCATTTCTTTCGAAGCTGAGGTGTATGGGGACACCCTTGGTAAAGTAGCGGCGCGAGTTTGTACTCCCAACGGACATCATGCATGTGATCAATGATATATCAACATGTACATATGCATTTCATAGTCATGTTATGTATGTAGTCTACATGATGGATATATATCAGAACATGTCAATATGATGAAAACATTCATGAGGATCGGGTTTTTAAACATAAATCACTTACAAACCAAGCATTTTCCATAAAACAAAGTCCAGTTGGGAAGTACCACTTACTTTTTCAAGCTTATCGAGCTATCTCGATATTCGTGCCTTGTCTCGAAATACTTGCATATCCTCGATTTATGTGCCAACCTCAAGATTTGCATAAGTCACTTCAACTTTAAGCTTCAATGCATTCTAATCACCATATTTATTTAAATAAATATTAAAACCTATTTTTTCATAATTTCTTACATTTTTTTTACTTTTCTCTCGATTTCTACCTATTTTTCCTCAATAAATCCAAACTAAAGATTTCTCAAATATTTCACTATGAAAATTCATAAAATAATATTATTGAATTTTTTAAATTTCTTAAGAAATTTTACTTACCTTAACTTAGCCTCTCAGGCTTCATCGGCATGCGTGTCATAATCTCGAAACGCGTGCCCGAACTATTTTCTTGAAAAAAATCTCTGAAATATTACTAAATCTCCAAATCCTATTTTTTTGGGATTTTTCTAGCATTTTCCTCTATTTTTTTCATTTTCTTTATATTTTTTTTCTTTTCTTCTTTCTTTTTTATTTTTTCTCCTTCTTCTCTTTCTCCTTCTTCTTCTTCCTCCCGCCTGCGTGCTGCCTACAACTCCTTTTTTTCTTCTTCTTCTTCTTCTTTCTTTCTTTTTCCTCATCCTTCTCTTCTCTTCTTCTTCCTTCTTCACTCGCGAACTGCCTGCAACAACCCACCGCCATGCCCAGCAGCAGTATGCTGCCACTACTGCCCATCGTGGCCTCATTGGTCGCCGCTCGCACCTTCACCGACCTCCATCGCGACCGCTGCCGGCCGCGCCTGCTTGCTGCTTGTTGCGCGTCGGCCATAGCCACGCATAGCAGCTTGCAAACGCCTGCCATGGCTGTGCCGGTCACCTCTGTTGCAGCTGCTCAGATACGGCTTTCCTCATGACTGCTCCAGCTCCCCTTTAGCCCAAGTTGCCATGGCTAACTATGGCCCAAGCTCTCATGAGCTCTCTTACTTCCCCTCTCTCTCGATCTCCCTTGCTGCTTCTTAATCGGCCAAGCTTCCTGCCTATTTATAGGCAACCTCGACCATCCCAACTGCGTTGGCCATCCCTCGACCCATCCCTCATTGCGTGAAGATCACTTAACTTGCAGATTGAAATTGTAGGGCATGGGATGTGCAGGGTATAACCATACACGGATACGCACATACATATAGAAAATTATTCATTTAAACCCCAATTTTCATCTCTATTACACTTGGGCAAATTCTTTATCGCAAGTATGCCCTTAAACATCAAATTAATTTGCATCTCAATATCTAAAACGCAAAATTAATAACTCAAGATTATTCGATAATGATGATTTTGCCCCAGTGTCCTCGCCGGGGTATCATTTTATCTCAAAACTACTGTAGGGTTGATCCTTACGCAAAACCAAAGCCCCCCCTAGGGTTCTGTTGATTTTTTAGGAGTCCCCTATGATAATTCGATTTTGAAGCCTAAATAACAACTGTATTTTAGTTTTACCGAAAACTGTTATCGATCCGATTTCTTTCGATACCATAAATCCTATCTCGAAATGCTCGTCGAGACCATTTCATTTTCCTTAGACAATTTCACTCCAAGGCATTCCCTGCAGCTGATTCGGTACTTATAACTACTATCAAGCCAATTTTTTAGTATTCTAAACTTCTTTAAATTATGTGGCAACCTTATGCCAAAACGAGATCTTACATCCCCAGATCTTATTCTCAGTAATGGCGGATCCCATCCATATTAATGAGGGTCCCGTTGCCACCATGCTGCTACTTGGGAACCTCCATTAACGTCGGATAACCAATCACATCACCTGCAAACGCACGACTCATGTGTGCATGTGGATATCTCATCCTTCTATATCAATCAGGTCTCTTCAGACTCAAGGTATGTTCTGATCTCTGACCTACTGATATATTGCATCTCTTTACTCTCTTACTCACTCGACCGTCGGAGTACTTGCAGGTGCCAGCCGCCCCTCAGATGGACCCATCATTGGAGCCCACGCCTTGCCTCCGATCGTCTTCCTTTGGTTAGGAAGGAACAATTTTAATTATAATTTGCACAATATTTTTTTATAAGTATCTCTATTCTAATTATACAAAAGAGAGAAAAAAAAAAAAAAAAGACACTTATTGTACGAGTACAAAACCAATTATTAATGATAAGTTTATTTATTTGAAAAAAAAAAATTTCAACTTACAAGAATTCATTGAAAACGCCATTATAGTTTGGGGGCGATGGAATTTCAATAAAACTTTGTTATCATAAAGTTAATTGATCGAGAAAAAGAAATAATATTTTTTTAATTGATAAGGTTTTATTGAAAATTTTGTTGATCACAAAATTGTCATATAAAGAGAAAAACTCGAGTCAGTCTCTAAGTGATAAGAAGAAAGAAATAAATGACAAGATGTCCAAAAAGAGAGATGAGAGGAGATAAATAAAAAAAGAAGTATAAAAAAATAAATTATTTAAATATTAAATACACATTATATAAAAAATACTAAATTGCACTAGGAACCCCCTCCCCCTATAACCCTAAACCCCTTCTTAATAACTATTATTTTAATTTTAATTTACATAATACTTTTTTTTTATAAATATCTCCATTCTAATTATACAAAAGAAAAAAAAAGACAATTATTGTCCGAGTACAACAGAACCAATAACTAATGATGAGTTTTTTTTTTACAACTTACGAGAATTCATTAAAAACCCCATTAGGGTGTGTTTGATTAGAAAAATATGGAAAAGAAAAATATTTTTCAATTCCATGAAAAACAATTATCATATCCCCTAGTTGCAAATTTTTATGGAAAATGGATCAAAACATACATCAATGTGTTGTACCATTAAATTTTTTCATGAAAAATGTTAATCAATCAAACATGCAAGTATGAAAAATTTTCTATTGATGTGACATTTTTCATGAAAAACAATTCCAATCAAACACGATTCAATGAAACTTTGTTATCATGAAGTCAATTGATTGAGAAATATTTTTTTTTAATTGATAAGGTTTTATTGAAAATTCTGTCAATCACAAAATTATCATACAAAGAGAAAAATCTCAGGAGTCGCTATCTAGGTGTTAGAAGGAGAAAATAAATAAATGATAAAATGTTCAAAAAGAGAAACAAGAGGAGAGAAATAAAAAGAGATGCGTAAAAAAACAAATTATTTAAATATTAAATACACATTATATAAAAAAATACTAAATTGCACTAGCACCCATCCCCCCCAATTTTTTCCACCAATCTCACTTGATTTTCTATATTATATAACACTAAACCCTCTTATTAAATAATAATTATTACTTTAATTCTAATTTGCACAATGCCTTTTTATAAATATCTCAATTTTAATTATATAAAAGAAAAAAAAGTAATTATTATATGAGTACGAAATCAATTATTGACGATGAATTTATTTTTTTTGAAGAAAGAAAGTTTTTTTATAACTTACGAGAATTTATTAAAAACCCTATTATAGTTTATGAGAAGTGACTTCACTGAAACTTTGTTATTATGAAGTCAATTAATCGAGAAAGACATTTTTTTTAATTGATAAGGTTTAATTGAAAATTTTGTCGATCACAAAATTATGAAAAAAAACTTGAGAGTTGTAAGTGTTAGAAAGAGGAAAGCAAGAAATGACAAGATGTCGAAAAAGAGAAATGGGAGGAGATAAATATAAAGAGATAGGTAAAAAAAAATGAATTATTTAAATATAAAACTAAATAGAAACATTCATGTCTTTTTTAAAAAAATCAATTAAATTTAAACAAAATCTAGGTAATGATAAGTAGAGCTTAATGAGCATATTTAATGCTGAGTCATGCTACATGTACATCATTTTTGTACATCTTGGGCTACACAAGGGGTATTATGACCAAAATATCTTGCGCCTCTCCATGCGCCTCACGCGCCTCTATGCGCCTCAGAAGAATATTTTTGTCATTAATACACATTTATGTAGTTTAAGGTGTACACAAAGGTGTACCAATAGCATTTTTCTTTAATGCTCTATTAGGACACTATCAATTATGCTTAATCTTAAGTTGTCAGCGTTGGTTCACCAAAGCAGCCCGTCTTAAAGAGTCTTCCCTCGATACACGTAGATGCGTAGCTCCGAATCGGAATTGGAAGAGGGAAGAAGAAGAAGAAGAAGAAGAAGAAGAAGATGGCGTTCGGGAAGGACGAGGTTGTGGAGATCGTCAAGCCCCGCAACGACAAGCGGGATTACCGTAGGGTCGTCCTCCAGAACGCGCTCGAAGTCCTCCTCGTCCGCGATCCCGAAACCGAAAAGGTTTTTCAATCGCTGCAACTCTGAAATTCTAGGGATTTCCTTGCTTTGATTGACGATATTAGGGTTCGAATTTGTGTTTTCTGTTGTTCAGTGTGCCGCTTCCATGAATGTTGGTGTTGGTTCTTTCAGCGATCCTGACGGTCTCGAAGGCCTCGCTCATTTTCTAGGTGAAATGAATCAGTTTGTTTTGCTTGCCCTCTGCTTTTATTGTTCTCCTGTTGAGGTTGAATGTTGGTTGCTATGTGGACTTTCTTGATTTCAGAGCATATGCTGTTCTATGCAAGTGAGAAATATCCTTTGGAGGACAGTTACTCCAAGTATATTACCGAGGTACTGTACTTCTTACACGCGCATGTCTATTCTTTTTGCTTAATTTTGGATTTCCTTGAGGTGATGCTAACCATATTATGTTGGTAAGCCGTTTACGGAACCTTTCTGGTTATTGAATTGTATGCCTGAAAATAGTCAGATAATTCAGTATTAACCTGCAACTCTTTCCGGAAATGATGCTTTGTAGCAGGGGCGGAGTGTGGCAAACATTGTCGCCGGCCTAAAAAAGTTAATATATAAATATAATTACATGCATTCATATATATTACCATATAGGCTCAATCAAAATATAATGCTTAAAAATAAAAAAATATATGTACCTCTTTATTTTTACAAAACTATTACACTTATTTTGTTTCTTAGTATAAGATATTGGGGGGGGGGGGGGGTCAACTCAACTTTACAAAAACTTAAATAAATTTTAAATGTCACAAGAAAAACCATACTGTATATGAAATTATCTTGAAAGGTACATGAAAAAATCTTGAAAAGTATAGCGGTAAATCAAAGACTTGAAAGTTAGGGGGGGGTGTCATGATCCACGTAGTAAGAGGGGGTGATATAGTAATTAAATGTAATAGGAAGGGAGGAATGGCAAGTTAGTAGAATATGCTATAAGGGGGGGGGGGGGGTACAAAGTTTGTTACTGCTTTGGGCAGGTTGTACATTCTCCTGCTGTAATCGGTTACCGCACATGGGGAAGAGAATCCAACTATATATACAGCTAATTCCTTCCACTGACGAATATGCAAATTATTCTAACAAATTCTAAACATTCTCTCTCTCTCTCCCTAATTTCTCTTTCTATCCTTCCTCCTTTCTCCTTCGAACAGCTTGCTGGTTGAAGGAATTACAGGTTAGTTCATTGGGAGCTGACATTTTGATATCAGAGCAACGTCTTGGGAAACGCTTGGAGCTGTGGGGTAACCTCGCAATGGCGGATGGAACGAGGATGAAACAAATGGAGAATCAGCTACAACAAGTTGTGACGTCCATGGCTGAAATGTAGACCGGAATGGGTACTCTTGAATCCTTAGTAGGAGTGGGGGTGGATAATCGAATTACCCAAGCAATGGAAAGACGACGAGAAGAAAACTGGGAGTAGAGTGCTCTGTTGAGGGGGCAATTGATGGAACAGATGCAACAATTCGTAAGGATGTTCGCATCTCAGCAACCAGTGAGGCTCTCAACGGAGTTTCCTCCCAGGGATAGAACAAAACCGATCCTTCCTGGGGTAGGGATGGAGCCTCCGCATGCTGGAACATCGGAATTTGAATTAGAACCGGAGATGATGGAGGAAAGCACGATGGAGAGGAGACCCGGAGCTCAAGCTCATTGGAATCAGCCAAACTTCCCTGTGCCTAAATTGGACATTCCACTATTTGATGGAGAGAACCCGAGATGGTGAATAAGGAGGTGTGAAAGAATGTTCATGCTATACCAAGTTCAAGAACAACAGAAGGTTGTCCTGGCATCTGCTTACCTGAATGAGGCTGGGGATGCCTGGTTCCAAGGATGGCTTGCGACCAAAGAGGGGAGCCCATGGAATGTATTCGCAAGAGACCTTTATACGAGGTTTGGAGACAAGAGTTTGAGGGACGTGATCGAGGAATTTAATAAGCTCAAGCAAGAAGGAACGGTGCAGGCCTATCAGCTCAAATTTGAGGAGTTGAGGTCCTTGATGGTGATGCAGCAACCCCACTTGTTGGAAGAATACTTTGTGTCGAGTTTTATCAGTGGTTTAGGAGATGAGGTGAGACTAATGGTTAAAATGATGCAACCAGGGACAGTGGAACAAGCTGCTGACAGTGCAAGATTGTAAGAAATGATGATTGAGGCGCTGATGAAGAAACAAAGGAGCCAAGTTAAGGGGGTAATCACTGGTGGATGGCAGGCGGTAAACAGAGCCACTGAAAGGGATACGGGGCAAGGGGGCAAGGGAGTATTGGCCTTGCCTCTGACCGTTACCAACCTTGCTAATGGGGGAAGATTGATGGAGCAAAGGCATCAGGCGGGTCTCTGTTATAAGTGTGGAGATAAATATTTCTTTGGGCATAAGTGCAAGAGGCAGCTGTTGATATTAGAAGCAGAAGAGAATGAAGGGGAAGAGGCAGAGGTAACCCCAGAAGTTGATGAAGAAGATAAATGGGAGATTTCTCTACATGCCTGTAATATCCCGAGAGCCCAGAGAAGTTAGTATATATCGAGGATAGTGTAAGAAAGGAAACAACACTAGCTGGATACCTTTTGGGCTGAATGTAGGCAGAGAACTCCCAAGTTAAGTGTGCTTGACCTGGGGAAATCCAAGGATGGGTGACCCCCCTAGGAAGTTCGCGTAGGCCCATCAGGGTAAGTTGTTCCAGTCCTTTTTATCGCTCGATACGGGATGTTACAACGCCCTTAAAGGATCAGCCAACAACAAGATAATTAAGGTGGAGGGAAGAGCCCACAATGTTCCGATGATGGTACTTATAGATAGTGGGAGTACCCACAGCTTCTTGGATGAAGCCATGGCTCGGAAGTTAGAGTGTGAGATCTCCAACTCACACCCTCTATCAGTAACAATAGCGAATGGTAATAAGGTTTTGAGTCAGTCCTCTTGTGTGGGGTTTTGTTGGGAAATGAACGGTGAAGAATTTGTGGTTGATTTGAGGCTACTCATGCTGGGGGGTTGTGATGTGGTGCTTGGGGTAGATTGGATGAAGGGGGTCAGCCCTATCAGTTTCGATTTCAACAAAATGGAGGTAACTTTTGAGACGGATGGGAAGAAAAAGACCCTAACAGTCAATCAGGAGTCGGGAGTGTGTAAAATGATCTCAGGAAAGAGGTTACAAAGGATGTTTAAGAGCAAACTCTCCCAGGTGGCCTAGCTCTTCTCCATACATGCCCTGGAATTCACCCAAGAGCAATGGGAGCAGGAGGGGGAGTTAGCAGTGACTGTGAACAGTAGCTCACATGAACCCTAGAAGGTATAAGAAATCAACTCTCTTAACATGCTTTTAATTAAATTTAGGGACCTTTTTTCCGAGCCATCTGCCTTGTCACCCAAAAGATCACTTGATCACATCATTAACCTAAAACCCAATGCCGAGCCTGTTAACCTAAAGTCCTACCGATACCCACCTAGACAGAAGACTGAAATCGAAAAGCTCATTAAGGATATGTTACAAAAATCCATCATACAACCCAGCCATAGCCCATTTGCATCTCTCGTGTTACTTGTCAAAAAGAAAGATGGTTCATGGCGGTTTTGTGTTGATTACCGTCAACTCAATGCCATGACCATCAAGGACAAGTTTCCTATACCTGTTGTGGAGGATTTACTTGATGAATTAAAAAATGCTTTTGTTTTCACCAAACTCAACTTAAGATCCGGTTATCATCAAATTAGGATGAGGCCGGAAGACATTCCCAAAACAACTTTCAAAACCCACCAAGAGCATTATGAATTCATAGTAATGCCCTTTGGCCTCACCAATGCTGCAGCAACTTTCCAAGCATTGATGAACCAGATTTTTGAACCTTATTTGCACAAAGTTATATTGGTTTTCTTTGATGACATTTTGATCTACAACCCCACCTTTGCCCAGCACTTAACCCACTTGAAAACTACTCTTGAGGTCCTTAGATTCAATAAATTGTATGTCAAGGAGTTGAAATGTGCCTTTGCACAAAGGCAGGTGGAATATCTAGGGCACATTTTATCAAAAACAGGGGTGAGCACTGACTCTAGCAAGGTGGCAGCAATGATTGCTTGGCCTAGACCTCATAATGTCAAGGGACTGAGGGGATTTTTGGGTTTAACCGGCTACTATCGCTAGTTTGTAAAAGATTACAGGGTCATCAGCTGACCCCTCACCAACCTCTTGAAGAAGGACGGATTTTAGTGGGACTCCAAGGCGGAAGAAGCTTTCAGTGAGCTTAAACAAGCCATGAGTAAGGTACCAACCTTAGGCCTACCAGATTTCAGCAAGCGTTTTGTTTTGGAAACAGGTGTGCTAAGGGTATTGGGGTAGTGTTGGTTCAGGAAGGGAGACCGATAGTGTTCCTAAGCCAAGCGCTATCACCTAGACATCTTGGGCTAAGTATCTATGAGAAGGAGCTGTTCACAGTATTAATGGTAGTGGAGAAATGGCGTCATTATCTGGAAGGAGGAAGATTTGTGATTAAAACAGACCATGAGAGTTTGAAATTTTTGCTATAGCAGAAGCTACACACTCAGCTGCAAAGGAAGGGGATGACAAAGCTAATGGGATTGGATTATGTAATCCAATATAGGAAAGGAAAAGAAAACCTAGCAGTAGATGCGCTGTTTAGGTGTTTTGAGGAAGGAAGTTTGGCTGCAATCAGCACCATCGTTCCTGGTTGGTGCTAAGAGGTAGTTGACAGTTACAAAGCAACTGGAAGGACCAAGGAACTTCTTCAGTAGCTGGTGGTAAACCCATCATCAAGACCAGGTTACACTCAGAGCAATGGCTTAATCTGGTATCAAGGAAAACTGGTGATAGGAGAGGATGAGGAGCTGAGGAGGAAAATAATAGAAGCATTGCATGCTTCCCCTATAGGGGGACATTCGGGTATTGAAACACCTATCACAAGGTCAAACAATTATTCCAATGGCCAGGAATGAAAAGGTATGCCAAGGATTTTGTATTAAGCTGTGATACTTGCAGGAGATGCAAGGTCGAGAATGTAGCTAAGCCAGGGCTACTACAGCCACTAAATATACCCGGGGGACCATGGGAGAGTATCTCAATGGACTTCATTGAGGGACTTCCCAAATCGGAGGGAAAGGATTGCATCATGGTGATCGTAGACAGATTCACCAAGTATGGCCACTTCATCGGATTAGTTCACCCTTGCACTGCTCAGGAAGTAGCATAGGTGTTCTTGGATTAGGTAATTAAGCTACACGGCGCACCTAAGGACATAGTATCTGATTGTGACAAGATTTTTACTAGTTTGCTGTGGAAGGAGCTGATGGGACTGTTGGGTGTTAAGCTTCACATGTCGACTGCTTACCACCCTGAATCGGATGGCCAAACTGAAAGGGTGAATCAGTGTTTGGAGATGTATCTAAGATGTTCTTGCTTCCTACAGCCAAGAACCTGGCACAAGTGGCTTCCTATGGCCCAATGGTAGTACAACTCTAACCACCACAACTCCATAAATAGGTCTCCTTTCGAGGCACTCTATGGCTATAAGCCGCCACTTCTGCCATCCCTAGGAGACTCCTCTACAGTAGTAGCTTTGGATGTTTATCTCCAGCAATGGCAGCAAGCTTTATAGGTGCTCAAAAAGGAATTAGCTAATTCTCAGAATCGAATGAAGCAATTTGCAGATAGGAGGAGTAAAAGAGAATTTTAGGTTGGTGAATCTGTATATCTGAAGCTTAAGTCGGGTCACCTAAGGGCTTTACTACAAAACCCCAGTTCCAAGTTGAACCCAAGATTCTATGGCCCATTTCCTATCATTGCAAAGGTGGGAAATGTAGCATACCAGCTGCAACTACCAGAAGGCTCCAACATCCACCCAATATTCCATGTGGCACTCCTAAAAAAATCACTGGGGACACAACCAACGAGTCCTACCCTACCTTGTCTCCCAAGTGCCAATGATAGTACTAAGGAACCTATAGCTGTGCTGGATAGGAGGGTGATTTACAGGCGCGAGGCTCCTATCCCTCAAGTTCTCATCAAGTGGTCTCATCTCCACTCGGATAACAACACATGGGAATACCTTTCGGACATGCTTTGCCAATTCCCGAGAGTAGCTAGCCTCCTCCACATTTCTTGAGGACAAGAAAATTTTGTAGGGAGGGGTAATTGTCACGATCCACGTAGCAAGAGGGGGTGATATAGTAATTAAATGTAATAGGAAGGGAGGAATAGCAAGTTAGTAGAATATACTATAAGGGGGGGGTGGGGGGGGGTTACAAAGTTTGTTGCTGCTTTGGCCAGGTTGTACATTCCCTTGCTGTAAGGGGTTATCTCACATGGGGAAGAGAATCCAGCTATATATACAGGGAAGAGAATCCAGCTATATATACAGCTGATGCCTTCCACTGACGGATATGCAAATTATTCTAACAAATTCTAAACATTCTCTCTCTCCTTCTTTGTTTCTCTCCCTCCCTAATTTCTCTTTCTATCCTTCCTCCTTTGAACAGCTTGCTGGTCGAAGGAATTACAGGTTAGTTCCTTGGGAGCTGACAGAAGAGGGGGGGGGGGGGGGGGGAGGGATAAATTAAATAAACTGAAAGTTAGGGTGGCGGCCATGCCCTCCCACCCCACCCTACCCCAATGAGACCCCACCTCTGCTTTGCAAGTATGATGGTAACCCAAGATAAACATATATGGGATCTGTTTTCAGTTTTCATGTTAATCCAACGAAATAAAATGTGTAAATTTGGCTATGAATTAAAAAGATAGAACTTGGATGGAGGGTATAATTAGTGAGGAAAATAGTTTGAGCAGGGCTTCTCATCTTAGGAGATCAAGTGATATATGTAAGAATAACAAAGTATGCTTATTTGGAGGACTTTCTGGAGGAAAGGTATTAAATCTTTTTTGATGTACAGAGAATGATGGATTGCCCCTCCCTCCCCCACCAATTTGAGCCATCAAATTCAAAAAATTAATGGGAAGACACACGCATGATGAACAGTGAAAGGAAATTGACAGCAGGACCTGAGAAGAAACAAGCAGCAGATAAATCATCTTGAATGCCTCAATAGTGGTCAGCATGACTTTTGTGGATGAAACCCAACAATCTTAAGAACAAAAAGAATTAAGCAGTAGGTTGTAGTTTTATGTTTGTATATTTGTTAAGGGTTCAATGCAAATGGTAAGGTGCTAATGTCACCTGGATGTGAGGGTTAAGACATGGGGGATGGCTGGATCTTCAATAAATCTGGGGAAGAGGGAGGAGGAGAAGAAGAAGAAGAAAAGCAAATTAAGTAACATGCTAAGTGGGAACCTTTTAGTTGCAACCTTGAAGGAATTCTAACTTCTAAAGCAATTGGACAAAAATACAACAACAACAACATATCCAGCCTTTATCCCACTATGTGGGGTTGACTACATGAATTTTAGATTTTCATGTATTTCTGTCTTTTGTCATATCTTCATTTAGGCTCATACACTTCATATCAAACTTTAATGTCTCTCCCAAAGTCTTATTGGGTTTGCCTCTACCTCTTTTTTTGACTAATTTTTCCATTTCACCAACTCTCCTTATAAGAGTGTCTCTTGGTCTTTTTCTCACATGACCAAATCATCTTAGTCTAGTCTCTCTCATTTTCTCCTCGATTAGCACTACTCCTACCTTATTACGAATAAGCTCATTTCTAATTTTATCTTTTCTTGTATGATCGCACATCCATCTTAGCATCCTCATCTTTGCTACGCTCGTCTTTTGCTCATGTTGGTATTTGACTGGCCAACATTCCGAGCCATACAACAAAACTGGCCTTATAGCTGTCCTAAAGAATTTTCCTTTCAGTTTTAATGTGATTTTAGCATCACATAACACCCCTGATGCATTTCTCTATTTTAGCCGACCTGTCTTAATTCTATGCGTGACATCCTCGTGAATTTTCCTTTCAATTGGACAAAAATAATGGGCAAAAAATGGAGCAAATAGAGATCTAAAAAGAAATAACCAGAGCTTAAAGAATGAGTAAATTAGTACTGGAAGATGGACATGAAACATAGAACAGGGTTGTAACTGGCAATGGATTTCTTTTAGTTGGATTTATAGGTTGAGAAACCAATATGAGTTTACCCATTGATGACAAACTGAAAATGTGTGTCAAGTTGAAGAGTCTCTTATAAATTTTGGTATGATCCTTTGTATTATTCTTTTATATTTGTTGTTAAAAAATAATCAAAACCAGTCATCCCATCAGAAGTTTCATACAGGCAGTTGTTGAGGCACAAGATCCTCTTTTTTTTCTTTTCATTTTTGATATATTATTGAATGATTGAATTGTAACCAAATGTTGGATAGTAAAACATCAGCATGTGCAAAACTGAACATAATGGAGATGGGGATGTTATGGTGGATGTGCGATGTCATCACCCTGTACCGTTGTGACATATGTGAATGGGCTAAGGCCTGAGATGACATTTGATAATTGTAGATGACTAATGGAAGGATCCTAGAGTAGTTAAGAGGAATTTAAGAAACTTGTATGCAATTTGGGCAAAGTGGCTATGTGTTGGGGAATTATACAATTAGGATGAGATGTATATGATGTCATTCTCCTCTAACATGGTGGATTTAATGATTGATATTGAAATATGCTGAATTCTCGAAAGCTTGCTTGGAAATTTATTGAATCCGAGTAGAGGTATCTGTATAAGTACAAAATATCTATTATATCTCATAGAAAATAGGAATAAATTCAAATTTAGATATCAGTAACTAATATTCAAATGCTGGAATTAATCTTCTGATTTAAAGCTAAATCTTTCCCTTGAATTTTGGAGTTTTATCTTATCTTTCAGGCTTCCTTATCTTTTAAACTTTTAAGTCTTATCTTATCCAATCACCTTATCCTTCTATCTTTAAACTTGAACACCAATCTCGTCGTCCAACACTCCTTCTCAAGCTGGAGAATATATACTTGTTATTCCCAGCTTGCCAATTAGAGATTCAAAACCTGGTCTTGCAATGGCTTTTGTAAACACATCAGCCACTTGACTTGTTGTAGGAATATAAGATATTGTAGTCTTTGAGAATGTGCAACATTCTGTCAAACCCTTAAGGGTTCTATCCTTGTTTTGCCTTTGTTATTGTGCTCCTAGTTTTGCTGTTGTTTATGGTTAATTTATTTTTGCTTGTATTTTGTTTACCAACTTCTTGGGGATGCTTTTGGCTTTTATTTTTATATATAAAAAAATAAGAATGTAAAAGGCCAAGTTGGGGCTGGGCGAGAAAGAAATTAGTGTTGGAGGAAGAAGAGTAAGAACTTTTAATCGAGTGGCTAATGCTGTCATTCGTGGTAAAGAAGTAATCTTTGTCCCCCAATTTTCAGGTGATGTATGTAAATAAGAAAAAAAAAAAAAAAAAGAACAAGAGAAAATTTAGAAGAAACGACTGAATACACAAACTCTTAATTAGGATCTCAAATGATACAACTTGACTAGTTGAATTTATATACTAAAAAAATCATTAACAAACTAACTGTTATTGACAGCTGATGTTAAAGAACTGAGCAGACAACTGCTGTTTGTTCAAACAGAATCAAAACTAACTAGCTGCACAAGCAACTGAGAATAAAACTGCCTAGTGCTTACTACTAATAGCAAACTACATCATCTTCTCTTCTGTCCTCCTCCTCTTATACATACCCAGGAAGAAGTAGGCCTATCCTTAACCAAGTGTAAGAGAGATTAGTCATCTCTACTTGTGATTCTTTTCACACACAAGGCACGCAAATTGGATCTCTCAGAAGTGAGAGCTCCTATGAAGAAAAAGAAAGAAACTGTCATGCACCTAGGGTTGACCTAGGGTTTTGATAGGAAATGAGAAGAATTCGAAGGAGAATTAGAACAGAGAGGGGGAAACAGACAAATGAGGGAGGATTCAGACAGAAGAAAGATAGGGAGAGAATAAAAGGGAATTGGGAGAGAGATTAGAGAAGTTGAGAGAGAAACAAAATTCAATCATCATTCATCTATGTTATTCTCTAATTGATCTAACCTATTTATAGGCTATTCTATCCTTTCAGTTACAATACAACTGAAAGGTACAACTGCTACAACAGCAATATACAACCAAAAGAGAAATACATTTAATATATAATTACTATTATATCCTTGGGGATCCTTGGAGTCGTGACAGAAACTAAAAGAAGAGAACTGAAACTGAAATTTGCTGAAATGATTATTGACATTAGAAATAGAAGATCAATTGAGTATTTATAGAAAGTAAACTTAACTGATTCTGTTAGAGATACAACTAACTTTGACAGCTGTACAAAGACAAGTGGACAAGTCCTAACTAACAAACTTAACTAAACTATAACTACACTTAACAGAACTGCAGCTAATATTCCTTTGTACAGGAGGGATAGAACTGCTTCTCTCAACACTTTTTTTTTTTTTTTGGGGGGGGGGGGGGGGGGGGGGTTGTGGGGGATGTAAAAAGAACCTATTTGTTGTGAGCTGCGGATTTATGTGGACGTTGGGCCTGTTTCTTGCAAATGATTTAGGGAGCCATTAAAAGGTAACTGATAAAATTTGTGCTATCATGAGTATCACATTTGTAAAAAGTGCCTTTGTAAGAATAATTTTAATTGATCTGAAAATAATTTTATTTTCAACTTTTGTTTTTCCTTCACAGTAGAAATTTCTAGTTTCTGTTTTTCCACAGTGGAAAATAATATCTGCTTGTCCACACTTTTATTTACTTAAAAGCACTTTGTTGCCAACCCAAAACACAACTGGACATGCCATTAAACTCCAGAAAAAAACTTTGGCCTACCAAACACTAAAACTCTTCTGTTCCCAATTCAAAATTAATTTTAATGTAATAAGAAGAAAACCAACTTCCTTTTGGGTTTAGGATTTAGCATGATAGAAACCACATTACTTGGGCCTATGCTTTTCTACATGTTGGGATTTGGCTAGGTATGCTTTTGAGAACAATACTGACTTGGAATTTGTACAAAGTTTTAAGGACCATTGCAATATTTTGGCACAAAAATATTAGAAGAATGAACCTTTATGTTGCGAGGATTCACTCTAATGTAATTTGAGTTTTGAGAAGTATATTGGCAATGGGATATATTTGCCATATATTGACAAGAGAAAGCACTTTTTGAATGTCTTGGGCTTGTACATGCACCATGTCCTCTTAAGTGCCATGCTTGGCGACTTTGAATCTCCACAATCTCTCATTCTAGGACTGAGCCCTTAATATATGACTCTAGGTGTCAACTTATTGAGGTGCTGTCCAGATTTTCACTCTCTCCTTTTAGGGATCAAGACTTGATTAAGGTAGCATGTGTACCCCTTCCAAGGTGCATTATCACAAAGATGTCAATAGATCCTTCCTGGAACTGTTAGGGTAACTCCCAGTTTGAGTGTTCCAAATTTCTTATTTAGTCTAAGGACATGCTCGTTCTTGGCTTGGAGGATGAAATCATTCTTTAAGTGATCTGCTTGCTATGAAATACCCTTGCCTTAAGATTTTGTTTTGCTTTGTTTTTATTTTTTTTTATTTTTAGGAGAATGCTTGTGCACTACTCAACTTAGGGAACTTTCTGTTCAAGTGCCACACTTGCTTTTGCACTGTGTCATGTGTAGTGTTGCACCCTCTTAAGAGTAGGATCACCTGTGAACCCCGGGCCTTAGCCTTGAGGAGACATTAGCATAACCAGGACTTATTCATCGAAATAAATGGTCAGCATTTTTTTTTTTGCTAACCAAATAAATGCTCAGCATTTCAAATATACAAACGTAGCCCCAGCTGTGGTTTTCAAGAAAAGAAAAATACTATGAATTGACCTATGATGTTGTAATAGTAGATCCCTATATCTAGTGTCTGCGCTAACACTTTCGTCGTGACCTAAGCAGCATGGAGGTAGCACAAATGCTTTTACATCTTCTGAGCAGACCAACTATTATTTTGATGTTAATGCTGACTGTTTTGAGGAGGCTTTGGACAGGTAGGTTCTGTTTTCTTTTCCTTATATGTTAATATTCTGTTCTATGTTGTCAAAAAGTTTTTGTCCTAGATGTTATCATGTTGTTTGCTCTTCAGGTTTGCACAGTTCTTTGTTAAGCCATTGATGTCTCCTGATGCTACCACTAGGGAAATAAAAGCTGTTGATTCTGGTTAGGTTTCCTTTTCATGCTTGATTATGTCCTTTTTTGTGTAAATCTGGAATTGTAGTTGGTTACCACTACTTTTTTCTCTCATATGCAGAGAACCAAAAGAATTTACTGTCAGATGCTTGGAGAATGAATCAGGTGTGAATTACTTCTCCACTTCTGCCCACGATACCCTTCTTAGGCCTTCCAGTCAGTTGATGGAATTTGGTTTATAAGCAGCTGATGGAACTGGTCCTATAAGTCATTTGGCTTTCTCACCTTTTTATTTATTGATTTCTTTTTGGTTATTGTTATGAAAAGACTTCAGACTTCAAGTGATTGGGTGCATGTCCAGTCTGTATTTAGAATATTTCTCTATCTGCATCTTTTGTCTCATACATATATAAATATCTGATTTTCTCTATTACCATCTCATCTCCTCACACATTTAATTGTCAAAGCACAATTTTAAGATGTAGATCCAAAAGAATGAAAACCTCTTGGGCAGGCATTTTTGAAGTGGACTGTGACACTTAGCAGAGATCTTGTTTGCAGATAGTGGAGTGGATAAAAAAGACCCATTTTTCTGAGTAGTTGGAAAAAGGCTTTGATTAACCAAAAAGAAAGGAAAAAAGGCTTCTAAGTTTTGAACAGATTCTGATATTGTCATGTCATGCTATTTAATTTTTTTCGTGGGATGGGAGGGAAACATGCCAAAAGTCCTGTTTGTCTTTTCAATTTTCTAAAATGAATGTTAGAATTATTTTGTGATGTTTGTATCCTTGAAACCAAGGTTGTTAAAATCGAGATTTTAAGTGGGACCAAAGGAGGGTTTATAAAATCGAATCGTAAAATTGGATCATAAAATCGTAAGATTTTAGAGACAATTAAAAATACCCTTTAATCTATGTAAATATAAGTTTATAATGACATAATTTTATAAAAAATGAATTAATATTGTTCAATAACATGATTATTTCAATCTTATTCCTTGTTATGAATGAAATACATGTTACCTATTTGAAAATAACTTCATTTACCAATCTCAAAAATACTAAATAATATGAAATTTCTATATATTAAGTCCATTGATCATCATTCATCCATCCATAATGAAAATTTTGAATATTAGTTCATATAATGTAAATTCTCATAAGTCATATGAGTCATAACCTAATATAATAAAACACACATTGGTAAACTTCTACATTACAAGCAATAA
Source organism: Diospyros lotus (assembly GCF_014633365.1). Taxonomy (NCBI): domain Eukaryota; kingdom Viridiplantae; phylum Streptophyta; class Magnoliopsida; order Ericales; family Ebenaceae; genus Diospyros; species Diospyros lotus. The sequence continues at coordinate 37,591,355 of NC_068350.1, read as the reverse complement.
TTATAATAAAAGCTCCAACAAACATTCAATTCTTTAAGAAAACCAACAATAATTCACTTTCAAATAAAGGAAACTAACAATAATCAAATTAAGGCAAATGAAGAAGAAATAGATGAAGCTGTGGCAGGCAGGAATCACTGAATCAGACCAACAAATTGCAAAAGGAGAAACAAATAAAGAAATTGCAAAAGAAGAAACAGACGAAACTATTTACCCCTTTAAGCTAAATTGACGGCGACATTGAGCAATTGAAGCTATGAATCTATCCGTGTTGCATGGAAACGGCAACACTGAGCAGGCGAGCACATAAACGTCAATTCGTGTTTGTGAATTGATGGCGGCTCAGTTGGTAATTTGTGTTTGTGAATCGATAGCAGCACCGAGAAATCAAAGTTGTGAATCGATAGTGACATTGAGCACCGAGCAACCATGCGACAAGGGGGAACGATGGAAGGTTGTGACGAAGGTGTTTGAGAAAGATAAGAGTTCCTAGAGACAGAGGGCACCCCTCGAATCAAAATTAATATTATGCTTTCCGTCTATAAGACTTAATTTTTTCCGTCTCTAACCTTTTTGTGCATGAAAACTAAAATTGGTAAAATTGTCGTTCAACTTGGGATTTTACCAATTTTATCAAATTGAATCGGGATTCACTTTGATTCTACTACAATTTAGATTTTATATGGGCGTTGAGTCGTTTAGAAGTTCTGGACGTGTAAAATCATAAAATCGTATGAGTTGAATCAGGATTTTCACAACCAGGCTTGAAATTGCCTAGTCTAATGGATTGGGTGTTAGTTTTTTACTTTTACTAGTCTTTTGGCAAAATTTTGGACGAGTTGTACGAACCAGTCCAACAGTTCATGGTTGGTTTGCCATTAGTCTTTAACAAGTTAGTTGGTTTCTCCTTGAGTTACCTTTCTACATGTTTAGTTAAGAAAGTAATGGGGAAGTAATGCTATATTGAGCTTCTACAATGTTTTTAAGCCATTGTTGATGTCTCTCTTTCATAGTTTTATAAGTCTCTTCTTTTTTGAGCTGTTGTTTTTATTTTTGCCTGTGGAGTTTTAGAAGTCACTTGCGTATAGAAGACTACCTGAAATAGTTTGCCTTTCCATGTGAGGTATTATTGCTTTAAGTACAAGCATACTGATTTACATTGTTGAAGAATTATTGCTACATTATAATTGCCTATGTTGTTCTAGTTAATGCGTGTCCCACTAAATAGTAAGTGTAGCTTTGCTTTTCTATGGAGGAATAACTCTACCTGCATTTTATGCTTTAAATTAATTTGTGCAGCTTCACAGACATTTCAGTTCTGAGAAACATCCTTATCACAAATTCAGTACAGGTTGGTGTTTCCAAATTATTTACTTTGTTAGTCATCATTAATCCATGCAGCTGAACATCTTTTGTTCATGAATGCTATTTGGCTTGGTTTTTAGTCATAACTTGTAAATTATGTCTCTTGTTTGTGATAGTGAAGAAGTTTGGACTGTAAAACTCCTTGATCTATTATTTGGATTGGACACATATATATATATATATATTACAACAAATGGTAATTGCCCCTATGGAGATAGTTAAACACAAAAAAACTGCCTAACTTAAGAAAATAAATAATTGTATAATGAATCAATTAAACTGTCCCTATTATTTTGCATAACTGTCTAACTGTTCCTATATTTCTACACATGGTTTTCTACATGCCCCCTCGAGTTGGGCTGTAAATATGAAGTAAGCCCGGCTTGGATCTTTGCATCTTCAAACTAAGTCTCCGGTAAGTAGTCTATGATAGGTCCTTGGTCCGTAGGAAATCCACCTTTAATTTTTCTTTTTATGAAATGCCTATCTATTTAGATCACTTTGAACATGTTGAGTTGGTACCAATATCTAGTTAGGCGACTAAAATATTGGGTGACTGAGAGATCTACTTGACAACACATTTGCTGTGTTTTTAGGGTCGAAATACGTCTCTTTTGCGGTATCCCAGATTTCTTGTACCATCTTGTGGACGATGAGATTTTCTCAGAGTTCTTTACTCATGGAATTGACAAGCCATGACTTTATCATATTATGTTAAGCCATAACATTATCATATTATGTTCTGCCTTCCATGTCTTGTACTTTGAATCTGTTGAATTTGGTTTAGGGGTTTCACCATTAAGATAGTCATCTTTTCCTATACTACTTATGTACATCATAACTGAATGTCCATTAGGACTAGGAATAGCAAGAACTTGAGAGGAGGAAGTAGAGACTGTTGTGGTGAAGGATGCCATTGGAACGATGGAGGAATTTTCTAATCAGAAATGCGCTGATACCACGAAGAAGTTTGAACTGTAAAACTCCTTGATCTATTATTCGAATTGAACACACACACACACATATATATATGTATATATTACAAATGGTAACTGCTCCTATGGAGACAGTTAAACACAAAAAAAATTGCTTAACTTAAGAAATAAAATAATTATATAATGAATCAATTAAACTGTCTTTATTATTTTGCCTAACTGCTTAATTGTTCCTATATTTCTGCACATGGTCGACGTGATAGTCAACTATAGGAAATTGTCTTTATTATTAACATAATATTATGTTAATATTATAGTATCAACTACAATCTATAGTCGATGTGATAGTCAACTATAGGAAAGACGAATGAAAGTAGGCTAACAATCTAGGAAAGCAACGGATTTTGAGGGCTTAAATGAAAGGAAAATGAAGCACTTTTTGGATATGTTATGCGTAGAGAAAAAGAATAATGATCTTTCTTACTACATTCCAATGTACACGGTTGTGATCCTCTTATAGAGGAAAGAGGAGAGACAAAATAAAACCTTACCATCTACAAGAACTACCATATATGAGAGAGAGACATATTTACACTGTTAAGTAAGTTTCCTAAGTTACACTTCGGAAAGATAATGTAGCATCCTTGATTGAGATGGTGAACCTGCATTACCATGCACACACGCAATCATGACGCACAACACTCCCCCTCAAGTTGGGGAATGAATGTTAATCATTCCCAGCTTGCCTACTAGAACCTCAAACCGTGTGATGGGTAACCCTTTGGTATGAATATCTGCCACTTGATGGTTGGAGGGCATATAGGAATATGGAGAAGACTGGAACCCAACTTTTTCTTAAGGAAATTGGCGGTCAATTTCAATATGTTTTATCCTGTCATGCTGAACAGGATTGTGGGCAATACTAATAGCTGATTAATTATCACACAAAAGCTTAATAGGTCTTTGTACCAGGACTTTCAAATCCTCTAGGAGAATCTGTAACCACAACAGCTCACACACATCGAGGGCCATGGCCTTGAATTCAACCTTAACACTTGATCTGGCCACAACTCCTTGCTTCTTGCTTCTCCAAGACACCAAATTGCCCCCTAAGAATACACAATGGATCTCGTCTCCTAGAGACCCTCCATGGTCAGGATCTGTGTATCCTTGGATCTTTAAATCAGCTCCTAGAGCAAATAAAATCCCATTGCTCTGTGTAGCTTTAAGGTAGTTCAAAATTCTCCTCACGGCATGCATGTGTTCCTCGGTGGGACTATGCATAAACTGACTCACTAGGTTGATAACAAAGGTTATGTCAGGCCTAGTGTGAGAGACATAAATCAATCTACCCACTAAGCGTTGAAACCCCCCTTTATCCACAGCATCTCCATTAGGCTTCTCTTGGAATTTGGTGTTACGGTCCACCGATATACTTGCTCCTTTGCCTCCTAGCATACCTATTTCAACAATCAGGTTAAGACCATACTTCCGCCCGAATAGGAAAATCCTGGCGTTGGAGTAGGCTACTTCAATGCCTAAGAAATATTTCAGCACCCTAAGGTCCTTAATCTCAAATTCCTTGGTTAAATTCTACTTTAGAAGTTCTTGTTCAATTGAATCATTGCCAGTTACCACAATATCATCAATATAAACAAGTAATGCTGTTACAGTCATAGCCTTAGAGAACCGGCCAAACCAGGCTCGTGGGGACTGCTTGAGCCTATATAGAGCCTTTTTAAGTCTGCATACTTATCTTGCCCCTTCATGTTGAAATCCAGGTGGCACCTCCATGAAGACCTCTTTTTCCAAATTCCCATGTAGGAAAGTATTTTTAACATCAAGTTGCTGTAGCTTCCACCCATAAGTGGCTGATAAGGCTATAAGTACTCGGGTTATAGTCATCTTGGCCATTGGGACAAAGGTTTCAAGGTAGTCTATGCCATAAGATTGAGTATAGCCCTTGGCAACAAGACATGCTTTATACCTTTCTAGGGTGCCATTAGCCTTGTACTTTAAATTGAAGATCCATCTGTAGCCCATTGGTTTAACCCCTTTTGGTTTAGACACTAATTTCCAAGTCTAATTTTTGTTGAGGGCCCTCATCTCTTCTAACATAGCCTCCTTCCATTTTGGATCCTTAAGAGCCTCCTCCATTGATTTGGGAATAACAATAGCATCCAATGAGGTTAGGAAGCTTTTGTGGCTTTGGGAAAGGCAATGGTAGGATAGATAATTGGATAATGGGTGTTTAGTACAAGTTCCCACCCCTTTTCAGATAGCAATGGGCAAGTCTAGATCAACAGGTTCAGGGTGAGAGATAGTTGGGCTAGAACCTTTGGGTGAACCTCCATAAGGTGCTACTTCCACACCTGAATCAGGACCTGATGGTGGTGTAGACTATGGACCATCAATAGGCTATCTTCTCTTGTAGACATAAGAAGAGCCCTTGTATCTAATAGAAGATGGAAGCTGTTCTTGTTCTTTGCAAGGGGAATTTTGATGCATTGGAGACGTATGCTGAGGGGAAGTAGGAAGATTGGGATTAGGTGGGAGATTAAGTTGACTGGGACTTAATGCTGTTGATTCTAGGATAGGGAAGAGATGCTCAAGGTCTGGATCAACAGTCTTGATAGACTCCCCCTGAGGTCTGGCTTGGGAAAGGACCAAAAAATGATTAGGACTCAACAAAGGTAACATCTTTGGAAACATAGAACTTGCGTGAGGTAGGGTTGTAGCATTTATAGCCCTTTTGAGTAGGAGAATACCCAAGGAAGACACATCTATGAGCCCTAGGATCAAATTTGTCCCGATTGATTTTAGGGATGTGAACAAAACATACACACTCAAACACTCTAAGAGGTAGGTGTTCAATCGTCGGTGATCTGGCAATGGTCAATTCAGAGCTCCTTTCGAATTGGCAATGAATGCCGAAAATTCTAGAGAATTTCCCGGGAAATGAGGGCGAACAGATTGATAAAGAAGAGATAGATCAAAAAGACGAGAGAGAGAGAGAGAGAGAACAAAGATTTTGGAGGGAAATTTAGAAAATTTGTATTCAACTTCTGGATACCTCTCCATGTGGGGTGGGTTGCAATTTATACCCATTCCCCGCATACATATGAATGGTCCTACCAATGGCCAATTACAAACAACCTAACTACATTATGTTATTCCTCTCTACTACTCTTCCACTTGAACCATTACAGTTTACATAAGTACCCTCCTAGTACGTAACAATACCCCCCCCCCCCCCCCCCCCTCTTTGAGGCATTTCTTGTCCTCAAGAAATGGTCAGTAAACTGGCTGCTAGCGGGAATTGGTTGAGCAAATCCGGAAGGTACTCCCATGTGCTATCATCCCCATGTTGGTTGGACTATCTCACCAACACTTGCACGAGGGGTGCCCCTTGGTGGTAGATCACCCGCCTATCTAATATAGCAGCTGGTTCTGGGGTTCCATTGGTCTCTAGCTCTTCCAAAGGTAGTTAGGGACTCACCCGTTGTTCTCTTATTGCTTTCTTCAATAAGGACACATGGAAGACCAGGTGTATTTGCGTTTCCCCTGGTAGTTGTAGTTTATAGGTTACCTTGCCAATCTTGGCTAAAATTGGAAAGAGACTGAAATACCTCTATCTTAGCTTGGAGATGGGGCCTATAGTTAGGGACTTTAGGTGAGGCCCCTTCACCTTCAAGTACACTTCCTCCCCTACCTCATATTCTCTCTTACTTCTTCCCTTGTCTGCTAATTGCTTCATATGGTTTTGGGTCGTAGCCAGGTCCTTCGTAAGTTGCTGTAGGACTTGCTGTTGCTGTTGTAGGTGCTCGTCCACTGTTGCTACGCTTGTGGTCTCGGGAGGGCTGGTAACAGGGGTGGTTTGTAGCCAAAGAGAGCCTTGAAAGGGGACCTCCGAATGGCACTGTGGTGAGTGGAGTTATACCACCATTGTGCTACTGAGAGCTATTTGTGCCAGCTTCTTGGGTTCTCAAAACACAAACAATGAAGGTAGGTCTCCAAGCATTGGTTAACCCTTTCCATATGCACATCTGTTTGAGGATGATAGGCAGTGGAGAGGTTCAACTTGGACCCTAGAGATTTCCATAAGGTTTGGCACATGAGGTTGGTGAATATTTTGACCTTGTTAGATACAATCATTTTAGGGACTCCGTGCATCTTAACCACCTGATCTAGCAGAATTCGGCCATTTCCTGGGCAGTATATGGGTGAGTGGGGCTTAAGAAGTGGCCAAACTTCATGAATCGGTCTACCACGACAAGGATGTAGTCATTCCCTTCAGACTTCGGCAAACCCTCTATAAAATCCATCGACAAACTCTCCCATGTCTAGCTTTGGATAGGGAGTGGTTGCAATCATAGTTATCAAAGGCGCGCCTAGGCGCGAGGCGCCTTAAGGCGCCAGTTTGGCGCCTCGCCTTGGCCAAGGCGAGGCGGTTTTGGCGAGGCCCTCGCCTTGCGCGCCTAGGCGCTGGGGCGTGAGGCGCGCCTAAGCGTGCCTCATGAAACTGAGGTTTTCTACTTAAATCTTGCAGCCCAATCGTGCTTGCCTCTCCTCCCGACTGCATCCAGCCGCGCTTGCCTCTCCTCTTCAGCTCGCTGCTCGCTCCTCACTCCTCTCGACTATAGCATCTACCGTGCTTGCCTCTCCTCCCAACTCGCTGCTCACTGGCCCTCCCTGCTCGCTCGCCCTCGCCCGATCTTCCATTCTTCCTCTTCCTCTCTAGCCCTAGCCGCGCGGCCGCGCCTGCCTCCTCTCTTCCTCTTCTCTCCAGCTCGCCCTCGCCCGATCTTCTTCTTCCTCTCCTCTCCAGCTGCGACCCCCTCCTCTCTTTCTCTCCAGCCCCAGCCCGATCCTCCTCTTCCTCTCTGCCGCGCCTGCCTCCTCTCTTCCTCTCCTCTCCAGCTCGCTGCTTGCTCGATCTTCCTCTCCAGTCTCCAGCCGCGCCCTTTCTTCTATTCTCCTCTGCTGAGTCTGCCCACGCCACGGTCTTCTCCTCTCTTCCTCGCCTCTTCTCATCTGCTCTTGAGCTCTTCAAGTTGAAGCTGCTAAGGGCCTAAAGCTGCCGCCGCCGCTGCCCACATCTTCTCCTATATTCATAATTTCATATTGTAAGTTCTTTAGTTGTATTTTATTTGTTTATTTCTTGCATTTTTGCTTAATTTATTTTGCTGGCAGCTGGTTGCTGAAATTTGCTTTTAAGTCTTTATAATTTATTTCTATAATTAGGAGAATTTTGATGAAATTGGAACTATGTTGCAACAGCCCAATAAATGTCGTCAACCACTTCCAAAACGGACCCGGCATGGAATTATTTTGAAGCTAATCCTAATGATAGAAATACCACCACATGTAAATTTTGTCGTAAAGTAACAAAAGGTGGTATATTTCGGGCGAAACAACATCTTGTGGGCGGTTTTAGGAATACTAAAGCTTGTCCAAAATGTCCTCCATCAGTAAAAGAAGAGATTGGAGAGTACATGCAAAAGAAGAAAAATAACAGGGATGAGCGAAATATAGCATCGTTAGATGATGATATTCAATTTGGTGAAGGGTATGATGATGATGATGATGAGCCGCTGCCTCAAAGTAGAAAAAGACCCAATGTATCTATCGGAAGTGGAAGCGGTACTGGTAGTATTGGTAGTGTTAAAGGGCCAACACAAAAAGGTCCACTTGATGTTTTTCTTAAAGACCCAGAAGTTAATGTGTTGAAAAGTAAGGGCAAAGGAAAGCAAACAAGGTTGGGTGAGCATGATTTTGCAAAAAAAGAGTTAAGAGCTTGAGTTTGTAGAAGCTTTGCACGATGGATGTATGATGCAGGCATTCCATTCAATGCAGTGACATATGACAGTTTTAAAGTATTTATAGAAGCAGTTGGTCAGTATGGTCCGGGTGTGAAGCCGCCTAGTTACCATGAAGTCAGGGTTCCCCTTCTCAAACAAGAGGTGGAAGCCACTCGTGAAATGATGAAAGATCATGAAGAGGCGTGGGCCAAATATGGATGTTCCATTTTGTCAGATGGCTGGAAAGACAAGAGGGAAAGGACATTGATTAACTTTTTAGTCAATTCTCCTAAAGGAAGTATGTTCTTGGAGTCTGTTGATGGTTCTAGCTATTCAAAGACTGGGGAAAAGATGTTTCAATTATTAAGTAAATGTGTGGAAAAGATTGGAGTAAGAAATGTGGTGCAAGTGGTCACCGATAGTGCTTCAAACAATGTTTTAGCAGGTATGAAATTCATTTTTGTAATTTGTATTATGTTTATAAATAGAACAATTTGAATATTCATTAGATATTTATTATTTACTAATATCTTGTTAATTTCACTCTAAATAATAACAGGAAGATTTTTGGAGGCAAAATATCCTACGTTGTTTTGGACACCATGTGCAGCGCACTGTTTGGATTTAATGTTGGAAGATATTTTCAAGTTACCTAATATGAAGAAGACATTTGAGAGAGCTGTTATGGTGAATAGCTATATCTATACTCGTTCGGGTCTAGTAAACATGCTTAGAAGGTTTACTGACAAGAAAGAGTTGTTGAGGCCTGCAAAAACACGGTTTGCAACTGCCTTTATCACTTTGGGCAGGATGCATAGTCTGAAAAGCAACCTTAGATGGATGTTTACCTCCGAGGAGTGGATGACAAGCAAGTGGGTAAAAGAAGCGGGGGCTAAAAAGGTTGTAGAAGTGATTTTGATGCCTTCATTTTGGAACAATGTTGTATTTGCTTTAAAGGTGGCTGGTCCATTGGTGCGTGTATTGTGCTTAGTGGATGGTGAGAAGAAGCCTGCTATGGGATACATATATGAGGCCATGGATAGGGCCAAAGAAGCGATTGCTAACTCTTTTAATGGGGATGAAAAGAAGTATGCACCCATTTTTCAGATTATTGATAATCGATGGGATGTTCAGCTTCATCGCCCCTTGCACGCAGCTGGTTGGTACTTGAACCCAGAATATTTCTACAAGGCTGAACGTATAGATCCAGAGATCATGACTGGTTTATATGAATGCATTAGAAAGTTAAATCCAGATATAAAGGTTCAAGACCAAATTGATGCTGAGCTTTCGATGTATAACAATGCAGATGGGTTCTTTGGAAACTATATGGCTATTAGAAAGAGAGCTGAGAAATCACCAGGTACACATATATATATATATTACATTATATATATAATCATTCTAGATAATAGATAATAACTAACCCATGAATTTTATTGGACAGCTGAATAGTGGGCTTCATATGGAATGTCAACACCCACGTTGCAAAAATTTGCAATTAAAATTCTTAGCTTGACTTGTAGTTCATCTGGGTGTGAACGTAATTGGAGTGTGTTTGAAAATGTAAGTGCATTGTACATATACACTTACAATTTTTATTAGTAGTTGGTTTGTTTCATGTAACTTATTCTTAGTATGTTTTTGCATAAATTGTTGCAGCTTCATACTAAACGGAGAAACAGGCTTGATCAACTTCGTTTAAATGACTTGGTGTTTCTGAAATACAATAGAGCATTGAGGCGTCGATATCAAATGCGTGATACCATTGACCCTATCATATTGACCGACATTGATGAAAGCAATGAATGGTTGACTGGAAAACTTGATGAGGAGAATGATAAAGATGATGAAACTGTTTTTCCAGATGACATTGGGTATGGGTTGACATGGAGTAATGTTGCTGCGGCTACAGGAGTTGGAGAGCCTAGTTATCAATTTAGAACTAAACAAACTCGATCACAATTGGGATCAACTTCGGTTTCGACTTCAAAGCGGCGAGTAACTCAAGAGATTGAAGAGGAGGAAAGTGAGGCAGGGACCGAAGATGATGAAGACTTGGAAGAGGGAGAAGAATTGAGAGATGAAGAAGAAGATGAAGGGGTGATTGAAGGGGATGATGAAGATATTGACCTTGATGTTGATGATCTCCTTGATGATGATTGATTAAAAATTTTTTTTATATTGATTGTGGACTTGTAGTGTTTATGTGTTTGTTTAGAACTTTGCATTATAATTGGTACTTGGTAAAGTTTAAGACTTTAAGTTTGAACTTTGATGATGTTTCTAGTTTAGAATTTGCATGATGAATGAATTAACTTTGATGTTGTTAGTTTATAGAATTTGAAGATAATGAATCATGAATGATATGAATGTGTTATTATTGATAATTTGATAGTTGTTTATGATTTTACAAGATTTTGAGTTTTTTTCCTAAAAGGTGCGCCTCGCTGCGCCTTGCGCCTTTCAGAACTATGGTTGCAATAGCCCCTTGGGTAGGCTACAGTCTCGTGTTTGCACCTTTTGCACACCTCACAAGCCAACACATACTGCATCACTTCCTCCTTGAGCTTTGGCCAATAAACAATTGTTTTACTTTATTATACGTATTTTGCACGCCTAAATGTCCCCCCATAGGAGACTCATGCAGAGCCTAAAGTATTTTCTTTTTCAATTCTCCATTGCCCCTATCACGAGTTTGCCCTTACACCTGATCAATCCATTTTCATAGGTGTACCCTTGTTTGCTTCCTAGTTCTATAATCAATTGCTCCAAGAGGCTTTTTACCTGTTCATCCCTTTCATAACTCCTTATTATCTCCTGGCACCAATTAGGTATTGCAACTGTAATAGAGGCTACCATCTCTTCCTCCATACATCTAGATAGGGCTTCCACTACAACAATCTTCGTACCCTTTTTGTACTGAATGACATAGTCCAAGCCCATAAACTTGGTTATCCCCTTCTTCTGCAAATGGGCAAGAATTTTAGGCTCTCGTGGTCGGTTTTTATGATGAATCTTCTTCCCTCCAAGTAATGCCGCCACTTATCTACTACAAATATCACTGCCAGCAACTATTTTTCATAGATACTGAGTCCTTCATGCCTTGGAGCCAAGGCCTAGCTTATGAAGGCAAGGGGTCTTCTCTCCCTATGCCCACCCCACTCGCATTTGTGTCAACTACAAAAGTCTTGTCAAAATCTGGTAAGCCTAGCACAAGGTCTTCACTCATTGTTTTCTTCAACAACTCAAAAGCATCCTCTGCCTCTGGATCCTATGCAAAACTATCCTTTTTCAGCAATTAAGTCAATGGTTTGCTGATTGTCCCATATCCCCTCACAAATCTTCTGTAGTAGCTCGTCAGCCCTAGGAATCCCCTCAAGGCCTTAAGGGATGTAAGCCTTGGCCAGTTGATCATGGTTGCCACCTTGTTAGGGTCGGTGCTCACTCCCTGTCCAGATATAATATACCCAAATATTCCACCTGATTATGTGCAAAGGCACATTTTGACCTCTTAATATACAAATTTTTTTTTTGTAAATAATTAAATAGTTAAATTTTTAATTTTTGTAGTTAACAAAGAATGTAACATATTGAGTTTTAGAATCTCGAATGTAGTCCTTAGGTGCTTTAAATGAAGGTTAAAGGTGGGACTATACGCCAAAATATCATCAAAGAATACAAGTATGAAGTCTCGAAGGTGGGGTTCAAAAATCTGGTTCATAAGGGATTGGAAGGTGGTTGGGGCGTTTGTTAGGCCAAAAGGCATTACAAGAAATTTGTAGTGGCCATGGTGGGTACGGAAAGCAGTCTTAGGTATATCAAGGGAGTTCTGTTACGACCTTAGGGTTTGGCTAGGGATTAGAAAGTAAATTGGTAAGAATTGGAGGAAGGAAGAGAAGAAAGGGAGGGAAAGAATTAAGAGAGGGAAATGGAATTCAATTGTTATTCAAATCATGCCTTTCTCTAACTATGCCAACCTTTTTATAGGCTTACAATTGAAGGAAATAATAGAAAATACAACCAACTAATTACTTTAACAGCCTTGCTAACTGTTTATACAAGAGTTAGTTATTCCCACCTAACCTCTAAACTTCTACAATTAGCTCTACAACTTATACACCATGGATTTCCCCCCCAATTACAATCATATCCTCAAGGTCATGACAATCCCCACCCTTTCTAACAATTCTTGTCCCCAAGAATTGACAGCTCTTGACTTGTTCTTCATCCAATACCGGCCTTAACAATTTGATTTATTCTTCTCCTTTTTTTCCTAGCACTCCTCCTACTCCTGAGCTTTGTCCCGTCTTCCCTTACATTCTGCTACTTTTGTTTTTCCTACACAAATGGAGTGTAGACTCCAAGAATCAACATATCAAGGCTCCCTTCTCCAATGTCAAATCTCCCGAACCAGATGGCAACAACCTCTTCTTCCACAATATCAAAACTCCTAAGCCATATGGAAGCACCCTTCCCAAACCAAATGGTAACACCCTTCTCTTCCTTCACCTTCCAAATCTTGTCTAGACCAAGTAACATGGCAGCAATACTGTCATAGTATCAAAATTATGCCTGATATCAAAATTATTCATAACAGCAGGGGAATTTTCTTCGGCTAGAGTTACCTTAACCCGTGACCCCTCCGTCTTTTCCAAAACTAAAGGCAAGGAAGCCAGTCTCTTAGAATCTGCTTCCTCATAACCATTCTTGCCTTCAGCCTTCAGTTTTTGCCTTTGGTCTAAGTCTTCATCGATTGCATGTTTCCCTTCAACAACTTCAGTATCAGCTTCCTTAGAACCGTTGTTATTTAGTTCCAGTCCGGATTGTTCCGTTAAAGCTCCTTTAGCTATATATGGTTCTTTACAAACTTGCGAGCTGCTCTTACGATAATTTTCCAGTGGCAGTCCATGCTTTCTAGAAATGGCTTTTAATGCCAATTCTTGTAGCTTCGCTTTTTTCGCCGCTTGTTCCATTGTAGTAGGGCAAAACATTTTCACACTGAGCCTTAACGCATCGTCAAGACCATTAATGAATCTTGATACAAAGTAATGTTCTGACAAGGTTAGATGAAAGCTCCACATCAACGCCCCTAATTCTTCAAACCTCTTTTGATATTCAGTCATGGATCCTTCCTGCTTAAGCTTGTTGAATTCCTCAATCACATCAATCATGTTCTTCTCCCCAAATTGCTCACACAAATCTTTAGCAAAGTCAGTCCACCCGACCTCCCCTTCCCTTGTTGCAGCACATAGTCCATCAACCATCTCCTCCATTCAATTCCTTGAAAATTCACTGCTGTAACAATCTCTTGCTCAGCTTTTAAGGATCTCTTCAGAAATTTATTCCGATACTAAAATTCAGCAACCCAAGCCAATGTAATTGCTGCTTCCAATTCAGTAACCTTAATCCGCTTTATACATTGCCCTTAGCAGTAGTCTAGATCTGAATCATCTTTTTAGCTATTGCTAAATGGCCTCCAAATCAATTTCCAAAATCTAATCGAGTTTGTTTGGCCTTCAAGTTAGCCTACTATCAGCTTCCAACTCACCCTAAACCACCGCCTTAGTTACGATGGAGTAGCTAAGGACTGTCGCCTTCCAAATTTCAGCTTCTTAAGAGTTTGATTGGCTCTCGTTGCAACTTTTTGTGAATCGCTGACTCTCTCACTTTCCCAAGTCATCGAAATTCCGTCCAAAATCACCTCATAGTAGTCACCTAGGAGAATCACCCTGATCCAGCTGCTCGGAATTCCCTTATGGACCGTTTTCGACCGCGCCTTCCTTCACAGCTCGGTCACATGCAATGACCAAGATCCAATTGCTTTGTAACAACAACCGAAGTCACACGCAGCGGCCACACATTTCTTCTCGCCTTAACCTTACTTTAGCAATCGAGGATCGAATTTGGGTGGCCTTCAAGTTCGCTTACTCACAGCTTCCAACTTCACCAAAATTTCCGTCACTAGAACCTCACGAAGCAGCCTCGATCAGCCCTATCCTGATTCGCTTAACTCACAAGCAGCAACTGAGATTTGAATTTTCGCTCTCGACTACGCTTGCCTTCTCCACCCAATCATCGTCCAATGTCTTTGGAATCCTCAGAATTTGCTGCTCCTTGAATCGCCTGACTAAATTACTGTCGGAATTGGCCTTCCCATTCCACTAAATCTGCTTCGCCTTCCACCTTGAGCAGGACTTACCGAAATTCGCGGCCGGACGTCCTCCTCTTGCTTCGCATTCCTAGATCGATCGATAGTTGCTTGCTCACTTGGTTACAATTGACCCTTGGTTCCTTCGGAATCTGATCGGAAATGTTGACCGATCTGATCCGTTGAAGCTCCTTGAGAGTTCGACTGTATTGCTGGAAATTCACGGCTAAGGATTGATCGGCCTTCTTCGCCTTCAGTTCTGAGCCAACACTCACCTCCTTGTGCGTCGGAATCAAATTTCAAGATTCAACCGAAAGTCAGAATTGCCTAGCCAAGTCGGTTTCAAATCCCAAACTAGAATTACAACCAATAGTTGATCGGAATTCACCAGCGGATCTCGGTTTCGATCAATCCTTGTTTCCTTCCTACTTAGATCTGAAATGCGGACAAAATCATTGCTCGAACTCGCTTGAACTACCGGTTTTCGTAATCGCCTCTACCTCGTCTTCGCGTTTAGATTGATTGAAATCACAACCGAGGAACGACAACTCTGATACCAAATGTTACGATCTTAGGGTTTGGCTAGGGATTAGGAAGTAAATTGGTAAGAATTAGAGGAAGGAAGAGCAGAAAGGGGGGGAAAGAGAGAACAAAACAGAAAGAATTGTGGGAGAAGAGAGATAATTGAGGGAAAGCTAGGAGAATTGAGAGAGGGAAATGGAATTCAATTGTTATTCAAATCATGCCTTTCTCTAACTATGCCAGCCTCTTTATAGGCTTACAATTGAAGGAAATAACAAAAAATACAACCAACTAACTACTCTAACAGCCTTGCTAACTGTTTATACAAGAGTTAGTTATTCTCGCCTAACCTCTAAACTTCTACACCATGGATTCCCCCCCCCCCCCCAATTACAATCATATCCTCAAAGTCATGACAAGTTCATCCAGATTAGATGGTAATCGGATCTTAGGTCAAGCTTAGTGAAGATGGTGGCATGGCTCAATTCATCTAATAAATCCTCAGTAAGGGGAATTGGAAATTTTTCTTTGATGGTAACTTCATTCAATTGGTGGTCGTCAATGCAAAACCGCCATGTACCATCATTTTTCTTTATTAGCATCACAAGGAAGCAAAGGGGTTGTGGCTAGGTCTGATGAGAGATTTTTGGAGCATTTCTTTAATCGGATCTTAGGTTAGTGTTGGGTTTGAGGTGGATTGTGTGGTCAATAGGTCAGGTTGGGGGCAGGGCTACAGTTTCTACAAATGGATTTTCAAACTCAATATGGAGCATATTAAGGAGGTCAGTTTGATGTACCTCTAGGTTAGCTTGTGGAAGTGTGCTAACTGTCAACATGAATTCTCCTTTTGCCTCCAACTCCTCATCCCCTCTTCCACAACCTAGATTGAAAATAATTGGGCCACCTGGTTCAACTTCTCTCTAAGCATCTTCTGCAGCCTTCTCCCCATTATCATCTTACAAGTCCCCCATTCCTTGCTGTCACGGCACACCCGTTATTGCAATTACTCCTAGCCCCGATTGAATTAGGAGTGTGTTTCAACCAACACAAAATAAAACAGAGCGAGGGAGGGAGAGAACAAAAGTGAAGAATGAGCGAGAAGAAGAGAGATTGGAGCAATGGAGGAGAATCAATTCGGATTGTTATCATTCGATACCTCTTTCTCTAACAACCTGGAAATATATAACACTTGGTGTGAGGGGACTACTACAGCAAATCCCTCCTCCATGCGGTTATAACCGCTTCTTTGTCCTATTCTAATTCCCCTCCACATGGGAATCTTCCAGCTAATGTCACTAGGGAAATAACAGCACGAAAATAACAAAATTACAGTGAAATGGGAATGACAATAGTAAGCAAAAAAAAACCAAGATTGTAACTATAAGATGTATCAGTCCTAGGTCCCCTTTCATGACACTTGCTTCCTGTTAAGGTCATCGGCTTACCCTCCTCAAACTTGATCTCCATCTTGTTAAAATCAAAGCAAATTAGATTGACTTGCTTCATCCAGTCCACGCCTAACACCACGTCACAACCTCCCAATTTTAGAAGTCTCAAATCAGCTTCAAACCCTTCTCCCTGCATTTCCCAGTAAAACCCAACACATGCTTATTTGCTTATGACCTTGTTGCCATTCGCTATAGTCACTGACAGTGACTGCGTTGTAATGAGGGGACATTTCAATCTTCGGGCTGTTCCTTCATCCAAAAAGCTATGGGTGCTCCCACTGTCAGTGAGGATCATTAGCTTACTATCATCCACATTTCCTTCCACCTTGATGATCTTGCTGTTAGTCAAACCCTTCAGGGCATGCAAGGAGATTTCTCCCTTGCCCTCTTCCTCTTCTCTTTGTGGGAGGGGTGGTTTCTCTTTTTCCTCTACCAACTCCTCTTCTTCTCCTTCCAGTAGTAGGAGCTGCTTCCAACACTGGTGACCAGGAAAGTACTTTTCTCGAAGCAGAGATTGGCTTGCCTCCTCTGCTTTATGGTCTTTCCATATTGGGTAGCCCGGGGCCAGCAACGCTAAATTCTTCATCCCTGGTGGCCCCCTGCCCAACTCCTTACCATAATTCCTTCCCGGTGGTAGGCTCCCCTGTGCAACCCGCTTAGCCACGATCCTCTATTTCTTCATCAGTGCCTCCATCATTTGCTCGTGGAGCCTAGCGCTATCAGCGACATGTTTTAGGGTCCTAGGTCGAAGTGCCTTCACCATTGGCCTCAGCTCCTCGTTTAAGCCACTTAGGAAGCTTGAAACGAAGTAGGCCTTCGTTAAGTACGGGTTGTGATTGAGCATTAAGGCCTTAAGCTCCTCAAACCCCAATTGGCAGTCCATCACCGAACCTACCTGCTTGAGTTTATTGAACTCCTCTACCACATCAGATAGGCCTCGATCCCTAAACCTCTTGCACAACTCCTTTGCAAATTCCTCCCACCTGCACTCTCCTTTGACTTTGGGCCACCCTTGGTACCAAGTGTCACCGGTGTTATTAAGGTACGTGGCCGCCACCGTCACCTTTTGCCTCTCGACCACTCCATACCATTCAAATGCTTGTTTGCACTTCCTAATCCACCAGCGAGAGTTGAGGCCATCGAATAACGGTATTTCCAACCGTGGCATGGGTATACCTTGTTGGTGCTGCCTAGCTTGGGCCTCTGGTTCCTGTCTCCACCCCAATTCAGCACTTTCTTCATCGCCTTCAAAGGTTCGTAGTGGCCTCTGATTCATCCCTTGTTCTTGTGTCATCGGATCCATCTGTCCTTGTCTCGGTAGGATGGGATCCGTCCTCTCCCTTGGAGAAAAGTCAGGCGAGAGGTGCATCTGATTTTGCCTCGCAAACATCACTATGAATGTCTGCATTTGCTCCCGCATTTGGTTTGCCAAATCCTCGTGGATCTGTGTGACCACTGCCTCTAACTTCCGATCAACTGCCAAAATGGCCTCATGATTCCGATCGGATCCCAATTCCAGTTGATCCACTCTATTATGGAGATTGCTCACCATGGATCCAAATTGCTGCACTTGAGTCTCCACACTTTTCATTCTCGTTCTCTTAGCCATTGTTGCTTACTTCTAACCTCTGTGGCCCAAGAAATGCTCTGATACCAAAATTGTCAGATCCTCATGGATCTGGCAATGGTTAATTCGGAGCTCCTTCCGAATTGGCAATGAATGTTGGGAATTCTAGAGAATTTCTCGTGAAATGAGGGCGAACAGATTGATAGAGAAGAGAGAGATCAGAAAGACGAGAGAGAGAGAGAGAACAAAGAGTTTGGAGGGAAATTTAGAAAATGTGTATTCAACTTCTAGATACTTCTCCATGTGGGGTGGGTTGCAATTTATACCCATTCCCCGTGTACATATGAATGTTCCCTCCAATTGTCAATTACAAACAACCTAACTACATTATGTTATTCCTCTCTACTACTCTTCCACTTGCACCATTATAGTTTACATAAGTACCCTCCTAGTACGTAACGGTAGGGGAGAATGTAAAGTGAGTGAGATCAGGGAAAAAAGATGCTAAACGTGGGAAAGGACTTCGATTGTTAAGAACCGCAGATGAAACCCTATTAATCACATAAGTAGTTGTTAACACAGCTTCTCCCCAAAAATGTTTTGGGACATGGTAATGATGAAGGAGAGTGCGGGTCACATTAAGAAGATATCTTATTTTCCTTTTAGCTATTCCATTCTGTTGTGGAATAACTATGCAAGAAGATTTATGGACAATGCCCTCTTGTTCGAAGAATTGATGCAAGTGATTATTGAGGTAATCTCTTGCATTATCAGTTCTAAATTTTTGGATAGGAGTACCAAACTGAGTGGAGATCATTTTGCAGAAATAAGGTAAAATAGACCCAATGGTAGCCTTATTTTTAGAAGAAAAACCCAACACATTCATGTACAATCATCAATAAAGAATATGAACCTATTTGCCCCAGAACAGTTTGGTATTTTGGATGGCCCCAAACATTAGAATGGATTAGAGTGAATGGCTTGGTAGATAGTTTATTACTAATTAGATAAGATACTCGATGGTGCTTAGCCATTATACACACACCACATTGAAAGCTAGTAGGATCTGGAGTGTTAAACAAAGTGGGAAACATTCTTTTCAACAGAATAAAAGGGGGTTGACCTAATCTAAACTGATGAAGCCAAATGATAGAGGGATCTGAAGTAGATTGGGAGGAACATGCCATCCTCAACTGTCTCCTTTTAGGGCAAACACTCTTCCCGTCCAAGGCGTATAGCCTATTGTGCTCCTCAGCCACACTAATCATCCTCCTCGTGTCCATGGCTTGAAATTTACATGTGTGGAGAAAAAAATAGCATAGCAATTTAAGTCTTTAGTTAGTTGATGAATGGAAATCAGATTGGTAGTCAAATTAGGAACATGTAGTACTTGGTTAATGGACAGTTGAGTGCTAAGATGGACTTTGCCCTTTCTTATAATAGGAATAGAGATTCCATTTGCAATAGTGATCTGTTTGGTGGTTTCAAGAGGTTCATAAGTCTCAAAAACATGGAGGTTAGGGGTTATATGATCAGTGGCTCTCGAATCAAGGATCCACATGTTATTCATATCAGTTTGAGGCTGAAAAAGAACCATAGTTTAGGCATTTACCTTGCTGCACAAGAGAGCAAGATGCCCCATCTTGGAATGTACATAGGAAAGCCTTCAGCTTATTAAGCTCCTCCGAATTCAACTAAGTGAGATTAGTCTCAATTGACTCTCCCTTATCAGTTCCTTCCTCTTGTTCCTTGCTTGAGAGATAGCTTTGGTGTTTTATGTTCTTGAAGCCACCAATCTTATTCAATACTGCTTCTTTCCCATGTAATTTGAAACATGTCTCCTTGGTGTGCCATGGTTTCTTGCAATAGGTACACCACTGCCCTTCATGGCTTGAAATCTTGCTTTGTACTGCTGGCTTCCCAAATTTAACTCCTCCTCCTCCTTTGTTGCTAGTCATCAGGGCCGAACCTTCAGGGTTATGCTCGTTGAGCATGGCACCTTTTCAGTTTTCCTCACTCCTAACAATAGTGAACACTACATTTAAAGTAGGAAGTTTGTCCCTACCAAGAACCTAAATTCTTACTTGATCAAATTTAGAATTTAAGCCTGTCAGAAACTCTACAATTCGATCTCTCTCAAAAATTTGATTGAGGGTGGCAGCATCCTCACTGCACACCATCTTTATGGCTTGGTAATGGTCAAGCTCCAACCACAACCCCTTCATCCTATTGTAGTACCCTATAACCTTTAACTGACCTTGCTTAGTAGTGTTGATTTTAGTTTTGACCTCAAAAATCACAGATGCATCCTAGACCTTGGAGTATGTTTGTTGCATTGTCTCCCATAACTCCTTTGCTATGTTCAAGAACATGAAGTTCTTACTGACCTCCGGTTGCATTGCACTCTACAGCCAAGATATGATGAGGGAATCCTCCACAACCTAGGTTGTGAAGGCATGATATGAGTCCTTCGGAGAAGGTCCTGTTAGATGACTGACTTTCCCCCGACCTTTGAGGAAGGTTTTGATGAGCTGTGCCCATTGCAGATAATTCCTACCGTCGAGGCGGTAGGACTGATGCACACTGGGTAAATCTCTTGTTCCAGTAGGGTGATCAACCAGAGTAGATTCTCTAGTTGTCATGGTTGGAGCAGCTTTTGAGGATTCTGACATGTCGTTTGAATGAGGGGGGAAGCAATGAAGGCTTTCGCGAATACAGAGGGAAAACAATGCAATGAAGGCACTCGTTAGGGTTGGATCAGGCCAAAATCAAGGGCTCTAATACCATGTAGAGAAAAAAGAGTAATGATCTTTCTTACTGCATTCCAATGTACACGGTTGTGATCCTTTTATAGAGGTAATGAGAGATATAAAATAGAAACTATAAACTATACAAACTTACCATCTACAAGAACTACCATATATGAGAGAGATACATATTACGCTATTAAGTAAGGCAACTTCTTAATCTAGAGTAGGAAAGATAATTCAGCATCACTGCAGCATCCATGATTGATATGGTGAACCCGCATTACCATGCTCACACGCAATCATGATGCACAACATTATGTGTTTTATTACTTAAAATTATTGCTGCTTTTGTTATCTGGATCTTACATATTTCTCCACGTTGATCTTTTCTGGGCCCTTCAGTCAACCCAATCAGTTGACTTTGCCAATGTCAGTTGAGCTAACTTAGTCACAGCTGATATTGTTCATTACCGTAGTTGGATGGTTGACATCTTAAGCTCTTTGTTTCATATAGTTGACCTTAAACCATTTTTGAAACAATAATATTTCACTTAAACACATTCTTCTTCCCCAATTTACAAATAATCAAGCATTTCATCAGAAAATTATTGTGCCTTAACTAAGCCATAAATCACAGGTCTAGAAATCCAATCACTCATAAACGACTCACGGTTCAGGCTAGTAAACCACCAACCTTGAAATATACGAGAATTAGCCCCATAAACCAACATATATCTGGCTCAATTACCGGATATACTTCTCTGAGTTTTGCAAAATATTTTCATTTCATAGATGCCATAGTTTAAATTAAGAAACCTTGTAGCATTAACATGGAAAATTAGCTTAGAATGGAAACATGACAAGACCTGAAGTTTTTGCAGAACCTGTTGTACTAATATGATACGTGTAGGTCTCAAAACATGTTTTAACCATGCTCTGATTTCTTACTCAATTTGTGAATTTTTTTAAGGCAACAAACTAAAAAAGGCATATTTACTGCTTTAATCCTCTTGTTATGAAAATAAGGAAACACAAGTATAGCTAAACTATGATGAACCTCCCAACCAGATATCACAGTTCTTTTGGAGAGGCAAGCAATGAAAAATTTCTGACACCCTTAGATGCTTCTATAATCTGAATTTAACTAATATGATGACACTTCATTATAAAGTTTGTTGTTTATTGTGATGTACAACCAAAGACGAAATGTAGTTGGTCATCTTCTCTTAAATTGTCTGCCCCTCTCATTTTACCTTAAAAATCCCATCCTTCATCAGTTTCTCGTGGGGTGCTAGGCTAAAAACAGGCAAACTGGGCCCTTCTCCATGTGACCACTGAAATGAGATCTTATTATATCTTTGTTTCCCAGAGCTGTAAGTATATCTATCTTTCAAGTGCATAGTGAGGCACAAATGGATCTTTGGCCTACTCAGTGATGATTATAAAGTAGTGTGCTCACAATTATAAGGGCTTGGGCTCAATTTACTCTCCTGATATGATGTCCTAACCATTATTTACACATGTGCATACGAATATAGATACACATAGCACCTTTGTTTCTGATCACCAATGACTAATGAGCCAAAGCTATCATGTAGACGTATATAAATCTTGTTA
Source organism: Diospyros lotus (assembly GCF_014633365.1). Classification (NCBI taxonomy): domain Eukaryota; kingdom Viridiplantae; phylum Streptophyta; class Magnoliopsida; order Ericales; family Ebenaceae; genus Diospyros; species Diospyros lotus. The sequence goes on along the minus strand of NC_068350.1, from coordinate 37,569,199 downwards.
TTAATCACATATATATATATATCTCCTAGTTGACTTTGTTAAAGTGCCGTGGTTCAGAATATTGGTAATTTCTGTTAGTGTTTTGAACCCACAGGGAACTGGGAGACTTTGGAGGTTAAGCCTAAAGCAAGAGGAATTGATACCAGGAATGAGCTTCTCAAATTCTATGGCGAGAATTACTCAGCTAACCTCATGCATTTGGTTGTATATGGAAAAGGTGAGCCAATAAAAATAGCCAATATCCATTAATAGTGTGTTTTCTTTGTATTACAAGTACCATAATTTTTTCACGTCTATTTATTCAGATAGCCTCGATAAAATTCAAAGCTTGGTGGAGAGCAAGTTTCAGCAGATCAGAAATATAGATCGAAATTATCCACATTTTCCTGGTCATCCTTGCACACCAGAACATCTTCAGGTACCATTTTTCTATGGAATACTCTTCTCTCAAGGCCATGATTATTATAGGTGAGGTAAAGTTTTATCCATTATTTTTAAGAAGGCTGAATCAAGATATTGTAGATAATAAAGAAATTTTAAAGAATTATTTATTAAATGTTTTAATGTGAAAAAATGTAATTAGTTTGTTGCATTGTTTTCTTAGTTAATGCTGACCAATCCAAGTTATGCAAGATATGATGAAGATAGTTTGAACATACGAGAAGAGGACAAATTGATCCTCTTGTGAGGAGAGTGGATGTATGGAAGAAGTTTTGTAGCAAAAGAAGTAGAGCATAAAAAAAGTTTGGTGGAGAGCCCTTAGAGATGAAGTGAGATATAATAGCTTTATAGAATATGTGGCCATGGATAGAAATGATGAGAGAGCTAGAATCCATGTAAGTGATCCTACCTAGTGGAACTAAGGCTTGTGATTATTGGTTGCCCTTGATGCTATTCTCATTATGGATAACCTGAGGAAGTGAGTAGTGCATCATCTTATTCTGCATTGTTTGGTGGTTTGTGAGCTGTGGAGTCTTGTTTATGCAATCTCTGGTATTCAGTGGGTTATGTTGATCTCTGCTGAGGATTTTTTGAGAGCCTGGGGTTTGAACTATCTGTTTGACAGACAGTGTACATTTTCTTCCCCTTTTTTTGTGTTTTTTTGGTGTATATGGCAAGAGAACTTAAGAGCTCCTGGGGTATGTATATATATATATATATTATTTTGGTTGAAGGGATTTACTCTATCTTCCCTTCTTCTTGTGGATTAAAGTGGAGACCCTTTTTGTCTATTCTTTGTTGCCCACTTCGTTGAGGACCTTCTTGTTCCTTGTTTGGATGTTGTGAGCCTCTGATTCCCAATTGTTCCTTTTGTACAGGGTTTTCCCTTCTCGGTTCTTTTTGGTTTATGTACTATCTTTCTTATCCAAAAAAAGATAAATAAAAATAATAAATAAATAAATCATAAAGTAAAAGGCATTTGGTTTGCAATAAGCTAATGATAATGAGTATCTGTTACTGCTGTGATACATGTGCAGTTTAGTTTGCTGGTGAAACTTGAAAGCATCTTCTATATGCTTGAAATCTGAATGGAATTATTGGTTGGATTAAGTAGGCTGCATAACAAATAGACAGTACTATATTTGTTAACAAACAGGGAAAAGAAGAAAGTTATTATATTGGTCTGTTTATGGATCCATTTTTAAGTTCAAGCAATGTCCTATGAGAATAATGGGGGAGGAGCCTGGATTACTTGTATTATGTTTTGGCATTTTCCTTTAGTGTCAGCTTCAGCAAGGCTCAGGCATAAGCCTCAAAAGCTTTTTTATTAAAACCATGTTTGATGAAAATTTTACAGATGTTAAAATTCGAGGACTATCTTTTTGTGAAAATAATATCAGCAAAACAGTTCTCCCTCAAAATTGTATAAGATGATCATTTTATTGTCCATGTGTCTGGCATTTGTTGTAGGTTCTTGTCAAAGCTGTCCCAATTAAACAAGGTCACAAGTTGATGATCATATGGCCAATAACTCCAGGCATTCGTTATCAGAAGGAAGGGCCCAGCAGGTATCTTAGCCACTTGATTGGCCATGAAGGAGAAGGCTCTGTGTTCTACGTTTTGAAAACTTTGGGTGGGTTGAACATCCTTTATAATTTCTCCAGTACAAAAATACTACGATCCACCTCTAAGGGGGGAGGTGCAGGTTTGGATTGAGATTAGAATTTGAGAAGAAATGAATGGCCAAGCTGCAATCATTTTTCTTGATGGTTATTTCACATTTTGTTTGAAATTTTTGACGCTGTTTGTGTGTGTGTTTTGATAACCAAGACATGCATTCTATCTAAATTAAAAGTACGCTTAACTGTTGGTGTTTGCTTGAGATACTGCACAAAGCTAATAGTGCTACTAATTGATTTTTCCCAATATTAAGATGTTTGTATTCCTCTCACTTTGTTTACTTCTAAATGCCACTCTATTACCAAGTTTCTCTGAGTCAGCCAGACCGTGCATGTTATGTTTGTGCATGTTTTGTTGATTGCTCCACACTATTTTCTTTTTGAGTAATATTGTGTGGATAGGGGGCTCTCAAGGCATATCATATCCTTAGCCAAAAAAAAAAAAAGGTGTATCATAGGATTCTGGGGCAAAATGAATGCATGTGGATCTAGAACATTGAGATTAATGTCTTTCCTGGTTAACATTCATGTACTTCTGAAATCAGCAATTTTTTTTCCTCCTTTGTGGTTGATAATTTAAATAAGTTTAAAGAGAATCCACATCCTTCCTCAGATCCAATGTGTTGATCACTTACGTTGTGGCTTCTAATTACTCCGTAGTTCTGGTAATAATATTCACACTTTCTTCACAATATTTTTGTTCAGAGGTCCCTTTTAACACCCATGCTAATTTATTATTTGTTTCATATTTTCTTTGAACATCTTGATAGAGCTTATTAGCCAAACCCACATAATGGGATAAGGGCTTGGTATGTTGTTTTATCTTGATAGAGTTTGTCTGTGAGCATGTGTATATATTCTTGTGTGTATGTTTCGGTAAATAGGGGCAGGCATCCGCTATTCAAATGGGAAGCACAGCTAACTGTTGGTGTTTGGTTAAGATACTGCAAATGGTAATAGTGCAATTAATTGACGTTTCCCAATGTGAGGTGTTTGTCTTTTTTGAAAGGAATTTTAGAAGATATTTAATTGGAAGATTTTCTCTGGCTCTTCTAAATGCCACTCTATAAACTTGTTTCTATGAGCAGGCTACTTGTTTTGTTTGCATATTTGTTGATTATGCCACTGTTTTTCTTATGATTAGTATTTGTATATAGATAGCAGACTTTCATGGAGTATCATGTGGATCTGGAACAATGATGTTAATGTAGTTCCTGACTCAATGCAAGAACAATCTCTTCAAACACAACCCCATTGAGATACTGTATACTTTTAAAGTCAAAATTGCTCTTCTTCTTTATTATCTTTGTGGTTGATCACCTACATTTGTTTGTAGAGAATCCAACCTGTCCTAACATGTGGAAAATATGCAATTGAATGGTTCATATTTGAAGTCCATTCTTTTTGCTAGTACTACCTGATTTATGTTTTATTTTTCCTGTTGAGTTATATGGTTATAGTCTAGGGTTAATCCTATGTTGAGTTATTGTATTGTATATATATATAGGTGTATATTCTATGAATTTAATTAAGTGGAATATACATATTAAAAGCTAGGTTTTCTTCCTAAGTTTGACATGGTATCAGAGACAAAATACAAACCCTAGCAGCCACCATACAAACCTTTGCCGCTGATGTCGCCCACATCACCGACGACCACTGTCGGTCGCGTTGCCACCAACCGTCGCAGCCTGTCGTGCCATCGTCGTCGCCGCCCATTGCATTTCTGCCGCGCGCGCTACTGGTTAGCAGCGGGTCTTCACCGTCCGGCCACCGATCACGCACACCACCACCATCGTTGCGTTCGCCGGCCTTCGATCTATTGACTCTCGGAGGATCGTCGCCGTTGTCGCCACCGCCACGCGTCGCTTCTCTCGCACTGTTCATGGAGACGTTTTTTGCTTCGATCTCCCTCACCAGTGCTTCGATCGCAATGCCGTCTTCACCATTGGATTCGCCTCCTTCAGTCCATCCCAGCCCTGGTGGTTTTGTCGCCATTCGCCGCTGCCGGTCACCGGCATCCGCCATTTGCCGTCGCTTCAGCGCGCCTGTTCTCTGTGCTGGATCATCCAGCCTTTATTTTTTGGCTTATTTCACCCTTGTGTTTCAGATTTGTTGATCTTGTAGGGCTCCTTTTTATCCAACATGGTTGGTACGAGTAAATCTGGCTCATTATTTGGTATTTTGTCTCCTTCTCCAGCCATTGCTACTGAGAAGTTGATGGGCAGTTCCAATTATATCTCTTGGTCCAAGGTGGTTGAACTATGGTGTATGGGTCAAGGTTTATAAGATCATCTAACTACTAAGGCCGAGAATGTGACCACAAATAAATTTGAGTGGTAGAGAGAGCTGATGCTCTGTTGTGCAGTCTCCTGTGGCAGTCAATTGATCCCCCTCTTCATCCAATTTATACTAATTATACCACGTGCTGTGAATTGTGGGCTCAGGCCAAGGCGTTATACACTAATGACATTCAATGCCTATATTCAGTGGTGTCTAATCTGCTCAGTTTACGACAACAGGGTTTGACTCTTCCTGATTTTCTTAGTCGAATGGCCTTTATTAAAGCTGAATTTAACTCCTTGTTATCTGCTGGTAAGATTGCTGTAGAGGATTGATGTGGTCACCAATCAAGACCTAGCCCAAAGCCAACCTGATCACGCTGGAAAAATATTTTATTACTTCTTAAGTTTTAGAATTCTACTTGATTTAGGATTCAATTTCATATTTCTACTTGATTTAGGATTCTACTTCATGTTGGATTAGGATTTTATTTTTATTAGAATTTTAGTTGGATTTTGTTTACAAATATTAGATGGATTTGGATTAGCCAAATACTATAAATATGCCTAGGATCTAGAGTTTGTAATCAAGTTTTTCTCAAACAAATTTCAGCAACCTATTTGGTTTTTCTTAGCAAAACAGTCTTATTTTTGCGTCTTCTTAAAAGCTAAGTTTCGGCCATTGAAGTTTGTTCTTTCAAGGGTTTATTTTGGTGTGTTTTTTTCACACGCGCTACACGCTGTGTCAGGTGGTATTAGAGTGGTTAATCAACAAATCAAATGACCAATCTTGAAGGTAACGGTAGCAACCAGCCTCGTGACGGTGATCAGGGGTTGTCCGCAGTTTGGAAAGCAATCGAAGAACAGCGGGAAGGAACTCGTACTATCCAGTAGCGATTGGAGCAACTTAGCAACCAATTGGGCACAAAGTGGAGGGGCGAAATTTTCTTACCATTACACATAAACACACTGAGTTTGTGAGGAACTGTAAGGATACTTGAGAGGTTCGCTTATTGGTTATCAAGGGAGAGAGTGTGAGTGAGGCACTGAAGGTGAATCAAATTCCAATGGAGGTGCAGGGATTGTTTGAGGAATTTCATGATGTGGTTCCTGAGGAATTGCCTAATGAGCTACCTTTTATGAGAGATATTCAACACCACATTGACTTGGTTCTTGGTGCTAGTTTGCCTAACCTACCACACTACAGGATGAGTCTTAGGGAGAATGAGATTTTGCATGAGCAGGTAGAGGAATTGTCGAGAAAATGGCACATTTAGACTAGCATGAGTCCATGTGCAGTGTCAACATTATTGACACCAAAGAAAGATGGGAGTTGGAGGATGTGTGTTGACAGTAGAGCCATCAACAAAATTACTATTAGGTACAAATTTCCAATTCCTAGGCTTGACGACATGCTTGATCAACTTGATGGGGCTGTGATTTTTACCAAAATTGATCTTAGAAGTGGTTATCATCAAATCAGAATTCGCCCTCGAGATGAGTGGAAGACAACTTTCAAGACGAGAGATGGGTTGTTTGAGTGGTTAGTCATGCCTTTTGGACTAACCAATGCACCAAGCACTTTCATGAGACTAATGAATCAAGTATTACGCCATTTCATTGGTAAATTCGTTGTGGTGTATTTTGATGATATTTTGATATACAGTAAGTCTATTAATGAGCATGAGGGACATATTCGGGATGTGTTGAGTGTGTTGAGGGAAAACAAACTTTATGCTAATTTGAAGAAGTGTACTTTTATGAGTGAGAGGTTGTTGTTCTTGGGCTTTGTTATAAGAAAATAGGGCATAAAGGTAGATGAGGAAAAAGTGCGAGCTATTAGAGAGTGACCAACCCCTAAAAATGTTAGTGATGTGCGAAGTTTCCATGGGTTAACAACTTTCTATAGGCGGTTTATCAAACACTTTAGTAGTATTGTGGCTCCAATTACTGAGTGTTTAAAGAAAGGAAAGTTCCATTAGGGTGAAGAACAAGAGCTAAGTTTCGCCTTGATAAAAGAGAAATTATGTACCACTCCTGTCTTAGCTTTGCCAAGATTTGACAAATTGTTTGAGGTTGAGTGTGATGCAAGTGGAGTGGGTATAGGTGCTGTGTTGTCCCAAGAGAAGAGGCCAATTGCTTTTTTCAGTGAAAAGTTGTGTGAAGCCAGAAGAAAGTGATCTACTTATGATAAGGAGTTTTATGCATTGGTGAAGGCTCTTAAGACATGGGAACATTACTTGATTGCCAAAGAATTTGTTCTTTACACGGATCACCAAGCTCTTAAGTACTTGAGTAGCCAAAGGCAATTGAGGAGTGATATGCATGCTAGATGGTTTGCTTTTATCGATAAATTTCCATATAAAATTGTGCATAAGTCGGGACAACATAATCGAGTGGCGGACGCTTTGAGTAGGCGTGTGGATTTGATCAAGACCCTTAGTGTTGAGATTGTTGGGTTTGAGTGCTTGAAAGAATTATGTGCGACAGATGAGGATTTCAAACATGTGTGGGAACAGAGGATGTCTTAGCAACTGTCAGGAGATTTCTATGTGCATGATGGGTTTCTCATGAAGGGAAATCAGTTGTGCATCCCTTACACATCCCTTCGTGAAAAAATTATTCAGGATTTGCACGGTGGTGGCTTAGCATGGCATCTTGGCAGAGACAAGACTATTGAAGCTGTTATGAGAAGGTATTATTGGCCAAGAGCAAGGAGAGATATTTCTATTGTTGTGGCGAGGTGTTATATATGTCAAACAGCTAAAAGGCACTCTTCTAACGCAGGTCTCTACATGCCATTGCCTGTTCCCAATGCTATTTGGGAAGATTTGTCTATGGACTTCGTGTTGGATCTACCGCGAACCCAATGAGGTATGGATTCTGTTTTTGTAGTGGTTGACAGGTTTTCCAAGATGGCGCACTTTCTTCCATGCAAGAAGACGACAGATGCAGTAGCTACAGCCAAACTGTTTTTCAAGGAGATTGTCAGACTACATGGAGTCCCTAAAACTATTATTTCGGATCGTGATACAAGATTTTTGAGTCACTTCTGGATTACCTTGTGGAGAATGTTCGATTCATCTTTGAATTTTAGCAGCACAGCACATCCCCAGACTGATGGACAGATAGAGGTGGTGAATCGTACCTTAGGAAATTTAATTCGCAGTATTTACAAAGACAAGCCAAGACAATGGGACCTAGTCATAGCTCAAGTAGAATTTGCATATAACAACGCCGTGCATAACTCAACAGGAAGATCACCATTCTCTATCATATATATGAAAGTTCCTAATCATGCATTGGATTTGATAAAATTGCCAAAGGTACCAGGTTTCAGTGTTGCAGCTAGTGACTTAGCCGAGCACGTTCAAGCAGTTCAGGAAGATGTTAAGCAAAAATTGCACGAGGTGAATAAGAAGTACAAGGCAGCAACAGACAAGCATAGGAAACACAAGGTATTTGCGGTTGGAGATGAAGTCATGATATTCTTGAAGAAGGAACGGATTCCAGCAGGATAGCAGAACAAGCTCAAGCCAAAGAAACGTTGAGTTGTCATACCCAGATCATAATTCGAGGACGAATTCTTCTCAAGTGGAGGTGAATGATGTGGTCGCCAATCAAGACTCGGCTCAAAGCCAACCCGATCACTCCGGAACAATATTTTAATACTTCTTAAGTTTTAGAATTCTACTTGATTTAGGATTCAATTTCATGTTTCTACTTGATTTAGGATTCTACTTCATGCTGGATTAGGATTTTATTTTTATTAGGATTTTAGTTGGATTTTGTTTACAAATATTAGATGGATTTGGATTAGCCAAATACTATAAATATGCCTAGAATCTAGAGTTTGTAATCAAGTTTTTCTCAATCAAATTTTAGCAACCTATTTGGATTTTTTTAGCAAAACAGTCTTGTTTTTGTGTCTTCTTGAAAGCTAAGTTTCGGCCATTGAAGTTTGTTCTTTCAAGGGTTTATTTTGGTGTGTTTTTTTCACACACGCGCTACACGCTGCGTGAAGGATCTAGCTCAGCGGGATAAGTTCTTCATGGTGTGTACTCTTGATGCCATTGGTCCTGAGCTTGCTCTTGTTCATGATCAGATTCTTGCTAGTCCTACTGTACCTACTATGGATGAAGTGTATTATCGTCTTCTTCGAGTTTCATCTATTCCTATAGTGCCTCCCTCTTCTGTAGGTGATCATTTAGTCATGGCTTCACAAGTTCAGAGTAGTGGCGAACATGGAGGAGATCGTGGTAATCAGGGCAAACGCCCCAAGTGTAACTACTATCACAAGTGGGGGCATACTAAGGAACAGTGTTATAAGTTACATGGCCGCCCTCCTCGTGTTAATGTCGCTTATGCTGATGGTTCTCGATCTGAGTCATTTGATGGTCATCCACTGTAATTTGTCCTTCTCACTGGGGTTGACTATGATGAGTATCTCAAGTATAAGACGTCCCTGCAAACCTCATCCACAGTTGCTTATGTTGTCCACACTAGTGATTCCACTGCCTGTCCTGCTCAGTCATCCTCTTTGGGACCATGGGTCCTAGACTCAGGTGCTTCTAACCATATCTCTGGTAATCCATATTTGTTCTCTCATTTTACTAATTCTATTTCTTTACCTTCTGTAACATTATCCAATGGGTCCAAAGCGATTGCTAAAGCTATTGGCACTGCCAAACCCTTACCTTCTTTGCCTTTAGATTCTGTCATTTATCTTCCTCATTGTCCCTTTAATCTTGTCTCTGTTAGTAAACTTACGCGTGCCTTAAATTATTCTATCACCTTTAATGATCATTCTGTTACTATCCAGGATCGCAGTACAGGACAGATGATTGGCGTCGGATGTGAGTCGCAGGTCTCTATCATCTCAACCTTCCTGCATCGCTTGTTGCTTGCTCGGTGACTGAGTCTCCTGCTCTTCTTCACAATCATTTGAGACATCCTAGTTTGGCTAAGTTTCAGAAGATGGTCCCCAATTTATCTAGTTTGTCGTCTTTTCATTGTGAGTCTTGTCAACTTGGAAAACAGTCTCGCACTTCTTTTCCAAAGCGTGTTAATAATCGGGCTATGTCCCCGTTTGTTTTAGTTCATTCCAATGTCTGGGGTCCTAGTCGTGTCGTGTTTGTTTTGGGTTTTCAATATTTTGTAACGTTTATCGACGATTATTCTCGTTGCACATGGTTATATTTAATGAAAAATTGTTCTGAATTATTCTCAATTTTTGAATCCTTTTGTGTTGAAATCAAAACGCAATTTCATACCTTGGTCCAAGTATTGCGTTGTGACAATGCCCCTGAGTATTTTTCTCTTCCCTTTACTACCTTTATGTCTTCTCAAGGGATCTTGCATCAGTCGTCTTGTGCATATACACCATAGCAGAATGGGGTTGCTGAGCGTAAAAACAGACATTTGATTGAAACTGCTCGCACTCTTCTTCTACATCATCATGTCCCTTTTCGCTTTTGGGCTGAAGCTGTCCTTGTTGCTTGCTATCTCATTAACAGGATGCCCTCTTCAATTCTTCAGCACCAGATTCCTCGCTCTCTCTTGTTTCCTGATCAACCATTATATATTCTTCCTCCCCGTGTCTGTGGTTGCACCTACTTTGTCCATGACCTGTCTCCCAGTCAAGATAAATTGTCCGCTCAGTCCATCAAGTGCATTTTTCTTGGTTACTCTCGCCTTCAGAAGGGTTATCGGTGTTATTCTCCTGACACCCGCCGTTATTTTCTTTTGGCAGATGTTACCTTTTTTGAGTCGTCTCCTTTCTACTCTTCGCCTCTTTCCGAGTGTCATCCCATTTCTGAGACCATCCCTCTTCTTGCTCCTATTCTCCGTGATCCTTCTTCTACCCCATTGCAGGTTTATCATCGGTGTCATCAGCCTCGGTCTCCTCCCGGTGGAGATGTTGTTCCTACACCTTCTCCCGTATCTCCTAGTACTTCAGCGACTCTTGCTGCCTCACATCTTGCTCTAGTCTCTCCACTTGCCACGGTCCTGGCTTCTGAGGATCTGCTTCCTATTGACCTTCGGAAAGGTACCCGTTCTTCTCGTGATCCTCACCCCATTTATAATTTTCTTAGCTATCACCGTCTCTCGTCTCCTTTTTGTGCTTTTGTGTCTTCTTTATCCTCTGTTTCAGTACCTAAGACTATTAGTGAGACACTTTCTGATCCGGGGTGGCGACAAGCAATGGTGGATGAGATGACTGATTTGCATTCCAATGGTACTTGGGATTTGGTTCCTTTACCCCCAGAGAAATTTCTTGTCGGCTGTCGGTGGATCTATACTGTCAAGGTAGGTCTTGATGGCAGGTTGATCGTCTTAAAGCCCATTTGGTTGCCAAAGGGTATACTCAGGTTTATGGCCTTGACTATGGTGACACTTTTTCCCCTATTGTTAAGATGTCCTCTCTGTGTTTGTTTCTCTCTATAGCAGCCATGTGCCACTGGCCGTTGTATCAACTGGACATTAAGAATGCATTCTTACACGGTGAGCTTCAGGAGGAGATTTATATGGAGCAACCTCCTGGGTTTATTGCTCAGGGGGAGTTTGGGTAGGTTTGTAAACTCCGTCCCTCACTATATGGGTTGAAGCAGTCTCCTCGAGCTTGGTTTGGTCGTTTCAGTGCTGTTATTCAAGACTTTGGTATGACTTGTAGTGAGTCTGATCATTCAGTTTTTTATAAACACACATCACAAGGGAGGTGTATAGACTTGATTGTCTATGTGGATAATATTGTTATCACAGGTGATGATCAGGATTGTATTATTCAGTTGAAGAAACATCTTTTCTATCATTTTCAGACTAAGGACTTGGGGTTATTTAAATACTTTATTGGCATAAAAGTTGCTCAGTCCAGTTCTGGTATTGTTATCTCTCAACGAAAGTATGTGTTAGACATTCTGGAAGAAATTGGGATGCTTGATTGTAAATCTATAGATTCTCCTATGGACCCTAATGTAAAGCTCTTACCAGGACAGGGGGAGCCTCTTGCTGATCCTGGAAGATACCGCAGGCTAGTCGGAAAACTTAATTATCTCACTATCACTTGCCCAGATATTTATTTCTCAGTCAGTTTTTACAGTCTCCTTGTGATAGCCATTGGGATGCGGTAGTCCGGATTCTCAGGTATATTAAGGGAGCTCTAGGTAGAGAACTATTGTATGAGAACAAAGGTCATACTCAAGTAGTCGGATATTCTGATGTTGATTGGGCAGGTTCTCCTTTTGATAGACGGTCTACGTCAGGATATTGTGTTCTGGTTGGAGGAAACCTAGTATCTTGGAAAAGTAAGAAGTAGGAGGTTGTTGCTAGGTCAAGTACAGAAGCAGAACATCGTGCTATGGCCTTGGCAACGTGTGAATTTATCTGGTTGAAACAATTGATTCGGGAGCTTAAGTTTGGGGAGATATCACAGATGAAATTAATTTGCAACAATCAAGTTGCGTTACATATTGCTTCCAATCTAGTCTTTCATAAGAGAACTAAACATATCGAGATAGATTGTCACTTCATCCAAGAGAAGATTTTATCTGGCTGTATTATCACAGATTTTGTCAATTCCAATGATCAGTTAGCAGATGTCTTCACTAAGTCTCTCAGGGGTCCTCAAATTGAGTATATTTGTAACAAGTTTGGTGCATATGATATATATGCTCTAGTTTGAGAGAGAGTGTTGAGTTATATGGTTATAGTCTAGGATTAATCCTATATTAGAGCCCATGGCCCATTGTTTTTGTATATATATATAGGTGTATATTCTATGAATTTAATTAAGTGGAATACACATATTAAAAGCTAGGTTTTCTTCCTAAGTTTGACACTTCTTATTTAGCCCATGCTCAAGTGAATTCTTTCAGCTAGTAGTACTTGGGTTATGTCTTATTCTTACTATGCTGCCCATGCCAAAGGGTGAAATTTCTCTGCTAGTAGTACCTGAGGTATTCTTACTATTAATCCATCCCAAAGAGTTGATGGTCTTGTTGATATCTTTGGTCCAAGCTAGACATTACAGAACTGGTATGTTTGAAACAAGAGTTTCACAGTTGGAATAGCAAGAAACGCAAGAGATGAAAATACCTCGAGAGATTTTATTCAAAACAGAATGAATAATACAAATCTGATATCAAATTGATCCTTATATACAACAAATTAATGAAGCGCTGCCTAACCGCCTAACTAACCATTACAACAAATATAACAAACAATCAGCTGTAACTAAGAGTACAAAATACAGCCTACTATCGACAGCTTATATCCTTTACATTTCTCCTCAAATCAAGCTCCGTAAATGATGATAAGATAGATTTTCCAGAACTGTTAGGCAATAGACTTTTTGTTATAGCAGTAGAAGGATCAGTATTGACATTAGGCATAGGTGATCTCTTGAGACCCAGCTTGGCACATAAAAACACAAACCTGTCCCTGGATAAGTCTTTTGTAAAAATATCAGCCACTTGATGCAGTGTAGGGACATATTGAATATCAACATCTCTATTTTCAACCTTTTCTCTCACAAAATGCACATCAATCTCAATGTGCTTTGTTCTAGAATGAAACACAGGGTTCTCAGCCATACTTTTGGCTGCTAAATTGTCACACCAAAAAGCTGGAGTTTTGAGTGCAAGAATAGCCTAACTCGGATAACAGTGACTTCAACCACAAAATCTCAATTACACCTTGGGCAACTGCCCTATACTCAGCTTCACCCACTGATCTTGCAGCTACTGATTGTTTTCTAGAACCCCAAATAATCAAATTGCAGCCAAAGAATACACATAGTCCACTGGTTGATTTTCTAGTCACTTTACACCCTGCATGATCAACATTAGTGTGTATAGTTAAAGACATATCCATAGGAGATGGAGCAAACACAAGACCAAGATTAACAGTTCCTTTAAGATACCGCAACAACCTTTTGCAGGCTAGCCAGTGTTGCTGCCTAGGAGAAGAGAGAAACTGACTTAACTTGTTGACTATAAAGGCTATATCAGGTCGGGTGTAGGTTAGGTATTGAAGTGAACCAACAATAGTTCTGTAAAATGATGGATCTGGAAACACCTCACCCTCATCAATCAAAGATATACCCGAAGTCATAGGTGTGCTACATGGTTTACAGTCTTGCATTGAAGCCTTTTTCAATAAATCCAAGGTGTATTTAGACTGTGTAAGATATATACCAGTGGAATTTCGGTATGCTTCAAAACTTAGGAAATAATTAACCGAACCTAGGGTTTTGAGAGCAAAATGAGTATCCAGATCATGTATACACCCTTGTAAAGCCAAAGAGTCTGAATCAGTTATAAGAATATCATCCTCATACACCAAGACAAATAGCACATACTTAGAGTTTCTCTTTATGAAAAGTGAAGCATCAGAAACTGCCCTCTTGAAACCCCAATTTTATAAAGCTGATTTCAATTTTGTGTACCAAGCTCTAGGAGCCTATTTAAGGCCATAAAGAGACTTTTTTAATCTACAAACATGTGTGGGAAAATCTGAATCAACAAATCCTTCCAGCTGTTTCATAAAAACTACTTCATTAAGATCACCATTTAAAAAAGCATTATTTACATCAACTTGTTGAATGCCCCAACCAAAGGAGACAGCTAAGGAGAACAAAATCCTGATAGTAGGAGCCTTTATAACAGGACTAAAAGTATTAGCAAAGTCAATTCCAGGGTTTTGAAGAAAACCCTTTGCTACTAGCCTAGCCTTGTGCTTAAGAATGGAGCCATCAGGATTATATTTAACTCGAAAAACCCACTTGCTGTCAATCAAGTTCATATCAGTTGAAAAGGGAACCAACTCCCATGTTTTATTTCTTTGGAGTGTTGTATACTCATCATTCATAGCATCAACCCATTTAGAGTCTAAGAAAGCCTCTTGAACCGAATTAGGTTCAACAGAACTTACTAAAGCATGAGGTGAAGAAACAACTAGATGTTTAGATTTAGACCTTGTAATCATAGGATGAATTGAAGAGGCAGGAACAGTTTTTGAAGTAGATGATCGTGGCAAAGAATGCAACTGATTTGTACAGTTAGGTGCTGAACAATCTATAGTTATATTTTGAGAAGACTCAACAGGTAAGGAATCATTAGGAGTTGGAACACAAGACTGTGATTCTTGAGAGTTGGAAGAACAGCTAGGAAAGGACTGAATAGAATGAAGTACAAAAGTAGATTGACCAGATGAACTTAATCTGAGGGGAGTAAGGAGATGAATTAGGAAACAATTTAGAAAAGGGAAATTCATCAGCATTGAACTGAACATATCTAGACACATATACTCTTCTTGAAGGATGCAAGCACCGATATCCAGCTTGAACATAGCTATACCCGAGAAACACACATTTAGTAGAATGAAATTGAAATTTATGCTTGTTATAGGTTCGAAGAAAAGGAAAACAAACACATCCAAATGGTTGCAATTGCATGTAATTAGGCTGTTTATTAAGGAGAATCTCAAATGGAGATTTAAACTGAAGAGTTGATGTAGGTAACAGATTTATGGTATAGACAACAATTTTAAAAGCTTCTATCCAAAACTTTAAGGGCATATGAGTATGGGCTAACAAGGTAAGACCCATTTCAGCAATGTGTCTGTGTTTTCTTTCTACTGCACCATTCTGTTGATGTGTATGAGGACAAGTGAATCGAGGTTGAATACCACAAGAGGTAAGATAGGGTATAAAAGCCTTAAATTCACCACCATTATCAGTTTGAAGGGCTTGTAGTTTGGATTGGTATTTCAATTCAGCAAACATATGAAAGGTTTTGAAAACAGCTAAGGCATCAGACTTTTGTTTTAACGGATAGAACCATGCATATCTAGTGCAAGCATCAACAAATACTATATAATACTTAAACCCCTCAGTAGACAAAACTGGAGCAGGACCCCACAAGTCTAAATAGACTAACTCTAAGGGAGTCCTTGCAGTAATTTGACAATTTGCAAAAGGAAGTTGATGCATTTTAACTATTTTACAAGAATCACAAAAGGAGAGATTCAAATTTGAACAAGGGACATCAATTTTATTCAATATCAACTGAAGAATACGAGATGAGGGATGTCCTAACTTGGCACGCCAATTTTAGGAACATTCGAAGATACATGAAAAGAAGACAAACTGGACAAAGAGGACAAATTTTGTCCTTTACATTTATTTGAAGAAACAACATGTGCAGAATTAACACTAGAGGTTGGTGTCCTTGACTCAACAGCGAAAACAACTTTAGCACCAGCATGATCAAATGTTGGGGTAAGCTGATAAAGACCATCTTTAAGTATCCCTTAAAGTAGCACTTGTCTGGATCCCTTGTCCTTACGAAAACAAGAATCAGAGTGAAATTCAGCAATTAAATTGTGATCTTTAGTAAGCTGAGAGACACTAATGAGATTCTTTTTCATGTGTTTGAACATGAAGAACATTGGACAAAGAAATGAAAGACTTAGGAGTAGTTTGTGTATACAATGGACTAAGACCAATGTTAGAAATAGAAAGTTTCTTACCATTGCCAACTGCAACCTTGTCACTTCCACTGTAAGGAGAGTGGAGAGAAAGATTGCTAAGATTCGAGGTAATGTGATTTGTGGCTTCAGAGTCTACAATCCAAGGAGGATCACTGTGATAAGATGATGTAGAAGAAAATTGAGAGGTTTCTTGGAGACTGAGGCAAATAGCCATAATAAGTTCTTGGATCAGACCCTATCTCAGTTAAGTAGGCTTCATTAGAACCTATGGGATGAGCTACAAATGACTAGGAACCAGACTGTGGCACACCACTTCCTCTACCAAATTGTGAACCACCAAAATTTTGAGGAGAAAAATTTCTTTGAAAATTCCGATCAAATCTATGATAGCACCGGTTTGCAAAATGACCAGGCTTCCCACATAATTGGCAGTAAAACCTTATGCTTGAAAATCTGCCACGTCCTCGTCCTCCTCTAGAATTACATCTTCTAAAGGAACCTCCTCTACTCACTCCACTTTCATTTTTAGACCACTGAGAGGCTAGATTCACATTTATAGAATCAAAACCAGAAACAGAAGAATTAGACACATCCTTAGCAGCAAGCCTTTGTTCATGCATCAATAACAAGTATTGAACCTTTTCTAAATTGATTTCATCCATTTGATATGTAACAATATTCACAATTGTCTCATAATCACTGTCCAATCCATGTAATATAGCCATTAGTAACTCTTTGTCGTTTAAAGGTTCTCTGATCGCAGCTAAGGCATGTCCTATAGTTTTGATTTTCAGCATGTAATCATTTATAGACAAATCATTCTTCCTTATAGATCTAAGCTGTTGTTTCAATTGGAAGGATTTGGCTATAGTTTGTTGTGAATAAAGATTTTCAAGAACACTCCAAACTTCAGCAGATGTTTCACAATGAATAACTTGTGTCAAAACTTCTTTATCGATAGTAGAAAACAACCAGCCTAAAAGTAATTGATCTGACCTTATCCTATTTAGATATTCAGGATTTACATCCTGAGCCTCACGATCAGAAGTTTCTGAATCATGGATGTACTTCAACGGAGCTGGAGACTTGTTGATGTATGGCAACAAGTCAAACACTCTGATCGTAGCCAATATCTGAGCTTTCCAGAATCGAGTTTGATAGGAACATAGTTAAACGATTTCGCTACTGTTGTAAAGTCAGATTGAGATGCCGACGATAACACATCGAGGAGTTAGGTATCGATGTGGAGGACAGACTGAAATCACGATTTGAAGCCATTGACATTAGTTGCTTGGCTCTGATACCATGAAACAAGAGTTTCACAATTGGAATAGCAAGAAACGCAAGAGATGAAAAATACCTCGAGAGATTTTATTCAAAACAGAATGAATAATACAAATTTGATATCAAACTGATCCTTATATACAACAAATTAATGAAGCGCTACCTAAGCACCTAACTAACCATTACAACAAATATAACAAACAATCAACTGTAATTAAGAGTACAAAATACAGCCTACTACCGACAGTTTATATCCTTTACAATGTTGACAAATTTTTTTGATGGCCCATGGAGGATAAATTTAGTGCATCTAGGTATTGCTTTTTGGCAGTGGTGGAGGATCACAGTCAGGACTGTGGATAAATCAGTCTATTAAAATTATGAAGGTTCCTTGATTCTCCTCTGATTTTTAGAAGCATGCTTATTCTTGAGGACCTATGTGTCTGTTACTTGTTGAGCCAACTTTAAGCTTAATATTCATCATAATGTTTAATCCTTTTTGTCCCTTTTGTTACTCAGTTGCTGATAGGAACATTATATTTATGAGGTGCCCGCATTAAGAAAATTTCTTGAAATCATTTAAATGAGGATGAGGATGAGGATTTTTTTATAGGATAGGCTTGTGCTTGGGCAGTATTCCTCCATCATAAAAATCTCCTTGGGGCCTCTGACAAAGAAGGAAAGAGCAAATGCGATCCTAATGATGTCGAACTACTCTTTAATTGTTTGAATAGAAAAGGATGTGCCAATTCTCAAAAACAAGAACCGTTTGTAGACAGGGAATGATATGCTTTCTTTTCTATGGTAGTTCTTATTTTGAATTGGTTTTGAATATCAACAGTAGGAGTCATGGCTCGTGGATTATACTGGGAGGTTGGAGGTAGGTTGTAAAATTTGGGATGTCATCTAAAATTGTCTCGTGTGTTTGGTTTAATTTGGTGGTGATATGAGTAATAGAGCCAAGTAAAGGCCATGTCTGGTGGATTTGATAGAAAACATCAAGGATATGATTTTTATGGCATATGATTGTACATGTGTGTCACAACCCCAAGGATCCCTGAGGCTATAATTGCCATTATAATAGTAGCTACCTTACATGCATGTTAGATTTTGGATTTGACAGAGAGGTTCTTCTGTAATTGAGCAAGAATTGAGAATAGGCAGGAAGAGAGAATTCGAGAAAGAGAGGGAAAGAAGATATGAAAAAGAAAGAGAGATTGAGTTTGAGAGAATCAGAGAGAAAGGAATTGTGGAATAATCCTCACATGTCTCCCATCCTCATGCTAGCTTCTTATTTATAGGAGAATTACATCTCTAGAGACTTCTCCTAACTCTCTTGGTCGTTAGGCCCTAATGGCCATGTGCGCTTGGAGTACTAATAGCCTTAGTATTTCTACTAATTACAATTGGGTCATGCCACTAATTACAATCATGCCCCGGCTATGACAACTCCCCTCCTCTTGAAATATTTATTGTCCCCAAGAAATCAAAGAAGTTTGGACACCTTGGGGTATTGCTGGAGCAAATCCGATAAGTACTCCCAAGTAGTATTATCGGGGTGTAAGTGTGACCATTGCACTAGTACTTGGGTGATGGGCATGGACTCCTTGTAGATCACTCGTCTGTCTAGCACAGCTTGGGGCTCCACCTCTACCACTTGATCGTTCCCCATTTCTAGTATCTCCCTGCTAGTTGCCTCAGATGGCCCCATTGCCTTCTTTAGGAGTGACACATGAAACATTAGATGCAGCCCTACCCCTTTAGGAAGCTATAGTTGGTAGGCTACTGGGCCTACCTTAGCAAGGACCCAAAAGGGCCCATATTACTTTGGGTTGATCTTGGATGTTGGTCCTTTACAAAAGAGGTGTTGTTGGAACCTCTTAACTTTCAGGTAGACATCCTTTCCCATTTCAAATGTTCTGTCAAAGCGATGTCTGTTAGCCATTTGTTTCATTCTTTGTTGTGCCATTGCAAGCTCCCTCTTAATAACTTGCAGAGCCTCCTACCTGGCCTATAAATATTTGTAATACCCGAGAATTTTTAAAGGACTCAAGAGTAATTTATCCGGGGGCAAAAATGAAATTATTAGAAGTGTTGGGGTTTAAGTATAATTTCTTGGAGTTATAAACAATTGAATCGATTGAAGGGAATGCCCCGGAACATAAGTATCTTTGGAAGAAAAAGTATGTTGTGAATGAATATAATATCCCATGTTTTGTTTGGTTGCCACGTTGTTTGAATGAGTTTGGGATATCGAAAAATGGCTGTGATAGCAAAATAAGTCATCGAATCAACGACAGGGAATGCCTCAGGACTTAAATGTCTAAAAGAAAGGGTATGAAGTCATCAAGTATATCAAAACATGATTTATGACATTGAAAGAAGTCAAAATAGAGACAGTTCTCGGTACAGTTTCGATTCAACCTAAATTACCGAATTGTCATAGAAAACCTTTGGGAAATCAACAGAAACCTGAGGGGGCTCTGGTTTTTCGTAAGAAACAATCCTGAGGTGGTTTCGGGACGAAACAATAGCCTGGTGAGGACGTTGGGGCGAAATCGTCCTGATCAAGTAATCTTGGGTTATTAATTTTGTATTTTCGGTATTGAAATACAAGTTAAATTGATGTTTAAGGGTATAACGACATTAAGGGAATTACCCAAGTGAAATTAAGATAAAAATTAGGGGGTTAATGTATAATTTCTTTATATTAATAGTGTAATATATAGATATACATACATATATATATGCATATGGGCGTATGTGCTGTGGCAGCTTCCAAGAAGCTTCATGGTTGAAATTTCTTGGAGTGGTGGCCAAGTTTGGATGCAAGAGTGGTGTCCAAGGGAGTTTAAGTCGGTGGAGAGCCTATAAATAGGGAGCAAATTATGAGCAAATAGCAGGAATGGAAAATGGAAGAAGAAGGAATCATGGTAGCACCGTGAAGGCAAAGGCAGTGAGCAGGGGCGGCTATGGAAGCAAGCAATCAACCAGGTGATCAAGGGGGAGCTGGGAATCAAAGCTTGTGGCCGGAGGTAGCCGCAAGAGGGGCCGAGATGGTGACTGAAGTTGTTCGCAACAGGCGAACAACATCCATGGCCGCAAGCCGCGGCTATGGCAGCACGCATGGAAGGTGGGCAGCAAGCAGGGTGGTTGGCAACGGGCCGTGGTGAAGGCCCAGCAAACCGGTGGTGGTTCGGCAAGGCCACGACGGCCGGCAAAGGGCCGAGTGGAGGGCCAAGCAGCGCTGACTGCGAGGTGCGCGTAGGTCGGGCGCTGGAAGGAAGAAGGAGCAGGGGAGAAGAAGAAGAAAGAAAAGAAAAGGAAAAGGAAAAAGAAATGAGGAAAAATAAGGAAAAATAGGGAAAAGCTTCTTGAAAATTCCAAAAAATTCTGAGAATTAATTTGAGACTAGAGGAGCATACGAAAGTTAGGAAATTATTCAGATGCGCATTTTGAGGCTTAGCATGCATTATGAGGCGCAAATCGACTTTTTGAATCAGGTGAGTGATTCGATTCTAGTTTTACCCATTGTCTTGAAAATGGTTCGGTGTGTGTAATGGGTTCAGGTGAGCAGTTCTACCCTCCCGAGCTTAGGTTGCATGTGTTTGAACCAGGTCCGGCGAGCGGTTATACCCTCCAGAATTTGGGTTATATCGTCTAGGCGTTTTACTTTTACACTTGTGGCATCGTATGCATATTGAACATGTGGTATATTGCATCAACTGTTTTTACTTGTAAAAGAGTCTGTGCATGGTGTGTGATTTTTCATATCATCGAGCTATTGATTTTCGTGTTGTGGTTATGTCCGTGGGGGACGGGATGGGGTCTTCTTGAGAATGGGGCAAGGTTAATCTTGGTGATCAAGTGATACGGTAGGGCATTCGAGGATTAAGTATGTCGTGGCAAGATCAACCCCAAAGGTGTGTGGAATTGATTTTCCACGGGAGGTTGAGTATGTTAGGGAGATTTCTCAAGTTAGACGTGTTGCTTGTCGTCGTTGTCTGTATATGCTATGCTTGTATGTCTTTCATGCATTCAGTAAACTGTATCATGCCATCACTTAGATGTTTTATCATCTAATATGGGTTATGCCCCTGGAACATTCAACGTTCCAGTTAGGGACTGCTGTGAGGGCGAGGACGAGGACGTGGCCAGTTGAGGGCCAATGATGTTTGGTATGATAGCCGTTGTATCATTTTGAGACATTAGTATTTGTTATGATATATGTATGAACGGATGTATGATGATATTGTTATAATTTGGTAGCTTTGTACTACATATTTTGTTGTGGGAGTACTATGTAAGAACCTCGTGGTAGGCCACGATATTTTGATGTTAATGTATCCGCTGCGTTATTCTATGACTTGTTTAATTTAAGATTATTGATCTTATTAGTTAAATGGGCAAGACTAGGGTTTTCAAGATCTTATCTGCATGTGAAGATTGTTCTTGATGCACCGCGCGTGATGAACTTGAAAAAAAAAAAAAGATTCCCGAGAATTCCCTTATAGTGACATGCCTGGCAAGGCGGGGTGTTACAATATTGATCAACTGATGTTTAAGTTGGAGTATAGTGCATCATGATCGAAATTATAGGGGGGTACCCAAACAAAGCTTTAAAGGGGGTTCTCTTATGAGCTGTGTGAAAGTTGGTGTTATACCACCATTGGGCCAATGCCATCCACCTACTCCAACTCCTAGGTTTAGTGAAGCTTAGGCACCTTAGATATGTCTCTAGGCACTGATTTACACGCTCAGTTTGTCCATCGGTCTCCGAGTGATAGGCTAATGACAACTACAACTTGTTTCCTAATCCTTGGAATAGTGCTTTCCAGAATTGGCTTGTTAATACCTCGTCTCTATTAGAAAATGCTGCCCTTGGTAGGCCACGTATTTTGAACACCGAGTCCATCAATTTCCCATCCACCTCTATAACCGTGAAGGGATGTACCAAGGTAAGGAAGTGGTTGAATTTTGTTATCCAGTCTACTACCACTAAGATAGTGTCAAACCCCTTTGATTTGGGCATACTGTAATACTCGGGAATAATTTGAGGATAAAAATGATAATTTGATAAGGGGCATAAATGGAATTTTGAAAAAAATAAGACTATAGGGTACACTAACACAGCTTTGGATGACCGAATTAGTCAGAAGGAGTACCCCGGACCCTAGATAGCCAAGGAAAATAGTATAGTATCGACGAGTGATTTAAATTATGATTTTTAGTGATAAAAGAAATGAGATTGGAAACAGTTTTCGGTACAGCAAAAATACAGATGCCAATTAGGTCGTATTACCGAATTGTTATAGACGATGTCCGAAAAATCAACGGAGTGTGTCTAGGACTAATATTTAATGTATAGAACAACCCTTAAATGGTTTTAGGTTGAATCGAGTGGATTTGAGGTCAAAACGATCAATCGAGCCTAAGTGCAATTTTCTGAATTTGCCCGAGGGAGGTCAAAACAGTAATTTTTCGGAAGTTTCAAGGGAGAAATGAGAAGTACCAATCTTGAGGGTTTTAGTGATGGTGCTAGAAAAATTAGGGGCTTGAGGATAAGGGCCAAAATGCAAAAGAAAGTTTCTAAGGGGCTAAAGTGCAATTTTCGAAAATCTGCTCAAAAATGGCAGATCTGGCCGCGATTTGTGGCCGAAAAATCCGAGGATTTGCCGCTGTTCTTCGATAGGGCATGGCCAAGGTCGCATAGGGGCGAAGCAATGGCCTTTGATTGGTCGGAAAAGTGGACAAATTTTGCTATAAATAGTCGAGTTTTGGTAAGGGTTTGCATCAAAAATTTTACTTCGGATTTCTCACTTTTGGGAGCGAATTAGAGGTCGGGGATAAGGGGCTTTTGTTCCCCAGGTTGCGAGGAGCAATTCTGGGAATTTTGAGGGTTTTTGTAGTATAGAGGGTGTTTTCGCATATATATATATTCGGCCGCCTATATATATATATATACATATTGCGGGAATGGTTAAATCGGGTTGTAGAATGATCGATCGAATGATCTAATAAGGGGCTTTTGGTCGCAAGGTTATGGGTAACTAATCTGAAAAGTTTCGTGTCAATCGGAGTTCGAATCGAAGGTCAATTTGACTCGACGGAAAAGGCAAAACTTCGCTGGAGCCGGATTGTAAATCGTCAAATCGGGCTATTTCCGGTGAATTTTTCGGCCATGTGAGGGTTTCATTGTGATCAACTTGAGGAGGGTTTCAAGGTGGTGTCGTCAGATCAGCCATCGGAGTAGATCGCCCTTCGCCGTCGCCTAAGAAGATGACCGGAGGTATTTTTTTTGTATTTTTTAAAATGCTGAAAATATAGAAAATTCGAGAAAAAATAGAATTAAAGGAAATAAAATTTTGGAAAAATATCCAGAAATTCAAGGAAAATGAATAGTTTATTTTGATGAATTTTTATCCTGGAAATTTCTTGAGGAGATAATTATTTTGGATTTTTAAAGGGAAAGGTAAATGGAAAATAAATATGAGGGATTTTTATAAAATTCTAAGAAAATTCCAGAAGGATAAGTAATTTATTTTATGATTTTTGGTGATTTTTCTTGAAGTAGATTCGAAGGAAATCAATGAGAAATAAATTTTCTCAAGAAAAAGTAATTATGGAAATTTGAGAAAATAGGAGAAAAATCTGGAAAATTTCCAAAAAAATTCCATAGGCTTATAAATATTGTTTTATGAATTTTTGTGGAGAAAAATTTAGAAAAAATGCTTGAAGAGGTATTTACTTGAAATTATCGAGACCAAAATAGGAAGAAATTAGAGAAAAATAATGAGAAAATTGGGAAAATAGATATTGATTTCCCTTTGAATGCATATGATGTCTAGGGTACCGTTGAGGCTCGAATTTGAACTATAGAGCGCCTGGCACGAGAATTGAGGTCGATCCGGCACGCATTTCGAGGAATCTTGAATTTAGCCCAAGGTGAGTGGTTCTACCCGAAAAGACTTATAGTAGCATGTGAATGGTTTACTGTGAGTGTTCATCCCTATGGCTTGGTTTATTGTGATGGTCTGTCCAAACGGTTATTTACACATGCATTGAATTTTGTACGATTGCATACATCGAATTGTTGATTTTAAGTTATGCATGTTATGATTTTTTGGCATTGCCATGCTGTGTTGTCCATGTGAGACGTGGGTTGTTAACCTGTAACGTAGCTCTCGAGTGTTAGCACTCGAAATACGTGCCAAGGGTTAATGCTATGTGACCCACTTGGGACAGAGCTGAGACGGACTTCACCCTATGGTACTCAAGTGGCGGGCCTGAGAGTGGACACCACCCCAGGTTCCTTTGAGCAATAGCATTAAGGCCGAGGTGTCGTGGATTTCGGGGATAGTACTGATGTGACACTCTTGGGGCTAGGGTTGTGTTGGGTTTTGGAATGCTTTTGAGTAGGAGCGTAAAGCCTAACAATGACAATGGGGTGATTCCCGGGTTCATATGTCGAGGTTGTCCCTCTTAAGCAGGATTGGTTTGCCAATAGGTCGGTGTGGTCGTGTCGCCTTTAGAGAGATTGCATTTTCTCCAGTTAAGGCTAAGTGCTATGTGGGATTCTCTTGGGCTGGGGCATGTTGGGATTTATCGGTTTTATACATGGTTTTGCATATCTGCATGAAAATGTTTTTGAACTCTCACTTAGATGATTCAACATCTAACTTGGACTCTGTCCCTAGAATATTTAAACGTTCCAGGTGAAAGTAGTGGCGCCAAGGGAAAGAATGTCATCGAGATGTAGCTGTTATGTTTAGTTTTCGTAGGTTTTTGTCTATGTTTACGATGTTCAGAGGTTGTGTAATATTTTGATATTTTCATGTGAAACATCGAATTGGTTATTGTAAAAGGAATTGTCGGTTATATATCATTGAGGTTTCAATCTTGCTTCCGCTGATGTGATTGATAATACCAGTCTTAGTTTATTAATTTTTAATTTTGATATGCCAAGAAGGTACAATCGGGATTGTCGGGAAATGATTATGATGAAGGTATGTGTATCAAGAGACTTATTTTGTGTGTTTGATGTTAAAAAAAAATATATATTCTCGAAATCTCGAGGTAATGCTCGTTCTGGGAAAACGGGGTGTTACACATACCCTCCACAAAGTCCATGGAGATTTGTTCCCAAGCTTGGGATGGTATCTCCAATGGTTGTAGGAGACCCGGATAGGGCATCTGCTCATATTTACACTGTTGGTAGATGGTGCACTAGAGAACGTACTTTGTCATGTCCCTTTTTAACCCTGAGCAATAGAAAACTTGCCTTACCCTCTAGGTGGCATTTAGCCCCAAATGGTCTCCTATAGGGGAATCATGCAGAGATTGGAGGATCCTCTGTCTGAGCTGCCCATCCTCCCCAATAACTACCCTGCCATGGTACCTTGGTAGACCCCCCTTGAAAGTATAGCTAGATTCCTCTTGGGAATGTACTACTAGCCTAGTCAGTATCTCTTTGATCCATAGGGTCTGCTCATAATTGCTGGTGATGCCTTGTACCCAATTTGGGACCAAAGCTGATATGGCATGGCAAGTGGCTGTGTGCTCCCTTCTTGATAACGCATTCGTCACTAGATTCTCCTTTCCCTTTCTGTATTGGATACAAAAGTCAAACCCCATCAATTTGGTGATTCCCTTCATTTGCAACTGATTATGGATCCTCTGTTGAGAAAGGAATTGTAGACTTTCATGGTCTATTCTGATGATGAATCTCCTTCCTTCTAGGTAATGCCTCCATTTCTCTATAGCCATTAGAACCGCAAGCAACTCTTTATTATATATACTTAGTTCGACATGCCTTAGGGCTAATGCCCGACTTAAATAAGCCATCAGTCTCCCCTCTTGAATTAGGACAACCCCTATGCTTGTGTCGCATGCATCTGTTTCCAAGATGATCTCCTTAGAAAAATTAGATAAGGCCAGTATTGGGGCTTGAGTCATGGCATCCTTCAGTGTGCCAAAAGCCTTCTCTACCTCAGGTCCCCACTGAAAGTTGTTCTTCTTTTGCAAGTTGGTGAGGGGCTTACTCATCACCCCATAATCCCTGATGAACCTTCTATAATAGCCCGTAAGGCCTAAGATGCCCCTCAACTCTTTACAAGACTTAGCTCTAGGCCAATTCTTCATAGTTGCAATCTTCTGGGGATCCATGCTTACCCCATGGCCGAATATGATATGACCCAAGTACTCCACTCTAGATTTTGCGAAGGTACACTTGTACCTTTTCACATAGAGTTGATGGTCTTTGAGGATTTGAAAGGCCTTTCTAAGGTGGGTCAAGTGCTGGTCTAGGTTAGGGCTATAAATTAGAATATCATCGAAGAATACCAACACGAATTTTTGAGGTAGGGGGCAAAAATATGGTTCATCAAAGTTTGGAAAGTAACAGGTGCGTTAATGAGTCCAAAGGGCATTACCAATAACTCATAGTGTCCTTGGTGTGTTTGGAAGGCAGTTTTTGGGCAGTCTTTGGGGTTCATCTTGATTGATGATACCCAGAAGTAAGGTCTAACTTGGAGAAGATTGGGGCTCCAGTGAGTTCATCTAGCAAGTCCTCAATGATGGGTATTGGAAACTTATTTTTGATGGTTAGGGAATTCAACTTTCTATAATCTACACAGAACCTCCACGTCTCATCTTTCTTTTTAACTAGGAGGATCAATAAAGAAAATGGGCTTTGGCTTGGTTGGATTAGGGACTTGGCTAACATGTCCTCGATCAATTTCTTGATTTCGGCCTTTTAGACATGAGAATATCAATAGGCTTTGTGGTTGATGGGTTCATTGTTTGGTTTAAGATGGATGGAGTGATCAAGGAATCGATGTGGGGGAAGTGTTGAAGGTGTGGCAAATAAATCCTCAAATTCCATTAATAATGTGTGAATTGGTCCATATGAGTACTTGAGTGGTTGTTAGTGTTAAGGCCTTGGCCTTATTCTGCCCTCCACTCCTCTGCCTGTCTGCAGCATAGTCCTTCCCTTGATCCAACTTCATCTCCTAGGCATATAGGGAATGTAACTGCCCTATTGATGTGCCCCCCCTGCTCCAAGAGTCTCTACAATTGCTTTCTTGATACAGCCTTGCATTCCCCTGTTTCTTGGCACCCCACTAGAGTTACCTTTTGGCCCTCCCTATCAAGAGTGACTTCTAAGGTGTTAAAGTCAAATACTAGGGGGCTTACAGTCCACATCCAATTGACCCCCAACACAATGTGACATCCCCCCCAACCTTAGGATCCTCAAATCAGCAGAGAATTCATGTCCGTTCATCATCCACTTGAACCCAACACACTTGAATTGGCTCATCATCCGATTCCCATTAGTTATCAAGACCGACGGTGGGGGTGTCTTCTGCAAGTTGCATTGAAGGGCAGTGGTTGTTTCCTTATCAAGCAAACTATGAGTGATGCCACTATCAATGGACACCACCAAT
Organism: Diospyros lotus; assembly: GCF_014633365.1. Classification (NCBI taxonomy): domain Eukaryota; kingdom Viridiplantae; phylum Streptophyta; class Magnoliopsida; order Ericales; family Ebenaceae; genus Diospyros; species Diospyros lotus. The sequence continues at coordinate 37,541,578 of NC_068350.1, read as the reverse complement.
TTTCTCTTCCCCACTACCCCATTCGCCTTAAGTACCTTGCGGGAGGCCTGGCCTTGCAAGGCATACACTAAGATATCTCCCCCTTCTTTGCCCTCAATTGGTTTCCCTTGTTCTTCCTCATCCTCTGCTTCCCCTTCTTCTTCTCCTTGGGCTTCCATTGTCAACAACAACCTCTTGCATTGATGTCTTTGCCCAACTATTCTCCACATCGGAAGCAAAGCCCCAGTTGTCTCTTCTGGTCTATGGTCAAGGATTTGGCCAAGGGTGGGGTTGGTTGGTGTCGCACCATCACTCCACCCCTCTGCCAAGGTTGGTTACCACCCTTGCTGGTCCCCCCATAGGAACCTTCTTCTCTAATCCCCTTAGGAGATAGCATGTGCCTTTTTACAAAGGCATCCAAAGCCTTCTCATGAAGGTGTGCCTGCTTCGCCGCTTGTCCCACTGAAGTAGGGTATAACATCTTCATAGTGGGGCGGATCTGCTCATCGAACCCACTGATGAAGCTCAATACAAAATAGGCCTCATCCAATGAGGGGTGTGAGAGGGATAACAAGGATCTAAGCTCTTCGAACCTTACCTAATACTCCTCCACTGTTCCCTTCTGTTTCAACTTATTGAACTCCTCAATGACGTCTGTCCTCGTCTTCTCACCAAACTTGTTGTAGAGTCCATTAACGAACTCTGGCCAACTCCACTCCGCCCTTCTTCAGCTCTAATTTTGGAACCAAGCGTTTGCAACATCATCCAAGCGTGAAAGGCTTACTGAAGTCTGGTAGCCCTAGGATTGACACTTCAATCATAGCTTGCTTGAGCTTGCAAAAGGCCTTCTCTGCCTTAGAGTCCCAATTGAATCCATCCTTCTTCAATAATTCTGTTAGGGGTCAGCTTATTACTCCATAATCTTTAACAAACCAACAATAGTAATCGATTAATCCCAAGAAACCCCTAAGGCCCTTAAACTCAATTAAAAGCATGTTAAGTGAGTCAATTTCATGTACCTTCCACTAGTCTTGTGAGTGGCTACTCACAATCACTGCCAATTCCTTGTCTTGCTCTAGATTTTCCCTTACTGGCTCCATGGCATGAATGGAGAATAGCTGTGCCACTAGGGAGAACTTGCTCTTGAACATCTTGATTCATGGCTACTTGTTAAGGTCCTTCTTCTTTCATCTTTCTCAAAAGTCACCTCCATCTTATTGAAATCGAAGCTAATAGGGCTCACCCCCTTCATCCAGTTCGCCCCAAGTTCCACATCACAACCCCCCAACTTCAGTAACCTCAAGTTAGCCACAAAATCTTCTCCATTCATCTCCCAACATAGCCCTATGCAAGCTGACTGACTTAGGAACTTACTACCATTTGCTACTGTCACTGAAAAAGGGTGAGACCTGGTGACCTCACACCCTAGCTTCCTTGCCATGGCTTCATCCAAGAAGTTATGGGTACTCCCATTGTCATTGAGTACCATTAAGGGGCAATTATGTGCTTTTCCTTCTACCTTAATGATCTTGTTGTTGGCCAACCCTTTTAGTGCTCTTCCTTCTCCTTCAGCCTTCGAGGGTTCTCCTCCTTCCTCTTCTTCATCTTCTTCCCCTTCCAACAATAGTAGTTGTCGCTTGCACCTATGTCCCGAGAAGTACTTATCTCCACACCTATAACATACCTAGCCTGACTCCTCTATTCTATCAACTTCCCTCATGTTGTGGGAACATGGGCTGCAGGTGGTAATGCCAGGACACCCTTGTTACTGTGCCCCATATCCTTTCCCAATACTCTATTCCCCACCTGCCAAATGCTTGAGCTCACTCCTTTCATTTGAACCTCCTGCTTTTTCATCAAGGCCTCTATGGTTAGCTCTTGTAACCGAGCACTTTTGACCACTTGTTTGACTGTTCGAGGCTTCATCATTTTCACCATTGGACTAATAAAACTTGATACAAAATAACCTTCCGTTAAATGGGGATTGCGCACCATCATCAATAACCTTAGCTCTTCAAACTTGAGTTGGTAGGTCTACACTGTCTCTTCTCGTTTGAGTTTGTTAAACTCTTCAATCACGTCCATCATACTCCTATCTCCAAATCTTTCACATAGATCATCTGCGAATACACTCCAGGGACTATCTTCCTTCACCTTGATCCACCCTTGAAACCAAGCACCTCCTAGGTAAGCAAAAGCTAGAGTAATCCTCTATTGTTTAGGCACTTGGTATAGGGTGAACATTCTTTCACAACGTTTCACCCACCATCTAGGATTCTTCCATCAAAGAGTGGGATCTCTAGTTGTGGTGCAGGAAAACTCTATTGATTTCAATTTGCCTGAGTTCCTGGTCTCCTTTCTAATGTATTGTCCCCCACAATCTCCGACTCTTATTCAAACTCCGATGACCCTACCAATCGATGTTCCATTCCCACTCCACGAACGATTGGCTCCAACCTCTCCCTAGGAGAAAATTCAGGTAAAAGTCTTACCAGCTGTTGAGCTGAAAACATCCTCATGAACTGATGCATCTACTCCATCATTTGATCCTGCATTTGTTCCTGTAATAGAGTGCCCTGTTCTCGGCTCTCCTCTCGCCACCTTTCCATCGGTCTGTTAATCTGGGTCTCTACCCTTGTTTCGACAGAGGATTCCAAAGTCCCTAATTGCATTTGCATATCAACCATCGTTTTCGTGACTTGCTGCAGCTGGGACTCCATTTGTTTCATCCTTGTTCCATCGGCCATGGCGATGAATTTCAAGGATCTGGACGTCACTCAAGAGCGCTGCTCTGATACCAAATTGTCAGCTCCTGGAGGATCTGACTGAAATTCTTGATCAATAGAAGGATCGAGAGAGAAATGGGAGAAACCAGAGTGGTTTAGGGAGAGAAGAAGATAGAAAAGAGAGAGGGAGAGAGAAAGAAAGAGAGAGAGAAATCAGAAATTCCAGAGAATATTCATTCATAATGGTGAGGAGTGATCAGCTCATATATATAGCTGATCCTAATCTCCCCCATGTGCGGGTAACCACTTACATTTGCTGGGAATGTACAAGCTGCCAAATGCAGCAACAAACTAAGTACAACCCCCCTCCTGCATACTTTCTAATATGCTACTTTCTTCCTCTAGTATATTCTAATTACAGTAATTTCCCCCTATCTCGCTGGTACATGGCATTAAGTTCATTTGGTCTGCAAGTATAAATTTGGAAATCTCTAAGCATTATCATTTTCTGGTAACATTGGTTGGAACAATGGTTTAGTTAGTGAACTTTGTTGATTTTATAGAGTATTGTAGTTGAGGAATGTGTAATTATGGCTCTTAGGAGTTGCCCTTTTCATGTGTATGTATATATATATATATATCATCATCTTGCTTTTGATGTTAAACTCTAGTTCTGGTCATCTTTTGTCAAGACAAGTCTGTTAGAGTTGTTACTCTTTTTGAATTTTGCAGGTTGGGCTACTAGTTTATCAGCTGGTGAATCAGATTGGACCCTTGAATTCTCTTTCTTCAAAGTATTTATTGATCTCACTGAAGCTGGTCATGGTTAGTGTTTTACTCGCCCCCACCCCAACCCCTCGCCCCTTCCTGCTGTTTAATAAATACAGATGGAAAGCTTAAAGTTCTATCATTTGTTTATTTCTGTTTTTTTACATAGATTGACATGGATGTAAAGCTTAAATTTCATCTTTTACTTTTTTCTTTTTGATAGAGTGGCAGAGATTTATTTATAAGAAGAAAAGCTACAAGAAAACATAAAAAACAGATCCCCAAAACAGTTCATCCACCCCAAAAGATTGAAAAAATACAATCATACCAGATGAGTGCTTGGGGAATGAACAGAAGAAGAAAAATGAATAATCTAACTGAATGTATGGGAACCCGTCAACACCACTGCTTTAGAGGGCTGAAGAAAAGAACAACTGCAAGCCAGCATAAGGAAAAGATAAATCCCTTAATCCATTCCACCAGCCTCATGATTGCCAGGTGGAAAAAATCCAAACCAGAATTATCAGCTCCTTCAAATACGACATGATTTCTTTCTAACCAAATTGTCCATAGGCCACTATAAAAGTTCACAAACCATAACTTTTTTTGAGATTTGTCCACAGAAAACAGAGGCCACTTTTCAAATACATCCAATAACCAGAAATTTCATCTTTTACTTCTGTGGAAGTCAATATATAATTTCTCGTCTGAGTGATTCTGTGCGTGATATGGGTTTACTCAACTGTGACAGAGCATGTTGAAGATATTGTGGGGCTGCTGTTCAAATATATTCAACTCTTGCAACAGTCTGGTCCTTGCAAATGGATATTTGATGAGGTATATGGCACCAGCCTTTAATAAAATTTTGATTCTCAGATGTTGGAAATTGCATTCTTGTCCACTTGATGGATCTTGCTGATGCATGCTATCCTTTCAATTGGCTATACGAGTCAAGTATTGAACTGTCATTGAATTTTGTTGCTCTGGTCATGAAAGAAGGAATATACATGTATATGGTTTTCTTAAATGATAATAACACCTGTATTCCATTTGCATAAACAATTGAGGAGATGTTGGGTTTTTTTTTACGTTCCTATTAAATAGAATACATGATGGTTAAAAGAAAGTGTGTGGTTCATTTTGCTGACCAACATGATACTAAATGTGTAAATTGTGGGGTTATATCCATTTATGTTTATAAATGGGTGGATGCTCCTTTAACAGGCTTATTCTGGGAAAAGGTATACTGAATGGTATTTCAATTCATCTCCAAGCTTCTTCATTTTTCTTTTTCATAAAAAGGAGTTCACCAGTTCAGTGTAATGTCCTTGGAGTTGAGGACAAAAATTGTGCCAGGTTTTCTTTCTTTTGGTTTAGGTCTCTGTCTGGAGCCTGATTACCCTTGGATATCTAACCATTAGAGATTTGCACAAAGTTCATCTTTGCAACTTCTGAAACCATTCTGAGAGTTTGTGTGGGGCAAGTGCTGTTGCCATTGGACTGCCACTGGTCTATGTCACTGTATTCTGTTTTCACAGATATCATGCTATGATGTCAGTATCAAGTTGAGTCCTTCCAGTCAATATCCTTGTGGCATAAACAGTTCTATTAGAATATGAATAATGCCTAAGTTGCAGAAAAATCAATAAAATCAAGGTGTTAATTGAGCTTCTTCCTCACTGAAGCATGTTTACTGAATATTTTATGGTTCAATGAGGTGATCTGAAAGCATCCAGCAGTATAGTTTCTTTTGCTATTGCCTTGACCTATATCCATTTTTTTAAATTCTTAATTCTCATCTCTCTGATTCTAAGATTAATTTTTAATGAAGCTTTCAGCTGTTTGTGAGACAGTCTTCCATTACCAGGACAAAATTCACCCTATTGATTACGTGGTTAATGTTGCATCAAATATGCAGGTAATTTAAGTTCTCATTTCTACTTTTTCTGCTGAGAGTTGCTTCACCTAAGCTTATCCATGTATTTGCAATACCTTTTTTGTTCCCATGAGTGGAACACCAAGTGTCGGAACAATAAATCCTATATGTAACAACCTGTACCCTCGCCAAGTCTATGAAACATGGTGATTAGTGGAAACGGGTTAAAGTGACATTTTAATGATTTCACGTGGCTAATGCAGGGGGTCATGGAGTAACTAATAGGAACTTAAGAAGCTTAATGTACAATTAGGCAAAGTGGGCTATGTGTTGGGGAATTATAAATATTCATCTGATTTCCTTTGTAGAGTATTATGGGTCTTGTTGAATCTTTCATTTTGTGGTGATAAATAGTATAATGGCAAGAAGTGGAATGAGGTAAACATGATGTGGGCTCCACAAAGTGAGAGGGGTTGATCAGAGATACATTGAGATATATCATGCACAGAAGGAAATGATTCTTCAAGCCAAGATTCCCCAATCACTTACTTCTTTGTTGCTCTTTGGATTCTGACATCTGAAGTGATGAAGTGTTATGATGGAACTTTTGTACTGATGAATGGCCTTGCTTGAGTTGGTTACAACGTCATGTTTGAATGATAATTCCATTGCGCTTCACGTGGCACATTTGGCGAGAGAGGAATGAAAGACCTATCGAGAGTCTCTTAAAGGAACCATTTCATTTCATTTCCTTATTTTTATTTTATTTAATTTATTTACTTTTTTCTGTAGATGTGGATTCCTTTGTCAAGATAGTTTTTGGTAAATTTTTGTAGATGATCTTTCCTAGTATGAATATGTACAGGTCTTGTTTTTGTACAACATTTGCAGCCAAAAGGCGGTTCTCCTAGTTTATATATATTTTTACTCCCCCCACCCCTCCCAAATTCCAACCAAAACAATCCCAAAAAGTAGGGTGTACTATAAAAGTTAAGTTTACCTTGTTTTTATAATATAGTTAAAGTTTCACCTTTTCTTTTTTCAGATTTTGTTAAGCGATGGGTCCTCATAACTGATAAAGGTGTTCCCAAGTGCATATAAAGTATCTGGCAGTATGAAAAACAAGAAGGGAAAAAAAAAAAATAAGGGGCTGTGTTTGGATTAGCATCTAATACTTATAGAAGTGTTGGATGAATGATAATTGCCAGCACAACACAATCTCTTCTTGAAAGTGTTTGGCTTCTAGATAAAAACATACATATGTTGACTATTTAGAACCTAGTGATGATTCTTTTCTTTTTTTTTTGATAAAATAAAGAATCATGGTCTATATCTATCACTTTCTCTTCTTTTAGACCTTTCCCTTTCAAGAACTTTAAAGCTGGCATTTCAATTTGTTTATGAACAAAGGTACCTGAAATAGATATTAAGAATATTGCACTCACTCTTCCTTTCCAAGGTGTAGCATGTGAAAAATGAACCTGTAACTATATTTCACGTTGTACAATGAGGGCCTGTTGGTAATGTGAAAAAGGAGAAACTTTTAATGTTATGTACAATATAAATCTGCACATTTATCTGCTTTCATGTTATGTGCTGCCTTTTCTTTTAAAATTTTTTTTAGTGTGTCATGGTGTTGTATGGGTGCTTAGTTTTTAAGCAAGAAACTCAGCCTCAATGGCTGAAGCAGTGAGGCCAATCCAGTGTAGTCAATGCATTCTTATGGTCTTGTCTTTTAGTTTAACCTTATTTGCTTCAAATTTCCATGGTGTTCCCAACTGAATTATACCCTAAATAAATTTATAGATTGACAACTTGAATATCTTTTCTTATTTTGCGTTTGTTTTTCAGTTTCCTGCCCTTTTTTAGCCTTTCTATTTATCTCTTTCTTTCTTTCTCTTCTCTTTTTAATTTCTGGGAGAGGCTTTTAACATAAAAATTCAACAAGAAACTTAGGTGAATTTGTATTTTCCCTTCAACAACCAATTGATTTGCTCAGACCTGTGTTCATGTCTAATTATTTTCAGTTGTATCCTCCTAAAAATTGGCTGGTGGGCTCATCCTTGCCCTCTGAATTCAGCCCAAGCATTATTCAGTCTGTATTCAATGAGTTGACCCCTATCAACGTCAGGTGAGTTCATTGCTGCTGGGTGTACTTCAATGTTTTAACTTATTTTATTTGATCAATGTGACAGACACATGTACCTTACTTCAATTTGTTCTCTACACAACATGGCTTTATTTTTTATGATGCAAAATTCTCTTCATTTACTTCAGGTTTGGCCGTTCAGAGTAAATTGGCTAACAAAGTCCTCTGACTTGGTTCATAGTTCTTTCTTTTTATATTTTATAGAAACTTAATGGGACTCATTCTCAGGATTTTTTATTAGGGAATGCATCCTAAGCTACAGTGATTAGGATGGATTCAGACTGGTTTATTTAGTGTTCAATATCACCCTGCAAATGTTGGTCTATGAATTGCTATGGCCAGATGAACTCAGAGCTTGGGAACTCTCATTGACATAATCAGTTATTTATACACATTAGAAAAATCTCATGGTAATCACAATTACATAACGGGACAAAGGCTTAATCACATTCACAGTAATCACTTTATCACGGTGATCAGTCTGTCAACACTCCCCCTTAATATGAGTTTATATGTCTTTCTTGCATAGCTTTTCCAGAACTGTGTATAAATTACTTGGCACAGCCTTGGCTAGGGCATCTGCATGTAGTGTGATGAATAATACCATGCATATGAAAGTGGGTATGAAGAACACCAGATAAACATTCCCCTCCATTATCAAAACAAACGATTTCTATAGATCCAGCTATTGGTCTTTCCCTCTCTTAGTTTCTTCTTGTCTTCCCCTTGTCCACTCTGTTTTCTCTTCATCTTCCTTTTGCTGGTGCCATGCTAGAAATCTGGCCACAAGTGAGGGGGCACGTTGATAATTTAAGCAACAATATAAAAGATAAAATTATCAATCTAGACAGCTTAAGCTTTTAGATAAGTTGGCAGTCAATAATTTAATAGAGTTATAGATTAATCAACCGTCTCAGAAAATACAACTGTTCTTAACTCATCTAATTCACTCTTATATGATTTTCCCTCTCTTTCTGAACTCAACACAAATGCTTTTGTGACTGTTGGTCTCAATTGATTCCTAAATAGCCCTTTAAATAAAATCATATGATGCTATCAACATATTAGCTCTATTAAATAATTTAATAGAGTTTTAGATTAATCAACTGTCTCAGAAAATACAACTATTCTTGACTTACGGCACTCACTTTTATATGATTTTCCCTCTCTTTTTGAACTCAACACAATTGCTTTTGTGACTGTTGGTCTTCACTTACAGAAAAATAGCCATTTAAATAAAATTGTATAATGATATCAGCATATTAACTCTGTTGGTCTTCACTTACTGCAAAATAGCCATTTAAATAAAATTGTATAATGATATCAATCTTAGCTCTGGTCCTTTTACAGAGGAAGAATGTCTTTTCTGTCATTAAACCTGGAAGGCATTGATTGTAATCTTGAAATTGTGTGTCTTATCCTTATTATTTTTTTCAATATAACTTTAATTTCTTTCTCATTATACACACCTATTCACAGAAGCTCACAACAGATAAAGAAGCCCATATTTAGTTATCCATAAGTTCTGGGACTCTTCTAATCCCATTCCAAGTTCAAGTCTATTACCATCTCCATTTCTAAAATCTTTAGATTCAAAGTCCCCAGTTATATATTTGAATAGAAATTTGGGGTGCAAATGGCAAAATGTTAGGTTTACTACTGGGAATTTGCTTCCTGACCCCATGCGACCAGGGCAGAACCCTCTCTGGATCCAACACCTTGGCTTTGTATTTCCCCCATAGCTCCTTGCCCTATCCCTGCCCCAATAATGATGACAAATCAAACTTCACAGAATCAGGGATGGTAGACAACAGAGAGATAATGAAAGGGAAAATGTGCTTTGATTGATGAACAATATGAACAAATATGGCCCAAGAGACATAACCCTCATCATATATCTCAGTTATGCCATCAGTATCTTGATCTTTTTTACTGCCCTCTCTTCCTCCTTATGTACATATTGATGATACATTTATATCTATCTAGTAATTGAGTTAGGAGTAATCAACCTATCTACCACCAGGAGTAGTGCATTTTCATTCTTCCTCCTCCATGCCCTTAACAAATCTGTGTAAACAGTGTTTTTTTGGGGGGGGCGAGGGGGGGGGGGGTGATATTTTTCTTTTGTTGTTTTTGTTATTCTTATTATTTTGGGGGGGATTGGGAGAGGGATACCTGAGAAAGCCATGAGGGAGCTCTAGAATTCAAAGAGAAGGATTGTTATTTTAGGGATTCTGGACCTGAGGTACCTTATTTTGTTCCCTTTGTAGTGAGTGTATTGGAAAAGTAATAAATTAAAACTAATTAAGTTTATGGTTGGTTATCCATTTTCCGACCTGGCCCTTTTTTGGTCTTCATTTTTGTACCCGTTCCTACCTTCAATAAGGTCTTCCTAAACCCGTCCCATTAGGCTTGGGTTGGGAACTGTTTATTTAGATTGAATTGCAATTTCTAGTTTGGATGACATTTCCATTCTTCTATTGCCCTTTGGAAATGTTTGCAATCACAATAACTTGTTTATCTCTTAGACATTCTCATAATCACGACAGCCTCTTTATTCAACAGAATTTTTTGGGAGTCTACAGCATTTAAAGGACATACTGACAAGATTGAGCCATGGTATGGAACTGCATACTCTGTTGAGAAAATTGCTGGTTCCATGATTCAGGTTTGTTGTTGGATACAAGTTGGATAGAGTGCCAGTGAGTTTTCTGTGGGGCTTTGTCCTAGAACTAGATGAATTTTGAATAAATATTAATGATTGTGTAAAATATCTGCATTCTTTTACAGCAATGGATGGAATCAGCACCTGGTGAACATCTACATCTTCCTGCTCCGAATGTGTTCATTCCTACTGATTTATCTCTTAAGAATTTCCCAGAGAAGGTATGATTTGTGTTATTCATAATTGGCAATTGAATCCTTAAATTTTGAATTTTTTTTTTATCTTTTTGACAGGCTAAGCTTCCACTTTTGTTAAGGAAATCACCCTATTCAAGATTGTGGTACAAGCCTGATACTATGTTTTCTACTCCAAAGGCATATGTTAAGATAGATTTTAACTGTCCCTATGTTGGCAACTCACCTGAAGCAGAAGTTCTTACTGACATTTTTACACGTCTATTGATGGATTACTTGAATGAATATGGTGAGTAACCTAATTGCAATGAGTGAAATGTTAAGATATAGGGCCTCTTTTGGCTCTTATGTACTTATCAGGATTTCTCTCCTTTTATAAAAATCATATAATCGGCTAAATAAAGGAAAATTGTTTTTATTTTGTTCCTTTCAGCTTATTATGCTCAGGTTGCTGGTCTTTATTATTCCATAAACCTTGTGGACAATGGTTTTCAGGTAACTCTTTTCTTTCTTAATATTATTTGAGAATTCTTTTGCTGGTATGCTACATTTATCTACATATATGTTTCCTTTTCGGTAGCTGAGTCACATCTATAAATTGATTTTTCTTTCCTGCATAACCTTTTTCCTCCTAAGGCGGCCTTTCTTCACTTTCTCCCTTGTTTTCTCTTTATATAGTTCTCTTTTAGCACTCTCACTTTTAGTCTATTTTCCTTTTCTTCCATTCAAGCATGTGATAGATTTTTGCACCAGCATGTACTGGATTTTCTAACCTTGGGCATGTGCCAAGTATGGGTTTACAAGTTAGCTTTCCTGCCCAGTATTTGTCAAGTGTAGCCTAAGCACTTGTGCCAAGTGTAAATTTTTAACATGAAAATTGTGGCAATAGGTGCCACTATTGCTGCCCCCTTCTTGGCACCTCATGCTTGTGTGGCAAGGAGATAATTTTCCTTTTAACAGCCACCAAATTGAAGATTAGTCAAATTAATAAAGATTGGTTTTTAGAAATGCTACAGTTTTCTGCATATGTAACCTAGTCCCCCCTTTAACTTGGATGGTTGCACAAGAGATTTCGATTCTGCATTTAAGTAACAGAATAAATGGTTTGTCAATTTGTCCCTGTAAATGCTCTATAAGGCCATCTCAAGGGGAATGTGATACAATTGGTTTCTTCTCGATTGCTCAAGTGAAATTTCAGAATACTTCATCCTTCTAAACTTGCAAGTTAATATAAACTTCTACTAAGCAAGCCCTCAATAGAGTTATTTGGCAATGAATTGTTTAAGTATCAGATATATTAGCAAAATCATATCTGAACAAAAAGAATATTGATTATTTCCAATCTGTACTTGTAATTTTTTACCTTTCTTGTTAGGTTACTGTGGTTGGTTATAATCACAAATTAAGGATCCTACTGGAAACAGTGATTGAGAAGATTTCAAAATTTGAAGTAAAGCCTGAAAGGTTTGCTGTCATTAAGGTAAGGATTTGTTGGCCTGGCCCTGCAACTGATTACAGCTAAAATCAATTTCTTCAAATTTGTCTCTATGTGTCATTAACTTTTAATTGAAACGTCAAAGTCAACTGCAGTTACATGCCATTTGTTTCCATAAGTCATTCTTTACAAATAAATTTTTATGCCAAAACAAACATAGCTTTAATTGGGTTTTTTTGTTTGGGAGAGGGGGGGGCTGAAAAATCTTCAAAGTTAATTGGATAACATAAAACTTGGACATTGATGTTGAGCAAATCCAGGTGGTTGGATTCAGTAATATCTTAATCCTTCACTGGTATTTGCTATTTTTCTTGTAAATTTACAATTACGAAACTCCTTCATCATTTTTAGGTGAGGAGCTGGTAGTTGATGCATATTTCAATCCTTATCTTTTAATAGTTTATATTTATTTTATTATCTTTTTGGGTCCCTATCTTGTAGGAGTTGGTGACAAAGGATTATCAAAATTTCAAGTTCCAACAACCATATCAGCAGGCTATGTACTATTGTTCATTGATTCTAGAGGATCAAGCATGGCCTTGGAATGATGGACTTGAAGTTCTTCCTCATCTTCAAGCTGATACTCTTTCTAAATTTGCTCCTTTGATGCTCTCAAGGGCCTTCTTAGAGTGCTATGTTGCAGGTTCTATATTTATTGGAATATAGTCTATGCCAAGGTCTTTGGCATCCTTGTTTCTGATGAATTACTTTTGCACTACTACTCCTCCAGGAAACATTGAACCAAATGAAGCAGAGTCAATGATCGAGTATGTTGAAGATGTTTTCTTTAGGGGTCCTGAGACTATATCCCTAGCTCTATTCCCTTCTCAGCATTTGACAAATAGAGTTGTAAAGCTTGAAAGGGGCATGAGTTACTTCTATCCTGCAGAAGGCCTAAATCCAAGTGATGAAAATTCTGCCCTTGTCCATTATATTCAGGTAAATATTCTCTAAACTGGGGAAAGGTAAAATCATTATCAGTTTTATTGTTAGTTATCTAGTCAGTGAGTGCATGTGCTTGCGTGTGTGCAAGCACCCATTTGTCACCTAAAAAGCTATATCTTTCACTCATTGTGCACTATAATCCATTTCCACTCATACTGGGCTGATTAAACTCATGTTTTATCAACTGCAGAGAATACACTATACAGAGCAGATTTTACTAGCATCCATAAGAATAGAATAAATCCAAAATTATGACTTTGTAATTGCCACCTGTTACATTCCATGACCTTCATATTCCTTCCTTGTGCCATGGCTTATCCTCGTCTTAGTTCTTAGTGTGACTGAACTTCTAGAGATCTTTCTAGCTTTATTACCTAACCTAGTTTCTCAAGTCAAATCTTTTTTCCCTGCTGGCCATGTCAATTGCTATAACAAGGTAGCACAGAAGCTCTAGACAGAATTCTTATGCAGAATGACCAAGGACACAAGACAGAGACATTATAAGACACAGGCATGACTACATTGAATGAACAAAATGTACAGAACATTGGCAATGCTACTTTTACCACTATATGTCTATTATATAGTAAAAAATGTTACTTACATAATAAATACTACCATTCTTGAAATACTAGTCTCCATGAATACACATCAAGTTACCACCGCCTTCTTTGCATTGCAATATGTTTATTTTTATTCTACTTTTCTGGTATCATTCCTTTAGAATTTTATAACAGGGACTGGTAGGTCACATGCATAAGCACCCTGGACGTTGCTTGTACTTGGAGGTTCCACATAAGTTTCTTTTGCAGTGTGTTTGGAAGTCTAATCAAAATGTTGTTGGTCGCTCAAGAGGGGGGGGTGAATTGAGAGATTAAAAAATTAACTATTTTAAAAATGAAAATCCTTGTTAGATGATTTTATGAAAACTAATTTTGTATAAATATGTATAGGTGAAATTGTTTGATGTGTTTGATATGCAAGCCACAAGATATATTGCTACAATAAAATAAATAGCAATGGACAACACACAATATATAGTGGTTCGGTGTATTCCAAACACCTAATCCACTCTCCCAAGACCTAACCACTCTTGGGGTTCCACTAAATCCAACACCAAGGTTTTCCCTTAGCTCACCTTGGAAACTATTACACACCTAGATTTAACCGGTTTTAGGCAACCAAAATAGTTCACAACAATAGCTTAAATGAATACAAAGATTTGTCCACTCTTGGACACAAGTGAAACAATTAACATACACAAATGTACAAGGTAATGGTAGAAATTATTGCATTAACCTCAATTGATGGAGATATGTGGATTTGGCTTGTGTAGCTCTTCTCTACTTTGCTTTGAGGCTCTTGGATGAATGGACAATGAAGCTTGGGAGCCTTGGATTTGCTTGGAAGTATGTTGAGAGAGCTTGAGAGCTTGAGTGAGCTTACAGATATTCAGAAATGCAAAATCTTCTCACAATTTCGAGCCACAAATATATATAGTTGCTGCTGGACGATCTGCGTAACGCACAAATTTTTTACCGTTGGAATCAGAAAGTTGACTTTCATTTGAATGAGAGTCGACTTCCAATACTGAAAGTCGACTTCTTCAAGCAAGAGTCGACTTCTCAAAAAACAGCTTTCGGTTGGGTTGACTCTGCATAAATGGCTCTCGACTGGGTCAACTAAGGCTATACAAAAGTTGACTTTTGGCAAACCAGGAGTTGACTTTTCAAATCAGAAGTCGACTTCTTGGTCCAGTTATTGAAAAAACAATTTATATTTATCTGTAAAATGGTTTCAATGGAAAATAACAATTTTTATTATACATATACTTTAAAAAATATTTTATAAATTAATCAGAAATAATTAGGGTCTACAATTTGTATATTATCAAAAGATATCCTAATTTTTGGAAATCATCAAAAATTAAATTAGGGATTAAATAAAGCAAGCTGGCTCAACAAATGCAGGATTATGAAACCCCATTTTCAAAATGAAATTTGTCCTAGAAGTATCATAGGTGTTTCTAGGAGCGCCTAAAAATATCGATCTTCATTATTTGTCTGACATTGATGTGGCTCATCCTTAAAAGATTTCTGTAGTTCGTAGGTAAACTCCTTGCATCACCACTATAGCTCTCTTTTACTTCTCTGAATTTACGTTGCTTCCTGTTCTGATGGGGTCATAAATTATTCCATTTGAAGGCAATTAGTTAAAATTTTTCTTCCAAAGTCCTGTTCAAGAAATTCACTTGGCACCTTGTGTATCAACTGGATAGCTTGTCAGCTAGTATCTTTCCATGAAATACCTTGCCTGCTTACTGCGAATTGGCTGCTGGCTGATCATGTGCGAGGGAACCCATGAAACTGGATTATTTCAAAGAGGAGCTGCACATGACCAATGATAGACATTGTGTTGTGCTGCAGTGGACGTACACCATAAGAACAGTGGAAGTAGTGTAACTTGCTTTACTATGATTACTTTTCAACCTCAATTTTTATTGCACAATAGCAGCACTGTGAAAACTAAATAAACTTTTGTAGTTGGATTATTTTGCCATGTATTCCACATCTCGAAGCATCAGTAGAATTTCCAGTGGCTTTTAGTTAAATTAGGTAAGAATGGTAAGTTTTGTATCATTGACGTGCACTAGCTATTTAGCCATTACCTGTCTTGTGAGATTGTAGTCTTGCGTTGCAAAATTCTTGGTTCACTATATCATTGAACAGTTTGGCAATTTGTTTCAGAGACCCGATCACAAATACCTGCACGTTGGGGTTGGGGAAAATGGTCATTCAGCAATAAAGGCATTACTGAATATGACACTTGTTAAATATAGAAACACCACCAAACCTTAAATTAAAATAGCTGGAGTTTGCTGATCGTTTCTATTGATGACTATGTCCTTTCTAAGGCCATCATACCTCATGTCAAGCCTAAGAGTTTTTCACCCACATAAAATCATCTTTAATTCTATCTTTTCTTGCATGGCTGCTCATCTATTGTAACGCCCTCAACTTAGTTATGCTAGTATTTTGCTCGCATTAATGATTAATGACCTAACATTCCGTGCCATATGAAAGAGCTGATTGTGAAATCACTTGATAAAAATTTTTCTTTTCTTTTTAAATGGATTTTACAATTACATAAAATGCTAAATGCTAGAAGAACTTCCCCACTGTAACTATCTTGCCTTTAACTTGTAAGTGGCATCTTTAATAATCTTCTCATTTTTTGAACAATTAATCTGAGGTATCTGAACCCTTTCTTTTTTTTCAGAATAACTTGATCTCCAAGTCGTAAAGATCATCCACGCTTCTATTTTCACTGAACTTATATTCCATATGTTTGGTTTTCAACCTACTCAATCTGAAAGGATTCTAAAGTACCCCTCCATAACTTGAGCTTAACATTCACCCTTTTTGTTATCTCATCCACTAAGATATGTTATTTGCAAATAACATACACCAAGACACTTCTTTGATGTGCTCAGTGAGTTCATTTGGTAAGGCTTCCAATGCTTGATGTTATCCAATTGTAATGTTTAGTCTTAGTATTTTATTCACAAGTCCCAACATGCATTTCTACTCTGTGATACTGAGAAGAAAAAGAAGATTATGAAGCCAGGTCCTCGTTCAGTCAGTGATTGACAACAATAACAGCCACGGGGGAAAAAAAAAAATTGAGCATAGTATCAAGCTAGGTCCTTGCTCAGTAACAACAACCACAGAAAATTTTGAACATATTATCAAGCTAGGTTTTTGTTGTCAGTTATACTATGAAAGCTGATTTCAACGGTGTAAATACTGGATAGAGTGTATTAAGTTGTATGGATCCATTGTTTAAGATCTGAATCATTAACCTAAACCCCATAGAAATATTGGTTTGAGGATAAGGGGATGTGGATGTCAGGCCCAGGTACCGGAAGCACTTATACCTCTCTGGCCAGCCAGACTTCCCTGTTAAACAAGACAATAAATCCCAATTAAGCTCTGCCAAAAATGTTGTTACCACTTCCTGCTCAATGATAATATACAACTGGCGTGCCTTTGGCATGCAAAAGGTGTGTTGCCAGTGCCTTAAGGGGGCCAATGGTGCTACTGTCTTCATTCTGCTCTGATCATCTTTCAGTGCCTTTTTTTCTGTTGTGCTAGCTTCCTTTTAGAAATGCCCTTTTCAAGTTCTGCTGCAGTGAACTTTCTAAAAAATGTAGGTTCATCGAGATGATTTCATGCTGAATGTGAAACTTCAGCTTTTTGCATTGATTGCAAAGCAACCAGCCTTCCACCAGCTTAGATCAGTTGAGCAACTTGGGTACATTACTGTGCTCATGAGGAGGTACATTAACATTTTTTATGCCTTAAAATATAATAAAATTAAATTTGCTATGCTTGTTTTAAGGTTTAAAGTACTTTTATCTAGGAATGATAATGGTATCCGTGGAGTGCAGTTTATCATTCAATCATCTATTAAGGTATGTAGAGCTAATCTACTCCATGCATTACTTAATCGCCTTGATTACTAATGGTTGAGTTGGGCAGGATCCTAGAAATGTCGATTTAAGAGTTGAAGCATTCCTCAAGATGTTTGAAAGTACACTTTATGGGATGTCTGCTGATGAATTCAAGGTGAGATTAAGAATGCTAATCTTCTTACTTTGGCCTGGTTTATAATTATGGGCAGTATGACCTGAATGAAGTCTGTTTTTGCAATTTAATAATGCAATTGCTTCCTTCATGCAACCAGAAGTTTTACCTTGGCATTAAACTTGGTTACTTTATTTGTGCTTGCACCAGGGGTGGGTGGGATGAGATGAATCCTAAGAACATTTCAAATACATCTAAAGTATTTATCAAGCTTTTCTACTTTTAAGATCTCACAGGATTTCTAGTACTGTAATTATGACCTTAAAGTATTATTCCATAATTCATGCATGAGTTCTTGTTATCTATGATTTTTCTCATGGTCATTGTGCATGTAATGTGCATATTCACATACATACATATATTGCATATAGGCATGTTTATTATGTGCTGGAGCCAAAGACTGATACCTTTTTCAGTGAATATTATCCAACTTGAAGAATTCAAAGGAGTAGTAGTAATTAGGATTAAATTGGGAAAATTCTAATCAAATTACTGATGTTTACATACAACAACATTTCAAGCCTTTATCCCACGATGTAAAATTGGCTACATGAGTTCTAGATTTCCATTTATTTCATTATTGACCTTTATTTGTTGCTTCAAATTGAAAATGGCTTTTAATTTTTTTCAATAGCCACATTTAAGTTTGTTATTTGTTTCAATTGTAGATAGCTATCACATCCCATCCCATTAAACCATCAAATGGTAACACAGAAACCACATCATCCAATTAGATGACTTGAAAAATACTGGAATTTAATAAATATAAAAGCATTATATAAAAGTTTCCATATAACAAAATTTTGACGAAGAAAACTTTGTACAAGCAAACTTGTTTATAATAACTTTGTGTAAAATAAGTTCTGTAGGAGTAAAACTTTGTCAAAGCAAAGTTTTTATGAGCAAAACTTTGAGAAAGCCAGTATTATTCAAGAAAAAATTTTTACTCACTGTATAAAAATGATCATTATGCAAAAAAAATTTATATAAGCAACCTTTGAGAAACTATATACAAAATTTATTTAGCTTTGTCATAGTTTTCTTACATAAAATTTTCTGTATATAAACTTGAATGCATCTGTAAGTTTGTATATATTATCATTTAATGCTATAAGTGAGCAGAATGGTTTGGCTATCTATAATCAATAATAAAGTTTGATGTGGCTATGAAAAAATAATTGAAATTAGTTGTTTCTTATTCTTGAAGGGGCGTGGGTTCGGTCCCTGCCAGTCCTATTAACTCTAGTAAATTTTGGGGTCTTCTCCCTTTCTTTGGCAGCTATTGGCGCATGACCTTTGAGAACTGTTGGCTAACTAGGGTCAAGTAAGCCTCCATATTCAATTACCTAATCAAGACCTTATCATTCTTAGAAACCTCTATCCGGAGACACCAAATTGATAATCCAAATCAAAGCAACTTCAACTGACATGCCCTTCATCAACTTCAACCACTTTCCAGTCAAAACCCTCAACAGGCCTCCTTCTATCATTCAGTTTCTCCAAAACCCACTCCAGACTCACCTATGGGAGAGGAATGTTGTGGAAGATGATGGAAGGGAAATGAGAATGGCCCCTTAAGAAGACCAACTCTCAACACCTTAAACAGGAGAATCTTCCAAGCCTGAGATTGTCACCTACATGACCAAGCCAAACTCCAAAATTGCAGAAAATCTAGCACTAAAGCTAGCATCATGTGATATACACCAATAAAGATAGTAATAATGGCTTTAAATGCTACATACTTTTTAGTAGCAAATGATCCACCAACTTCGGATCTTTTTCACAAAGAAAGCATTGGTTAGTTGCCCTCCTGACTGTAGGAAGAGCTTTATTCTCCACATGAACTTCCAAATGGACAAGGACAGAGGCCAAACTCATCTATCCTTCTCAAAGGCTCAAAAAAACAAAAGAAAATTGTACAATATGTTGTTGGAGGAAGCTAAGGAGTCCAAACAGAAAAGATAAATCTTAAAGTTATCCGAATTATTGTTGGTTTAGATTTGTAAAATAGATAACAAAGGGTTGTATTTTACTCCTATAAAATAGGAGAATTGTTAGGAGAAAAATCATTAGTTTTTGTAGCAGATTTTTTAGGAGAAGTTTTAGGATTTTTGTGTATATATATTTTCCAGATCAATGAAATCAGTGAGTAGTGTTTTCCCTAATTCTTCTACCTGTTTCTTCATGGTATCAAAGCTCAGTTCTTGTGGCACTCGGTAGCTAGAGTTCTATATCAGAAAGGACTCTTAGGCCCACACAATGGCTAAGATTCCAACAAGCAGCGAGACCTCAACCACCAATCTTCTTCCGATGAAGAACAATCAGGTTCCAATTACTCCTCTTGATAGTCATTCACTTCAGATTACTCTACACAAGCTGAATGGAACCAACTTTCGAGAGTGGTCCCATTCAGCTATGTTGGTAGTTCGAGGGAAAGGTAAGCAGGCTATCTAACTAGAGATATTGCAAAACCGAGCAACAAGTCAGCAACTTATGGAGCATGGGAAGCTGAGAATGCTATGGTTGTGGCTTGGCTAGTAAACTCTATGGAACCCAAGATTGGAAGAACCTATTTATTCTAAGAACAACTAGTGAGATTTGGAAGGCTTTCAAGGAGATTTACTTAGATCTTGAATACACAGCCCGAAGTTTTCAAGCCCAGTCTATCTTCCGCACTACAGAGCAAGGTAATAACTTTGTTATTGAGTATTATAACACCTTGACTGAATTAAGGCAGGAGATGGATCTGTTCTATGAGATTGAGTGTGGTGCTTAGCGGATGGAAGAAAGTATGACAAGATGGTGGAGAAAGAAAGAGTTTTTGACTTCTTACATGCACTAAACTCGGATTTATATGAATTAAGAGGCAGATTACTTCGAACTAAGCCCTTTCCAGCTCTGAAAGAAGTATTTGCTGAAGTAAGAAGAGAAGAAAGTAGGAAGAAAGTGATGCTCCCTACCTCCTCTAATCATTCAAACAACGAGGTATCCTCTCAAAATTCTGCCCTAAATATATCTCGAGGAAAACTTCCAATCACAACTAAAGGGGAGGTGCAAAAAGACAAATAGTGGTGTGACCACTGTAATAAACCCTATCATACTAGAGACACCTACTGGACGATACATGGTAAGCCAGCCAATTGGAAACCAAGAAATCAGCAAAAAGGAGGTTAGTCCACATACTTGGTAGAAGCTGAAAAGTGAAGTTCAACTACGGTTTCTCTTACAACAGATCAACTAGAGGCTCTACAACAGCTACTAAGCCAAACTAAAGTGCATAAGGCGGCTAAAAGTGCAGACAACAATCCAATGGTTTCATTGGCAAAACAAGGTAATATAAGTCACTCCCTATTTTCTCAAAGGTTTCCTATAGATTTTTGGATCATAGACACTAGAGCATCAGACCACATGACAAGTTCTCTCCAAATTTTATCTAATTATGAACCTTGTAAGCAAGGCATTGCTATGTTTATGGCTAATGGCACAACCTCCCTAGCCCAAGGGTGAGGAATAGCTTACATAGCAAGCTTAACTCTAAACTCAGTACTTTATGTACCAAACTTGAGATGCAACTTGTTATCAGTAAGCAAAATATCTAAAGAAAGGAATTGCTTAGTAACATTTTTCCACTCTCATTGTATGACATATCCTCGAGGAGGATGATTGGCAAAGTTGAGGAAAATGGTGGACTTTATCAAATTTCCAGAGTGGAGCATCCTACAAAATTTAGGTTTTTTGTTCAATCCTCTTCAGCTAGTGTTTCGGAATCTGAACTAGTGTTATGGCATCAAAGATTAGGACATCCTAGCTTAGAATATCTGAAAATTTTGTATCCTTCTCTTCCTGGCAATAAAATTCAGAATTTCTATTGTGAACATTGTATCCTTGCAAAGCAAACCAAGAGTTTTCATCCTAATCATATCTATAAACCTTCAAAACCATTTCATTTGGTTCATAGCGACATTTGGGGACCAGTTAGGACTCCCAACCTAACACACACTAGATGGTTCATCACATTTATTGATGACCACACAATAGTATGTTGGGTGTTCCTAATGAAAGATAAATCTGAAACCTATCTTATTTTCAAAAGGTTTCATCAAATGGTTAAAAATGTTTTCCAATCACCTATTCATATACTAAGATCTGATAATGGTTGAGAGTATTTCTCCAATGAATTCAATCAATACTTAAACGAGCATGGTATTGTTCACCAAAGCTCATGTTCTTACAATTCCCAACAAAATGGAATAGCTAAAAGAAAGAACTAGCATCTCCTTGAGACAGCAAAAGCCTTGATGTTTGCTAAATCAATTCCAAATATCTATTGGGGAGAAGCTGTCCTTCCAACAACATATCTCATCAATAGACTTCCTTCAAAAACCCTAGGGTTTAAAACCCTGTTAAAGGTGTTCCTTGAATCTTTTCCCAACCATACTAGGGTCTTGAATTCTCTTTCCCCTAAGGTCTTTGGATGTACTATTTTTGTACACAAAACCAACTCATTCGATCTAAATTTGACCCTAAAGCACTCAAGTGCATATTTGTTTATTACTCCCCTACTCAGCAAGGATGTAATGTTATGACCTCACTAATCGAAAGTAATGTTATGACCCCACTAATCGAAAATTCATTATCTCTTGTGATGTTTCATTTATCGAGTATCACTCTTTTTTTTTGAAACACCCCTCTGCAAGAAAGTACCTCCAAAACAGATGATGTTTGGGGTACAATCACTCCTATACTTGATCATTCTACTCCTATTTTTCCCTTTGATTCGTTACCCACCCTTATTCTCAATCCTGAAAATTCTCAGATCAGACCTAAATTCAGTTCAAATTCCATTCCTCCAGTCCTAAACCAACAAGGGGGAGAGAAAGAGAACACCAAAATTCAAGAAGATGTTCAGGTATAAAATAAACTACCTCTAATGGTTTATTCAAGAAGACCCTGTAATCCTCAGCCAACCAAATCATCCAATCCAGAGATAAGTCTAGAAAATGTGACTGCAAGAGATACTAAGGTACAAAACAGATTTGAAGATGATCTAGGTATTCCAATTGCTCTACGAAAAGAGATAAGATCTTGTATTAAGCATCCTCTCTCAAATTGTCTTGGATACTCAAGATTATCTCCGCAATATAAGATCATTCACTATCAGTCTTGATAGTGTGAATATTCCAAGAGATATATATCAGGCATTACAAGATGAAAGATGGAAAGCAACAGTCCTGGAAGAGATGAAAGCGTTGCAAAAGAATGATACATGGGAAGTCATGGAGTTACCAGAGGGAAAGAAAGCAGTAGGCAGCAAGTGGGTGTTCACTATAAAGTACAAATCTGATGGAGGAATTGACAAGCACAAGGCAAGACTTGTAGCCCAAGGATTCACTCAAACTCAAGGTTTGGACTACAAAGAAACATTTGCTCCAGTGGCCAAACTAAATTCAATTCGGGTTTTATTATTATTGGTAGTGAACCTAGATTGGAGATTACATCAATAGGATGTAAAAAATGTTTTCTTGAATGGAGAGCTGGAAGAGGAAATCTATATGAAAATACCTCCAGGTATTGAGGATGATGACACAAGAGGAAAGGCATGCAAGCTAAAGAAATCACTATATGGTCTTAAACAATCTCTTATAGCTTGGTTTAAGAGGTTTAGTGACACCTTACACAAGTTTGGATACAAGCAAGGGCAGGCTAATCATACTCTATTTACCAAGATCGAAAAGGTTGAAAGAACAATTCTGATAATGTATGTGGATGATATCATCACAGGAGACAACAACCAAAAGATTGAGAAATTAAAGCATCAACTGAAACAAGCATTTGAGGTAAAAGAGTTGGGGGAATTAAGATACTTCCTTGGATTGGAAGTGGCCAAAAGCAAGGAGGGAATATTTATATCACAAAGGAAATATACCCTAGATTTGTTAAGGGAAACAGGCAAACTAGGGTGTAAACCAGCAAGTACTCCCCTAGAGCTCAATTGGAAGAATAAAGACGAGAAAGAAGAATATTAGGTTGACAAAGGAAAATTTCGGCGCTTGGTAGGGAAGTTTATATATTTATCTCACACAACGCCGAATATTACCTATGTTGTGAGCATCATCAGTCAATTCATGCATCTCCCAACTAAAAGACATCTTGAAGCAACTTACCATATCATCAGGTATCTCAAAGGAACACCTGGAAAAGGGTTGTTATTCAAGAAAAGTGATGATAGAGGGATTATTGGCTATGCAGATTCAAATTGGGCTGGTTCCATTGAAGATAGTAGATCCACATCAAGGTACTGTACCAAGCTTTGGGGAAACTTAGTCACTTGGAGGAGCAAGAAACAAGAAATTTTTGCTCATAGCAGTGTAAAAGCAGAGTATCGAGCCATTGCTCGAGCGATTTGTGAGATATTGTGGATAGAAAGACTGATGAAGGATCTTTTTATGCCTCTATCATCCCCTAAAGTACTCTATAGTGATAGCAAATCAGCTATCAGCATTGTAAACAACCCATTGCAACACGAACGGATAAAGCATGTCAGAATCGACAGGCATTTCGTCAAGCAAGAGATGGAAGAAGGAGACATAAGACTCACTTAAGTCCCTACAGAAGATCAAGAAGCATATATCCTAACTAAAGCCATGCAAAAACAAGGTTTTGAAGCTCTTAGAGGCAAGTTGGGAATGATTGACATCTATTCCTCAACTTGAGGGAGAGTGTTGGAGGAAGCTAAGGAGTCTCAGTTAGCAGTCTCGTGTAGATAAGGAATCCAAACAGAAAAGATAAATCTTAAAGTTATCCTAATTATTGTTGGATTAGATCTGTAAAATAGATAACAAAGGGCTGTATTCTACTCCTATAAAATAGGAGAATTTGTTAGGAGAAAAATCAGTAGTTTTTGTAGGAATTTTTAGGAGAAGTTTTGGAATTTTTGTGTATATATATTTTCCAGATCAGTGAAATCAGTGAGTAGTGTTTTCCCTAATTCTTCTACCTAGTTTCTTCATATGTCAAGAAAAGTTGTGAAGGATTCCAAAGCCTATGCCAGGAAAGATGGGGCCAGACTGGGAATAAAAGCACTAAATGACTGGAGTATAAACCCAGAAATTTACATAGGCACTTGCATCATTTCTGTCTACAATGTTCCGTTTCTTGATTTTCCTCCTCTCAAATCATACTTACTGAACAATTTTCCTTTTTTTTTTTTTTTTTTTTTTTTTGGGGGGGGGGGGGGGGGGGGGGGGGGTCCATTGTATCAATCACATTATTTGATCTGCGTGTAATGGCACTTGACAAGTCTATTGCTGTTGTACCATGCCATTGTCCCAAAATTGGTGTATGTATTGAATACTTAAGATGATCTTTAACTAAGCCAGTTGTAGCCCTACCGTTATAGAAAGCTTGGCAAATAGTTTTAGCCATGAATCATTGATATGCATGCTATGTTGACTATTATTACTCTTGCGGACCTTTTTTGGTGAAACATCAGAATTGTTATTTGCCTCACCAATCTCTTGATTTGAAAGGCCCCTAACAGACTTCCGAACTGGCCATACAGAACAATGTTAATGCATTGATTGATATGAAGCTTGAGAAGCACAAGAATTTGAGGGAAGAATCTGCATTTTTTTGGCGAGAAATTTCTGATGGGACCCTAAAATTTGATCGGAAAGAATGTGAGGTATGATGATCTATTTTGTCTGTGTGAATTTGTTATTATCCCTTGACATGATTAAAGTTTAGAATGTTATCCATCCATGTTCCCATTCTAAACATTGAATTCCAATTGGAGTTGGTGTATCCAAATATCGTGGCAGTGTTATATAGGAAAAGGTAAAATTAATCCACCTCAAGCTCTACTGAAGATAAACTTCTCACTTACATCGGCAGGTGCATAAACTACCATTATTGGTACTTACTAGTGGCAATGAAACTGGACATTTGATTGGACAGATATCTTTGCATTAAACATCCTATAACTTGCAATTGTAACATTGTTTATGTTAACAATTGGGAATGAAACAGGTTGCAGCACTAAAGCAGTTGACTCAAAAGGAATTGATAGATTTCTTCGACGAGTACTTAAAAGTGGGCACCCCTCGAAAGAAAACCTTGAGTGTGCAAGTTTATGGGAGCCTACATTCTTCCGAGTACAAAACTGACCAAAACAAACCAGCCGAACCCAACCTTGTTCGAATAGATGATATTTTCAGTTTCCGGAGGTCAAGGCCCCTCTATGGTTCATTTAAGGCAGGCTCTGCTCAAATGAAATTGTGAGAGTTGAGGCATCATTTAGGAGATGTTGCTGCTGAAGAGAGTAGTGCAGATGGAGTAATCAATCTTGACATGGTGTGATGATTGAAAGTTCCATTCATGGTTTAGGAATTCAGAAGTGAAAGCCAGCAAGCAGCCCCTGTTGCTGTCAAGGTGAGTTTATTGATGTTCCTCTCAGCTGGTAAATAAAGAAATGCATCTTTGTTATAATTTTCTTCATGCTATGAACTTGTTACTTGTGTCTCTCGGTCCTTCTACCAGCTCCTGCTGGATTTATAAGGGTGTTATTGCAGTTTATTCAGATTTGTAAGATAAATAAATCATCCTTTCTTTTTCTTTGTTTTTTTGTTGGGATTGGCATAAAGAATTTTTCAATGCTAAATGTCTCAGAATGTGGTATGAGTGTCCACTTAGTCTCAATGGAAGGTGTGTAAATGCATTGGGCATTTAAGCAAATTCAGCATATACAATCACCCAATGTTAAAATGTAATTAATTACAATATGCAAGGCTTGTTTTTGAGGAAAAATTCAAGCCTCTCCCTTACATATTTGGGGAGTTGATTGTGATTAAAATTTTAGTTCATGAACAATAATTACAGGTTTTAATCTCAAAAGTTTTCTTACTTTTGATTGTAGAAGTAAAATTAAAAACACAAGCTAGTGATAAATTTTATCATTTGTCAATTACCTCAGAAAAGTCTTTTTTTTCTTGTTTCTTTAATCATCAACAGCATCCTTCAGATATTGGGTCTTTGGGTCCTCTTTAGCAATATGTTTCGAGGTTATGCTTTTCTGTCCATTTCTAAATTCAACAATATTATATAGCATTTTATACTCCTAACAACAATTTGCTAGTTATATTTTATAGGCATACCAACTAACCTTATTTCATTTTTAAATTTGGCTTATCTTATAAAAAAAAAAGACTACCCTGACAACATTCAAAATTTTTGGGAGGTTTGTTTAAATTATACTAACTATTTTGTATTTTTAAAAATGATACATTTCTCTTGTTTACCTATAGCGATGGAGTTTGATCAATTTGCCTTTGTTTTTAATTCTCTCTCTCTCTCTCTCTCTCTGCTCTAATTTGTTTCTCTCTTCTCCCCCTCACAATGATGTATGACAACAATGACCACTACTGTTAGTGTGCTTTTATGGTAGCCTTTTTCTTCTCACGTCGACGACGGTCTAGTGGTCATCTTTGGCCTAAACTCATCAAAGGCAAACATCACAAACAAGAGATTTGGATTCAATTCGAGTTTGTGATAATGAGTTTTCGTTCTCTTTTTATATATTCTTCTATTCTCTACTTCACTTAGGGTTTATTTAAGAAAAACTTGGAAAATAGGTTCAATCTTGATTAAACATATTTAATTTGAGAAAAATAAAGGATCAGGATTTGAGAGATAGATATACAAGGAAAGAAATAAGAGATCATCAATAACGACGATTGATAGGAGACTTGCTAATAAGGTTGACTTTACAACAATGATAGATTTGAAACTAACGAATCATGATGCTTAAATAAGTTTGGTTCCTTACAAACTCAAACTTAATTTAATTTTCTTTTAACCAAAAAAAATATATATATTATCATGTATGGTAATTGTTTAAAATAATACTAATAACTTTTTTTTCGTAACACAAAGAACATCGTTAAGGCTTCATCTTACTAAATGAGTACATGAGTTATAATTTATGAATTGTTTATATCTATTATATTTTTTATAAGATCATTATATCTTATATTATATTTAAAGAGTTACTTACTAGTTTTTTTTTAATTTTCTTATATTTCCTTATTTCCTTTGTTATAAATGTATTTTATCTATCAAAGCATGAATATTATAATAATCTCATTTTTAACTCTCTCTTTTTTTTTTTATCTTTTTGTACAATTCTATATCTATTGTAATATCCTCTTTTCAATTACATTCATATTTTACATATTTTAATAGTTAATCATCATGATTAATATTTTGTGCCATGCAATAAAATTAATAATAATTTAATAAAACATTTTGTATAGTTTTGAAGGGATTTTTTAACCATATAATAAGTGAGAGATCCTTATCTTCTTTGACCATCTTTGATTAGTAGAATCATTAATAATCACTTATATTGACCATCTTTGATTAGTAAAATTATTAATAATCACTTATATGATATGTCTTTCAAATGATTTGCTTTTAATTCTTATTATAACATCACTCACAATTCTACTTTATTAAACTTACATACCATACAATTGGTTTTTGACAAACTCCACTTCAAAACTTTTATATTGACAAGTGTTCTATGTTCCTCCAAAACTTGAGTTTAATAATCACACTTCTCTCTGTCTTCACAATATCATGTGACACTTGCAAATAATAGACACTAAGGCTCTTCCTCTCCCAATTATATTTAGAAAGTCTTAGTGTATTTTTTCACAAGTTTTGACACGTGTTTCTAGTTTATATTACACCTCTCTAATAATTTAGATATATACAAGGTATACTTCAAATTTATTCTTTTCTAAATCTCTCGGCAAGACTTTATTAAAAGACAATGATAGGTTTTCTTCAAGTCCATAAACTTCCAATGTGAATCCATAGGCACAAAACCAAACTAATTTTGTTTTCTTGGACAAATATGGTTATAGATCTTGTAGTTCTTTTATCTCATTTGGAATTATCAAGGTGCGCTTATCTAATATTAACTTCGACAAACACTCATTCTATCTCTACTTGGTCACTCCCATATTTACCAACACTTATTATATTTGTTTTTTATGCATTTTTTATGTAGAGGTGGTTTCAAAGAAATATATTGTAATATGCCAAAATTTTATAAAGGGCTCAAGATTAATTTTAACGTAGACCATAGGTGAAATTATCAAAAGATTAAGTACTTAAGTATAATTTCTTACAGTTATAAATGTCGAATCGATTGTGAAGAATACCCCAGAGTGTAATTGTCTAAGAAAATAGATATGGTCTCGACGAGCATCCCGAGATAAGATTTATGGTATTAAAAGAAAAACAGAATTGAGACGGATTTCGATAATGCTAAAATACAGTTTCGATTTAGGTTGAAAAATCGAATTATTGTGGGAGACTCTTGAGAGGTCAATGGAACCCTAAGGGGGTTCCAGTTTTTCATAAAAATCAACCCTGAAGTGGTTTTGGGTCGAAACAAGGGTTCGATGAGAGCGCAGGGATGAAATCGTCCTTATCAAATAAGCCATGAGTTATTAATTTTAGATTTTCCGTATCGTAATATAAATTAATTGATATTTAAGGGTGCAATTGTAATTAGAGAATTGCACAAGTAAAAAAGAGACAAAATTAGGATTTAAATATGTAATTTTTCTATTATTACGAGTAATATATATAGTGATATATACATATTTATAGCTATGCATGCGTGATGGCTAGAGTGGCAAACAATCGATGATAAATATGCACGCGTGATGGGGGCAAACTTTGCCACAATTGAGGGCATTGGGATGAGAAAATTTGCAGAGTGATTTGAGGAGGAAAATCAAGAGCAATTATCGGAGAGATAAGATTGGTGTATATATATATATGTGTGTGTGTGTGTGTGTGTGTGTGTGCATGTGTGTGTGGATGGGGGCTCTTAACAATGGCCACTTTCTCTGTGAAATTAGAGAAGAGAGAATGCGAGAGAGAGAGCTTGGATTGAGCCTGTCGAGGCATCTCGAGGGAGAGAAAGAGAGAAATAGAGGTGGGTCACAGCCATGGCAGCAATTAGTAGCACCGCGACGAGCAAGGAGCTAACGAAGGCGCTGCAGCGACGGTAGCTCACAAGATACCGGAATACGCGCAGGAGGCTGGGGTTGATGGCAGTAGTTGATGGCGGCTTTGAGCTTTGGCCGAAGTCGACCATGGCAGTGCAAGCAGCAAGCTCAAGCGTTGCAGGCAGCCATGGCCGACACAAAGCAAGCACAAGTGGAGGCCGGTGCGACTGCTAGCTAGGCCGAAAGTAGCACCGAAGGCGCGAACAGCAGCGGTTGGTAGTTGTGGCAGCGATGGTAGCCACGGAGGCCGAGCAGAGCAGCCAGCAAGCGGGGTGGCGCGCATGGTGGAGGCAGTGCAGATCGATGGTGGAACGGCCACTGGTGCAGGGTATGCGTAGGAGCAAATGAGTGGGAGAAAGAAAAAGAAGAAGAAGAAGAAGAAGAAGAAGAAGAAAAAAAAAAATAAAAAAGAAGGAAAAAAATAGAAGAAAATGAAAAAAAAATGTGAGAAAATTCTAGAAAAATAGGAAATGGAAATTTATTAATATTTCGGAGATTTTGAATAGCAAAATTGTTCGACACACATTTCGAGATCGGGCATAAAAATCGAGACAGTGCATGAAAATTGTGGTGGTGCACGAGAATCAAGGGATGCATGAAAATCGAGGTAGTGTGCGAGAATCAAGGATTTGCACTCGTTTCGAGGTTAGGGCACGCATATCGAGGAAGCCTGGTAGATTAAGTCAATGTGAATAAAATTTTCTAAAAAATTTTAGAAAATCAGGAATGTTATTTTATAAATTGTTATAGAGAAATATTTAGTTTGAATTTATTGAGGAAAATAGGAGGAAATAAAGGAAATTATAAAAAAATTAGGAAAAATAGAATATTGACATTTTTGAATAAATACGATGGTTAGGGTATGTTGAGGTTCCGAATTAAGTTCATTAGAAGCTTGGCATGCGAATCAAGATATTATGATATACGTTCGAGGTAAATGGTTCGACCCAAAAAACCTGATTTTATGTAAATGATTTTATCATGTTGTCATGTCTTGATGTGAACATATCATGTAGCTTGCATTTACATGTATTGATAATGAAATATGCATATAAGCACGAAGAGATTCACGGTCATACGTTGCATGAGTTTGGGATTAAGGATTAGAGTCGTTGCTTTGCCAAGTGTGCACCATACACCTCGGTCTAGCAGGGGGACTATAAAAATTGTGGGTAACAGTAAAGTACAGTTGACCCAAACATAAGAGTAATGATGTTATGTGCATTGCATTCATATATGTGCATTAAATGTTTTATTTCCTTATTTAGATTATTCATTATCTAACTTGGGTTTTGCCCTTGAAATATTCAAACGTTCTAGATGGAAATTGTAGCAGAAACGATGATGAATGAGGCATAAAATAACACTTAACAAAATGCATGATGAATTAAATGTATGTTATGTAACCTATATATTTAAGTTCTGTTACTTCGAATTCTAAACGTTTTGATGAATGATGATGTATAACCTTATTTATGGTTAATGAGGATATAAGAATTAATTTATGATTAATATTAAGATGTTATGTTCGATTCTACCTTCCGTATTTGAGGTTTATGATGATTATCTTTCAAGATATATGTATGAAATTTTTGGGATGGATATGAGGAATGATATGGTTTAGCAATAGTTTTTAAGAAAAAAAAAATTATTATCCCAGAATTGTTCTAAGTTATAATACACCCGAGAAAATGAGGTGTTACATATATGAGTCGATTGGACCAAGAGAAATTTAATCAAACTTAGTTTGTGTATCCTAATGGACCATAATTTTCAATCTAAGAGGAGTTATTAGTGCTATAAGGCACCATTGAAAAGCTTATTTAGAGCTCAACAATGTGCCTAAATTGTCAAACCATTTAGGGTCCTTTTAGGTCTCAAACTTCATCAAAATCATTAATTATAGGCCCTTTTTTTGTCCATTTTTATGTTATTTTTTCTTTGGTATTTATTTTTTATTTTACCATTTTTCCCTTGCTATGGTTTCTAGGTTTTATTGAAAAACCTCTTAGGCCTTTAGCTGTAGGGGTTCACCCTTAATCAAGTTTAAGAAATTTTTGTTCTCACAAATTTTGTGATTCCGATATGTTTTCTTTGAGTTTAGTTGAGAAACTAAATTTTGTTTGTCATTCCCCTTCTATGATAGCCTTCTATGCATTCTCATTGGGAGGTGGTTTGTTGTTTTCATAATCAAATAATACACAACAAAATATGAAATTGACCTCCAATTATAGTTGTTTAAAAGGACACATCTAAAAGTTTCCGACCACTTAGAAGTTTTCTATCTCTTTTCAAAGCCGTCTTCTAGTTTTTACTTTATGAAATTTCAAAAAATCTCAAACCTAATAGAGTCATAGGTATATATAATAGGCCAGAGTAAGAATCTATTATACTCCATAACTATTATAGATCAATTATTACTTTTGTTAATAATTAAAGCACAAATAATAATCTAATTTATGACTTGAAATTTTCGAAAATAGATAATGAGATTGACCCATTAGATTCCTCTAAAGTAGTTTGTATCATATGATCGAGTCCCTTCTAGTTGCAATCTAATAATCTTCATTTATAGAGGTCTTTGGTGTCAACATGATCCATAAAAAAATTATTTTATCTAAATATATTCAAAATGCGACGCTAATGAACTTTTTCCTTGATAGTTGTATATTTCTTTTAATGTTAATAAGCTTGTACATTTGTATATTTATATTTTTTTTAGTAGTTGCTTAGATCTTTTACTGCGATATTTAGTTAGGGCTCGAGTGATAACCTGATTTAAAATTGTAAACATTTTTTTTTGTTATTTTTTATGAAATTCATACTTGAAAAAAAAAAATTATAACATAGAGATACCTAAAATGTATCCTCTCCACTATTTCAAAGATTGAACACGAAGTTAATTTAAAAAAAAAAAATGGCAAAGCCTCTAATCTAAGAACAAATTGAAATCAAGGGCAGGCACTTTCCGGGAAAATTGGCAAAGAATCAATAAAATATTTTGTTTGTTCCTAATTCTATACATGCGTGTTGAGTGAGATTCATGGCACAGAGTAAACATTCAAGTCCGTAGGATCAAAGAGCACAGCAGCCATGGCAGCAAAGCTGGCCATCTGGATCCCATCTTGAATCCAGCCTCC
Source organism: Diospyros lotus (assembly GCF_014633365.1). NCBI lineage: Eukaryota > Viridiplantae > Streptophyta > Magnoliopsida > Ericales > Ebenaceae > Diospyros > Diospyros lotus. The sequence goes on along the minus strand of NC_068350.1, from coordinate 37,508,912 downwards.
TTGGCCGCCGCCGCCGCCGCCGTGTGGGTGGTGACCGGAGTTGGACGGCGGAGGGTGGTAATACACCCGAGCAGTCTGAGGGCAGTGAGATTGAAACCTTGCTGCAATTCTCACCCCTGCGTCCAAAATCTCCAAGTACTTCGCCATGGATGAACTCCAAAACTTGCAGAGGCAAGAGATCGTGAAAATGATGAATTAATTACCAGATGGGATTGGGTCTCTGGGAAAGAGGGATTGGGTCTCTTGGGCTCCTCTCTCCCTCTCTCTCTCTCTCTCTCTCTCTCTCTCTCTTTATACACACACACATATACATATATATATACCCATTTGGGTTGTCCTTAACCTTAATTTCCTCTGTGTTTCTTCTTGATTTCTTCTAGGTTTTGACTTGTTCCCCAGCTGCTTCCTCGTACCTTTGTAACTCTCTCTCTTCCGTCCTTTGACTGAGCCAGTCAAGTCAACATTTGTTGGTGAGAGATTGATTAAAAATGGCTTCTGGAGATGCACCAGCAGTGAGGCAGCAACCACTCCTTGAACCCTATCTTATTAAATTAAAAACTTCTTTCACCTTTTAATATTGTTCTTCAACGTTTTTACCGTGGCAATAATACTTACTATTTTATTATTATATATATTATTATTTTTAATATTTAAATAATTTTATTAATTCGAAATGCAAATGGGACAAGTTATATCAAATGATATATGGTTAAATGGCATCTTAATTATAAAAAAAAAATTGACTCTTTTTTATTAAGATTTATAATTATTGTTATATAAATATAAAGTGCGCAAGATAATCTATCTTGAGTTTCTAGTCTCCTAAAGGTCTACAAAATTTTTGGAAGGTAGAATTATTATTGGAAGACAGCAATAAGGCTAGAAGACAAGTCGTCCACGTCGAGGTAGGGTCATGGTGCACAATGTAGCCCCTCCAGGAGTCCTATCCACGCAACGTAAAAATGAGATCTGCGAGGAGAGTAGCCTATTAGTCGTTTTTTGAAAATTCACTCCGAATGTGTATAAACTATTACTGCATCTAGATTTACTCAGAAGACAAACCAAGAGGAAATACCGCTCTCCCCAGAATTATTCGAATAAACCTCGGACACCTGAGTCATAAAAAAAAAAAAAAACTGTTAGTCTCCACAAAAGAGTGTAGAAAAATAAAAAAAACTGTTGATCTTTTTTACTGCCCTCTCTTGCTCCTTATGTACATAATGATGATACATTTATATCTATCTAGTAATTGAGTTAGGAGTAATCAACCTATCTACCACCAGGAGTAGTGCATTTTCATTCTTCCTCCTCCATGCCCTTAACAAATCTGTGTAAACAGTGTTTTTTTTTGGGAGGGGGGGGGGGGGTGATATTTTTCTTTTGTTCTTTTTATTATTCTTATTATTTTGGGGGGGATTGGGAGAGGGATACCTGAGAAAGCCATGAGGGAGCTCTAGAATTCAAAGAGAAGGATTGTTATTTTAGGGATTCTGGACCTGAGGTACTACCTTATTTTGTTCCCTTTGTAGTGAGTGTATTGGAAAAGTAATAAATTAAAACTAATTAAGTTTATGGTTTGGTTATCCATTTTCCGACCTGGCCCTTTTTTGGTCTTCATTTTTGTACCCGTTCCTACCTTCAATAAGGTCTTCCTAAACCCGTCCCATTAGGCTTGGGTTGGGAACTGTTTATTTAGATTGAATTGCAATTTCTAGTTTGGATGACATTTCCATTCTTCTATTGCCCTTTGGAAATGTTTGCAATCACAATAACTTGTTTATCTCTTAGACATTCTCATAATCACGACAGCCTCTTTATTCAACAGAATTTTTTGGGAGTCTACAGCATTTAAAGGACATACTGACAAGATTGAGCCATGGTATGGAACTGCATACTCTGTTGAGAAAATTGCTGGTTCCATGATTCAGGTTTGTTGTTGGATACAAGTTGGATAGAGAGCCAGTGAGTTTTCTGTGGGGCTTTGTCCTAGAACTAGATGAATTTTGAATAAATATTAATGATTGTGTAAAATATCTGTATTCTTTTACAGCAATGGATGGAATCAGCACCTGGTGAACATCTACATCTTCCTGCTCCGAATGTGTTCATTCCTACTGATTTATCTCTTAAGAATTTCCCAGAGAAGGTATGATTTGTGTTATTCATAATTGGCAATTGAATCCTTAAATTTTGAATTTTTTTTTTATCTTTTTGACAGGCTAAGCTTCCACTTTTGTTAAGGAAATCACCCTATTCAAGATTGTGGTACAAGCCTGATACTATGTTTTCTACTCCAAAGGCATATGTTAAGATAGATTTTAACTGTCCCTATGTTGGCAACTCACCTGAAGCAGAAGTTCTTACTGACATTTTTACACGTCTATTGATGGATTACTTGAATGAATATGGTGAGTAACCTAATTGCAATGAGTGAAATGTTAAGATATAGGGCCTCTTTTGGCTCTTATGTACTTATCAGGATTTCTCTCCTTTTATAAAAATCATATAATCGGCTAAATAAAGGAAAATTGTTTTTATTTTGTTCCTTTCAGCTTATTATGCTCAGGTTGCTGGTCTTTATTATTCCATAAACCTTTTGGACAATGGTTTTCAGGTAATTCTTTTCTTTCTTAATATTATTTGAGAATTCTTTTGCTGGTATGCTACATTTATCTACATATATGTTTCCTTTTCAGTAGCTGAGTCACATCTATAAATTGATTTTTCTTTCCTGCATAACCTTTTTCCTCCTAAGGCAGCCTTTCTTCACTTTCTCCCTTGTTTTCTCTTTATATAGTTCTCTTTTAGCACTCTCACTTTTAGTCTATTTTCCTTTTCTTCCATTCAAGCATGTGATAGATTTTTGCACCAGCATGTACTGGATTTTCTAACCTTGGGCATGTGCCAAGTATGGGTTTACAAGTTAGCTTTCCTGCCCAGTATTTGTCAAGTGTAGCCTAAGCACTTGTGCCAAGTGTAAATTTTTAACATGAAAATTGTGGCAATAGGTGCCACTATTGCTGCCCCCTTCTTGGCACCTCATGCTTGTGTGGCAAGGAGATAATTTTCCTTTTAACAGCCACCAAATTGAAGATTAGTCAAATTAATAAAGATTGGTTTTTAGAAATGCTACAGTTTTCTGCATATGTAACCTAGTTCCCCCTTTAGCTTGGATGGTTGCACAAGAGATTTCGATTCTGCATATTAAGTAACAGAATAAATGGTTTGTCAATTTGTCCCTGTAAATGCTCTATAAGGCCATCTCAAGGGGAATGTGATACAATTGGTTTCTTCTCGATTGCTCAAGTGAAATTTCAGAATACTACATCCTTCTAAACTTGCAAGTTAATATAAGCTTCTACTAAGCAAGCCCTCAATAGAGTTATTTGGCAATGAATTGTTTAAGTATCAGATATATTAGCAAAATCATATCTGAACAAAAAGAATATTGATTATTTCCCGTCTGTACTTGTAATTTTTTACCTTTCTTGTTAGGTTACTGTGGTTGGTTATAATCACAAATTAAGGATCCTACTGGAAACAGTGATTGAGAAGATTTCAAAATTTGAAGTAAAGCCTGAAAGGTTTGCTGTCATTAAGGTAAGGATTTGTTGGCCTGGCCCTGCAACTGATTACAGCTAAAATCAATTTCTTCAAATTTGTCTCTATGTGTCATTAACTTTTAATTGAAACGTCAAAATCAACTGCAGTTACATGCCATTTGTTTCCATAAGTCATTCTTTACAAATAAATTTTTATGCCAAAACAAACATAGCTTTAATTTGGTTTTTTTGTTTGGGAGGGGGGGGGGTGGCTGAAAAATCTTCAAAGTTAATTGGATAACATAAAACTTGGACATTGATGTTGAGCAAATCCAGGTGGTTGGATTCAGTAATATCTTAATCCTTCGCTGGTATTTGCTATTTTTCTTGTAAATTTACAATTACGAAACTCCTCCATCATTTTTAGGTGAGGAGCTGGTAGTTGATGCATATTTCAATCCTTATCTTTTAATAGTTTATATTTATTTTATTATCTTTTTGGGTCCCTATCTTGTAGGAGTTGGTGACAAAGGATTATCAAAATTTCAAGTTCCAACAACCATATCAGCAGGCTATGTACTATTGTTCATTGATTCTAGAGGATCAAGCATGGCCTTGGAATGATGGACTTGAAGTTCTTCCTCATCTTCAAGCTGATACTCTTTCTAAATTTGCTCCTTTGATGCTCTCAAGGGCCTTCTTAGAGTGCTATGTTGCAGGTTCTATATTTATTGGAATATAGTCTATGCCAAGGTCTTTGGCATCCTTGTTTCTGATGAATTACTTTTGCACTACTACTCCTCCAGGAAACATTGAACCAAATGAAGCAGAATCAATGATCGAGTATGTTGAAGATGTTTTCTTTAGGGGTCCTCAGCCTATATCCCTAGCTCTATTCCCTTCTCAGCATTTGACAAATAGAGTTGTAAAGCTTGAAAGGGGCATGAGTTACTTCTATCCTGCAGAAGGCCTAAATCCAAGTGATGAAAATTCTGCCCTTGTCCATTATATTCAGGTAAATATTCTCTAAACTGGGGAAAGGTAAAATCATTATCAGTTTTATTGTTAGTTATCTAGTCAGTGAGTGCATGTGCTTGCGTGTGTGCAAGCACCCATTTGTCACCTAAAAAGCTATATTTTTCACTCATTGTGCACTATAATCCATTTCCACTCATACTGGGCTGATTAAACTCATGTTTTATCAACTACAGAGAATACACTATACAGAGAAGATTTTACTAGCATCCATAAGAATGGAATAAATCCAAAATTATGACTTTGTAATTGCCACCTGTTACATTCCATGACCTTCATATTCCTTCCTTGTGCCATAGCTTATCCTCGTCTTAGTTCTTAGTGTGACTGAACTTCTAGAGATCTTTCTAGCTTTATTACCTAACCTAGTTTCTCAAGTCAAATCTTTTTTCCCTGCTGGCCATGCCAATTGCTATAACAAGGTAGCACAGAAGCTCTAGAGAGAATTCTTATGCAGAATGACCAAGGACACAAGACAGAGACATTATAAGACACAGGCATGACTACATTGAATGAACAAAATGTACAGAACATTGGCAATGCTACTTTTACCACTATATGTCTATTATATAGTAAAAAATGTTACTTACATAATAAATACTACCATTCTTGAAATACTAGTCTCCATGAATACACATCAAGTTACCACCGCCTTCTTTGCATTGCAATATGTTTATTTTTATTCTACTTTTCTGGTATCGTTCCTTTAGAATTTTATAACAGGGACTGGTAGGTCACATGCATAAGCACCCTGGACATTGCTTGTACTTGGAGGTTCCACATAAGTTTCTTTTGCAGTGTGTTTGGAAGTCTAATCAAAATGTTGTTGGTCGCTTAGGTATGGTTGCTCAGGAGGGGGGAGGGGGGGGGGGGTGAATTGAGAGATTAAAAAATCAACTATTTTAAGAATGAAAATCCTTGTTAGATGATTTTATGAAAACTAATTTTGTATAAATATGTATAGGTGAAATTGTTTGATGTGTTTGATATGCAAGCCACAAGATATATTGCTACAATAAAATAAATAGCAATGGGGGGGGGGGGGGGGGGGGGTGAATTGAGAGATTAAAAAATCAACTATTTTAAGAATGAAAATCCTTGTTAGATGATTTTATGAAAACTAATTTTGTATAAATATGTATAGGTGAAATTGTTTGATGTGTTTGATATGCAAGCCACAAGATATATTGCTACAATAAAATAAATAGCAATGGACAACACACAATATATAGTGGTTCGGTGTATTCCAAACACCTAATCCACTCTCCCAAGACTTAACCACTCTTGGGGTTCCACTAAATCCAACACCAAGGTTTTCCCTTAGCTCACCTTGGAAACTATTACACACCTAGATTTAACCGGTTTTAGGCGACCAAAATAGTTCACAACAATAGCTTAAATGAATACAAAGATTTGTCCACTCTTGGACACAAGTGAAACAATTAACATACACAAATGTACAAGGTAATGGTAGAAATTATTGCATTAACCTCAATTGATGGAGATATGTGGATTTGGCTTGTGTAGCTCTTCTCCACTTTGCTTTGAGGCTCTTTGATGAATGGACAATGAAGCTTGGGAGCCTTGGATTTGCTTGGAAGTATGTTGAGAGAGCTTGAGAGCTTGAGTGAGCTTACAGATATTCAGAAATGCAAACTCTTCTCACAATATCGAGCCCCAAATATATATAGTTGCTGCTGGACGATCTGCGTAATGGACAAATTTTTTACCGTTGGAATCGGAAAGTCGACTTTCATTTGAATGAGAGTCGACTTCCAATACTGAAAGTCGACTTCTTCAAGCAAGAGTCGATTTCTCAAAAGACAGCTTTCGGTTGGGTTGACTCTGCATAAATGGCTCTTGGCTGTGTCGACTAAGGCTATACAAAAGTGGACTTTTGGCAAACCAAGAGTTGACTTTCCAAATCAGAAGTTGACTTCTTGGTCTAGTTATTGAAAAAATATTTTATATTTATCTGTAAAATAGTTTCAATGGAAAATAACAATTTTTATTATACATATACTTTAAAAAATATTTTATAAATTAATCAGAAATAATTAGGGTCTAAAATTTGTATATTATCAAAAGATATCCTAATTTTTGGAAATCATCAAAAATTAAATTAGGGATTAAATAAAGCAAGCTGGCTCAACAAATGCAGGATTATGAAACCCCATTTTCAAAATGAAATTTGTCCTAGAAGTACCATAGGTGTTTCTAGGAGCGCCTAAAAATATCGATCTTCATTATTTGTCTAACATTGATGTGGCTCATCCTTAAAATATTTCTGTAGTTCGTAGGTAAACTCCTTGCATCACCACTATAGCTCTCTTTTACTTCTCTGAATTTACGTTGCTTCCTGTTCTGATGGGGTCATAAATTATTCCATTTGAAGGCAATTAGTTAAAATTTTTCTTCCAAAGTCCTGTTCAAGAAATTCACTTGGCACCTTGTGTATCAACTGGATAGCTTGTCAGCTAGTATCTTTCCATGAAATACCTTGCCTGCTTACTGCGAATTGGCTGCTGGCTGATCATGTGCGAGGGAACCCATGAAACTGGATTATTTTAAAGAGGAGCTGCACATGACCAATGATAGACATTGTGTTGTGCTGCAGTGGACGTACACCATAAGAACAGTGGAAGTAGTGTAACTTGCTTTACTATGATTACTTTTCAACCTCAATTTTTATTGTACAATAGCAGCACTGTGAAAACTAAATAAACTTTTGTAGTTGGATTATTTTGCCATGAATTCCACATCTCAAAGCATCAGTAGAATTTCCAGTGGCTTTTAGTTAAATTAGGTAAGAATGGTAAGTTTTGTATCATTGATGTGCACTAGCTATTTTGCCATTACCTGTCTTGCGAGATTCTAGTCTTGCATTGCAAAATTCTTGGTTCACTATATGGAACAGTTTGGCAATTTGTTTCAGAGACCTGATCACAAATAGCTGCACGTTGGGGTTGGGGAAAATGGTCATTCAGCAATAAAGGCATAACTGAATATGACACTTGTTAATTAGAGAAACACCACCAAGCCTTAAATTAAATAGCTGGGGTTGGCTAATACAGATTCTAGTTTGCTGATCATTTCTGTTGATGACTATGTCCTTTGTAAGGCCATTATACCTCATGTCAAGCCTAAGAGTTTTTCACCCCCATAAAATCATCTTTAATTCTATCTTTTCTTGCATGGCTGCTTATCTATTGTGACACCCTCAACTTAGTTGTGCTAGTATTTTGCACGCATTAATGATTAAGGACCTAATGTTCCATGCCATATGAAAGAGCTTGTTCTGAAATCACTTGATAAAAATTTTTCTTTTCATTTTAAATGGATTTTACAATTACATAAAATGCTAGAAGAACTTCCCCACTTTAACTATCTTACCTATAACTTGTAAGTGGCATCTTTAATAATCTTCTCATTTTTTGAACAATCAATCTGAGGTATCTGAACCCGTTTTTTTTTTTTTTTTCCAGAATAACTCAATCTTCAAGTCTTAAAGATCATCCACACTTCTATTTTCACTAAACTTATATTCCACATGTTTGGTTTTCAACCTACTCAATCTGAAAGGATTCTAAAGTACCCCTCTATAACTTGAGCTTATTAACATTCACCTTTTTTGTTATCTCATCCACTAAGATATGTTATTCGCAAATAACATACACCGAGACACTTCTTTGATGTGCTCAGTGAGTTCATTTGGTAAGGCTTCCAATGCTTGATGTTATCCAATTGTAATTTTTAGTCTTAGTATTTTATTCACAAGTCCCAACATGCATTTCTACTCTGTTATACTGAGAAGAAAAAGAAGATTATGAAGCTAGGTCCTCGTTCAGTCAGTGATTGACAACAATAACAGCCACCAGGGAAAAAAAAAAAATTGAACATAGTATCAATCTAGGTCCTTGCTCAGTAACAACCACAGAAAATTTGAACAAATTTTCAAGCTAGGTCTTTGTTGTGTCAGTTATACTATGAAAGCTGATTTGAAATGTGTAAATACTGGATAGTGTATTAAGTTGTATGGATCCATTGTTTAAGATCTGAATCATTAACCTAAACCCCATAGAAATATTGGTTTGAAGATGTGGATGTCAGACCCAGGTACCGGAAACACTGATACCTCTCTGGCCAGCCCGACTTCCCTGTTAAACAAGACAATAAATCCATTTAAGCTCTGCCAAAAATGTTGTTACCACTTCCTGCTCAATGATAATATACAACTGGCGTGCCTTGGCATGCAAAAGGTGTGTTGCCAGTGCCTTCAGGGGGCCAATGGTGCTACTGTCTTCATTCTGCTCTGATCATCTTTCTGTGCCTTTTTTTCTGTTGTGCTAGCTTCCTTTTAGAAATGCCCTTTTCAAGTTCTGCTGCAGTGAACTTTCTAAAAAATGTAGGTTCATCAAGATGATTTCATGCTGAATGTGAAACTTCAGCTTTTTGCAATGATTGCGAAGCAACCAGCCTTCCACCAGCTTAGATCAGTTGAGCAACTTGGGTACATTACTGTGCTCGTGCAGAGGTACATTAACATTTTTTATGCCTTGAAATATAATAAAATTAAATTTGTTATGCTTGTTTTAAGGTTTAAAGTACTTTTATCTAGGAATGATAATGGTATCCGTGGAGTGCGGTTTATCATTCAATCATCTATTAAGGTATGTAGAGCTAATCTACTCCATGCATTACTTAATCACCTTGATTACTAATGGTTGAGTTGGGCAGGATCCTAGAAATATCGATTTAAGAGTTGAAGCATTCCTCAAGATGTTTGAAAGTACACTTTATGGGATGTCTGCTGATGAATTCAAGGTGAGATTAAGAATGCTAATCTTCTTACTTTGGCCTGGTTTATCATTATTGGCAGTATGACCTGAATGAAGTGTGTTTTTGCAATTTAATAATGCAATTGCTTCCTTCACGCAACCAGAAGTTTTACCTCGGCATTAAACTTGGTTTCTTTATTTGTGCTTGCACCAGGGGTGGGTGGGATGAGATGAATCCTAAGAACATTTCAAATATTGTATCAAAAAGATTTGAGGAAAACATCTAAAGTATTTATCAAGCTTTTCTACTTTTAAGATCTCACAGGATTTCTAGTACTGTAATTATGAACTTAAAGTATTATTCCATAATTCATGCATGAGTTCTTGTTATCTATGATTTTGTCATTGTGCATGACATGTGCATATTCACATACATACATATATTGCATATAGGCATGTTTATTATGTGCTGGAGCCAAAGACTTTGATACCTTTTTCAGTGAATATTATCCAACTTGAAGAATTCAAAGGAGTAGTAATTAGGATTAGATTGGGAAAATAATCAAATTACGGATGTTTACATACACAATATTTCAAGCCTTTATCCCACGATGTAAGTCGGCTACATGAGTTCTACATTTTCATTTATTTCATTATTGACCTTTATTTGTTGCTTCAAATTGAAAATGGCTTTTAATTTTTTTCAATAGCCACATTTAAATTTGTTATTTGTTTCAATTGTAGATAGCTATCACATCCCCATGCATCCCATTAAACCATCAAATGGTAACATAGAAACCACATCATCCAGTTAGATGACATGAAAAATACTGGAATTTAATAAATATAAAAACTTTCATATAAAAGCATTATATAAAAGTTGCCATATAACAAAATTTTGAGTACAAGCAAACTTGTTTATAATAACTTTGTGTAAAATAAGTTCTGTAGGAGCAAAACTTTGTCAAAGCAAATTTTATATGAGCAAAACTTTGAGAAAGCCAGTATTATTCAAGAAAAAAATTTTACTCACACTGTATAAAAATTATCATTAGGCAAAAAAGTTTATATAAGCAACCTTTGAGAAACTATATACAAAATTTATTTAGCTTTGTCAAAGTTTTCTTATGTAAAATTTTCTGTATAGAAATTTGAATGCATCTGTAAGTTTGTATATATTATCATTTAATGGTATAAGTGAACATAATGGTTTGGCTATCTATAATTAATAATAAAGTTTGATGTGGCCATGAAAAAATAATTGAAATTAGTTGTTTCTTATTCTTGAAGGGGCGGGGGTTCTGGTACCTGCCAGTCCTATTAACAACTCTAGTAAATTTTTGGGTCTTCTCCCTTTCTTTGGCGGCTATTGGTGCATGACCTTTGAGAACTGTTGGCTAACTAGGGTCAAGTAAGCCTCCCTATTCAATTACCTAATCAAGACCTTCTCATTCTTAGGAACCTCTATCCAGAGACACCAAATTGATAATCCAAATCAAAGCAACTTCAACTGACATGCCCTTCATCAACTTCAACCACTTTCCAGTCAAAACCCTCAACAAGCCTCCTCCTATCATTTAGTTTCTCCAAAACCCACTCCAGACTCACCTATGGGAGAGGAATGTTGTGGAAGATGATGGAAGGGAAATGAGAATGGCCCCTTAAGAAGACCGACTCTCAACACCTTAAACAGGAGAGTCTTCCCAGCCTGAGATTGTCACCTACATGAGCAAGCCAAACTCCAAAACTACAGAAAATCTAGCACTAAAGCTAGCATCATGTGATATACAGCAAGAAAGATAGTAATAATGGCTTTAAATGCTACGTACTTTTTAGTACCAAATGATCCACCAACTCCAGATCTTTTTTACAAAGAAAGCATTGGTTAGTTGCCCTCCTGACAGTAGGAAGAGCTTTATTCTCCACACAAACTTCCAAATGGACTGTTGGAGAGAGTCCAAACTCATCTATCCTTCTCAAAGGTTCAACGAAAAAAGAAAATTGTACAATATGTTGTTGGAGGAAGCTAAGGAGTCTCGGTTAGCAGTCTCATGCAGATAAGGAGTCCAAACATAAAAGATAAATCTTAAAATTATCCTAATTATTGTTGGATTAGATCTGTAAAATAGATAACAAACGGTTGTGCTCTACTCCTATAAAATAGGAGAATTGTTAGGAGGAAAATCAGGAGTTTTTGTAGCAGATTTTTTAGGAGAATTTTTAGGATTTTTGTGTATATATATTTTCCAGATCAATGAAATCAGTGAGTAGTGTTTTCCCTAATTCTTCTACCTAGTTTCTTCATATGTCAAGAAAAGTTGTGAAGGATTCCAAAGCCTATGCCAGGAAAGATGGGGCCAGCCTGGGAATAAAAGCACTAAATGACTGGAGTATAAACCCAGAAATTTACGTAGGCACTTGCATCATTTCTGTCTACAATGTTCCATTTCTTGATTTTCCTCCCCTTCTCAAATCATACTTACTGAACAATTTTCCTTTTTTGTGTGTGTTTGTGTTGGGGGGGGGGGGGGGGGGGGTGTCCATTGTATCAATCACATTACTTGATCTGCGTGTAATGGCACTTGACAAGTCTATTGCTGTTGTACCATGCCATTGTCCCAAAATTGGTGTATGCATTGAATACTTAAGATGATCTTTAACTGAGCCAGTTGTAGCCCTACCGTTATAGAAAGCTTGGCAAATAGTTTTAGCTATGAATCATTGATATGCATGCTATGTTGACTATTATTATTCTGTGGACGTTTTTGGTGAAACATCAGAATTGTTATTTACCTCACCAATCTCTTGATTTGAAAAGGCCTCTAACAGACTTCTGAACTGGCCATACAGAACAATGTTAATGCATTGATTGATATGAAGCTTGAGAAGCACAAGAATTTGAGGGAAGAATCTGCATTTTATTGGCGAGAAATTTCTGACGGGACCCTAAAATTTGATCGGAAAGAATGTGAGGTATGATGATCTATTTTGTCTGTTTGAATTTGTTATTGTTGAAAACTAGGACAAGCAATAAGAATATGGCTTGGATTGCGAAAACTCGGAAGGAACTCCACTTCTGTCACAATCTCTTGAATACTCCATAAGGAGTTTAAATAGACTAGAGTTCCTACAATTTAGGAAATTTAAAATACAAACAAACTTATTTAAAATACAAATACAACAACATATCTAAGATATAACAAATCTCCTAAATTTTAGAGATAGATAAGATCCTATCTCTTCCTAGATTTTAGAGAGGTTGGAGCTACTTTATCTTAATCATAATTTGAGACGTTATCGATATTATCTTGATCATCATATTTCAACACTCCCCCTCAAGCTGGGGAATAGATATCTATCATTCCAAGCTTGCATATTAGATCTTCAAATGTCTTGGCTGCCAAGCCTTTTGTGAATACATCAGCTACCTGTTCCTCAGATGACACATGAGGGATATGGATTAGTCCTACATCCAACTTTTCTTTGATAAAGTGTCAATCTATCTCAATATGTTTTGTCCTGTCATGTTGAACAAGATTGTGTGCAATATTTATAGCAGATTTGTTATCACAAGATAACCCAATTGTTCCCTTAGCTTTTATCTTCAAGTCGTCTAGGATAATCTTGAGTCATAACAACTCACATATTCTGAGAGCCATAGCCCTAAACTTTGATTCTGCACTTGATCTGGCCACGATACTATGTTTCTTACTCCTCCAAGACACTAGATTCCCACCTAGGAATACACAATATCCTGTAGTTGATCTTCTATTAGTGATAGATCTTGCATAGTCTGCATCAGTAAAGCCTTTAACATCAATTTCCCTTCCTCTTCTAAACAATAGACCTCTACCTGGATTAGTCTTGAGATAGCCAAGTATCCTCCTTACAGCTTGCATGTGCTCCTCAGTTGGGTTATGCATGAATTGACTCACAAGACTGACAACAAAGGTAATAGCAGATCTAGTATGAGAGAGATATATTAACTGGCTCACTAACATTTGATATCTACCTTTGTGAATTGGTTGACTATCAAGATTCTGCCATAATTTTCCATTAGGTTCCACTGGGACACTAGAACCCTTGCCTCCAGTGAGGCCCTGTTTCAGCAAGTAGATCCAAAATATATTTACGTTGAGATAGGAAGATACCATCCTTAGAGTAGGCCACTTCAATGCCCAAGAAATATTTGAGGATACCAAGATCTTTGATTTCAAATTCTTGGGCCAAATTCCTTTTTAGCAGTATTTGTTCCTCATCATCATCTCCTATCACAATTATGTCATCCACATATACTAGCAAGGCTGTAATTTTTCCTTCCCTTGAGTGTTTTATGAAGAGTGTATGATCACCCTAGCTTTGACTGTATCCCATAGTCTTCATGGCTTTAGAAAACCTTCCAAACCAGGCCCTTGGGGACTGTTTGAGCCCATAGAGAGCTTTCTTGAGCCTGCATACTTTTCCCTTTTCTTCTTCTTGAAATCCCGAAGGCAACTCCATGTACACTTCCTCTTTTAAGTCTCCATGAAGAAAGGCATTCTTCACATCAAATTATTGCAATGTCCATCCAAAACATACTGCCAAAGAAATCAAAATTCTCACTGTTGCCATCTTAGCTACTGGAGCAAATGTTTCAAAATAGTCTATGCCATAGGATTGAGTGTATCCTTTGGCTACTAACCTGGCCTTGTACCTGTCCAATGTTCCATCAGCCTTGTATTTTACATTAAAAACCCATTTGCAGCCTACTAGAAAAACCCCTCTTGGTTGTGACACAATTTCCCAAGTCTGATTTTTATTTAAGGCTCTCATCTCTTCTATCATAGCTTGCTTTCAATTCCGATCTCTTAGGGCCTCTTCTACTGAGTTAGGAATGACAATTGAATCCAAAGATGCTAGAAACCCTTTGTGTTTTTGAGACAACCGGTGGTAGGACAAGAAATTAGTTAGGGGATGCTGGGTACAGCTTCAAACACCCTTCCTAATAGCAATAGGAAGATCTAAATCATCATAGCTTGGGTTTGAAAGATTAGAACAGTCTGGAATAGGAAGCTGGGATTCATTTTCTGGGATAAAAGATTGTATAAATTCCTTACCTTGACTAGGATCAGATGATGGTACTTGCTATGGATCCAGAATAGGCTGTCGTCTTCTGAAAACATAGGGAGATCCCTTAAAACGACCTAGACGCTGTTGGAGCTGCTGGCTGGATTTTAGATTATGAGTCTCAGGAACAATTTGAGGTGGGGAGGACAAGGAGAGGACTGAGAGGAAGGAAGATGCTGAGATTGAGGGATGTCAAGTAGTTGAAAAATATCCCCAACCACTACCTGGTCACCATCCAAGTGCTCCCCTTGGTGACCAGTCTATCGAGAAGAGAAAAAGGGTTGGGATTCAACAAATGTAACATCCTTGGAGATATAAAATTTCTTTGTCGTTGGATGATAACATTTATATCCCTTTTGGGTAGGGGAATAGCCTAGGAAAACACACTTTAGGGCCCTAGGATTAAGTTTGTCTCTGTTTTTCTTGGGAATATGGACAAAAGAGACACACCCAAAGACCTGTAATGGAAGAGAAGAATGCAGATTTAGATATGGGTAATGAGTAGATAGAAGCTGAAATGGTGTTTGATGGTTTAGGATTTTTGAGAGTACACGGTTTATCAAGAAGGCTGTTGTAAGAGTGGCTTCCCCCTAGAAATTCTTAGGCACATTATGATGATGTAGGAGACTTCGAGCAACATTAAGAAGGTGTCTCATCTTCCGTTCTGCCACTCCATTTTTTTGCGGAGTGTGGACACAAGAAGACTCATGAACTATCCCTTCTTGTTGGAAGAATTGATGCAAATGATTGTTAACATAGTCCTTTGCATTATCAGTTCGAAATTTCTAAATTGAGCACTTGAATTGAGTGGAAATTAGCTTACAAAAATATAGCAAAATGGTGCTAACAACAGCCTTATCTTTTAATAAAAAAACCCAAGTCATCCGAGTACAATCATCAATAAATGAAATAAACCACCGAGCCCCCGAACAATTTGGTATTTTAGAGGGTCCCCAAAGATCGGAATGAACCAAAGAGAAAGGTGTAGATGATCTCTTATTACTAGGGGGATAGGACACTCGGTGATGCTTAGAAACAGCACACACATCACATTGAAATTCACTAAGATCTAGGAACTGAAACAAGGAAGGAAACATTGTTTTTAGAAGAGGAAACGGAGGATGGCCAAGTCTGTAATGTTGTAGCCAAACATGTGCAATATGGTTAGATGTGAACTGAGAGAATCCAGCAGTCTCAAAACTTTGATTTTCAACCGAAGGGTAACCTCCTTTTCTTTCCAGAAAATACAGCCCATGTTGTTCCCTAGCTGCACAAATCATCTTCCCGGTCTTCAGGGCCTGAAATTCACACACATTAGCAAAGAAATTGGCATGGCAGTTTAGATCATTAGTAAGTCTATGGATAGACACAAGATTAGTGGATAAATTTGGCACATGTAGGACCTTTTGAAAGGTAATATTTGGGCTGAGGATGATTGTTCCTTAACCTTTAATGGACACTGAAATTCCATTAGTAATGGTAATCTGTTTAGAGGTTACAATAGGCTCATAAGTGTCAAAAACAAATGGATCGAGGGTCATATGGTCAGTGGCTCCTAAATCTAGGATCCAAATGTCATTCTTATCAGATTTAGAGGCATTAAGAGAGGCTGAATATAAGCAATCACCTTGCTGGGCGAAAACACAGTCTCCATCGTTGATAGTCTTAAGGAAAGCCTTAAGTTTGTTAATCTCCTCACCATCAAGTTGGGCAAGATCAGTACTTGGATTTGATTTTGTCTTACTGGTTGTTTCTCCTTCCTCGTGCTCTTTGGTAGATATGTGAGCTTGTTTTTGTGTTGCCATATTTTTGAAACCTCCCATCTTCTTTAACACAGCCTCCTTGCCATGAAGTTTGAAGCAATGATCTCGAGTATGTCTAGGCTTGTTGCAGAAACTACACCACAGTACCTCACGATTCTTTGCCTCTGTTTTACCCATTCTGAACTGTGTCCCATCCTTACACCACAGTACCTCACGATTCTTTGCCTCTGTTTTACCCATTCTGAACTGTGTCCCAGCCTTTTTTGTTGTAACCATGGCTAATCCTTCTGTTCCACTATCACTCAACATGACTTCCCTTCGGTTTTCTTCACTCCTTACCATAGCAAAGACTTCATTCAGGGATGGAAACTTCTCCCTTCCAAAGATCTAAATCCTTACTTGATCAAACTCAGCATTCAATCCAGCTCGGAATTCCACAATCCTATCTCTTTTAATAATCCAGTTAAGAGTGGCAGCATCATCACTACATATCATCTTGATTTCTTGATATTGATCTAGCTCTAACCAAAGCCCATTCATCTTGTTAAAGTATTCGGTAACAGTTAGAGATGCTTGTCTAGTGCTGTTAATCTTTGTTTTGATATCAAAGATAACCGAAGCATCCTATACCTAGGAATAAGTCTGCCTAATGGTGTCCCAAATAGCCTTGGCCGAATCTAAGAACATATAGTTTTTACTAACCTCAGGTTGCATGACATTCCATAGCTATTACATGATAAGGGAGTCCTCGTTATCCCATGTCGGAAAAGCTAGATCAGTAGACTTTGGTGGTGAAGCAGTGAGTTAGGGAATAAGCCTACATTGTATGTTAGTTAGGAACTATAAGGCAGGAAGTTAGCCATAACCAACTATGGTTATTCTGTTAGAATTGATTGTATAAATACTGCCCATGTAAAGAAGTAGACAGCAATGAAGAAGTAATTCCAGAATTCTCTTACTTTTGTTCTCCCTCTTTCTCTCTCTTTGCTGCTAATTCCCAACCGAGTCAAGCCCAAGCCTCGGGTCCTGACATATTGGTATCAGAGACGGTTGAACCTACTGTGGGTGGGCGGAGGCCTGCGACGGACGAAGGCGGACGGATTGGAAAGAATGGCCGAAGGAACACGGACGCGGCAGATGGAAGCGCGGATGGAGGCGATGGAATTTGAGGTGCACCAGACTCAAGAAGCGATGACGCAGACGCGAGAGGAACTGGTCGCGATGAAGGACGAGATAAAAGGGGATGCGGAAAGAACCCGTGAAGCTTTAGAACAATATGGACAAAGACTGAACAGCGTCTTGGGCATCTTATTGTCCTTGCCGCAATTCCAATTGTCACTAGAATTTCCTCCTAGGGGGAACTCGGAACCCTTACTGTCAACCCAGGATCATGTACCCAATCGACACCAGCTAAGGGCGGAGGAGTCAAGGTCGAATCAAGAAACTTAGGTGCGAAACCCTCTATATAATTCTCATAACCATACCCCTAACCCACAATTAGAAATTCCTATGTTTGAAGGAACTAAGCCGAGGTGGTGGGTGAGGCGTTGTGAGAGATTCTTCCAATTATATAAGGTACCTGAGGAGCAGAAGGTTACGATGGCCGCAGCCTATCTAAACGATACGGCTGACTATTGGTATCAAGGGTGGGCCCAAGATCAAAACCAAGAAAGGAATTGGGGTGTTTTTGCAGAAAAGCTATGTGCAAGATTTGGAGAAAGGAGTATTGGGGATGTAATCGAAGAGTTCAGTAAACTAAAACAAGAAGGGTCAGTGGTGGAATATCAAACAAGGTTTGAGGAATTGAGAGCCACTGTGTGCTTGGCTCAACCTGGTTTAACGGAGCAATATCTAGTCTCGACCTTCATTAGTGGGTTGAGGGATGAGCTTCGGTCAATGGTGAAGATGATGATGCCAGCGACTGTAAGTCAAGTGGCAGAAAAAGTGAGGCTCCAAGAGTTGACATTGGAAGCAATTTTCAAGAAACACAGGGTTCCACTGAGAGTAGGATTGGGAAATGGCCAATCGAGTGGGGGTAATTTCAAGACTATGACCCCACTAGTGACTCAAGGAACACCTAAAGGGGCCTACAACCCTCAAGGGCCCAAGAATACGATTATGGAACAGAGGCGACATCTAGGGCTTTGCTTCAAGTGTGGGGACAAGTATAGCTTTGGACACCAATGCAAGAAACAGATAATGCAAATGGAAGGAGAACAAGAAGAAGAAGAAGCAGTGATAGAGGAAGAAGAAGGGAATCCAGAGGAATTACAAGAGAGAAAGAGGGAGAACAAAAGTGAGAGAATTCTGGAATTACTTCTTCATTGTTGTCTACTTCTTTACATTGGCAGTATTTATACAATCAATTCTAACAGAATAACCATAGTTGGTTATGGCTAACTTCCCGCCTCATAGTTCCTAACTAACATACAATGTAGGCTTATTCCCTAACTGCCCTTAGGGTCGTGACACAGTGTGATGTCTTAGCTTCCCTCGCCCTTTCATGAAAGTTCGAACAAGCTGTCCCCATTGGAGGTAATTTTTACCATCCAATCTGTAGGCTACATGCATTCTAGGCAGTTCTCCACTGCCGGAGCCAGAGAAGGTTCCTTCACTTCCATTTGTACCAGTAATCAGATCCGATTCTGACTCACCAGTAGCTAGGCCAGGATTAATCTCCGAGATCCCTAACATCCTTAATAACGGAGAAACTAAGAGAAGGCAATGAAGGCCTACAGAAGGAAACGAAGAACGAGAGACAAGGGTGCAATGAAGGCACGATCAGGTTCTACAAGTAGAATGAAGGCTCTGATACTATGTTGAAAACTGGAATAAGCAATAAGAATATGGCTTGGATTGGGAAAACTCGGAAGGAACTCCACTTCCGTCACAATCTCTTGAATACTCCATAAGGATTTTAAATAGACTAGAGTTCCTACAATCTAGGAAATTTAAAATACAAACAAACCTATTTAAAATACAAATACAACAACATATCTAAGATATAACAAATCTCCTAAATTTTAGAGAGAGATAAGATCCTATCTCTTCCTAGATTTTAGAGAGGTTGGAGCTGCTTTATCTTAATCATAATTTGAGACATTATCGATATTATCTTGATCACCATATTTCAACAGTTATTATCCCTTGACATGATTAAAGTTTAGAATGTTATCCATCCATGTTCCCATTCTAAACATTGAATTCCAATTGGAGTTGGTGTATCCAAATATCGTGGCAGTGTCATATAAGAAAAGGTAAAATTAATCCACCCCAAGCTCTACTGAAGATAAACTTCTCACTTACATTGGCAGGTGCATAAGCTACCATTATTGGTACTTACTAGTGGCAATGAAACTGGTCATTTGATTCAGAAGGATTGGACAGATATCTTTGCATTAAACATCCTATAAGTTGCAATTGCAACATTGTTTATGCTAACAATTGGGAATGAAACAGGTTACAGCACTAAAGCAGTTGACTCAAAAGGAATTGATAGATTTCTTCAACGAGTACATAAAACTGGGCACCCCTCGAACAGACCTTGAGTGTGCAAGTTTATGGGAGCCTACATTCTTCCGAGTACAAAACTGACCAAAACAAACCGGCCGAACCCAACCTTGTTCGAATAGATGATATTTTCAGTTTCCGGAGGTCAAGGCCCCTCTATGGTTCATTTAAGGCAGGCTCTGCTCAAATGAAATTATGAGAGTTGAAGCATCATTTGGGAGATGTTGTTGCTGAAGAGAGTAGTGCAGATGGAGTAATCAATCTTGACATGGTGTGATGATTGAAAGTTCCATTCATGGTTTAGGAATTCAGAAGTGAAAGCCAGCAAGCAGCCCCTGTTGCTGTCAAGGTGAGTTTATTGATGTTCCTCTCAGCTGGTAAATAAAGAAATGCATCCTCCTTATAATTTTCTTCATGCTATGAACTCTTATCAGCTCCCGCTGGATTTATAAGGGTGTTATTGCAGTTTATTCAGATTTGTAAGATAAATAAATCATCTTTTCTTTTTCTTTGTTTTTTTTGTTGGGATTGGCATAAAGAATTTTTCAATGCTAAATGTCTCAGAATGTGGTATGAGTGTCCACTTAGTCTCAATGGAAGATGTGTAAATGCATTGGGAATTGAAGCAAATTCAGCATATACAATCACCTAGTGTTAAAATGTAATTAATTACTATATGCAAGGCTTGTTTTGAGGAAAAATTCAAGCCTCTCCCTTACATATTTGGGGAGTTGATTGTGATTAAAATTTTAGTTCATTAAAAATAATTACAGGTTTTAATCTCAAAAGTTAGATTACTTTTGATTGTAGAAGTAAAATTAAAAACACAAGCTAGTGATAAATTTTATCATTTGTCAATTATCTCTTTTTTTTTCTTGCTTCTTTAATCATCAACAGCATCCTTAAGTTATTGGGTCTTTGGGTCCTCTTTAGCAATATGTTTGAGGTTATGCTTTTCTGTCCATTCCTAAATTCAACAATATTATATAGCATTTTATACTCCCAAAACTATTTGCTTGTTATATTTTATAGGCATACCAACTAACCTTATTTCATTTTTAAATTTGGCTTATCTTATAAAAAAAAGACTACCCTGACAACCATTCAAAATTTTTGGGAGGTTTGTTTAAATTATACTGACTATTTTGTATTTTTAAAAATGACACATTTCTCCTGTTAACCTATAGTGGTGCAGTTCGATCAATTTGCCTTTGTTTTTAATTCTGGCTTTCTCTCTCTGCTCTAATTTGTTTCTCTCTTCTCCCCTCACAATAATGTATGACAACAATGACCATATTGCTGGTGTGCTTTTATGGTAGCCTTTTTCTTCTCACGTCGACGACGGTCTAGTGGTGATCTTTGGCCCGAACTCATCAAAGGTAAACATCACAAACAAGAGATTTGGATTCAATTCGAGTTTGTGATAATGAGTTTCCGTTCTCTCTTTATATATTTTTCTATTCTCTCATTCACTTACAGGGTTTATTCAAGAAAAACTTAAAAAATAAGTTCAATCTTGATTAAATATTTTTTATTTGGGAAAAATAGAAGATCAGGATTTGAGAGAGATAGGTATACGAGGAAATGAAGAAAAGATCATCAATAACGACGATTGATAAGAGACTTGCCAACAAGGTTGACTTAACAACAATGATAGGTTTGAAACCAATGAATCACGATGCTTGAATAAGTTTAGGTTCCTTACAAACTCAAACTTAATTTAATCTTCTCTTAATCAAAAAAAAAAAAAAATGTTATCATGTATTTTAGGTAATTATTTAAAATAATACTACTAAGTTTTTCTTCGGTGCACAAAAAACAACATTAAGACTTCATCTCACTAAATGAGTACATGAGTTATAATTTATCAATTGTTTATATCTATTATATTTTTTATAAGATCGTTATATCTTATATTATATTTAAAGAATTACTTACTAGTTTTTTTAATTTTCTTATATTTCCTTTGTTATAAATGTATTTTATTTATCAAAGCATGGTCATTATAATAACCTCATTTTTAACTCTCTTTTTTTATCTTTTTGTACAATTCTATATCTATTGTAATATTCTCTTTTCAATTACATTCATATTATACATATTTTAATAGTTAATCATCATGATTAATATTTTGTGCCGTGCAATAAAATTAATAATCATTTAATAAAATAATTTTTTATAGTTTTGAAGGGATTTTTTAACCATATAATATGTGAGAGACCCTTATTTTCTTTGACCATCTTCGATTAGTAGAATCATTAATAATCACTTATATTGACCATCTTTGATTAGTAAAATCATTAATAATCACTTATATAATACGTCTTTCAAATGATTTACTT
The DNA here is from genome assembly GCF_014633365.1 of Diospyros lotus. Lineage (NCBI taxonomy): Eukaryota > Viridiplantae > Streptophyta > Magnoliopsida > Ericales > Ebenaceae > Diospyros > Diospyros lotus. The sequence goes on along the minus strand of NC_068350.1, from coordinate 37,486,836 downwards.
TTAAGTCTTATTATAACATCACTCACAATTCTACTTTATTAAACTTATGTACCATACAATTGGTTTTTGACATACTCCACTTCAAAACTTTTATATTGAAAGGTGTTCCATGTTCCTCCAAAACTTGAGTTTAATAATCACACTCTCTATCTCCACAATATCATGTGACATTTGCAAATAATAGACAATAAGGCTCTTCCTCTCCCAGTTATATTTAGAAAGTCTTAGTGTATTTTTCTACAAGCTTTGACACGTGTTTTTAGTTTATGTTACACCTCTCTAATAATTTAGATATATACAAGATATACTTCAAATTTATTCTTTTCTAAACCTCTCCGCAAGACTTTATTAAAAGATAATGATAGGTTTTCTTCAAGTCTATAAACCTCCAATGTGAATCCATAGGCACAAAACCAAACTAGCAAATATGGTTATAGATCTTGTAGATCTTTATCTCATTTGAAATTGTCGAGGTTCGCTTATCTAATATTAACTTCGACAAACACTCATTCTATCATTACCTTGTCGCTCCCACATTTACCAACACTTATGATATTTGTTTTTTATGCATTTTTTATGTAGAGGTGGTTTTAAAGAAATATATTATAATATGTCAAAAAATTTAAAGGGTTCAAGAGTAATTTTAACGTGGACTATAGGTGAAATTATCAAAAGATTAAGGACTTAAGTGAAATTTTTTACAGTTATAAGTGTTGAATAGACTGTAGGGAATATCTCGAAGTGTAATTGTCTCTTAAAACAGATATGGTCTCGATGAGCATCCCGAGATAGAATTTATGGTATTAAAAAAAAATGAAATTAAGACGGATTTCAGTATAGCTAAAATACAATTTCGATTCAGGCTGAAAAATTGAATCATCGTGGGGACTCCCGGGAAGTCAACGGAACCCTAAGAGAGGTTCCAATTTTTCGTAAGAATCAACCCTGAAATGGTTTCGGGTCGAAACAAGAGTTCGATGAGGGCACAGGGATAAAATCATCCTTATCAAGTAAGCCATGAGTCATTAATTTTGGATTTTCGGTATCATAATGTAAATTAATTTGATGTTTAAGGGTGTAATTGCAATTAGAGAATTGCACAGGTGAAATAGAGACAAAATTAGGATTTAAATATGTAATTTTTCTATTATTATGAGTAATATATATATGGTGATATATACATATTTATAGCTAAGGGTGTTCGCGGTGCGGTTTAGCCGGTCTAAATCATTTTCAGCACGCCAAACTGCTAGTACGGTTTTTCAACCAAATCAGACCGGGTCTGATTTGGGTTAGGCCAAACCGCACCAAACCAGACCACATTTGCGGTCTGGTTTGGTGCGATTTATCGCGGTTTGAAATGCTATTTAAAATCACTAAAAAAGATATTTAAAAATGGTAAATAAAGACACAAATATTGGTAAATAAAGACAATTAAATGTAAATAAATAGGAGCAAAAAATAAAGACAAAATAGTGTAAAAAATAAATAAGATGGGCTGCCAATTATTAGATTTTTATAATAATAATTTTTTTATAATTTTTTTTCTTATTTTCTTGGGCGGTTCGGTTTAAAACCGAACCGCAAACTGTCCAAACCGCGCAGTTTGCGGTTTGGACAGAATCCAAACCGTTTTTGACCGCCCAAAAAAAAAACCGATCGGATCGATTTGGTTCGCTTCGGTTTGGCCGGTTTTCGCGGTGCACCGATTTTTTTGAACACCCCTATTTATTGCTATGCACGCGTGATGGCAAGAGTGGCAGACAATCGATGATAAATATGCATGCATGATAGGGGCAAACTTTGCCATAATCGAGGGCATTGGGATGAGGAAATTTGCAAAGTGATTTGAGGAGGAAAATCATGAGCAATTGTTGGAGAGATAAGATTGGTGTGTGTGTGGATGAGGACTCTTAACAGTAGCCACTTTCTTTGTGAAATCAGAGAGGAGAGAATGCGAGAGAGAGAGAGCTTGAACTGAGCCTGTCGAGGCATCGCGATGGAAAGAAAGAGAGGGAGAGGAATAGAGGTGGCTCACGGCCATGGCAGCCATTGGCAGCACCGCGGCAAGCAGGGGGGCCAACGAAGGCTCCATAGCGACGGTAGCTCGCAAGATGCCAGAATACGGGCGGGATGCTAGGGTCGATGATGGCTTTGAGCTTCAGCCAAAAGTGGCCGAAGTCGACCATGGCAGCGCAAGTAACAAGCTCGAGTGTTGCAAACAGCCATGGCCGACACAAAGCAAGCATGAGTGGAGGCCGGTGCGGCTGCTGGCTAAGCCGAAAGTAGCGCCAAAGGCATGAACAGCGGCGATTGATAACTGTGGCAGCGATGGCAGCCACAGAGGTCGAGCAAAGCAGCTAGCAAGCGAGGTGGCGTGTGTGGTGGAGGCAGCGCAAACCGATGGTGGCGCAGCCGTTGGGTGCGGCCGGTGATGGCTGCAGGCAAGCAGCAGTTGCTAGTGGAGCCAGGCAGCGGTGGTCGGCCACTGGTGCAGGGTGCGCGCAGAGCAAAGGCGTGGGAGAAAGAAGAAGAAGAAGAAAAAAAAAAGGGAAAAGAAAAGGAAAAAAATGTGAGAAAATTCTAGAAAAATAGGAAATGGAGATTTATTAATATTTTGGAGATTTTAGAGAGCAAAATTGTTCGGGCACGCATTTCGAGGTAGGGTATGAAAATCGAGGCAGTGCACGAAAATTGAGGTGTTGTGCAAGAATCAAGGATTTGCAAGCATTTTGAGGTCAGGGCACGCATACCAAAAAAGTCTGATGGGCTAAGACCCCGTTTGTTACAGCTTAATTAAAGAAATTACAGCTTCTAGCTTCTTAGATTATAGTTTCTAAAACTTAGAATAAGTTGTGAACCTATTTGTTGCAGCTTCTTAAAAGTTGTAGTTAAGTAGTTGTGGTGTTTGATATCATAAGCTGTAAAATAACTTATTTTTGTATAATTATCCATAATACCCTTAGTAGTTATAGAATGATAATTTAAAAATTAATTAGTGCATATATATAAGTTTCAAGTGTTATAAAAAGATTAATTAGAGTATAGAGAGAGAGGAAGATGGTGAGAGAGAGGAAGAGATCTGAAAATGGAGATGGCGGTGGAGAAAAAAAATCCATGATTGCGTAGATAAGAGAGTAATTCTTTGTTAAAAATAAAGGCAAAATTGTCACAAAAATGTAATTATTTAAGCAAAAGTTGTAAAAGCTGGGGTATCCCAGCTTTGAAAAAGCCAGCTTCTACCCCTTCTAAAAATTAGTAGAAGGTATAAGTTAGAATTCTATAAGTTAAAACAAACACTACATCTCAACTTTTTTGAAGCTAGAAGCTAAAAGTTACAACTTTTAAGCTGCAACAAACAGGCCTTAAGTCAATGTGAGTAAAATTTTAGAAATTCAGAAATGTTATTTTATGAATTGTTATAGAGAAATATTTAATTTGAATTTATTGAGGAAAATAGGTGGAAATAGAGAAAATTATGAGAAAATTAGAAAAAATATAATAGTGGCATTTTTGAATTAATATGATGGTCAGGATATGTCGAGATTCCGAATTGAGTTCATTAGAATCCTGGCACATGAATCAAGATATTATGATATACGTTCGAGGTAAGTGATTCGACCAAAAAAAATTAATTTTATGTAAATGATTTTATCATATTATCATGTCTTGATGTGAACACGTCATGTAGTTTGCATTTACATATATTGGTGATAAAATATGTATATGAGCACGATGAGATTCACAGTCATACGTTGCATGGGCTTGGGATTAGGGATTGACGTCGTTGTTTTGACAATGGTGCACCCATACACCTCGGTCTAGTAGGGAGACTGTAAAAATAACGGATAACAGCAAGGTACGGTTGACCCAAACATAAGAATAATGATGTTATGTGCATTAAATGTTTTGCTTCTTTACTTAGATTATTTATTATCTAACTTGGGTTTTCCCCCTAGAATATTCAAACGTTTCAGATGGAGATTATAGCAAAAATGAGGATGAATGAGACATGAAATGGCACTTAATAAAGTGCATGATGAATATAATGTATGTTATGTAACCCATATATTTAAGTTCTACTACTTCGAATTCTAAATGTTTTGATGAATGATAATGTATAACCTTATTTATGATTAATGAGGATATAAGAATTAATTTATGATTAATGTTAAGATGTTATGTTTGATTCTAGCTTCCGTATTTGAAGTTTATGATGATTTTCTTTCAAGATAGATGTATGAAAATTTTGGAATAGAAATGAGGAATGATATGGTTTAACAATAGTTTTTTAAAAAAAAATATTATTCCATAATTATTTTAAGTTATAATATGTTCGAGAAAGTGAGGTGTTACATATACGAGTGGATTTGACCAATAGAAATTTAATCAAGCTTAGTTTGTGTATCCTAATGGACCATGATTTTCAATCTAAAAGGAGTTATGAGCGCTATAAGGTACCATTGAAAAGCTTATTTAGAGCTCAACAATGTGCCTAAATTGTCAAACCATTTAGGGGTCCTTTTAGGTCTCAAAATTCATCAAAATCATTAATTATAGCCCTTTTCTATCCATTTTTATGTTATTTTTTCTTTGGTATTTATTTTTTATTTTACTATTTTTCCCTTGCTATGGTTTCTAAGTTTTATTGAAAAAACTCTTAGGCCTTTAGTCATAGGGGTTCACCCTTAATCAAGTTTAAGAAATTTTTGTTCTCACAAATTTTGTGATCCCAATAGTTTTTCTTTGAGAAACTAAATTTTGTTTGTCATTCCCTTCTATGCATTCTCATTAGGAGGTGGCTCATTGTTTTCGTAATCAAATAATAAACAACAAAATATGAAATTGACCTCCAATCATAGTTGTTTAAGAGCACAAATCTAAAAGTTTACAACCACTTAGAAGTTTTTTTATCTCTTTTCAATGGCGTCTTCTAGGTTATACTTTATGAAATTTCAAAAAATCTCAAACCTAATAGAGTCATAGGTATATATAATAGGACGGAGTAAGAATCTATTATACTTCATAACTATTATAGATTAATACATTACTTCTGTTAATAATTAAAATACAAACAATAATCTAATTTATGACTTGAAATTTTTGAAAATAGATAATGAGATTGACACATTAGATTCCTCTACAATAGTTTCTATCACATGACCGAGTCCTTTCTAGTTGCAATCTAATAATCTTCACTTATAGAGGTTTTTCGTGTCAACATGATCCATAAAAAAATTATTTTATCTAAATGTATTCAAAATGCGACGTTAATAAACTTTTCCCTTGATAGTTGTATATTTCTTTTAATGTTAATAGACTTGTACATTTGTATATTTGTATTTTTTTTAGTAGTTGCTTAGATCTTTTACTGCGATCTTTAGTTAGGGCTCGGGGGATGCCCTAATTTAAAATTGAAAACATTTTTTTGTTATTTTTTATGAAATTCATACTTGAAAAAAAAATTATAACATAGAGATACCTAAAATGTATCATCTCCACTATTTCAAGTATTGTGATTGAACATGAAGTTAAGTTAAAAAAAAAAAAAATGGCAAAACCTCTAATCTAAGAACAAATTGAAATCAAGGGCAGGCACTTTCCGGGAAAATTGGCAAAGAATCAATAAAATATTTTGTTTGTTCCTTGGGTGCAAGGTAAAATCCCTCTCCTTAAAGGCCCCCTACACATTGCCCCACACATGTGGGAGGCGTTAATCACGAAATACGGCGGCTCTCGAGGTAAGAGATACAGTACATAGTACCCACAAGAAACCACCTCCACAAGAGGATGAAATTCTCATACTGTGACTGTCATGACTCAAATCTACATTCTTAGGTGCAATCTTCTACCTTGTGAACCATCCGTGCTATGTCTGTGGAGGCATTGTTTGTTCCTAATTCTATACAAGTGTGTTGGCACAGAGTAAACATTCAAGTTCGTAGGATCAAAGAGCACGGTAGCCATGGCAGCAAAGCTGGCCATCTGGATCCCATCTTGAATCCAGCCTCCTTAGCCGCCGCCGCCGTGTTGGTGGTGACCGGAGTTGGACGGCGGAGGGTGGTAATACACCCGAGCAGTCTGAGGGCAGTGAGATTGAAACCTTGCTGCAATTCTCACCCCTGCGTCCAAAATCTCCAAGTACTTCGCCATGGATGAACTCCAAAACTTGCAGAGGCAATAGATCGTGAAAATGATGAATTAATTACCAGATGGGATTGGGTCTCTGGGAAAGAGGGATGGCTCTCTTGGGCTTCTCTCCCCCCCCCCCCCCTCTCTCTCTCTCTTTCACGAAGGTTATCACTTTTATATTGTTTATTTATATAAAATTCTATTTTTATTTAATATAATATAAATATTATATAATATATAATATATAGTAGAATAATATGTAAATGTTTCTTTCTTCCAAAAATCTGTCAAACTATTTTTTATATCTAAAATTTGTATTAAACTTGCATAAATTTTTCAATGCTATTAATTAATCAAAAATAAATATTTTTTATTAGATTTTCTCATCAATTAATTCCTCAATCAATCAAAAATAAATACTATTTATGAGAAATATGAATAGAAACTTAAAGTATTAACTAAGTGACAAAAAATTATCTATTAAATAAAATCTTATCTTTGTATAATATAATAATATATAATATATTATATTAAAGTATAATAGTTTACAAATTTTTGTTCCCTTCAAAAATCTGCCAAGCTGTTTTTTGCCTTTAAAATTTGTATTAAATTTGCATAGGTTTTATGAGAAATATTAATAGACAACTTAAACTTTTAGTTAAGTCATAGAAAATTATCTATTTATTTAAAATATTATCTTTATATCTTTATTCTATATATATTTATATAATATTAAAATATGGTAGTCAAACAAAGTATTTTGTCAATTATCAATCAACGGTGAATTTTTTCCCTAAAAAACTTGCATTAAATCAAATGTAGTGATTAATTAATTATTAATTTTCTTAATAATTATATTATAGTCTTAAAAATGTGATATCTTAACAAATTCATAAAAAATATTTAAGATTGTCAAATGCTAGGGTTTTTCAATGCTAATTAATATTTAAGGTATCACATTTTTAAGACTATGGAAGAAATCAAAATTCATATTTTTAAAATTTTGTTATTATTGAAAAAACTTATTCTTATTCATATTTAAGAGTTTTAATTTATAATATAATAAATAGAAAATAACGAACATCTTTGAATGGATATATTATAGATTTTATAATATTTATTTATAAATAAATATAATATAATTAATAAAAAAATTATAAGTATTTTGTCAAATGACATATTTAATGTATTAATTATTCTTTAATACATTGAATGGCAGTACATTGAATTAAAAGTGTTCTCCATTAGCATATTGAATAGTAAATAATTAATTAAATTTAAATTTTGATAAATGATTAAAGATTAAAAAAATTATAATTATCAATTTTGTTAAAATTATTTAAAATAAAAAAGTTTATTTTTTTATTTTTAAATTAAACTCTCCCGTGTATTACACGGGGTTATCACTAGTTATATTTAAAAAGTCTTGGTGTATTTTTCACAAGCTTTGACACATGTTTCTAGTTTATGTTACACCTCTCTAATAATTTAGATATATACAGGGTATACTCTAAATCTATTCTTCTCTAAACCTCTCTGCAAGACTTTATTAAGAGACAAAGATAGGTTTTCTTCATGTCTATAAACTTCCAATGTTAATCAATAGGCACAAAACCAAACTAATTTTGTTTTCTTGGACAAATATAGTTATAGATCTTGTAGTTCTTTATCTCATTTGAAATTGTCCAGATCTGTTCATCTAATATTAATTTTGACAAATACTCATTCTATCTCTACTTGATCGCTCCAACATTTACCAACACTTATGATATTTTTCTTTTATGCATTTACGATGTAGAAGTGGTTTCAAAGGAATACATGAGTCGATTGGACCAATAAAAGTTTAATCAAGCTTAGTTTATTTACCCTAACTTCAATAGGCCATAATTTTCAATCCAAGTGGAGTTATGAGCCCTATAAGACACCATTGAAAAGCTTATTTAGAGCTCAACAATGTGCCTATATTGTCAAACCATTTAGGGTCCTTTTAGGTCTCAAAATCATTAATTATAAGCCCTTTTTTGTCCATTTTCATGTTATTTTTTCATTGGTATTTATTTTTTATTTTACTATTTTTCCCTTACTCTAATTTCTAGGTTTTATTGAAAAAAAACTCTTAGGTCTTTAGTAGGGGTTCACCCTTAATCAGTGGCGGATTTACATATGAGCTGCCTTGTGCACAGTCCAATGCAGTCTACAATTAAAATTAATTTTTTATATTAAATTAAAATATTTTTTTATATTAAAAAATTAATTTTTAATATGATATACAATTTTACATCTCAAAAAAAAAAAAATTAACCTCCCCCTACATAAATTTCTAAATCCACCCCTATCTTTAATCAAGTTTAACAAATTTTTGTTCTCACAAATTTTGTGATTCCAATATGTTTTCTTTGAGTTAAGTTGAGAAACTAAATTTTGTTTGTCGTACCCCTTCTATGATAGCCTTCTAGGCATTCTTGTTGGGAGTTGTTTTGTTGTTTTCGTAATCAAATAATACACAACAAAATATGAAATTGACCTCCAATCATAGTTGTTTAAGAGCGCACCTCTAAAAGCTTCCGATCACTTAGACCTTTTTTTATCTCCTTTCAATGGCATTCGGACCGAAAACAGCTATGTATTGGGCATCCCTCAATTTTTATGATACAAAAAAAAATTCGAAAACAGCTATGTATTGGGCATCCCTCAATTTTTATGATACAAAAAAAAATTCAAAAAATCTTCCAAATAAAAAGTCATTAAGTATATATAGCAAGCTAGAATAAGAATCTATTATACTCCATAACTATTATAGATTAATATATTACGTCTATTCTTAATCCATTAGATTCCTTTGCAGGAGTTTGTATCACAATGACCATGTCTCTTCTAGTTACAATTTAAATAATTTCACTTATAGAGGTCTTTGCGGCCAACATGATCTATAGAAAAATTCTTTTATTTAAATGTATTCAAAGTGCGACACTGACAAACTTTTTTCCTTGATAATTGTACATTTCTTTTGATGTCAAGAGATTTGTACATTTGTATATTTATATTTTTTTATTAGTTGCTTAAATCTTTTATTGCATCTTTAGTTGGGGCTTGAGAGATGCCCTAATTTAGAACTGTAAACATTTTTTTGTTATTTTTGATGAAATTTTTACTTAAAAAAAATTATAACATTGAGATACCGAAATGTATCCTCTCCACTATTTCAAGTATTGTGATCAAAGATTGAAATGAAGTTAATTTAAAAAAAAAAAAAAGAAAGAAATGGCAAAGCCTCTAATCTAAGAACAAATTGAAATCAAGGGCAGGCACTTTCCGGGAAAATTGGCAAAGAATCAATAAAATATTTTGTTTGTTCCTAATTCTATACAAGTGTGTTGAGTGAGATTCATGGCACAGAGTAAACATTCAAGTCCGTAGGATCAAAGAGCACAGCAGCCATGGCAGCAAAGCTGGCCATCTGGATCCCATCTTGAATCCAGCCTCCTTGGCCGCCGCCGCCGCCGCCGTGTTGGTGGTGACCGGAGTTGGACGGCGGAGGGTGGTAATACACCCGAGCAGTCTGAGGGCAGTGAGATTGAAACCTTGCTGCAATCCTCACCCCTGCGTCCAAAATCTCCAAGTACTTCGCCATGGATGAACTCCAAAACTTGCAGAGGCAAGAGATCGTGAAAATGATGAATTAATTACCAGATGGGATTGGGTCTCTGGGAAAGAGGGATTGGGTCTCTTGGGCTTCTCTCTCCCTCTCTCTCTCTATACACAGACACACACACATATATAGACCCATTTGGGTTCTCCTTAACCTTAATTTCTTCTGTGTTTCTTCTTGATTTCTTCTAGGTTTTGACTTTTTCCCCAGCTGCTTCCTCGTGCTTTTGAAACTCTCTCTCTTCCGTCCTTTGACTGAGCCAGTCAAGTCAATATTTGTTGGTGAGAGATTGATTAAAAATGGCTTCTGGAGATGCACCAGCAGGCAGCAACCACTCTTTGAACCCTATCTTATTAAATTATCAATTAAAAATTTATTTTACCTTTTAATATTGTTCTTCAACGTTTTTACTGTGGCAATAAGTCTTACTATTTTATTATTATATATATTATTTTTAATATTTAAATAATTTTATTAATTCGAAATACAAATGAGACAAATTATATCAAATGATATATGGTTAAATGGCATCTTAATTATAAAAAAAAATTGACTCTTTTTTATTAAGATTTATAATTATTGTTATTTAAATATAAAGTGCGCATGATAATCTATCTTAAGTTTCTAGTCTTCTAAAGGTCTACAAAATTTTTGGAAGGCAGAATTATTGTTGGAAGACAGCAATAAGGCTAGAAGACAAGTCATCCAGGTCGAGATAGGGTCATGGTGCACAATGTCGCTCCTCCAGGAGTCTTATCCACGCAATGTAAAAATGAGATCTACAGGAAGAGTAGCTTATTAGTCGTCTTTCAAAAATTCACTTCGAATGTGTATAAACTATGATTGCATCTATATTTACTCAGAAGACAAACCAAGAGAAAATGCCGCTCTCTCTAGAATTATTCGAATAAATCTCGGACACCTGAGTTATCAAAAAAAAACTGTTAGTCTCCACAAAAAAGTGTAGAAAAATAAAAAAATTATGATTTAAGTGGATTTTTAATCCTACTTTGATCAAAAGAATCACTTTTTATTTATAAAAGTCAAAGTTAATATTGGAGGAGTTTTTCCATCTTTCGAATCTTCCATTTCAAATTTCTGAATAAAGATATCAAAGATGGTTTGACACATTTTTAAACTCGAAAAAGATTTTCAAAGAGGGTTTCACGCCGCCGGGGGGGGGGGGGGGACAATTTTGTCAAAAGATCTCTCAAAATTCTCTCTACTTTCTCTTAAACCTATTTTTGATTAGATTCACTTTCTCCAACACAACAATAATTTACTCCTTTTTATTATAAATAAACGCAATGAGTTATTGAACTCAAATCCGCCTTTAATTCATGCATAACTTATAATAATACTACTTTTAAAAGTTGCGCGTATTCAATAAATTATTCTTCTACAAATTTCCTTTTTTAGCCTTTTTTGACTTCCAACTTGGAAAGGAAAGGATGGCCGAGTCGAAACCCGTCCAAGCTTCCTGGTCAAAGGTGTCGGGCGGGGCTAACCCTTCACACGTGCTATCAATGGCTTATATAAAATTTATTATAAGATTCAATTGATTAAGCATTCACTATGGGTTAGTTTTTTTTCTTTTTAAACACTTTTATGGTTGATTTTTGTATTAAATTAATTCTAATTCTTTAGTTAAATTGCTAGAACACCCATTTCATCAATAATGCTTCTAATTAAAAAAGATTAAGGTAAATGTTAATATATAATCACTTTTTGATTAAAAAATAAAAACTAAATTTATGAAATAAAAAATTAAAAAAAAAAAAACCTTTTGTAATCCATCTGGATTTGACGACCGAAACCTAGATGAGTTTTGGTTGCTTGTTAAGTTTTAACAGGAACTCAAAGAAAAAGAAAAAAAGAGCAGTTGGGAAATATTCAAGTACCTAAAAGGGCCAGCTATATCCGAGTAATTATGTTGGAGTTGAGTAGTATAGCTTCTCATTTGTTATGGCTTGGCCCTTTTATGGCAAATATTGGTGCCCAAACCCTCTTCTTCTATATTTTTCAAGAAAGAGAATTCATATATGACCTATTCGAAGCTGCCACCGATATGCAAAATGATGCATAATTATTTTCGTATTGGAGGAATAGCTGCTGATCTATCTCATGGCTGGATAGATAAATGTTTGGATTTTTGCAATTATTTTTTAAGAGGAGTTGCTGAATATCAAAAGCTTATTACACGAAATTTCATTTTTTTAGAAAGGTGATATGTGCAGCGAACTTCTTTTAATTAGTTAATTAGTTTTTTTTTTTAAATGACGCTCAATGTTTTCGTTGTTCGGTTTCACCATTTCAACAAAGAATGTAAATCAAGGAACCGCAGCAATCAATGTTCGAACACTAACACACCACAAACATGAGAGCAAAAAGCCTTTTTCCATACTCGCCCTGACCACTGGGTTAGTTAATTTGTTTGTTTGTTAAGATAAAGTGGTAGTGTAGAGGAATTGTTATATTGTCTACGTCAGATAACATATTATCGTTCGATACGAGCTTACAGGATAGAATAGAGGGGAGGGGGGTGTGTATGGGTCCCACTCCCACCCTCAACCCTACCCCTACTCTTCTCAATTTGCCCACATTGTCCAACGCGAGTAACAGAAAATTTTCTAGTAGTGTAATAATGAGTAGTATTTTTATAAGTATAATTCTATGTATTGTAGTGAATAATTGTTTCTATATTTATTTTCTCTTTTTAACATGTAAGATTATCATAACCAATTAAAAAATATCATAAAAAAAGAAAAAAATTGAAAACTCAGACTGTGTTCTCTTTACTGTTTTCAAGTCATTTTTAATTTTTAATTTTCTAAAATAATGAAAACGTGTTTTCTTTGTTGTTTTTAAAAAATATATTTTTGAAAACAAAAAAAAAATTGTAAAGAAAATTCAAAATAACAAAAAATTATTTTGAGTATTTTCATTCAAAACAAACTCTAAACTCAAAACACATTTATTTATTTATTTATTTATTCATATTTTATTATTATAATGAGAAAAAAAATTACAAAATTCATTAACTAAATATATATATTTTTTAATAACATATTCACATTAAATATTTCTAATTTACTGAATAATCAAATTTATTAAATAAAATAATTTTTTTTTTCAAAATTTCAAAGAGGATGCGTTTTCTAATTTTCTGTTCTGAAAAATAGTTTTTCAAAATGACAAAAAAAATAGTTTTCAATTTTCTAAAAATAGACTACTAAAATAAAAAATTAAAAATAAATTCAAAATTCAAAATTAAAATTTAAAAAGTAAAGGAAAGACCGCCTCAATTTTTGTCTAGTTTACTATTCTCCCTTCTTCAATTATGTTTCTTTTTCTTTCTTTTTTTTTTACTCTAATCTCTTCCAAATTTTATCCATATCAAAGGGGAACTGCAATAGCAACAATGACGATGAGAAATTGATGGTGAGTTGGTCGTCGACGGCAAAACAGATTTGACAAAGGAGTTGTTAGTTAGTAAATTTGACAAAGGAGTTGATCAAAAATGGCAACAGATCTAACTGAGAAGTAGAGCCAATGGCGCACTCGTGTTAGTCCTCCTCGACTACGAGAGATTTGACAGAGGAGTTGGAGACTAACGCGAAGGTCGGAGGTTGTCGATGGGATAGCTGGTGGTCGAGCATAAAGTCTGAAAGTCCGACGACTCAACAACGACGACGACTAGACTAGTCTTCTTTTTCATCTCCCATTTCCCCCTCTTTCTCTCTCTCTCTCTCTCCATTACTGGGTTCCAATTAAAAACCTCATTAGGATGTGTTTGATTGAAAGAATGTGAAAAGAAAAATATTTTCCAATTTAATGAAAAATAATTCCCATCTCCCCCTAGTTACAAATTTCTATGGAAAATGGGTCAAAACATACTTTAATGTATTGTACCATACAATTTTTTCATGAAAAATGTTAATCAATCAAACATGTAAATATGAAAAATTTTCAATTAATGTGACATTTTTCGTGGAAAACAATTCCAATCAAACACATTTTAATGAAACTTTGTTATCATGCAGTCAATTGATCGAGAATTTTTTTTTCTTAATTGATAAGGTTTTATTAAAAATTCTATCGATCACAAAATTACCATACAAAGAGAAAAAAACTCGAAAGTCGCTGTTTAGGTGTTAGAAGGAGAAAATAAATAAATGATAAAATATTCAAAAAGAGAAACAAGAGGAGATAAATAAAAAGATATGCGTAAAAAAAATATTTAAATATTAAATACACATTATATAAAAAAAATACTAAATTGCACTAACACCCCTGGCCCCAATTTTTTCCACCAATCTCACTTGATTTTCTATATTATATAACACTAAACCCTCTTATTAAATAATAATTATTATTTTAATTCTAATTTACTCAATGCCTTTTTATAAACATCTTAATTTTAATTATATAAAAGGAAAAAAAGGTAATTATTGTATGAGTAAGAAACCAATTATTGATGATAAGTTTCTTTCTTTGAAAAAAGAGAGATTTTTTATAACTTACAAGAATTTATTAAAAACCCTATTATAGCTTATGAGGGGTGACTTCAATGAAACTTTATTATCATAAAATCAATTGATCGAGAAAGAAAATTTTCTTAATTGATAAGGTTTCATTGAAAATTTTGTTGATCGTAAAATTATGAAAAAAACTTGAGTCGCTATCTAGGTGTAAGAAAGAGAAAAACAATAAATGACAAGATGTCGAAAAAGATATATGGGAGGAGATAAATAAAAAGAGACATGTAAAAAAAATGAATTATTTAAATATAAAATTAAATGGAAACATTCATGTCTTCTTAAAAAAAAATGATAAATCTATTTGGATAGAATCTATCCGGATAGAAAAGCATTTAATGCTTGTTTTATAATATTTGAATTATATTAAACAAAACAAAAAGATAATTTTAACCTTATAAAAAATACAAGCCTTCACTCGTATGCGGCTCCTAAAACTCCCTCCTAAAACTACGGTCCAACACATTAAAGCTGCATATTTCCAAAACAAAACAATTATTAGTAATGAAAATAGCTGCAATCAATGTATTATCTTTGCATTCTCCTCCTATTCTATTTCATTCATTGACGCATGTTTTTTTCGAAAGTGTGGCCCGCCTGAAATGCTTCATCAATGATGAAGCCCGCCCAACAGTGCAGTTGAAGTCCGCCTAAGATTACTGACCAACACATTGAAGCTGCACATTTCCAAAACAAAACAATTATTTGTAATCTAAATAGCTGTGATCAATGTAATCTCTCTTTCCTCTTATTCTATTTCATTCATCGACGCATGTTTTTTCTGAAATTGTGGACCGCCTGAAATGCTGGGCGGGCTTCATCACTTATGAAGCCCGCTAAGCAGTGCAGTTGAAGTCCGCCTAATTACTGACCAACACATTAAAGCTGTACATTTCCAAAGCAAAACCTACTGCCCAACACATTAAAGTTGCACATTTCCAAAGAAAAACAATTATTAGTAATGAAAATATCTGTAATCAATGTAATCACTTTGCATTCTCCTCCCTATTCTATTTCATTCATCGACGCATGATTTTTCCGAAAGTGTGGCCTGCCTGAAATGCTGGGCGGGCTTCATCACTTATGAAGCCCGCCAAGCAGTGCAGTTGAAATCCGCCTAATTACTGACCAACACATTAAAGCTGCACATTTTCAAAGCAAAACCTACTGCTCAACACATTAAAGTTGCACATTTCCAAAGAAAAACAATTATTAGTAATGAAAATATCTGTAATCAATGTAATCACTTTGCATTCTGCTCTTTATTCTATTTCATTCATCGACGCATGGTTTTTTCGAAAGTGTGGCCAGCCTGAAATGCTGGGCGGGATTCATCACTTATGAAGCCCGCCCAACAGTGCAGTTGAAGTCCGCCCTACGATTCGACGGACTTCATCTTCCCACCGGCAGACTTAAACACAATTGAAGTCCGTTACATTAGTCTGGGCTGACTTCATCCTGTGCGTCAACTAATTCAGGTAAAGTAGCATTTTTCATTTCATTCCACGAGTTGGCTGGACAAGAGCTCTTGTAATACCCCATGTTCGTATAAAGTTGCCACATAATTTCGATGACTTTAGAATATCGAAAAATGGGTTTGATAGCAGTTATACGTACTGAATCGGCTGCAGGGAATGTCTCGAAGTGAAATTATCTAAGAAAAATTATATGGATTCAATGAGCGTTCCAAGATAGGATTTATGGTATTAAAATAAATCAGATTGGGAACGATTTTCGGTACAGCTAAAATACAGCTGCCATTTAGGCCGTAAAACCAAATCGTCGAATGGGACTCCCGAAAAATCAACGAAACCCTAGGGGGGCTTCGGTTTTACGTAATGAGCAACCCTTCAGTGGTTTTGGGATGAAATGATAGCCCGATGAGAACACTAGGATGAAATCGTCATTTTCAACTAAGATTTGGATTATTAATTGTGGATTTTCGGTATTGTAATGTAAATTAATTTGAGGTTTAAGGCCATAGTTGCAATTATGGAACTGTACTAGCGTAATAGGAATAAATTTGGGGTTTAATGTATAATTTTGTAAATTAATTATGTAATTTTTATATATATTAAAGTAGTAAATAATTATATATATATGTATGTACGCAGCAGAGCAGGAGCCTCTACAAAATTGATAGAATTATGCACGCAAACTCCTCCCACGCTCTCCAACTTAGCCATGCTCTGCAACCAGTCGCGCCTCTGCAAAATCGGCCAAGATTTGCGCAAGAATGGGAGATTAAGCCAGCGAGATTTGAGGAATTAAATGCGCCGCGTGATATATATCAGTGCGCGTGTGTGTCATGCCCTGAAATCAATCATCCGCGATTTGCGCAAATCGGCCACGCGTCTGCAACTGAAGCTTACCTCTGCAAGCTTGGAAGATTTTGCAAGTTGAGTAATGCCTAAGCTACATTTTGCTATAAATAGGGAGCTTGGAGAAGAGAATGACAGGGAAATGGGAGAAGAGAAATGGAAGCATGGGAGAAGCTGGCCGAGAGATGTGAGAGAGAGGAGTTCGAGTTTGGGCTGGGAAGGCCGAGGGAAGCAAGGGAGGGAGAGAGAGAGAGAGAGAGAGAGAGAGATGGAAGCAAGGTGGTCGCGGCCATGGCTGCCGCTGGTAGTAAGCCACGACCAGCAGCTGTGGGCGGCACTAATGGGTGTGTGAGGAGGCTGGTGCGGCCGTGTCGGTGGCCGAAGGAGTCGGCCACATAGCTGCAACAGCCATGGCGGCCGCGAGCTTTAACAGCCATGGTAGCCGCGAGCAGCAGCTAGGCAGCGCGCGAGCAAGCAGCAACGGCCTGAGACGGAAGCGGCCGAAAGCATGGCTAGTGGCGGAAGCATTGGCCGCAGTAGCGGCGATGGAAGTGGGTGGCGAGCGGCGGCTGTGTGCAGCCCCTGTTCGCGAGTTGCAGGCAGCGCTGGTAGGAGGAAGAAAATGAAGAAGAAGAAGAAGAAGAAGAAAAAGAAAGAAGAAAAAATGGAAAGAAGCTGGGCAGGTGGTGCGCGGGTGCAGTGAAGAAGAAGCAAAGAAGATGATGAATAGTGGAAGGAAAAAGAAAAAAAAAAAAAGAAAGAAAAGAAAAGAAAATAGGAAAATTTGGGAAAAATCTTAAAAAATCCCGAAAAAAATAGGAAATTATGTTTTGCTAATATCCCGGAGATTTTGGCAAGAAAAACGGTCCGAGCACGTGTTTCGGGAATATGGCACGCATATCGAGAAAATCGGAGATGCTAAGTTAAGGTGAGTAAAATTTCCTAAAAAATTTCAAAAATTTTAGAATATTATTTTATGAATTTTCGTAATGAAATATTTGAGAAAATATTTTTAGAAATATTTAATTTGAAATTATTGAGGAAAAATAGGAAGAAATAGAGAGAAAATTATAGAAAATACTAGAAATTATGGAAAAATAGATTTTAATATTTATTTAAATAATTATGGTGATTAGGATGCTTTGAGGTTGAAGTTCAAGAGACTCGTGCAAATTTTGAGGTTGGCACGCAAATCGAGGCGATGCAAGAGGCCAGGCATGGATATCGAGGTAACCCGATAAGCCTGAGAAGGTAAGTTGTACTTCCTCGAAAATGTTTTCATATTGACATGCCTTGATATGTATCCATCACGTAGACTACATACATGACTATGAAATGCATAAATACACGTTGATATCATTGATCACGCGCATTTGAGGTCGTAGGGAGTACAAACTGGCACCGCTGTTTTACCAAGGGTGCACCCATACATCTCGATCTCGAAATAGGGGGCCGCAAAATGGTAGGCAGCATGAGGGGTGCAGTTGACACTTACGATGAAAGACATTGCATACACACATGACATAGCATTATGTACCTTTACTTAGATGATTCATCATCTAACTTAGGTTTTGCCCATGGAATATTCAAATGTTCCAGGTGGAAATGGTAGCAAATACAAGGATAAATGAGACATGAAATGGCATTTAGCTGAGTGCATGAAGAGTGAAATGTATGTTATGTAGCCCATGTATTTAAGTTCTGCTACTTTGAATTTTGAACGTTTTGAGGAATGTTGATGTATATCCTTGTGGTTAATGAAGATGTTGAATTTATTTATGATTAATGTTAAGATATCAGGTTTCGATCTTTGCTTCCCCATTTGATGTGTATAGTGATTCTCTTTCGAGATTAATATATGGGAATTCTGGGACGGAGTCGAGGAATGATGTGATTTAGAATTAAGTTAGAAAAGAAAAAAAATTATTGTCCCGGAATTGTCCCAAGTTTATAACGCGCTCGAAAAGCGGGGCGTTACAATTGGTATCAGAGCTTAAGATTATTAGAAGCCCTAAGTGACTCGGATGTAGTTGATATCGAAGTTAAATCCTATTTAGAGATTAGGGAATAGCAATTTGGGGACTTAAGAGGATCCGATATTGACAGAACCAGTTAGTAAGAACCCCAAGTGGAGGCTTAGGGGAAGGAAATTAATGGTTAGTAAGGCAAAATCCCTATTTAAGAGATTCCAGGATGGTCAGTTGAAGGCTTAGAGGTTACTGGATTTCAGTGTTGAGTAGTGGAAGTGCATGTCTAGGCAAGTTCTGGCTAAGGAAAGACTTGGTATTTAAATGTGTCCATTTGTGACCCACTTCTCTTTCCTGGGAACTTACTTGGTGTACTATTCACATACAGACACTATTCCAGTATACGATTACTATTCTCAGTGAATAGTAAAAGCCTTATGGAAGTTAATGCAATGATCTAACTATTGAAGTTAGAAACCGATGATATGATTCGAGTATAAGGTTGACTCGGTAACCGTGATTACGGATCTGAGAGATTTAGAGACTGTTGATTTGAGGTCATCATTGTGATGAATGACAGATAGCTGGTAGTTATCGAGAATGATTGAGTCATGGATGATTAGTTTGATGTGACATAGCCTAGCTGTTAAGCTAGGATCAAATGATAAGTATTTTGAGGACCATTTAGTGTCTTAGAAGTAAGATCAGGGATCTAACAGATTGGGTCAAACAAGAGGCCGAAGATGGCCAAATGATGGC
This sequence comes from Diospyros lotus, assembly GCF_014633365.1. Taxonomy (NCBI): domain Eukaryota; kingdom Viridiplantae; phylum Streptophyta; class Magnoliopsida; order Ericales; family Ebenaceae; genus Diospyros; species Diospyros lotus. The sequence continues at coordinate 37,467,470 of NC_068350.1, read as the reverse complement.
ATAAGAGTTGCGCCAATTGATAAGGCAACGGTGGTGCAACCGATGTGACTCGCAGGGACGGGATAAGAACCCTAGCAGCGTGACGACACTACTGGTTCGGTGTTTGCAGTGACAAATCTGGATCTAGGGACCCACATGCAGATGGTTGATGGATGGCTTGCGATAAGGTACGGGAAGCCCGTCAATCGAAGCATCATAACAGACTGATTGGGAGATGATCATATGCTAAAGATCTAAGACAACCCAGTAGGATCTGTACCTTGTATGGGTCTAAGTCCTAATGGTCTAGGAGCGAGGTGTACCACTAGTTATGATTGATCGAGCCGGAGAATCAACTCGAAATGAAATGGATTGAGTGTCTTATTTAAAGAATTGTATCAGGGTTCGCGGTCATCTTGGGAGTAGGTGACACAAAGAACAATGCGAAGCTCGAGGAATAGAATGCCGCGATATTTAGTAGGGCAATGGGATCATGAGATGATAGGTTCGGTTCAAAGTAGAGTTCGGGTATCGAAAAATGAAAGAGTTGCTGGTAGATCGTAACTACCCTAAGGGAGAAAGATAAAAAGACCTAGCCAATGGAGGTTGTGACTGCGATTTAGTATAGACCTGTAAAATCAGGTAAAATTGTCAGTGGTCAAACCGACGTAGAAAACTCGGAAGCCCCATGATAAATGGTAGATTGAGAGCCATAATTGCAAGAAATAAAGTTCACAGAAGATGATTGGAACTAGATATCGTGATTTGATTCGAGATTTTCGGAGATAAATCAATTTGAGATTCTTAAATAATTTCTTGAAAGAATTGATTGAGGAAGTAAGGATTCACGATGAAACTTTAGGGTTTCCAAGAAGAAATTCAGCGAGGATTGCAGTACCATTAGTGATGTAAAGTACCTGCCAGCTCTAGCTAGTAATATAGCTATGGATTGACGTCTTGAAAATTTTGTACGTGATTAAGAGAATCAAGTGATGGCAAATGTACCAAGATGACGGGTCACAGTAGGAGAAGCTGCAAATCGATTAGAGATCTGATATTTTTCGATTTGGAGAATGAAACTCTCGTATGGCTAGACGGTTAGTTTAGGTAACCCTGGTAGGCAAATTGGGAGATGTATAGCTGAGCGATGTCAACTAGTTATAATTCTGGGGAGCCTATTGATCCGTAGTACAAGCACTTGCAGTCAGTGAAAAGCCGAAAAATTCTAGGATATATTCACGAAAGATTTATCGGGGTTATGAAATCACTAATAATAACTTAAGGTTATTAGATGCTTAGCTATAAGTGGCCTGATTGAGGACGTAAATTATCGGGCTTTAAAAAAAAAAAAAATGATGAGCCTGTGGATATATAGTAAGCAAGAGAAATGCTATGACGTATTCCCGAAAAATTTATTGGGACTATTTCTTAAATAATGAGTCAGAATTTACTAATGATGGCTTGAGGTTAATAGATGCTAAGCTATGTGTGGACTAAAAGACTAGAATAGTACGAATAAAGTTGATTGTCGTAAGCACCGTAAGTTTATGAAGTTCCAAAAAGTCAAATGTCCTGATAAGATTTCGGGAGACGAATTGAAAGTTTTGGGAAAAGATTACTCTGAGCAAAGATCGGTAACCTAAGTAAGTAGCTTCGAAAATGATCGAGCATATTTAGAGTCAATTGATATGAAACGTTATTACTCGAGGATTAATTCAAGCAAATTTGAGGATCAAATAATTAATCTGATTTTATAAGATGTTATTTGAGGATCATTTTGAAAAGTATGAGGACTTATTTGAGTTGTGAGTAAGAACAAATAGATATTAGAATTGCTCGATTGGAAGATAACGTTAGATTTCAATTGATATTAAAAGTTAGATTACGAAAAGAAGATTTGGAGACAAATAAAATCTATAAACTGTAAAGATTTCTTGATGAGATAATTATACGACATGATTAGAAGATGATTATGGTCAATTGTCAGAAACTTGAGGTTATATTAGGTGATAAATACCTACGAGAATGAGGAAACAACAGTCATAAGAAACCTCGAATAGGTTGGCTCGAGTAAAGATCAAGCAATGATATGACCTAAGGTAAGGCATAACTAGTTTCAAGAATAGGTGATGACGTATAACTGTGATGTTTTTGGATCCAAGGATTCGTGAAATAGTTTGATGACATAAAAATATTTCTTTAAGGATCAGTTTGATAAAAGTCAAGATGTATCGAGATCAGGGACTATTGTGCTAAGGTTGGAAGATTATCAAAACATGATTGATTAGTTCAAGATAGATGACATTGTAGGAAATCGAAATTAGAGGAGTGCCGTGATTAGGGATATCAATTGGAAAGAAAATTGAAAATTGATGATATGAGAGTTGCAGGCGCATTACGACGATATGTGTACCGACTTGGATAGGAGCTCGAGATAAGACCCGTGGCCCAAGGTCGGGGATATGAGGTTGTGAGTTTTCAAAGAGAAATTTGAAAAGCGTGCATGGTTGCCAAGTGTACTGGTTGATGAGCATGGTCAGTCCAAAGGTTCGGATTTTGATATGTGCCTTGGTATTCACGAGTTTCAAGTGGGATCTTCTTTAGTTGATCAATCAGGTGTTGATTCTAATGATGAAATTTTGAGATATAGGACAAGTGGCAAATTTCGAGGACGAAATTTTTGTAAGGAGGGGAGAATATAATACCCCATGTTCGTATAAAGTTGCCACATAATTTCGATGACTTTAGAATATCGAAAAATGGGTTTGATAGCAATTATACGTACTAAATCGGTTGCAGGGAATGTCTCGGAGTGAAATTATTTAAGGAAAATTATATGGATTCGATGAGTGTTCCAAGATAGGATTTATGGTATCAAAATAAATCGAATCGGGAACGATTTTCGGTACAGCTAAAATACAGCTGCCATTTAGGCTGTAAAATCGAATCATCGAATGAGACTCCCGAAAAATCAACGAAACCCTAGGGGGGCTCCGATTTTATGTAATAAGCAACCTTTCAGTGGTTTTGGGATGAAACGATAGCCCAATGAGAACACTAGGATGAAATCGTCATTTTCAACTAAGATTTGGATTATTAATTATGGATTTTCGGTATTATAATGTAAATTAATTTGAGGTTTAAGGCCATAGTTGCAATTATGGAAGTGCACTAGCGTAATAGGAATAAATTTGGGGTTTAATGTATAATTTTGTAAATTAATTATGTAATTTTTATATATATTAAAGTAGTAAATAATGGGTTTTGAGGAATGTTGATGTATATCTTTGTGGTTAATGAAGATGTTGAATTTATTTATGATTAATGTTAAGATATCAGGTTTCGATCTTTGCTTCCGCATTTGATGTGTATAGTGATTCTCTTTCGAGATTAATATATGGGAATTCTGGGACGGAGTCGAGGAATGATGTGATTTAGAATTAAGTTAGAAAAGAAAAAAATTTATTGTCCCGGAATTGTCCCAAGTTTATAACGCGCCCAAAAAGTGGGGCGTCACAGCTCTTCTTCTATTTTTCATTTCATTCCACGAGTTGGCTGGACAAGAGCTTCTTAACCAGAAAATGGAGAATGATAATGAGAGAAATAATAATGAGCATAAACATAAATTATTGAAAGAGATATTTGGTTTCGAAGAAGATGATAGTTTGATTGGCGAAGAATGAGAAGGTGAAGAACAATCTGATTGTGCGGCAGCTGATTATATTAACAACAATTTGAAAGAATCCAATAACGTCAATGCTGAAGAAGGACCTCTACCAAGTATGATATTTAACAGTATTGAGAGTCTGATGAATGCTTATCAAGAACATGTAAGAGTTTTAGGTTTCGTTGTTGCCAAGAGATCAGCTCATAAAAAGAGTGGTAAAAGTTACAAGTATGTTACAATTTGCTGTGACAGAGGAAGGAAACAACAATTTGAGAAGTCTACAAAGAGGATAAATTGTCCTGCAAGAGTAAATGCAATTACGAGAGACAATGAAGTTTGGCAGGTTTCAAAAACAATATCAGAACACAACCATGAATTGCAACCTGATATGTCTATTTTGATGCCTACCCATAGGAATTTGACAATTAACATGAAGAGACAACTGGAAGCCAATGATATTGCAGGCATAAGGCCATGTAAGAATGTTAGAATGCTAGAAGTTCAAGCTGGTGGGCCACAAAATTTAGGATGCTTGCCTAAAAACTGCAGAAATTTCATTAAGAGTAGGAGAAGGCTGAGACTAGGTGATGGAGATGCAAAGGCCATTCGGAAGTTGTTTGTAAGGATGCAACAAAAAGACGGGGACTTTTTTCATTTGATGAACGTCAATGACGAAGGCATGCTAACTAATGTGTTGTGGGTCCATCCTCGTGTAAAAGCCGCATATGAAGAATTTCATGTTGTTGTCAGTTTTGACACAACATACCTTGTGAACAGGTATAGAATGCCTTTTGCTACAATTGTAGGCATAAATCATCACGGACAATCAATACTTTTAAGTTGTGCACTAGTTACACATGAGGACACAAGATCATTCAAGTGACTTTTTATGAATTGGCTCGAAGCAATGGAAAATATTCATCCTAATGCTATTTTAACCGATCAATGCGAAAGCATCAAGTCCGCTATCACTGATGTTATGCCTAACACTATTAATCGGTATTGCTTGTGGCATATCCTTTGCAAACTGCCTCAGAAGTTTAGGAATGTTGTTGAATTTAACAAGGCAATTATCGAATTCAAAGCTCTTGTATATGATAGTCTCACTATTGAAATATTTGAGAGGAATTGGAATGAATTCTTGATGAAGCATGGATTGGAAATGAATGATTGGCTAAAAGACCTTTTTAATCAAAGGCAAAGTTGGGCACCAGTTTATCTGCATCACAATTTCTGGGGTGGTATGGTTTCTACTCAACGGAGTGAGGGAATGCATGCTTTTTTTTTATGGTTATGTTCACTCTATGAGCACACTCAAACAATTTGTTGAACAATATGAGATTGCAATGAGTACTAAGATCCATAAAGAGTTCCTGGCTGACTGCGACTCGAAGTGTAAGGTGATTAAATGCATATCAGAGTTTGATTGGGAAATACAGTTCCAACAGGCATACACAAATTCAATGTTCAAGTTAGTTCAAAATGAGATCAGGCGCTTGTTGTACTGCCATGTTATTCCGCCAACTGAAGAGGAAGCAAGGGCAGTAGCTACTATGATAGGTATCGAAAAATATAAAATAATGGAGAGATGCATCTTAAATAATTGGTACCATAAGGAGTTTAGTTACATTGTTGAGTACAGAGAGAATGGTGACTATTTAAGCTGCAATTACAATAAATTTGAATTCAAGGGCATACCTTGCTGCCACATCTTTAAGTTAATGTCCTTTAAAGACATGAAAGTTATCGATGAGAGATATATATTAAGGAGGTGTAGAAAAGATGTTATCAGGCGCCATTATAAGATTTTCTTTGCTGGAGGTTATCCTCACATGACTGATGAATTCAAGAAATTCAAGGAAGTGGAATGTTACTTTCAGGAATGTACTGATATGGCTTTTGGTAGTAGAGAGAAGATGGAGTTTATACAAAGACGCTTGGCAGCTCTGAAGAATGATTTAATTAATTGGAATGATACTATGCCTGCTAATGAATCTATCACAATAAACACAGAGTAGGATGGAGATCAGAATTTGGAAATTGGAGGTATGCCAATTTTGGATCCAAATGTTACTCGTGGTCGTGGAAGGCCGAGGAGTAATCGGTACAAATCATCACGGGAAGTTAATCAAAACAAAGGTAGGATTTCAACTCGTGGAGGTCGTGGGGCTCGTGGAAGTAACGATGATGAGGTACAATACCATTTCAATAATTCATGATCCATCCTTACGTATTTATTTTTTAGTTATTTACATATAATTCATATTTTTACATTGAATTTTTAATTTTTCAGATTGAAGGTCAATGATCACACATGATAGATTTGAATGAGACTGTAGTTGGAACCCAAGGTAGCCAAGCAATATGAATTACTATTTATGCATTAGACAAAGATATTCTGCAAGAATATGGCTGTGTATCAGTTTTTGTTATAAGAGATTAAGGACAAAGATGTTCTGCATACAGTGGCGGAACCACATATAGCCAATGGTGGGCATTGCCTACCCTAAATTTCTCAAATTTTTCTTATCTGTCTCACTGACTTTGACATAGTATATCCCAGCCTTAATTTGCTTAAATGTCTTACTCTTCAAACACGTATATTTGGCTCTGGATTGGTTTTTGAAGGATGAAGTCCGCCAAGCGGACTTTATACTAGATGAGGTCCACCAAGTGAACTTCATTTACGATAAATTTCGTCCATTCCAGTATTTGGCGAACCTCATCTAGTATAGAGTTCGCTTGGCGGACTTCTTCCGCCCAACCGGGTATTGGCAAACTTCGTCCCATATGAAGTCTGCCCAATACCGGTTGAGCGGACTTAATATGGGATGAGGTCTGCCCAACAGTATATAAGATGGACGGACTTCATGGGGCTAACACATTATCTATATATAATATTTAGAATTTTTATTGATGAATTTATTCCATTAAAATATATTAAATACTAATTAATGATTTCGAATAAAAAAAATAACACAAAAAAAATACTATCCACATTATATAACATATCAAACTTATAATATAATATATTAAGAATAAGAATTGACATAAGATTTATAATCTATTAGTGAACAATCGTCACCATGATTCGATTCCCATTGCATGCAATCACTTAGAACAACAAATTAATATTACAAATTGCTCTTGTATTTTGATTTGCAATATATTGGTGAACATTATAAATCTTATATGTTTATTTATAAGATTTATAATGTTACAAATTCTTCACAAAATTGTTACAAATAGAACAACAAATTACAACATAATATGTATAAATTATAATTATATTTTAATCTTAATATTATTTACATCATGCCTTATACGCTCGATGTCGTATTAATATATTAAAGTAGGATAGTCTCCAAAACAAGAATTAAATTAAAGGTAGTGATAATTAATAATTAAAATAAAACTAAGCATGGGTTTTCCAATCGTTATTATTCTTATTTTATCTTATTTTATTAATTAATATATTAAAGCAGGATAGTATGTAATATAATTAATTAATTATTAAAGTAATAATTAATAATTAAAGGTAGTAATAATTAATAATTAAAGTAAAACAAAGCATAGATTTTCCAATGCATGACATTTTAGTATTCCATTTGATTATAATCAATTAACTTTCATAGATAATTGTTGAAATCATATATTGTGATTATACCTCCCGAGCAGAGCATGAGTTACACTAAATCATAATATTATATTTATTGCTATTTGGTCTATTTGAATATTTAATTTACATTTATAACGAATAATTTATTGATAATTATATAGTAGTTTGTAAGATGTTAACTATATAAACACTATAAAAACTTTGAATAATAACATGATTTTGATTTAAGTGTTTCGGTTGGAAGTAACTACGATTTTGATTTTATTAATAATTAAATGTAGAAATAATTAATAATTAAAGTAAAACAAAGCATAGATTTTCCAATGCATAACATTTTAATATTCCATTTGATTATAATCAATTAACTTTCATAGGTAATTGTCGAAATCATATATTGTGATTATACCTCCCGTGCACACTAAATCATATAGTTCAACTCAACTAAATCATAATATTATATATATTGCTATTTGACCTATTTGAAGATTTAACTTACATTAATAACGAATAATTTCTTCATAACTATATAGTAGTTTGTAAGATGTTAACTATATAAACACTATAAAAACTTTGAATAATAACATGATTTTGATTTAAGTGTTTTGGTTGGAAGTAACTATAATTTTGATTTTATTAGTCCTATAAGTAAAACTTAAACAGTATTCTTAATTTTTAATACATATTGGTTTTTTAATACAATGAATTTATTCAAAAAAAATAAAAATAAAAATTCTGCAATCCAATTAATAAAATCATTGGAAAACGTCATGCATTAACCCGTTCATCTACTTGTTCCTGGAAACGGAACGTCTATAGCTTTTTACCTCTCTTTCTATAAATAACAGTGTAATAGCAAGACTTATACTTATCCCTCTTCCTTTGCAACCTATTTTTGAAACTAAGTTTTCATCCCATGGATGAACAAACACCATCGAGGAGAAAAAGGACTGGTGAGTGGACAATCCCTCCATCACTGAAAAGCTTGGAGACGATGTACCTGAAACTCAGGGAACATCATGATGAACTGAAGAATGAAAATTCGATACTCCTGAGAAGGATGATAGCTGAGTTTGGGGAAGACGACGAGAGGGAATTTCTGCGTGAGACGTTTCCATTGATGAAGATGTATGATCTGTTTATAGAAGTTCTGCAGTCTATCCAAGAAGAGAAAGATCGCAAAGATAATGTCATCCTGATCCCTGACACCAGCTCTGATTCCGTCAACAAGTGAAATACTTTTCGTTCTCCCCTATTCATCTTTTGTAATGCCCGGGTTTCTCATCCTATTTTGTAATGCCCAGATCATATTTTGTTATGCTTGCGACCTTTTGCGAATCTAATTAAAAATTTGGCTATTTTATGGTTTTGTTGTGTAGATTGTCTTTTGGCAAGAGTTGTTTCTCTATTATTTGTCATTACTTTTAATTTCATATATTCTACATTTTCGGCGGACTTAAAAATTAATGAGTCGACGGACTTAAAATTATATCGAGAAAACTTAAATGAGGTCCGCCCAGTACAATTAGGCGGACTTAATTTTTTTTCATGTCCGCTAGCAGACTTCAAATCAATTGAAGTTTGCAATTGAAGTCTGCCCAATAGTGTGCTGGTAAGACGAAAATGCCCTCACAAACTTAAACCATGATATTCCCAAATTTAAACACACTATCTCTCTCTCTCTCATTCTTTCTCTCTCTCTCTCAAAGACCCGCTCGATATCCGTTGAAAGACTCAGCGACCGTTCGACCTGCCGGTCACCGTGCCACGTTTTGTCCGTCGACGTTTGTGACCCGCCGGCCACCGTGCTACGTTTTGTCCGTTGACGTTTGTGACCCGCATGGCTCGCCGGCCAACATGCGACATCTGTGAGTCCGCCCAGCGACGTCCGTCCTACCACCGTACAACTGCCGGTCAGGTAAGGATGTATTTTATTTATGTTATTTTTAGTGATTTTTTAGCATTGTTGTATCCTAAACCCATCGAACCAATGAAGCCATTGCATTGTACCGGAAACTGGTAATGGAAGACGATCGGAAGATGAACGGGTTTCATTGGGCGGACTTTATACATGATAAGGTCCGCCCAATGAAGCCAGTTCATCTTCCGATCATCTTAGGCGGACATCATCCCATATGAAGTGCCACCAATCGGGCATTTGGGGGGACTTCAAATGGGTTTAGGGTTTTGGGATGAGGTTTGCCAATTTCGGGTGGGTTGATGATGTTCGCCAAGCGAATCTCATATAGTATAAAGTCCGCTTGGCGGACATCATCTTCGATAAGTTCCCGCACAATACCTGGTTGAGCGAATTTGATTGTAAATGAAGTCCGCTAGGCGGACCTTATATGGAATAAAGTCCGCTAGGCGGACATCATCGGGTATGAGTTCGCTTAATCGGGTTTTGGGTGGATCTCATATTGGATGATGTCCGCCAAGGGGACTTTATATTCGATTAGGTTCGCCAATCGGACTTCATTTCATATGAATTTACCCAATACAGTGTTGAGCTCAAAACTGAGAAGTCCAGCTAGCGGATTTCATACCGGATGAAGTCCGCCAAACATTTGGCGGACTTCATCGTCAATTACGTCAGTCCGCCCATCTTTATTCTTATTAATTTAAATTTTAGTTTGTTGATACTGAAATTAATATGTTATACTAAAAAATATTATCCATTTGCTGTTTTTGTATTGTTTATTGTTTTTGCTTTTATTATACAGATGGATCCACAGAGAAATAAATATACTTATATTCACGATCAAATGGTATTGCCCCCTGGAACACGGGCTACTACACACTGCTGGATCAACCAACTGGGGCCAGTTCGACTCGCTCTCGGCTGTTACAACATATTGGAAGCATTCTTGTCGGGCCCACTCGGTCATTTCTTGCAGATCCCCCTGTCCCTCCAAATGTCTGCACCGCAGCTAATCTACCAAGTTCTTCTTAGGGAGGTGACGTTTCCTGAGGCCCGTGACGATGAAATGTGGTTCGAGATCAGTAGGAAAATATATAGGTACGGTAAGCAGGAGTTTCTCTTAATTAGTGGACTTCAATTTGGCCCCGTAGATAAGAAAATTTTGGAAGCGAGGCCCGTAGGGGATGACAGTTTATGGACATGACTATTCCCACATCAACATTTGGTGTCCAGGCAAGACATAAATTTTGTACTCACTAGAGAGAATCTGGCTGCAGACGATGTCCTGAAACTAGGTTACATTTCTGTGGTGAACATGATATTGTTGGGGCACAATGAGCGTAAAAATGTGCCTGATATGTTGTGGACTATGATTTAAGATTTAGAAGCATTTCAGGCATTCCCGTGGGGTACGTATATATATAGCCAGACTCTGTATTTCCTTCGTCTGGCTACCAAGGTTGACAAGCGGAGTGGTAAGGTTGGAAAGAAAGTGAACATTTATGGATTTGTCTGGGCATTTCAGGTACGCTTAGCTACATATTACTCTATTTAAATACATAAGATCATTTATTGTATATGATTGTTTTGTTATCTTTTGTTTTGTTTTTCATTATAAAACCTTTTTTTCTTTTTGTCTACAGTGGTGGTTGATTGAGACATTTCCCTGTGTTCAAGGAAAATGGGCTCAAATAGTACCAGAATTAGGCATGATACCCAAATGCAGGAAGTGGTTATCTAGCAAGAGGCCTAAAAGCATTAATTATGATGAATGTCTTAATAAGGTATGTGTGTAACCCAACATAGCCTATTATCGTTTGTTTTTTTTTTAAATATATAATATATGACCACCTATTATAACATTTGTGGGCACAAGGATTGAGCCAAACGCTTGAGCCCACTAAGGCAGAGAGGGACACGGACTTTTGGAGGTCCTTTCACCCCCTGCACTGGGTTGATGTTGATGTCTACAAAAATAGAGGTGGAGGGGGTGATCATCATGATCATGATCATGATATTGGAGGCAAGTAGGTTGGGGAGGAGGTTGATCCACCGAGGGTGGGCAGGGCTGAGGATGCAGGCAAGGGAGGTGGGGAAGAGGCGGAGGCAGTGAAGGCAGGCAAGGATGATGGTGCAAAAAATGAAGACGGTCAGAGGGTGGAGGGGGAGGATAAGGGGTCTATTAGTGGCTATAATATGTCAGAGGCAAGACTACCCAAGCGTACGCATCATAGACATAATGAGTTAGAGGTATGTTCGCTACATATTGTTTTTTGTGTGAAGAGCAATTGTTTGTTTGTAATTGTTTTTTCATTTTTAGTTTTTTTTTTTCATTTTGTAGATGACCAAGATGCTGACTCAAGCACTTCAGTTGTTGCAAAGTATGGACTCTTGGTTGAGGCAATTTGAGAGGAATCAAGAAAATATAGATTGTCAGTTGAGGGAAGTACTAAGACATCAGGAAGCTCTGTTAGGCATGAACGCTCAGTTGATGCAAGTTGAGAGAAACCAGCAAGAACTATTAGCTGTGCTACGCATTTCGACCGTCCCTGACCCCACATATCAACAGCCAGCTGAGGAGGATCGAACATCCCAAGTAGATGTAAGCCCCAAATTTATCATATTTACATATGATTTTAAAGTATTACCATCTTATAATGGTTAATTAAAAACAGTTACCGGAAGACGTGGTTATGGACGGTGGACGAATTGCGCGTGATCGCGCACCATCGCAATATTGTCGCACATCGTTCATTGATCCGACGCAACATTATAGGAAGAGGAAGAGGATTAAGAAGAATGTCCTGGAGGGGGTCAAAGTGGATCCAATAATAGACACGACTTTGTTACCCCCCCAAGTGCAAGAGGGGACAGGAAAGGATGGTCCTCCTCCTTATAGTGCATCGGGCTTGGACGATGAATTATTCCCCCCCGAATGGATACAATCAGTATATCAGCTTAAAAGAAGAAATCAAGTAAGTATATATAACTAGTACTTTAATGATTTACATTGGTAATGAATTATCACCCTAATAATAATTGTTGGTTATTATAGGCGGGACACTGGTTTCTTGCTCAATCTATTATCGAGTCACCTCCAAGATTTAGAGCAACCGACATCATGGATGGATGGGTGTGTGATTGACATGTTTTTGTGTTGCCTCCGACGTAGGAGAAATAAGGAGTCTGAGCATCCTCCATATGATACCAACTATGTGGTGATGCCAACATCATTTTTTGTGAGTGCTCAGCCCATCTCATTTAGCTCTTTTTTTTGTTCATTTGTATGTCGCCTGTGATAAATTTCAAACCTTTGTCTTTCAGGGGTTGTTCAATTCCTTCCTCAGTGGGAATGATAACTTGACAGCCCAATCAACGCTACTCGATTATATCTCAGGAAAGGCTGGTGAAGACATCGCTTGGTGGAAAGTTGACTACGTAAGTAGTATTTAGTTTTAATGATTGATTTAGTTAATTGCACGTGACATATTTTGTTACATGTAGGTCTTGGTTCCTATTTCTCAAAAGAACGAGCACTGGATCACTGCCAAAATTTGTTTGAAGGAGATGAAAATTGTCATCTACGACTCCCTGACACGGTCTGAAGATAGTAGGAAGTACAGGTTCGAGTTCATGAAACCATTCGGGTACCTCCTACCCACGATCCTGATGCGCAGTGAATATTATAATCATATCTCCACGCCTGCGCCTCCATGTAAAGAATGAGAGCTGGAGAGTCTTGATCTGGCAAAGGTGAACATTCCACAACAACTGGACAGGTACTGCAACTTTAAAATTAAATATTACAAAAGTCAATTGAATACATTAAATTGTTATCATTAAATGGTTTGACATTGAATTTTTTTATTTGTAATACAGTCACAGCTGTGGCTGCTATGTAATAAAATTCATTGATGACATTTTGAGACACAGAGAGGATCGTTGGGTCACTGATCAGACGAATAATGATGCCCTTGCCCTTCGGAAGAAAATTGCATATTATCTATATAGATATAGTAAAGTAATTGATGATAATTGATGTTTGGTAAGTATTCTTAAGCTATAGTTTTAATTCAATTGTTGTATCTTGTTTTATATAACAAACTATCTTTTCCTTTGTATGTGTAGTGGCCAGTGGGCATTATACCCAATTGTATTCTTGTTTCCTTTGATGAACGAACGAGGGAAAATGTGAGAATTTAGGATGTGAAAGGAAAATATTTCAGTTTAGTCAAAACCTCATGTGGGTCTCTCCCCATGAGGTTTTTTTTGACCACTTTATATTTTGTATTATTTTCTCTGCTTGTAAAACTACTCATCATGATGAATATTAAATTGTGATTTACCCACAGCATAATCTTGTCAACGCAGTTGGCCAAGAAGACTTGCCAAATGCCATTGGAGAACTGCATGTGTTCTACCTGAATTACTTCTTGTAGTTAGATAGGTGGTATTATTATATGGTGATTTCTTGTAATTTTCATTGTTTTTTCTAGTTAGCGGTTGTAATTTTCATTGTTTTAATTTAATGTATTACTTATAGGTATTTAAAATGAACCGGCAAAACATCCAATATTATTACTGATTTTACTGTTCATAAAAGCAGAATATTGAAGTCCGAAAGCAGACTTCATCTTGGTTTAAATCCACTTGGCGGACCTCATATTGGTTTAAGTCCGCCTAAAGCTATCCAGTCGGACTTCATATTAATTTAAGTCCGCCTAAAGCTATCCGGTCGGACTTCATATTAGTTTAAGTTCGTCAGGCGGACTTGATATTGTTTTAAGTTTGCCTACACTATCCGATCGGACTTCATATTTTTAAGTCCGCCCATCGATATTAGGGTCCAACATAGTGTACGGGCGGACCCATCAACGATGAAGTCCACCCGGATGCTCCCTTATGCGGACTTCATAATTGCCATCAAGGATGAAGTCCGCCCGGACAATTTGGAATGCCACTACTGCAACTATTTCGTGTTTCAAATAATGCATTGACAACGAAAACCATTATGACTTAAAAGACCATCAACTATCAAAACATAAATGAAGCTAAATGCATAACAATTTCTAAACTTCTATATATATATCAGCCATCCATCAAATCCCATCGCAACAACAATTTCATAATAGCTTGGCATACATTCGAGCAAATTTCTTTGTTTCAAGCACTTAATCATAAATAATTTCTAACATAAATCACTACATCAATGACAACTTTTCAAAATAACATTCCACTTAAAAAACCAAAAACTAATCCAAATATACATCCTAAAATGAACAAATTTAAGCTGCTATATGCATAAGTGTCCTCCATTTTACCAGAGTCTGTATTTAAATCCGAGACAAAAGTACCGATAGATCTAACACTAGAACTTCATTCTTCATTCTGATTTCCATCAAAGAAAGCGTAGAACGCAGCAACAGCTTCATCCTTAGTTTTGAATGACTTGTATAAACTTCCACTAAAACCAATCACATATGGTGCACATTCATCCCAGCTGGAATATACCCTAGGTCGATTTCCTTTGAAAACAACATAGAACCTCTTTCTTTTTTCTTTCTTCCATTTGCAATTCCCAGCCATAGAATGGACAAAATCAACACCAATGTCATTGGAAAGTGTTTCTTCATTCAACCTTCCTTCAAAGAGAGCCTGGTACGCTTCAACAGCCTCTTCCTCACTTTTGAAAGACTTGTATAAGCTGCCCCTAAAACTAAGCACATGTGGTGCACATTCTTCCCAGGATGAATAAATTCTAGGTATCATACCTTTAAACACAACATAGAGTCTTTGTTTCTCCTTATTTTTTATTTTCATAATTCTCTAAAAAAATAAGGAGATAGAGAGGAAGATATGGAGATAGAGGTTGGATGAAGAAGAAGCATATGATAGAGAAGAAATATAGGTTGGATTTGGACGAAGAAGAAGCACATAATAACTTTTTGTGGAAGACCATTGTTAATATTGATATTCTTAAAATTCAATAAATAAAGTAAGAGAGAATGAAGCACATAATAGTTTCTTGGAGAAAGTCATTGTGACTCTTGGAATTTTAAGAATTCATTAAATCAAGCGATAGACTAAAATTTAACAAGAGAGAACGAAATTTTGACTTATGAATAGAGAGGGTATTGTTGGTAAATAAAATGTTAAATGACATTTTTATCCTAACATCAATAATTGAAATGACAAAAAAGGATAATTCTATCTTGATCGATTCTATCCAAATACCGAGGTCTATAAGAAAAATCAATTAAATTTAAACAAAATCTAACTAATGACAAGCGGAGCTTAATGAGCATATTTAATGCTCTATTAGGACACTATCAATTATGCTTAATCTTAAGTTGTCAGCGTTGGTTGACCAAAGCAGCCCGTCTTAAAGAGTATTCCCTCGATACACGTCGATGCGTAGCTCCGAATCGGAATTGGAAGAGGGAAGAGGGAAGAGGGAGAAGAAGATGGCGTTCGGGAAGGACGAGGTTGTGGAGATCGTCAAGCCCCGCAACGACAAGCGGGATTACCGTAGGGTCGTCCTCCAGAACGCGCTCGAAGTCTTACTCGTCCGCGATCCCGAAACCGAAAAGGTTTTTCAATCGCTGCAACTCTGAAATTCCAGGGATTTCCTTGCTTTGATTGACGATATTAGGCTTCGAATTTGTGTTTTCTGTTGTTCAGTGTGCCGCTTCCATGAATGTTGGTGTTGGTTATTTCAGCGATCCTGACGGTCTCGAAGGCCTCGCTCATTTTCTAGGTGAAATGAATCAGTTTGTTTTGCTTGCCCTCTGCTTTTCTTGTTATCGTGTTGAGATTGAATGTTGGTTGCTACGTGGACTTTCTTTATTTCAGAGCATATGCTGTTCTATGCAAGTGAGAAATATCCTTTGGAGAACAGTTACTACAAGTATATTGCCGAGGTACTGTACTTCTTACACGCGCATGTCTATTTCTTTTTGCTTAATTTTGGATTTCCTTGAGGTGATGCTAACCCTATTATGTTGGTAAGCCGTTTACGGAACCTTTTTAGTTATTGAATTGTATGCCTGAAAAGTAGTCAGATAATTCAGTATTAACCTGCAACTCTTTCCGGAAATGATGCTTTGTAGCAGGGGCGGAGTGTGGCAAACATTGTCGCCGGGCCAAAAAAGTTAATATATAAATATAACTATATGCATTCATATATATTAGCATATAGGCTCAATCAAAACATAATGCTTAAAAATAAAAAAATATATGTACCTCTTTATTTTTACAAAACTATTACACTTATTTTGTTTCTTAGTATAAGATATTGGGGGGGGGGGGGTCAATTCAACATTACAAAAACTTAAATAAATTTTAAATGTCACAAGAACAACCATAGCGTATATGAAATTATCTTGAAAAGTATAACGGTAAATCAAAGGCTCTTGAAAGTTTGGGGGGGGGGGGGTAAATTAAATAAACTGAAAGTTAGGGTGATGGGTGGCCATGCCCTCCCGCCCCAATGAGGCCCCACCTCTGCTTTGTAGGTATGATGGTAACCCGAGATAAACATATATTGGATCTGTTTTCAGTTTTCATGCTAATCCAAGGAAATAAATTGTGTAAATTTGGCTATGAATTAAAAAGATAGAACTTGGATGGAGGGTATAATTAGTGAGGAAAATAGTTTGAGCGGTTGGCTTCTCATCTTAGGAGATCAAGTGAGATATGTAAGAATAACAAAGTTTTCTTATTTGGAGGACTTGCAGAAAGAAAGGTTTTAAATCATTTTTGATGTACAGAGAAGGATGGATTGCCCCTCCCCCACCAATTTGAGCCATCAAATTAAAAAAATTAATGGGAAGACAAACACATGATGAACAGTGAAAGGAAATTGACAACAGGACCTGAGAAGAAACAAGCAGCAGATAAATCATCTTGAATGCCTCAATAGTGGTCAGCATGACTTTTGTGGATGAAACCCAACAATCTTAAGAACAAAAAGAATTAAGCGGTAGGCTGTAGTTTTATGTTTGTATGTTTGTTAAGGGTTGAATGCAAATGGTAAGGTGCTAATGTTACCTGGATGTGAGGGTTAAGACATGGGGGATGGCTGGATCTTCAATAAATCTGGGGAAGAGGGAAGAGAAGAAGAAGAAAAACAAATTGAGTAACATGCTAAGTGGGAACCTTGTAGTTGCAACCTTGAAGAAATTCTAGCTTCTGAAGCAATTGGACACAAAAATAATGGGCAAAAAATGGTGCAAATAGAGATCTAAAAAGAAATAACTAGACCTTAAAGAATGAGTAAATCAGTACTGGAAGATGGACATGAAACATAGAAAGGGGTTGTAACTGGCAATGGATTTCTTTTAGTTGGATTTATAGGTTGAGAAACCAATATAAGTTTACCCACTGATGACAAAATGAAAATGTGTGTCAAGTTGAAGAGTCTCTTATAAATTTTGGTATGATCCTTTGTATGTTGTTTTGTATTATTCTTTTATATTTTTTGTTCAAAAATAATCAAACCCAGTCATCCCATCAGAAGTTTCATACAGGCAGTTGTTTAGGCACAAGATCCTCTTTTTTTCCTTTTCGTTTTTGATATATTATTGAATGATTGAATCTTAACCAAATGCTGGACAGTAAAACATCAGCATGTGCAAAACTGAACATAATTGAGATGGGGATGTTATGGTGGATGTGCGGTGTAACACCCTGTACCCTTGTGACATATGTGAATGGGCTAAGGCCTGAGATGCCATTTGATAATTGTAGATGACTAATGCAAGGATCCTAGAGTAGTTAAGAGGAATTTAAGAAACTTGTATGCAATTTAGGCAAAGTGGCTATGTGTTGGGGAATTATACAATTAGGATGTGATTTATATGATGCCATGCTCCTCTAACATGGTGGATTTAATGATTGATATTGAAATAAGCTGAATTCTTGAAAGCTTGCTTGGAAATTTATTGAATTCGAGTAGATGTATTTATACGAGTACAAAATATCTATTATATCTCATAGAAAACAGGAATAAATTCAAATTTAAATAACAGTAACTAATAGTCAAAATGCTGGAATTAATCTTCTGATTTAAAGCTGAATCTTTTCCTTGAATCTTGGAGCTTTATCTTATCTTTCAGTCTTCCTTATCTTTTAAACTTTTAAATCTTATCTTATCCAATCACCTTATCTTTCCCTCTTTAAACTTGAACACCCAATCTCGTTGTCCAACGCTTCCCCTCAAGTTGGAGAATATATACTTGTCATTCCCAAGTTGCCAATTAGAGATTCAAAACCTGGTCTTGCCATGGCTTTTGTAAACACATCAGCTACTTGACTTGTTGTAGGAATATAAGATAGATTAATTCCTCCTTCCTCAATTTCCCTCTTTATAAAGCTTTGGTCTATAAATAGGTTGTAGAAGTAGAGAATAACAGCTTATGAATGAATTTGAATTTTGTTTCCCTCTCTTAGTTCTTCCAATTCTCCCTCCCTTTCTGTTCTCTCACTCCCAAACTCTTCCATAATTCCATTCTACATCCTTGGAAAACCCTAGGAGCGTCACAAGAAGCTTGACAGAAACTACCATTTGACAAGCAACTAACTGAGTCTATGGAAAAGAGAGAAGTGCATGGTTATGGTTCATTTATGTTGGCGTGATGCATGGAATGCTTTGTGGTAGCCTAATGTGCAATGTGGCATATTATATGAATGGTATGTGTGCATAACGTAGGCATGCTGCATAAAAAGAATTGGTCTAGCATGAGTTTGTAATGATGTTTCAATGCCATGAATGTGTTGCGATGATTTTTGTGCAATGGTAGAAAATGTTTGAACAAGGATTTTTGTGCAAAGGGGGCTTGAAGCTCGAAGGAGGTGCACTTGGTGAATGAGAAAATGTCAAACTTAGTGGTTGCCTTCATGAAATGTGTGATTGATGAGTAGTGATCGCATTGGCTCTCATGCTTTACTGAGATTGTATTTTCATGCATCGTGTTTTAATATTTTAGACCATGCAAGAATTGGAAGGAAGACTAGTTTGGGCTAGATATCATAAGGGTTGAAAGTTTGTATAAGATCATATATGCATCTTTAAAGCATATCCAATAGCATATTGATGTATTAAAGCCACACATACGATACATATGGAATGAGGATTTTGTTATAAACTCATACTTGGTCTTATCCTAGTTTGATGTAATTCTATATGCATGATAAGTGGTGTGAAAAAGTGAAACCCCCCAATAAGGAAGATTGGACTTGGGATCAAAACAAAAATTGAGAGTCTAATCACGTGTCAAGGTACGAGAGAGATCCATCTAATGGGGATATTCCATTGCGACTTCTTGTGGAGGGGTTAGGGGAGGCACTTGATAAGGAGACAGGGTGTTGCATGCAACCATGTAAGAAAAAATAAAATTAGAAATGAGGTTTTTTATAATAAGGTTGCAGTTGCTCCTATTGAAGATAAGATATATGTGAAACACTATGAAGATGGTTTGGCCATGTGAGAAGAAGACCAATGGAAGCTTATGTGAGGATAATGGATGGAATGAAATAAGTCTTGGCAGAAGAGGTAGAAGAAGACCAAAAAAAACTTGGTGGGAAACTTTTTGGTATGATATGAGTTATAAGGGTTGTCACGACCCTAAGGGCAGTTAGGGAATAAGCCTACATTGTATGTTAGTTAGGAGCTATAAGGCGGGAAGTTAGCCATAACCAACTATGGTTATTCTGTTAGGATTGATTGTATAAATACTGCCCATGTAAAGAAGTAGGCATCAATGAAGAAGTAATTCCGGAATTCTCTCACTTTTGTTCTCTCTCTTTCTCTCTCTTTGCTGCTAATTCCCAATCGAGTTAGGCCCAAGCCTCGGGTCCTGACATAGTGGTATCAGAGCTGGTCGAATCTACTGTGGGTGGGCAGAGGCTTGCGACGGACGAAGGCGGACGGATTGGAAAGAATGACCGAAGGAACACGGACGCGGCAGATGGAAACGCAGATGGAGGCGATGGAATTTGAGGTGCACTAGACTCAAGAAGCGATGACGCAGACGCGAGAGGAACTGGTCGCGATGAAGGACGAGATAAAAGGGGATGCGGAAAGAACCCGTGAAGCTTTAGAACAATACGAACAAAGACTGAACAACGTCTTGGGCATCTTATCGTCCTTGCCTCAATTCTGATTGTCACTAGAATTTCCTCCTAGGGGGAACTCGAAACCCTTATTGTCAACCCAGGATCATGTACCCAATCGAGACCAGCTAAGGGCGGAGGAGTCGAGGTCGAATCAAGAAACTCAGGTGCGAAACCCTCTATATAATTCTCATAACCATACCCCTAGTCCACAATTAAAAATCCCTATGTTTGAAGGAACTAAGCCGAGGTGGTGGGTGAGGCGTTGTGAGAGATTCTTCTAGTTATATAAGGTATCCGAGGAGCAGAAGGTTACGATGGCCGTAGCCTATCTAAACGATACGGTTGACTGTTGGTACCAAGGATGGGCCCAAGATCAAGACCAGGAAAGGAATTGGGGTGTTTTTGCGGAAAAGCTATGTGCAAGATTTGGGGAAAGGAGTATTGGGGATGTAATCGAAGAGTTCAGTAAACTAAAACAAGAAGGGTCAGTGGTGGAATATCAAACAAGGTTTGAGGAATTGAGAGCCATTGTGTGCTTGGCTCAACCTGGTTTAACGGAGCAATATCTAGTCTCGACCTTCATTAGTGGGTTGAGGGATGAGCTTCGGTCAATGGTGAAGATGATGATGCCAACGATTGTAAGTCAAGCGGCAGAAAAAGCGAGGCTCCAAGAGTTGACATTGGAAGCAATTTTCAAGAAACACAGGGTACCCCTGAGAGTAGGATTGGGAAATGGCCAATCGGATGGGGGTAATTTCAAGACCATGACTCCATTAGTGACTCAAGGAACACCAAAAGGGGCCTACAACCAACCCTCAAGGGCCCAAGAATACGGTTATGGAACAGAGGCGACAGCTAGGGCTTTGCTTCAAGTGTGGGGACAAGTATAGCTTTGGACACCAATGCAAGAAACAGATAATGCAAATGGAAGGAGAACAAGAAGAAGAAGAAGCAGTGATAGCGGAAGAAGACGGGAATCCAGAGGAATTACAAGAGGAGGAAGGGGGCGAGATTTCGTTTCATGCATTAAAAGGCAGTCCCATGGGACAAATTATTAAGGTAAAAGGCCATGTGGGGAAAACAAGACTAATAGTATTGATTGACAGTGGGAGCACCCATAGTTTTATTAGTGAAACTATAGCCAAAAGTTTGAAATGGGCCTTAACAGCAACTACTCCCTTATCCGTAACAGTGGCTAATGGTAGTAGGATGTTCAGTCATTACAAATGCAAAGGGTTCAAATGGGTGATGCAGGATCAAGAATTTGTGGCTGACCTTAGAGTTTTGGAGCTGGGAGG
Organism: Diospyros lotus; assembly: GCF_014633365.1. Taxonomy (NCBI): domain Eukaryota; kingdom Viridiplantae; phylum Streptophyta; class Magnoliopsida; order Ericales; family Ebenaceae; genus Diospyros; species Diospyros lotus. Next base: position 37,445,874 of record NC_068350.1, on the reverse strand, counting down.
ATGCGATATAATCCTCGGTGTTGACTAGATGAAGATGGTTAGTCCCTTAACTTTTGATTTCAATAAGTTGGAGGTGACTGTGGAAGTGGAAGGTAGGAGGCTTACCTTGTTGGGCAGTCTAGAGCAAGGAGAATGCAGGATGATTAAGGGCAGCAAGCTGCACAAGATGATGCTCACTAAAGGAGGATAGATAGCACAACTGTATTCTATACAAGCCATGGCAGTGCAGGAGGACGACAAGTCCCAAAATAGCCAATAGCCAGCTGATCAGACCATTGAAGCTCAAATCTCTAGGAAGGTACATAATTCGGATACCTTGCGCCTACTTTTGATGGATTTTAAGGACTTATTTGATGAGCCCCATTCCTTACCACCCCAACGTTCTTTGGACCATTCCATTCCTTTGAAACCACATTTAGACCCTATTAACATTAGGCCTTATGGATACTCTCCCATCCAAAAATCTGAAATAGAAAAACAAGTCAATTCTATGTTGAAAACCTCTATAATTCGTCCCAGCCAAAGCCCATATGCCTCTCCTGTACTTCTTGTTAAAAAAAAGGATGGTACATGGAGATTTTGTATTGATTATAGGCAGCTTAACATTCACACTGTCAAAAATAAATTCCCTATACCCTTAATTGAAGATTTACTAGATGAACTCCATGGATCCAAGGTTTTTTCCAAACTGGATCTCAGATTTGGTTACCACCAAATCCGTATGGCACCTAATGACATCCACAAAACCGCTTTTAGGACACACCAAGGGCTGTACGAATTTACTGTCATGTCCTTTGGGTTAACCAATGCGCACGCAACTTTTCAAGCTTTAATGAACCAAATCTTCTAGCCTTACTTGAGGAAATTCATCCTTGTTTTTTTTGATGATATCCTCATCTATAGCCCTGATTTAACACAACATGTTACTCACCTTCACCTTACTTTTGAAGTCCTTAGGATTCATCAATTGTATGTCAAGTTATCTAAATGTGCCTTTGCTGTAACTGAAGTGGAATATTTGGGACATATTGTGTCGGGAGAAGGAGTGAGGACAGATCCGGCTAAAGTGGCTGCCATGGTAGAATGGCCAAGACCAGTGGCTGTAAAAGAATTGAGGGGATTTCTGGGATTGACGGGGTATTACAGAAAGTTTATTCGGAATTATGGGACAATAAGCAAACCCCTAACTGAATTACTTAAGAAAGATGCCTTCCAATGGAATCCTAAAGCTGAAACTGCTTTTATTCAGCTTAAAAAGGCTATGACTAAGGCCCCGGTGTTGGCATTATCGGATTTTACAAAAGGTTTTGTAGTGGAGACGGATGCTTGTGACAAAGGAATATGAGCTGTGCTGATGCAAGGAGAACGACCAGTGGCATTCATTAGCCAGGCTTTAGCTCCAAAACACCTGGGGTTGAGTGTCTATGATAAAGAACTACTAGCGGTATTGGCAGCAGTAGAAAGATGGCAACATTACTTGGAAGGGTTTTCGTTTGTGGCAAAAACAGACCACCAAAGCCTTAAATTTTTGTCGCAGCAAAGATTGCACACACAATTACAGCGGAAAGGCATCTCCAAACTGATGGGGTTAGATTTCACAATTCAATATCGGAAGGGTAGAGAAAACTTGGTAGCAGATGCATTGTCCAGGAGGGATGAGAAAGGCACTTGTCATGCAATATCTACTGTTCTGCCTATGTGGATTCAGGAGTTGGTACGAAGTTATGACACCACGGATTGGATTAAGGAGAGGGTAGCCCAATTAGCAGTGCAACCAGCAGGGCATCAAGGAAATCCTAAGGGATATACTTTAACTCAAGGGTTACAAAGGCAGATTGGTAGTTGGAGAAGACCAAACGCTTAAAGAGCAGATTATAAAGGCCTTACATTGCTCACCAATAGGGGGACATTCGGGTGTAAGGGTCACCTATCAAAAGGTGAAGCAACTCTTCTTTTGGCCAAGATTAAAAAGGGATGTGGTACAATTGGTGCTATTATGTGAGATCTGTCAGCAGTGTAAACATGAACAGGTCCTTTACCCTGGGTTGTTGCAGCCTTTAGCAATTTCGGAGCAAGCATGGGAGGAGATATCAATGGATTTCGTGGAAGGCCTACCTAGATCAGAAGGGAAGGATGTGATATTAGTGATAGTAGACCAGTTGACTAAATTCAGCCATTTTATTAGCTTAACTCACCCATTTACAGCAACAGAGGTGTCACGAGTCTTCCTAGATTCGGTGATCAAGATCCATGGGGTGCCCAAATCCATAATATCTGACAGGGATACCAGTTTTACCAGTCGCTTTTGGCAGGAATTATTCAAAAAATTAGGTGTCGGGTTGCATATGTCAACTGCATACCATCCCCAAACGGACGGACAAACGGAGCGGGTAAATCAATGTGTTGAAGCCTATTTGCGCTGCATGTGTTTCACCAAACCCAGGAGCTGGAATAAATGGTTAGGCCTAGCTCAATGGTGGTACAATTCTAGTTACCATAGTACCATCAAAAGGAGTCCTTTTGAGGCCATGTTTGGGTATAAACCAACCCTCCTACCTGCAATTTCAGGCCCTAATCCTACTATGGCAGCAGTGGGCGAGTATTTCTCACAAAGGCAGTCGCTGATAAGTATCATAAGGAAGGAGTTAACCACTGCCCAGAACTGAATGAAGCAGATGGCGGATAAAAGGAGGACTGAAAGATCATTTGAAGTGGGGGAGCAGGTCTATTTGAAGGTCAGACGTTTCCTCCAACAGCCTTACACCACAATTCTAGTTTCCAAGCTGAGTCCTAAGTATTTTGGACCATTTCCTATTGTGGCCAAGGTGGGAGCAGTGGCTTACCGATTGCAGCTGCCAGAAGGGGTGCAAGTTCACCCTGTTTTTCATGTTTCATTACTTAAGCCAGTTAAAGGGCCCCTAGCTAATGTCAGCACATAATTACCTCCCATAGTTGAGCAACTGGAAGAGGAGGTAGAGCCTCGCGCCATTGTTGAGAGAAGGATCATATACAAGGGCAGTTTACCTATTACACAAGTACTGGTTCAGTGGACTAATCGGCCACCGGAGCATACTACTTGGGAAAATTTACTAGAATTGTTGCAGCAGTTTCCCAGGGCTGCCGGACTCTTATAATTCTTGAGGACAAGAATTGATTGAAGAGGAGGGCAATTGTCACGACCCTAAGGGCAGTTAGGGAATAAGCCTACATTGTATGTTAGTTAGGAGCTATAAGGCGGGAAGTTAGCCATAACCAACTATGGTTATTCTGTTAGGATTGATTGTATAAATACTGCCCATGTAAAGAAGTAGGCATCAATGAAGAAGTAATTCCGGAATTCTCTCACTTTTGTTCTCTCTCTTTGTTGCTAATTCCCAATCGAGTCAGGCCCAAGCCTCGGGTCCTGACAAGGGTCTTATAGAACATAAGGGCATAGATGGAAATGATAGGAGAGTTGGAACTCATGTAGCCGACTCCATATAGTGGGATTAAGGCTTGATATGTTATTGAATCTTGAGTTTGTCACCGGGAACACTCAAATCCTAATCCTGTAAAAGAATAAGAGTATAATACCAATGCACATGACAAAGGTAAGGGAAAAAAGGAAAGAGAAAAAAGATAACTAAGAGAAACTTGGACGTGCGTGAAGTTGATAAAGAAATAGTGTTTTGTGTTCTGCATTTTTGGTTCTTTGTGGGTTATGCCAGTTTTGATGAAGGATTTTTTGTTTGCTTGGAGTTGGGTTTCCTTGCCTTTGGTTTCTAAGACATTTTTGGCTCCTTGTGTTGTGAGAAAGGAATAATATAGTCTTTGAGAGTGTGCAACATTCTGTCAAACCCTCAAGGGTTCTATCCTTGTTTTGCCTTTGTTATTGTGCTCCTAGTTTGCCGTTGTTTATGGTTAATTGATTTTTGCTTGTATTTTGTTTACCAACTTCTTGGGGATGCTTTTGGCTTTTATCTTTATATATATATATATGTTAGGATTAGGAGCTCTTAGAAACTCAATTCAATACTTTAGTTTGCCAAATCTCTCAATACTTCTCACCCGAGATCAATCCACAACAGAAAGATATAAACTGGAAATGAAAGAACAACAAAGAAATTAAAGTAAGAGACAACCAAACCAAGCAGTAGGCATAGATTTATCCTGGTTCGAATTGATCAATGATTAGTCTTACATCCACCTTTCAATCCGAGAGCAAATTCCACTAGAAACTATAGAAAATAGATTAGAAGATCCCACAACTCTCTGTCACACAAGTTCACCGCCCTTACCACAAGAGATTACAAAGACTCTCCCACTCTCAAAGCCTTTTCTCCCTCTCGGCAATCTCACTTGTATTCAGAGACAGAATTGAGTGAATAAATGTTGATATCCGACTGCCTAGCCCTCGCCTCCTATTTATAGACCATAGGGGCGTTAATTACAAGACAAGTTATTTTATATATCTAATGACTAAAATAACCCTTATAATATAATATCTAAGTTAACTACTCTAACTTAGAAAAAATAAAAATCCAGTCGCACTTCATTCTTCTAATAGGATCTACTATTTTCTTCCTCTTCTAAACAGATTTCTCCATGCAAAAACCCAACAATATAAAAAGAAGAATGTAAAAGGCCAAGTTGGGGTTGGGCGAGAAAGAAATAATTGTCAGAGGAAGAAGAGTAAGAACTTCGAGTGGCTAATGCTGTCGTTCGTGGCAAATAAGTAATCTTTGTCCCTCGATTTTCAGGTGAAGTATGTAAATAAGGAAAAACAAAAAGAAGATCGAGAGAAAATTTAGAAGAAATGACTGAATACACAAACTCTTAATTAGGATCTCAAATGATACAATGAGACTAGTTTAATTTATATACTAATAGTGATCTAAAAATCGGCCTAGGCGGTCGCCTAGGCACTGCGATTTTGGCCTTATCGGCCCCCTTAGGCACCAGCTCAGCTAATCGGTATCGAGCGGCGCCTAATCGGCCACGGCGGCCGACTAGCTGCATGGGCTGCCTAGTCCCATGAACCTCCTCGGTCACACATTAAGTTTAGTATAAGTTGATTTAGGGTTTTTTCTCCCTTGCCCATTCTCTCTCTCATCTCGCCGTTGCCACTGACTGTCTCTCGTCACTTTCTCTTTCTGTCTTGGCCTCTCTCGTCACACACCTCCGCTGCCTCTTGTGGACAGTGAACTCGTCGCCGTCGCTGCTTGCTCTCTCTAGTTGTAGCCACCATTTACGTCGCCATCGCCGCTTGCAGGAAGATTTGCTCTCTTTGAGTTTCCACCTTTGTTATTTAATATTTATTATTTAACTTGGTTTAATATGTGTTAATATGCTGTTGCCTTTGTTATATATGCACAATATTATATATATAATATAATAATTCTATTAATATATAGGTATATCATATATGTGATCTGTTTATAACTTTATATATATATATGATTTGTTTATGAAGCGAGAGCTTCAAGGTTGAACAAAAAAGAAAACGAGATGAAAAAGACCTCGGGATTCAAATGTTATTGAAAACAGAAATGCGTAACACTTGACCACTAAGGACTCGAATGTCCTTATATACAACCGAATTTAAACTACCGCCTATCAGCACAATATAACTAATAACCAATCATAACAATAAATAAAGAATAACAATCGGAACAAAACATAAACTACTCTTCCACATTCCCCCTCAAATTAGGCTCCCTTGGTAGCACCAAGCCAGCAGAACCAATTGCAGCTGTTGAAGGTAACGCTTTAGAATCAGACTGAGAGGGACTGATAGGTGACTGTTGAAGCCTTAGCTTGTTGCACAGAAAAACAAACCAATTTCTTGATAAACCTTTTGTAAAAATATCAGCCACTTGATGAATAGTAGGTACATATCTAACATCAACATCTCCATTTTCAATATTCTCATGGACAAAATGCGCATTAATCTCAATATGCTTTGTCCTAGAATGAAAAACCAGGTTCTCAGCCATACTTTTAGTTACTAGGTTGTCACACCACAAGATAGGAGTCTTCTCACAAGGGAACCCTAATTCTAACAGCAAGGATTTCAGCCACAAGATCTCGGTAACTCCTTGGGCCACTACTCAGTATTCGACTTCCCCTACAGATCGAGCCACTACTGATTGCTTCCTGGAACTCCAGACCAACAAGTTACAGCCAAGAAACACACACAATCCATTGGTAGACTTTCGAGTTACCTTACACCCGGCATGATCAGCATCTGTGAATATATTTAGACCCATATCCTGAGGAGAAGGTGTAAATACCAGCCCTAAATGAGTAGTGCCCTTAAGATATCTCAACAACCTTTTATAGGCCTACCACTGTTGAACTTTAGGAGCTGAAAGAAATTGACTGAGTTTATTTATTGTGAACGAAATATCTGGCCGAGTATAGGTCAAATATTGGATAAAGCCGATTATGGTTTGATAAAATGAAGGCTCAAAAAAGAGAACACCTTCATCAGTCAAAGATAGACCCTAAGTCATAAGTGTTGGACAGGATTTACAATTGTCCATTGCTGCTTTCTTTAACAAGTCCATGGTGTACTTAGATTGGGTGAGATAAAGACTAGTGAAGTTTCTATAGACTTCAAACCCAAGAAAATAGTTAACCGAACCAAGAGTTTTCAGTGCAAAAGTCTTGTCCAAGTCACTAATACACACTTGAAGAGTCAAGGAGTCCGAACCAGTCGCCAAAATATCATCAACGTATATTAGAACAAACAACACATAACAAGATGTTCTTTTAATGAAAAGAGAAGCATTAGAAATTGCCTTCTTAAAACTCCACTGCTGTAAAGCTCTCTTAAGCTTATTATACCAAGCACGAGGAGCTTGGCGAAGTCCATACAAAGACTTTTTCATCTGGCAAACATGAGTGGGAAAGTCAGAACTTACAAATCCTTCTAGCTGCTTCATAAAAACAGCCTCATCAAGGTCACAATTCAAAAACGCATTGTTAACATCAACCTGTTGAATATCCCACCCAAATGTAACTGCCAAAGAGAACAAAACCCAAATAGTAGGAGCCTTAACTACCGGACTAAAGGTCTCACTATAATCAACACCAGGGTTTTGAAGGAAACCTTTGGTAACCAGCCAAGCCTTATGTTTTAAAAATGAGCCATCAGAATTATATTTCACCTGAAACACCCATTTGCAATCAATTAGATTCATATCAGAAGAAAATGGAACCAAATCCCATGTATGATTGCGTTGAAGTGCAGTATATTCGTCATTCATAGCGCTAACCCATTTAGGATCTAAGAAAGCCTCTTGAACTGAATTAGGCTTTGAGGTACTTACAAAGGCAGATGGAGAGGAAATAGAGAGATGTTTGGACTTGGACCGGGTGATCATAGGGTGAATGGACGGAGCACGAGCAGGCTTAGAGGTAGAAAATTTAGAATGATCAGGTTGAGCAGACCTCAAACACTCTTGAGATCTAGAAGAGGGTTGAGCAGAAGAATTAGGTGGAACAACAGAGGACAAGGGAGAGGATGATGCTGCTTGAGGAGATATTAAAGAGGAAGAACTGACCGAAAAAGAAGAGATGGAATGAAGAGTAGAAGTAGATTGACCAGAACAAACACTCGAGACAGAAGATGCAGAGGTACAATTTGAGAAGGATTTCCACAATGCAGAATAACTCCTTTGAATTAAACTTGACATGACGAGAAATATAGACTCTCCCTGAGGGGTGTAAACACTTGAAACCAGCATGAACATGACTATAACCTAGAAATACGCACTTGGTTGAATGAAACTGAAATTTATGTTTGTTATAGGGTCGAAGGAAAGGAAAACATGCACAACCAAATGGTTGTAATTGCATATAATCAGGCTCTTTATGATAAAGAACTGAGAATGGGGACTGAAAGTTTAAGGTTGATGCAGCGTGTAGCGTGTGTGTGAAAGAACACACCAAAATAAACCCTTGAGAGAGCAAACTTCAATGACCGAAGCTTGGATTTCAAGAAGACGCAAAAACAAGGCTGTTTTGCTAAGAAAACCCAAATAGGTTGCTAAAATTTGATTGATTTAAAACTTGATTACAAACTCTAGATCTTAGGCATATTTATAGTATTTGGCTAATCCAAATCCATCTAATATTTATAAACAAAATCCAACTAAAATCCTAATAGAAATAAATCCTAATCCAACATGAAGTAGAATCCTAAATCAAGTAGAAACATGAAATTGAATCGTAAATCAAGTAGAATTCTAAAAACTTAAGAAGTATTAAAATATTGTTCTAGCGTGGTCGGGTCGTCTTTGGGCCGGGTCTTGATTGGTGACCGCATCATTCACCTCCACTTGAAAAGAATTCGTTCTCGAATTATGATCTGGGTATGACAACTCAACGTTCGGCAAATACAAAGAAAGATTAGCAACATTGAATGTTTTGGAAATACCCATATGATTTGGCAAATCCACAACATAAGCATTATCATTGATCTTCTTTGTAATCTTGTAAGGACCATACTTCTTTGGCTTGAGCTTGTTTTATTGTCCTGTAGGAATCCGTTCCTTCTTCAAGAATATCATGACTTCATCTCCAACCGCAAATACCTTGTGCTTCCTATGCTTGTCAGCTGTTGCCTTGTACTTCTTATTTGCCTCGTGCAACTTTTGCTTGACATCTTCCTGAACTGCTTGAACGTGTTCGGCTAAGTCACTAGTTGCAACACTGAAACCTGGTACCTTTGGCAATTTTACCAAATCCAATGCATAATTAGGAACTTTCATGTATACGATAGAGAATGGTGATCTTCCTGTTGAGCTATGCATGGCGTTGTTGTAGGCAAATTCCGCTTGAGCTATGACTAGGTCCCATTGTCTTGGCTTGTCTTTGCAAACACTGCGAATCAGATTTCCTAAGGTACGATTCACCACCTCTGTCTGTCCATCAGTCTGGGGATGTGCTGTGCTACTGAAATTCAAAGATGAATCGAACATTCTCCACAAGGTAATCCAAAAGTGACTCAAAAACCTTGTATCACGATCCGAAGTAATAGTGTTAGGGACTCCATGTAGTCTAACAATCTCCTTGAAAAACAGTTTGGCTGTATCTACTGCATCTGCCGTCTTCTTGCATGGGAGAAAGTGCGCCATCTTGGAAAACTTGTCAACCACTACAAAAACAGAATCCATACCTCGTTGGGTTTGCGGTAGACCCAACACGAAATCCATAGATAAATCTTCCCAAATAGCATTGGGAACAGGCAATGGCATGTAGAGACCGGCGTTAGAAGAGTGTCTCTTAACTGTTTGACATATATAACACCTCGCCACAATAATAGAAACATCTCTCCTTGCTCTTGGCCAATAATACCTTCCCATAACAGCTTCAATAGTCTTGTCTCTGCCAAGATGCCCTGCTAAGCCATCACCATGCAAATCCCGACTAATTTTCTCACAAAGAGATGTGCAAGGGATGCACAACTGATTTCCCTTCATGAGAAACCCATCATGCACATAGAAATCTCCTGATGGTTGCTGAGACATGCATTGTTCCCACACATGTTTGAAATCCTCGTCTGTCGCATATAATTCTTTCAAGCACTCAAACCCAACAATCTCAACACTAAGGGTTTTGATCAAATCCACACGCCCACTCAAAGCGTCTGCCACTTGATTATGCTATCTTGACTTATGTACAATTTTATATGGAAATTTATCAATAAAAGCAGACCATCTAGCATGCATATCACTCCTCAATTGCCTTTGGCTACTCAAGTACTTAAGAGCTTGTGTGATCCGTGTAAAGAACAAATTCTTTGGCAATCAAGTAATGTTCCCATGTCTTAAGAGCCCTCACTACTGCATAAAACTCCTTATCATAAGTAGACCACTTTCTTCTAGCTTCACATAACTTCTCATTGAAAAATGCAATTGGTCTCTTCTCTTAGGACAACACAGCACCTATACCCACTCCACTCGCATCACACTCAACCTCAAACAATTTGTCAAAGCTTGGCAAAGCTAAGACAGGAGCGGTACATAATTTCTCTTTTATTAAGGTGAAACTTTGCTCTTATTCTTCATCCCAATGGAACTTTCCTTTCTTTAAACACTAAGTAATTGGAGCCACAATACTACTAAAGTGTTTGATAAACCACCTATAGAAAGTTGCTAACCCATGGAAATTTCGCACATCACTGACATTTTAAGGGGTTGGCCACTCCTTAATAGCTCGCACTTTTTCCTCATCTACCTTTACGCCCTCTTTGCTTATAACAAAGTCCAAGAACAACAAGCTCTCACTCATAAAAGTACACTTCTTCAAATTAGCATAAAGTTTGTTTTCCCTCAACACACTCAACACCTCTCGAATATGCCCCTTATGCTCATTAATAGACTTACTGTATATCAAAATATCATCAAAGTACACCACAACGAGTTTACCAATGAAAGGGCGTAATACTTGGTTCATTAGTCTCATGAAAGTGCTTGGTGCATTGGTTAGTCCAAAGGGCATGACTAACCACTCAAACAACCCATCTCTCGTCTTGAAAGTTGTTTTCCACTCATCTCTAGGTCGAATTCTGATTTGATGATAACTACTTCTAAGATCAATTTTGGTAAAAATCACAGCCCCATCAAGTTGATCAAGCATGTCGTCGAGCCTAGGAATTGGAAATTTGTACCCAATAGTAATTTTGTTGATGGCTCCACTGTCAACACACATCCTCCAACTCTTATCTTTCTTTGGTGTCAATAATGCTGGCACTGCACATGGACTCATGCTAGTCTGAATGTGCCATTTTCTCAACAATTCCTCTACCTGCTCACGCAAAATCTCATTTTCCCTAGGACTCGTCCTGTAGTGTGGTAGGTTAGGCAAGCTAGCACCAGGAACGCGGTCAATGTGGTGTTGAATATCTCTCATAGGAGGTAGCTCATTAGGCAACTCCTCAGGAACCACATCATGAAATTCCTCCAACAATCCCTGCACCTCCACTGAAATTTGATTCACCTTCAGTGGCTCACTCACACTCTCTCCCTTGATAACCAATAAGTGAACCTCTCGAGTATCCTTACACTCCCTCACAAACTCAGTGTGTTTATGTGTAATGGTAAGAAAATTTCGCCCCTCCACTTTAGAAGCTTTGGTTCGATTCTTTTCCACTATGGGTAACAAAGTATAACACACACCTTCTTTCTCAAGCTGATATGTGTTCTTCCTACCCGAGTGCTTAGCATCCACATCAAATTGCCAAGGCCTCCCAAATAAAATATGGCAAGCATCCATATCAACAATATCACAATAGACTTCGTCGGAGTACTTACCAATAGAGAAAGGCACCCTGCAACGTTCATCCACATGTATGCCACCAACTTCTTTGATCCATCCAATCATGTAAGGTCTTGGATGTTTTTCAGGAGTTAACTGCATCTTTGCCACCACGTCTCTTCCTATGATGTTCTCCTGACTTCTACTATCAATAATCAACTCAAAGATTTTTCCTTTCACCGTACACCTCGTGTGAAAAAGCTTATGCCGTTGAGTAGTATCTTCATTCTTTTGAGATAGCATTAACTTCCTCACTACACAGGTATATTCCCCATGTCCATAATCTTCTTCGTCATCCTCCCTATCAGGCTCGCAATATACTTCCTCTTCAGCAACATCTTGCTCTTCCTTTTCTACAATGTTAACTGTTTTCCTCCTTGGACAATCACTAGATCAATGCCCAACCTCATTGCACTTGAATCATTTTAAAAGAATAGGCTTTGCATAAGGATTAAGGGATTTTGGAAGATTAGAAGTAGTACCTCGAATGTTTTCCCCCGTTGTAGCCTTATTAGGGTTGACTGTATGGGGTGGATTGGAGGGTTGCGCTCCTTGAACCGACTTGCCTTTATCAAAAGCTGGTTGTTTATTTCATTCCCACTATACCGACGATAGTTGTCATTACGAAATCTCTCACTCAACATTAACTCAGCCTTTAAAGCTAAGTTCCTTGCTTATTGCACACTCAGAACCATCTGAACCCCAATTTTATCACGAATAGTAGGCTTCAATCAATTCAAGTAACGAACTGCTTGTTGATTGTCACTTTCTGACAATTGGTTTCTCTTCGCCAATCGCAGAAACTCAGAGGTATATTCATTCACACTCTTCATTTCTTGTGCACATCTTTGATAAGCTTCAAACATATATTGTTCATAGTCAGGGGGCAAAAACCTACCTCTTAACAACTGCTTCATTCGTCTCCATATCTGAACTGGGTGTCGGCCTTCCCTCAATCTCGTTTCTCTTAATCGCTCCCACCAAACAGATACACCGCCCTTCAACCTGCAAGCCACTAACTTTACTTGTCGTTCATCTGGGATCACCATGTATTCGAAAAAACGGTCAACCTCAGTGATCCAATCCAGGAACCCCTCAATATCAAGATCTCCACTAAAGGTAGGAATATCAACTTTTAGTTTATACTCATCGTTGCCCCAGTGGTTGTGCTGATACACATTCCTCCTAACCCCTCTACCACCAGGGTTAGCTATTGCTCGACCAAAATCATCATCTTCATTGCTATCTTCAATCACTGGTCTTCTAGGATTAACAAGGACATGATTAATGAGTGGTCTTCTTGCTCCGGCGATTCACCCCATTATTCAGGTTCCTGTCATCATCAACTCATAGTAAGGTGCCCAATTGGTTGCTATGTTGCTCCAATCGCTGCTGGATAGTACGAGTTACTTCCCGCTGTTTTTCGATTGCTCTCTAAATTGCGGACAACCCCTGATCATCGTCATGAGGCTGGTTGCTACCGTTACCTTCAAGATTGGCCATCTGATTGGTTGATTAACCGCTCTGATACCACCTAACGCAACGTGTAGCATGTGTGTGAAAGAACACACCAAAATAAACCCTTGAAAGAGCAAACTTCAATGACCGAAGCTTGGCTTTCAAGAAGACGCAAAAACAAGACTGTTTTGCTAAGAAAACCGAAATAGGTTGCTGAAATTTGATTGATTTAAAACTTGATTACAAACTCTAGATCCTAGGCATATTTATAGTACTTGGCTAATCCAAATTCATCTAATATTTGTAAACAAAATCCAACTAAAATTCTAATAGAAATAAATTCTAATCCAACATGAAGTAGAATTCTAAAACAAGTAGAAACATGAAATTAAATCCTAAATCAAGTAGAATTCTAAAAACATAAGAAGTATTAAAATATTGTTCCGGTGTGGTCGGGTCGGCTTTGGGCCGGGTCTTGATTGGTGACCGCATCAAAGGTAGAAGCGGGCAAACGATTAATGATATGAACAACAGTGGTAAAAGCCTCTACCCAAAATTTTAAGGGCATTTGAGCATGAGCTAATAAGGTAAGACCCATTTCAGCTATTGACGCAGCGTGTAGTGCGTGTGTGAAAAAAACACACTAAAATAAACCCTTGAAAGAACAAACTTCAATGGCCGAAGGATGGCTTTCAAGAAGACGCAAAAATAAGACTGTTTTGCTAAGAAAATCCAAATAGGTCGCTGAAATTTGATTGAGAAAAACTTGATTACAAACTCTACATCCTAGGCATATTTATAGTATTTGGCTAATCCAAATCCATCTAATATTTGTAAACAAAATCCAACTAAAATCCTAATAAAAATAAAATCCTAATCCAACATGAAGTAGAATCCTAAATCAAGTAGAAATATGAAGTTGAATCCTAAATCAAGTATAATTCTAAAACTTAATAAGTATTAAAATAACATGAAGTAGAATCCTAAATCATGTAGAATTCTAAAACTTAAGAGGTATTAAAACATTGTTCCGGCGTGGTTGGGTCGGCTTTGGGCCGGGTCTTGATTGGTGACTGCATCAGCTATGTGGCAATGTTTACGCTCAGCCACACCATTCTGTTGGTGTGTATGAAGACAAGTGAATCTTGGCTGAATGCCACAAGCGGTAAGATAAGCTAGGAAGGCTTTGAACTCACCTCCATTGTCAGTTTGAATAGCCTTGAGTTTGGCATTATATTGGAGTTCAGCAAGCTTGTGAAAGGTTTTAAAAATGGCTAAGGCATTAGACTTTAATTTCAAAGCATATAGACATGTGTATCGAGTGTATGCATCAAGAAAAACAATATAATATCTAAACTCCTCAGTGGAGAGCATTGGTGCTGGTCCGCATAGATCGGAATAAACAAGTTCTAGGGGAGCTTTGGCTGTAATTATGCAATCATCAAAAGGAAGTTGATGCATTTTGCCAACCTTGCAGGAATCACAAAAGAATATATTTAATCTTGAACAAGAAAGACCAATTTTTTTCAACACAAGTCGAAGAACATTCAAAGACGGATGCCCTAATTTGGCATGCCACTGCTGACAAATTTTAGAAACATAGGAAGCAACGGGAAAAGAGGACTCAGACGAAACTGGTCCATTACATTTATTTGAAAAAGAACTATCTAACGAAGCAGAAGCAGCTTGAAATCTTTTTGACAAGGAAGCTGCTGATGTTCTGGACTAAGAAACAAAGTTTGGCACCAATTTTGAACCAGCAGAACCAAAAACAGGATCAAGACGATACAATCCATCTCTAAGAATCCCTCGAAGCAGCACACAACCGGATGCCTTGTCCTTAACAAAACAAGAGTCAGCATGAAACTCAATAGCCAAATTATGATCTTTAGTTAGTTGAGAAACACTGAGAAGATTATGTTGCATAGAAGGAACATGCAACACATTAGGTAGAGACAAGAAAGTTTGAGGAGAAGTTTGTGTGCATAGGTGATTAGAGCCAATATGAGTGATGGATAACTTCTTACCATTACTGACGACAACTCTATCACTGCCACCATAAGGAGAATGTATTGACAGGTTGTTTAGGTTTGATGTAATATGATTTGTGGCACCGGAGTCCACAATCCACAAGGTGTCACCATGAGGAGATGATACAGGAGAGAAATGATTAGCAGAAATGGACGAGGTTTCTGAAGGTGGAGGCGGAGGCAGAGGCAAGTTACCATAGTAAGGTGGAGGCAAGTTGCCATAGTAAGCCTCAGAACTATTAGTTAAGTAGGCTTCATTAGAGCCAATGGGATGAGCTACGAATGACTGCGGATTATTTACCAAAGAACCATTGCCTCTACCAAACTGAGGACCAAAATTTGGATTAGAAGGTGTCAAAGAGAATGATGTGCTCCTCTGAAAGTTCTGATCAAAACGATGATAACAACAATAAGCCAAATGACTAGGCCGTCCACAAAGCTGACAGTACATTTTACGGCCAGAGGAACGACCACGTCCACGACCTCTATAATTTCCACCTCTAAAAGGCACATCTCTAGAACCAACACCACCTCTAGACACTCTGAAATCATCCTTTGTCCATTGTGAGGTCAAATTAACACTGGCAAATCCAATGTTATAAACAGAAGAAACACTAGAAGTGTTCTTAGCTACAAGCCTCTGTTCATGCATTAATAGAAGATATTGAACTTTATCGATATCATCCATCTGGTATGTAACTAGACTTACAACAATCTCAAAATCACTATCTAAACCGTGTAGAATGGCCATCAATAATTCTCTATCATTCAGCGATTCTCCAATAGCAACTAGGACGTGTCCAATACTTTTAAGTTTCAAAATATACTCATTAACAGACAGATCATTCTTCTTCATAGACCTTAACTGTTGCTTTAATTGAAATGATTTTGCAACAGTTTGTTGTGAGTATAAATTTTCAAGCACACTCCAAACTTCACAAGAAGACTCACAATGAATAACTTGTGCTAAAACATCCTTCTCTATAATTGAAAATAGCCAGTCTAAGAGAAGTTGATCTGACCTAATCCAACTAAGACAATCAGGATTGATCACCTGAGCATCGCGATCTGGATTCTTTGGATCGCAAATGTACTGCGCTGGTGTTAGAGACTTATTGATGTATTGTTGCAAGTCAAACGCCCTAATTGTCATTGAAATCTGAGCTTTCCAGAACAAATAATTGCTGGAATCCAATTTGATCGGAACAAAACTAAAAGCCTTCGCTACCGCTATAAAATTTGACTGTGAAGTCGACGACACCGCAGAATTGGAGCGCGGCAACGGAGAGGAGCTAATAGTGTGAGAAGAAGCCATCGACGCAAGTCAATTAGGCTCTGATACCATGAAGCGAGAGCTTCAAGGTTGAACAGAAAAGAAAACGAGATGAAAAAGACCTCGGGATTCAAATGTTATTGAAAATAGAAAATGCGTAACACTTTATAACTAAGGACTCGAATGTCCTTATATACAACCGAATTTAAACTACCGCCTATCAGCACAATATAACTAATAACCAATCATAATAGTAAATAAAGAATAACAATCAGAACAAAACATAAACTACTCTTCCACAGTTTATATATATATATATATGAATATATATGTATGTATGTGTATTTGAGATAATATAAATTTTAGTTAAATAATTTTTTTATGCATCGCCTAGGCCCCAGTCTGGCGCTCGACTAGCGCCTAGCGCGTTTTAGAACACTATATACTAAACAAAATCTTTAACAAACTAACTGTTATTGACATTTGATGTTAACGAACTGAGCAGACAACTGCTGTTTGTTGAAACAGAATCAAAACTAACTAGCTGCACAAGCAACTGAGAATAAAATTGCCTACTACTGATAGCAAACTACATCATCTTCTCTTCTGTCCTCTTATACGTACACAACAAGAAGTAGGTCTATCCTTAACCAAGTGCAAGAGAGATTAGTCATCTCTACTTGTGATTCTTTTCACACACAAGGCACACAAATTGGATGTCTCGGAAGTGAGAGCTCCTATGAAGAAAAAGAAAGAAATTGTCATGCACCTAAGGTTGACCTAGGGTTTTGATAGGAAGTGAGAAGAATTCGAGGGAGAATTAGAATAGAGAGGGGGAAACAGACAAATGAGGGAGGATTCAGACAAAACAGAGATAGGGAGAGAATCAAAGGGAATTGGGAGAGAGATTAGAGAAGTTGAGAGAGAAACATAATTCAATTATCATTCATCTGTCATTTTCTAATTGACCTAACCTATTTATAGGCTACTCTATCCTTTCAGTTACAATACTACTGAAAGGTACAACTGCTACAACAACAATGTACAACCAAAAGAGAAATACATATAATACATAATTACTGTTATATCTTTGGGGATCCTTGGGGTTGTGACAGAAACTAAAAGAAGAGAACTGAAACTGAAATTTGTTGAAAATGATTATTGACATTAGAAATAGAAGATCAATTGAGTATTTATAGAAAGTGAACTTAACTGGTTCTGTTAGAGATACAACTAACTTTGACAGCTGTACAAAGACAAGTGGACAAGTCCTAACTAACAAACTTAACTAAACTATAACTACACTTAACAGAACTGCAGCTAATATTCCTTTGTACAGGAGGAATAGAACTACTTCTCTCATCAAGACTCTTTATTTATTTTTTTTTGGGCGGGGGGTGGGGGATGTAAAAAGAACCTATTTGTTGTGAGCTGCGGATTTACATGGATGTTGGGCCTGTTTCTTGCAAATAATTTAGGGAACCTTTAAAAGGTAACTGATAAAATTTGTACTATCATGAGAATCACATTTGTAAAAAGTGCCTTTGTAAGAATAATTTTAATTGATCTGAAAATAATTTTATTTTCAACTTTTGTTTTTCCTTCACAGTAGAAATTTCTAGTTTCTGCTTTTCCATAGTGGAAAATAATTTCTGCTTGTCCACACTTTTATTTACTTAAAAGCACTTTGTTGCCAACCCATAACACAACTGGACATGCCATTAAACTCCAGAAAACAACTTTGGCCTACCAAACACTAAAACTCTTCTGTTCTCAATTCAAAATTAATTTTAATGTAATAAGAAGAAAACCAACTTCCTTTTGGGTTTAGGATTTAGCATGATAGAAGCCACATTACTTGGGCCTAAGCTTTTCTACATGTTGGGATTTGGCTAGGTATGTTTTTGAGAACAATACTGACTTGGAATTTGTACAAAGTTTTAAGGACCATTGCAATCTTTTGGCACAGAAATATTAGAAGAATGAACCTTTATGTTGCGAGGATTCACTCTAATGTTATTTGAGTTTTGAGAAGTATATTGGCAATGGGATATATTTGCCATATATTGACAAGAGAAAGCACTTTTTGAATGTCTTGGGCTTGTACATGCACCATGTCCTCTTAAGTGGCATGCTTGGCGACTTTGAATATCCGCAATCTCTCATTCTAGGATTTAGCCCTTAATATATGACTCTAGGTGTCAACTTATTGAGGTGCCATCCAGATTTTCACTCTCTTCTTTTAGGGATCAAGACTTGATTAAGGTAGCATGTGTGCCCCATCCAAGGTGCATTATCACAAAGATTTCAATAGATCCTTCCTGGAACTGTTAGGGTAAGTCCCAGTTTGAGTGTTCCAAATTTCTTATTTAGTCTAAGGACATGCTTGTTATTGGCTTGGAGGATGAAATCATTCTTTAAGTGATCTGCTTGCTATGAAATACCCTTGCCTTTAAGATTTTGTTTTGCTTTGTGTTTTTTTTTTTTTTCTTTTGGGAGAATGCTTGTGCACTACTCAACTTAGGGAACTTTCTGTTCAAGTGCCACGCTTATGCACTCTGTCATTTGTAGTGTCACACCCTCTTAAGAGTAGGATCACCTGTGAACCCCGGGCCTCCTAGCCTTAGCCTTGAGGAGACATTAGCATAACGAGGATCTATTCATCAAAATAAATGGTCAGCATTTTTTTTTTTGCTAACCAAATAAATGCTCAGCATTTCAAATATACAACGTAGCCCCAGCTGTGGTTTTCAAGAAAAGAAAAATACTATGAATTGACCTATGATGTTGTAATAGTAGATCCCTATCTCTAGTGTCTGCGCTAACACTTTCGTCGTGACCTAAACAGCATGGAGGTGTCACAAATGCTTTTACATATTCTGAGCAGACCAAATATTATTTTGATGTTAATGCTGACTGTTTTGAGGAGGCTTTGGACAGGTAGGTTCTGTTTTCTTTTCCTTACATGTTAATATTCTGTTCTATGTTGTCAAAAAGTTTTTGTCCTAGATGTTATCATGTTGTTTGCTCTTCAGGTTTGCACAGTTCTTTGTTAAGCCATTGATGTCTCCTGATGCTACCACTAGGGAAATAAAAGCTGTTGATTCTGGTTAGGTTTCCTTTTCATGCTTGATTATGTCCTTTTTTGTTTAAATCTGGAATTGTAGTTGGTTACCACTACTTTTTTCTCTCATATGCAGAGAACCAAAATTATTCACTGTCAGATGCTCGGAGAATGAATCAGGTGTGAATTACTTTTCCACTTCTTCCCATGATACCCTTCTTAGGCCTTTCAGTCAGTTGATGGAATTTGGTTTATAAGCAGCTGATGGAACTGGTCCTATAAGTCATTTGGCTTTCTCACCTTTTTATTTATTGATTTTTTTTGGGTTATTGTTATGAAAATACTTCGGACTTCAAGTGATTTGCATGTCCAATCTGTATTTAGAATATTTCTCTATCTGCATCTTTTGTCTCATACATATATAAATATCTGATTTTCTCTATTACCATCTCATCTCCTCGCACATTTAATTGTCAAAGCACAATTTTAAGATGTAGATCCAAAAAAATGAAAACCTCTTGGGCAGGCATTTTTTAAGTGGGCTGTGATACTTAGCAGAGATCTTGTATGCAGATAGAGTGGAGTGGATAAAAAAGACCCATTTTTCTGAGTAGTTGGAAAAAGGCTTTGATTAACCAAAAAGAAAGGAATAAAGGCTTCTAAGTTTTGAACAGATTCTGATATTGACCTGTCATGCTATTTAATTTTTTTTTTGGGTGGGATGGGAGGGAAACGTACTAAACTGTTGGTCTTTGAGATTTTCTAAAATGAATGTTAGAATTATTTTTTGATGTGTAGCGGAGATGAGGATGTTAAGATGGATGTGCGGACATACAAGAAAGGATAAAATTAGAAATGAAGTTATTCGTAATAAGGTAGGAGTAGTGCCAATCGAGAAGAAGATGAGAGAGACTAGACTAAGATGGTTTGGTCATGTGAGAAGGAGACTAAGAGACGCTCTTGTGAGGAGAGTTGATGAAATGGAACAATTAGTCACAAAAAGAGGTAGAGGTAGACCCAAGAAGACTTTGGGAGAGACATTAAAATTTGATATGAAATATATGGATCTAAATGAGGATATGACAAAAGACAGAAATACATGAAAGTCTAGAATTTATGTAGCCGACCCCACATAGTGGGATAAAGGCTGGATATGTTGTTGTTGTTGTTGTTTGTATCCTTAAAACCAAGGTTGTTAAAATCGAGATTTTAAGTGGGACCGAAGGAGGGTCTATAAAATCGAATCGTAAACTTGGATCGTAAAATCATAAGATTTTAGAGACAATTATAAATATCGTTTAATCTATGTAAATATAAGTTTATAATGACATAATTTTATAAAAAATGAATTAATATTGCTTAATAAGATGATTATTTCAATCTTATTCCTTGTTATGAATGAAATACATGTTACCTATTTGAAAATAACTTCATCTATCAATTTCAAAAATACTAAATAATATGAAATTTTTATATATTAAGTTCATTGATCATCATTCATCCATCCATAATGAAAATTTCGAATATTAGTTCATATAATGTAAATTATCATAAGTCATAACCTAATATAATAAAAACAACACACATTGGTAAACTTCTACATTACAAGCAATAATTATAATAAAAGCTCCAACAAACATTCAATTCTCTAAGGAAACCAACAATAATTCACTTTCAAATTAAGGAAACCAACAATAATCAAATTAAGGTAGATGAAGAAGAAACATATGAAGTTGTGGCGGACATGAATCATCGAATCAGACCAAGAAATTGCAAAAGAAATAAATGAAGAAATTGCAAAAGAAGAAGTAGGCGAAGCTATTTACCCCTTTAAGCTAAATTGACAGCGGCATTGAGTAATCGAAGCTATGAATCTATCCGTGTTGCATGGAAATGACAACACCGAGTAGGCGAGCACAAAAACGTCAATTCGTGTTTGTGAATTGACGGCGGCTCAGTTGGTAGTTTGTGTTTGTGAATTGACAACAACACTGAGCAATCGAAGTTGTGAATCGACAGTGACACTGAGCACCAAGCAACCATGCGACAAGGGGGAATGATGGAAGGCTATGACGAAGGTGTTTGAGAGAGATAAGGGTTCCTAGAGGCAGAGGGCATCCCTCGAATCAAAATTAATATTATGCTTTCCGTCTATAAGACATAATTTTTTTCATCTCTTAACCTTTCTATGCATGAAAACTGAAATCGGTAAAATTGTTGTTCAACTCGAGATTCTATCGATTCTACCAAGTTGAATCTGGATTCACTTTGATTCTACTGCAATTTAGATTTTATATGGGCGTTGAGTCGTTTAGAGGTTCTGGACACGTAAAATCATAAAATCGTACGAGTTGAATCGGGATTTTGACAACCAAGCTTGAAACTGCCTAGCCTAATGGATTAGGTGTCAGTTTTTTACTTTTACTTGTCTTTTGGCAAAATTTTGGACAAGTTGTAAGAACCAGTCCAACAGTTCATGGTTGGTTTGCCATTAGTCTTTAACAAGTTAGTTGGTTTCTCCTTGAGTTACCTTTCTACATGTTTACTTAAGAAAGTAGTGTGGAAGTAATGCTATATTGAGCTTCTACAATGTTTTTAAGCCATCGTTGATGTCTCTCTTTCAAAGTTTTAGAAGTCTCTTCTTTTTTGAGCTGTTGTTTTTATTTTGGCCTGTGGAGTTTGAGAAGTCACTTGCTTATAGAAGACTGCCTGAAATAGTGTGCCTTTCCATGTGAGGTATTACTTTAATTACAAGCATACTGATTTACATTGTTGAAGAATTATTGCTACATTATAATTGCCTATGTTGTTCTAGTTAATGCGTGTCCCACTAAATAGTAAGAGTGTAGTTTTGCTTTTCTATGGAGGAATAACTCTACCTGCATTTTATGCTTTAAATTAATTTGTGCAGCTTCAAAGACATTTCAGTTCTGAGAAACATCCTTATCACAAATTCGGTACAGGTTGGTGTTTCCAAATTATTTACTTTGTTAGTCATCATTAATCCATGCAGCTGAACATCTTTTGTTCATGAATGCTATTTGGCGTGGTTTTAGTCATAACTTGTAAATTACGTCTCTTGTTTGTGATAATGAAGAAGTTTAGACTGTAAAACTCCTTGATCTATTATTCGGATTGGAGACATATATATATATATATTACAACAAATGGTAACTGCCCCTACGGGGACAGTTAAACAGAAAAAAACTGCCTAATTTAAGAAAATAAATAATTGTATAATGAATCAATTAAATTGTCTCTATTATTTTGTATAACTGTCTAACTATTCTTATATTTCTGCACATGGTTTTCTACATGTCCCCTTGAGTTGGGCTGTAAATATGAAGTAAGCCTAGCTTGGATCTTCACATCTTCAAACTAAGTCTTTGGTAGGTAGTCTTTGGTAGGTCCTTGGTATATACGAAATCCACCTTCAATTTTTCTTTTTATGAAGTGCCTGTCTATTTAGGTCATTTTGAACATATTGAGTTGCTACCAATATCTAGTTAGGCTACTAAAATATTGGATGACTAAGAGGTCTGCTTGACAACACCTCTGTTGTGTTTTCAGGGTCGGAATACGTCTCCTCTGTGGTATCCCAGATTTTTTGTGCCATCTCGTGGAGGATGAGATTTTCTCCGACTTCATTACTCATGGAATTGACAAGCCATGATATTACCATATTATGTTAAGCCATGACATTACCATATTATGTTCTACCTTCCATGTCTTGTACTTCAAATCTGTTGAATTCGGTTTAGGGGCTTCACCATTAAGATAGTCATTTTTTTCTCTACTACTTATGAACATCATAACTGAATGTCCATTAGACCTAGGAATAGCGGGAACTTGAGAGGAGGAAGTAGAGACTGCTGTGGTAAAGGATGCTAGGTAAAGGATGCCATTGGGACGATGGAGAAATTTTCTAATCAGAAATGCTTCGATACCATGAAGAAGTTTGGATTGTAAAACTCTTTGATCTATTATTCGAATTGAATACACACACACACACACACACATATATATAGCAATGATGCTTCCTATTCTAATGTAGCACATGGCCCATGTTTCACCTTGCATATGTTTTGATTTTTTTTTTCCTTTTTATGTTGATGCCAAAAGTAAAAGTTGTCTTTTGCTGCTCCTTTTCCATTTTGGCTTGCATCATAATGATCACCAGTATATATTGATTGATTTTTATCATAGTAGCTCTATTTACCTTTGGTGCCATTGCCAGCATCCGTTCATGTTAGGTATTACTTGGCTTTGCATCATATATATAACTTTGCAATAAAACATAAAACATATACCCTATGGTATTTCTTTTATCTTCTTATGTTTCCTTTTTTTATCCTTAAATCAAAAAAGATGTTGGATGAGTGGATAAAGAACAGTTTAGTGCCTATCTTTAATAATTAAGGCAATGTTTGAAGTTGTGAAAACTATAGAGGGATCAAGCTATAATGAGCTACACTATGAAACTTTGGAGAGGATACTTGAGCAAAGATTAAGGAGAAAAAATATGAGGTTGTTTGATTGTAGAAAACAAGGCGTGTTTTCTGGAAAAAATTTCCATAAAAAACAGAAAAGTAAAAAATGTGTTAAAATAAGAAAAGTTTTCAAATAGAAAACAAAAAGTGAAAAAAAATCTAGTTTTCTAATTTTATATTGACTGCTAGAAAACATTGTTAGGATATTTCCATTGTCTTCTTCACAAAAATTGAGGGAGTTTTCCTTGTGTTTTCTGAATAGAGAACATGAACTTTCAGCTGAACCAAAATCAATATTAATTGTATTTGAGTTAATATCAATAAAAATAGTAAAAATGTGAATTTGAAAGCTTATCAATAATTTATTTATAATATAGAAATATCAACAATATCAATAAATAAAAATTTGATTAATAATAAATAATTTTATACTATAATATTGTAAAATTGATTTATAATCAATATTATTATATTAATAATAATATATTATAAATAATAAAAATATAATAAATAGTATCATTGATTAATAATAAAGATTATAAGTATAACAATATAATTATAAATTTCTATACTTGTAAAAAAGAATTAAAAATTATAACCAATATCATTAATGATTGTCATTAACATTGTAATACTTGTTATATAATGTATAATTTACACATTGGTATTAATAGGCTTGGGAAAGGCCTATTACAGAGTCCCTAGAGAAGTGTTGTGGAAGGTGTTTTGATCTGAAATCAATTTAGATTGCTTATACATAAGTTATTAAGGACGTATCATTAAGCAAAAATGCATGTTAGGACTTGTGGAGTAGATATTGAACTTTGCCTAATTAGAATGATTACATCAAGGTTCTTCATTTGGCACTTATGATGGGTGAATTTAGAAAGCGTATCTAGTAAGAAGTTCCCTGGTGTATGCTATTTGTAGATGATATTGTCTTGGTGGATGTGACATCCTATGCATTAATTAAGGTCAAAAAGGGGAGAAAGGAATGGTAGGAGGGTTCACTATGAGAAGGAATGATATGTTCAACCTATAGTAAATGAAATAGTCAACAACAGAATCAACTACAATCTATAGTCAACGTGATAGTCAACTACAGGAAAGACGAATGAAAGCAAGCTAACAATTTAGGAAAGCAACGGATTTTGATGGCTTAAATGAAAAGGATAATGAAGCACTTTTTGGATATGTTATGTGTAGAGAAAAAGAATAATGATTTTTCTTACTGCATTCCAATGTACATGGTTGTGATCCTGTTATAGAGGAAAGAGGAGAGATATAAAATAGAAACTATAAACTATACAAACTTACCATCTACAAGAACTACCATATATGAGAGAGATATATATTTACACTATTAAGTAAGTTTCCTAAGTTACACTTAGGAAACTTCTTAATCTAGAGTAGGAAAGATAATGCAGCATCTCTGTAGCATCCTTGATTGATATGGTGAACCCGCATTACCATATACACACGCAATCATGATACATAACACTCCCCCTCAAGTTGGGGAATGAATGTCAATCATTCCCAGCTTGCCTACTAGAACCTCAAACCGTGTGATGGATAGTCCTTTGGTAAGAATATCTGCCACTTGATGGCTGGAGGGCACATAGGGAATATGGAGGAGACCAGAACCCAACTTTTCCTTAAGGAAATGGGCGGCGGTCAATTTTAATATGTTTTGCCCTGTCATGTTGAATAGGATTGTGGCCAATACTAATAGTCGATTGATTATCACACAAAAGCTCAATAGGTCTTTGTACCAGGACCTTCAAATCCTCTAGGAGAATATGTAATCATAATAGCTCACACACCTTGAGGGCCATGGTCCCTGAAATTAGCCTCAACACTTGATCTAGCCACAACTCTTTGCCTTTTGCTTTTCCAAGACACCAAATTGCCCCTAAAGAATACACAATACCCAGTTGTGGATCTCTTGTCCACTAGAGACCCTTCATAGTTAGCATTCGTGTATCCTTGGATCTTTAAATCAGCTCCTGGAGCAAATAAAATCCCCTTGCCCGATGTAGCTTTAAGGTAGTTCAAAGTTCTCCTCACGGCATGCTTGTGTTCCTCGGTAGGACTATGCATAAACTAACTCACTAGGTTGACAACAAAGGCTATGTCAGGCCCAATGTGAGAGAGATAAATCAATTTACCCACTAAGCGTTGAAACCTCCCTCTATCCACAACCTCTCCATTAGGATTCTCTTGCAATTTGGTGTTAGGGTCCACCGGTATCCTTGCTCCTTTGCCTCCTAGCATACCTATTTCAGCAAGCAGGTCAAGAACATACTTTCGTTGGGACAAGAAAATCCCGGCCTTGGAATAGGCTACTTCAATGCCTAAGAAATATTTCAACATCCTAAGGTCCTTAATCTCAAACTCCTTGGCTAAATTCTGCTTTAGAAGCTCTTGTTCAACTGAATCATTGTCAGTTACCACAATATCATCAATATAAACAAGTAATGCTCTTACCTTCTCTCCCAAGTGCTTGATGAAGAGGGTATGATCCCCTCTACTATGATGATACCCCATAGAAGTCATAGCCTTAGAGAACTGGCCAAACTAGGCTTGTGGGGACTGCTTGAGCTTATATAGAGCCTGTTTAATTCTGCATACTTCCTGCTCCTCCATGTTGAAATCCAGGTGCATCTCTATGAAGACCTCTTCTTCCAAATCCCCATGTAGGAAAGCATTTTTAACATCAAGTTGTTGTAGCTTCCACCCATAAGTGCCTGCTCAGGCTATAAGTACTTGGACTGTAGTCATCTTGGTCATTGGCGCAAAGGTTTCAAGGTAGTCTATGTCATAAGATTGAGTATAGCCCTTGGCAACAAGACGTGCTTTATTCCTTTCTAGGGTGCCATCAGCCTTGTACTTCAAATTAAAGATCCACCTGTAGTCCACTGGTTTAACCCCCTTTGGTCTAGACACTAATTCCCAAATCTGATTTTTATTGAGGGCCCTCATCTCTTCCAACGTAGCCTCTTTCCATTTTGGATCCTTAAGAGCCCCCTCCACTGATTTGGGAATAACAATAGCATCCAATGAGGTTAGGAAGCTTTTGTGGCTTTGGGAAAGGCAATGGTAGGATAGATAATTGGATAATGGGTGTTTAGTACAAGTTCGAACCCCTTTTCGGATAGCAATGGGCACGTCTAGATTAGCAGGTTTAGGGTGAGAGATAGTTGGGTTGGAACCTCTAGGTGAACCTTCATAAGGTGCTACTTCCACATCTGAATCAGGAGCTGATGGTGGTGTAGGCTGTGGACCATCAATATGGTGTCTTCTCTTGTACACATAAGAAGAGCCCTTGTATCTAATAGAAGATGGAAGCTGTTGATCTGCTTGTTCTTTGCGGGGGAATTTTGATGCATAGGAGAAGTATGTCTGAGGGGAAGTAGGAAGATTGGGATTAGGTGGGAGATCAAGCTGATTGGGACTTAATGTTGCTGATTCTAAGATAGGGAAGAGATGCTCAAGGTCCTGATTAGCAATCTTGATAGACTCCCCTTGAGGTCTTAGCTTGGGAAGGATAAAAAAATGATTGGGACTTAACAAAGGTAACATCTTTAGAAACATAGAACTTGCGTGAGGTAGGATTGTAACATTTATAGCCCTTTTGAGTAAGAGAATACCCAAGGAAGACACATCTATGAGCCTTAGGATCAAGTTTGTCTCGATTGACTTTAGGAATGTGAACAAAACATACACACCTAAACACTCTAAGACGTAGGGGAGAATGTAAAGTGAGATCAGGGAAAAAAGATGCTAAACATTGGAAAGGACTTCGATTGTTAAGAACCCTAGATGGAACCCTATTAATCACATAAGTTGTTAACACAGCTTCTCTCCAAAAATATTTTGGGACATGGTGATGATGAAGGAGAGTGCAGGTCACATTAAGAAGATGTATCATCTTCCTTTTAGCTACTCCATTATGTTGTGGAGTATCTATGCAAGAGGATTCATGGACAATGCCCTCTTGTTGGAAGAATTGATGCAAGTGATTATTGAAGTAATCCCTTGCATTATCAGTTCTAAATTTCTGGGTAGGAGTGCCAAATTGAGTGGAGATCATTCATTTTGTAGAAATAAGGTAAAACAAACTCAATGGTAGCCCTTTAGAAGAAAAACCCAACACATCCGAGTACAATCATCAATAAAAGATACGAACCAATTTGCCCTACAACAGTTTGGTATTTTGGATGGCCCCCAAACATTAGAATGGACTAGAGTGAATGGCTTGGTAGAAAGTTTATTGCTAATTGGATAAGATAGTCGATGGTGTTTAGCCATTATACACACATCACATTGAAAGTTACTAGGATCTAGAGTGTTAAACAAAGTGGGAAACATTCTTTTCAACAGAATAAAAGGGGGATGGCCTAATCTAAAGTGATGAAGCCAAATGATGGAGAGATCTAAAGCAAATTGGGAGGAACATGCCATCCTCAACTGTCTCCTTTTAGGGCAAACACTCTTCCCTTCCAAGACATATAGCCTACTGTGCTCTTCAACCACACTAATCATCCTCTTTGTGTCCATAGCCTGAAATTTACACGTGTGGAGAAAAATAGCATGGCAATTTAAGTCTTTAGTTAGTTGATGAATGGAAATTTGATTGGTAGTCAAATTAGGAACATGTAGTACTTGGTTAATGGACAATTGAGGGCTAAGATGGACTTTGCACTTTCCTGTAATAGGAACAGAGGTTCCATTTGCAATAGTGATCTGTTTGATGGTTTCAAGAGGTTCATAAATCTCAAAAACATGGAGGTTAGGGTCATATGATCAGTGGCTCCTGAATCAAGGATCCATATGTTGTTCCTATCAGTTTTAAAGGCTGAAAAAGAACCATAGTTTAGGCATTTACCTTACTACACAAGAGAGCAGGATGCCCCATCTTGGAATGTATGTAGGAAAGCCTTCAACTTATTAAGCTCCTTTGAATTCAACTAAGTGAGATCAGTCTCAGTTGACTCTCCCTTATTAGTTCCTTTTTCTTTGTGAGAAAATAATTAGGAGAGAAAAAAACCTAAGAGACTAACCTCTCTTAGCTTGTTATTTATAATTAGTATAATAGGCCTTAAACCTGTGGGCTTAATCTAATTACAAAATAAAACGCACATATAATAATTATAATATATATTAATAATTCTAATACTCCCTCTTAAGCTGGAGCATAGATATCATATGCACCAAGCTTGTTACAAATATATTCCACTCGAGCACCCTTTAGAGACTTGGTGAAGACATCTGCAAGTTGATCGTTGGAGTTAACAAACTCTGTAACAATAACACATTCAACTAGTTTTTCTCTAACAAAGTGACAGTCGATTTCAATATGCTTAGTTCGTTTATGGAACACTGGATTGGAAGTAATGTGTAAGGCAGCCTGATTATCATAAATAACCTTCATAGGAGACACTTCACAAAACTTGAGTTCTTGCAAGAATTGTTTAAGCCAGATGAGCTCACAAGTTGCATTAGCCATAGCCCGATACTCTGCCTCTGCATTAGATCTAGCTACTACATTTTGTTTCTTACTTTTCCAAGAAACTAGATTTCCTCCCACAAGAACACAATATCCAGAAGTTGACTGACGATCAGAAGGAGATCCTGCCCAATCTGCATCTGCATAACAACAAATATCTGTGTGACCCTTATCCTCATAGAGTGGCCCTTTACTTGGCTCTCTTTTGATATATCTCAAAATTTGGATAACAGCATTCCAGTGAGAATCACATGGTGAAGTAAGGAACTGGCTAACTACACCCATAGTAAAAGCAATGTCAGGACGAGTGACTGTGAGATAGTTCAACTTGCTTACCAGTCTTTTATACCTTCTAGGATCTGAATAAAGCTCCCCCTGTCCCGGCAAGAGTCGGACATTCGGATCCATTGGGGTGTCAACTGGTTTGCAATTCACCATACCAGTTTCTTCTAAGATGTCCAGTGCATACTTCTTCTGAGAAATTGAGATACCATCTCCTGATTGAGCAACTTCAATACCTAAGAAATACCGAAGTCGGCCTAAGTGTTTGGTCTAAAAGTGTTGATGTAGATGTTCCTTCAACTTTTGTATTCCAACCTGATCACTCCCTGTGATAACAATGTTATCTACATAAACCACAAGGTAGATACATAAGGAAAATAAATGGTGATAGAAAAACGAATGATCAGTCTCACTTCAAGTGAGACCAAAGGCTTGAACGACAGTGCTGAACCTGCTAAACCACGCCCGTGGAGTTTGTTTCAGACTATAGAGAGACTTCCTGAGTTTGTAGACTATATTGGACTCCCCCTGAGCAACAAAACCAGGGGGTTGCTCCATGTATATCTCTTCTTGCAAATCACCATGAAGAAAGGCATTTTTAATATCAAGCTGATAGAGTGGCCAATGACGCGTAGCAACCAAAGAGAGAAAGAGGCAAACAGAGGCCATTTTCGCAACAGGAGAGAAAGTATCGCTGTAAGCCAGCCCATATATCTGTGTAAAACTTTTGGCAACCAAGTGGGTCTTAAGACGTTCCACCTGACCATCAGGACCCACTTTGGGTGTGAATAACCAACGACAACCAACGAGAGTCTTTCCTGGTGGTAAAGACATCAAATCCCAAGTACCATTTGAATGTAAGGCGTCAATCTCTTCTAACATAGCCTGGTGCCAACGAGAATGAGTGTAACGACCCGTTAGAAGGCCTAGGCGTTTTCGGGTATTTTATTTTGGGTTAAAAAATTTTTGCTTCAATTAATTTAGGGTTGAAAATATTTTTCTTTTGCTTATTGGAATAAAGAGTAAGTGGAAATAAGAATTTTGTAGCCTATTCAAATGGGATCCCAAAAATTGGGGGGGGGGGGGGGGGAGTCCAGATAAATTGGGCCATTGAGATGTGTTTGGAATTTTAATTATATTATGAATGGGTTTGGATTATGATAATTTATTTGGGTTAGTGTGTTGGGCTATGGAATGGCCCACGGCATGGGCTAAGCCCAATTGAGAAATGAAATTTGAAATCTTTAAAAGAAAATCATAATAAATTAAATTGGCCAGCAAATGTCAATAGTGCCCTTGGTTTTCCTTTTGATCATTGTAAGGGTGAAGGCCAATTAAGTAATCTGTCATGGAATGTAGGGGCAGACCTGCAACCCTCTCTTTATCCCCTCTGTTACGCCGAGGAGTTCCTCTTTAGTGTATCATTTTTGGCGCCCAACTTCCCCGCCTGTATTTTTTCCTCGCTCATCTTTGTCTGCAACTTTATCTTCAGCTTCTTCTTCTTCCTATTCAACATCCTTCTTCTTCTTCTTTGCTGTTCATTTGTTGCTGTTGCGGCATGGCTTCCATTTCGTTGGAGGAGGCATCTTCACCAGGCAAGTTCTCCTTGCACTCCCTCTTTATTTTCAGTGCAAGCTCACTTACATGCCCTGTATGTCACTATTTTGGATTTTCTGTTATCTCATTTATTGTTCTGCAAGTTCTTCTCACACTCCCACTTTATTTTTCAGTGCGAGCTCCCTTGTTATTTATTTTCTCGTGCAAGTTCCCCTGTTAATCTCTTCATTTTAGTCACTGTGAGGGGGTTATATATATAGACATGTATAGTATATATTTATACGCTTGTTGCTGCGTATGGTTCACCTTCTGCTAGTGTCCATTGAGTCTTCATATCTGGGTATCTGTTGGAGTCTCCTTGCGGTCTCGAAATGGGGCTTGTTTTCACCCCAAGCTTTCTTCGTAAATGGCATTTTATATAGCTAAGTGAGGATGAGAACCTCTGCTCGTTCTACATCCAAAGAAGTAGTGTTAAATGTATGTATATATATATCTGTGTGTATATCACATCTGAATGAGCTCGCTGTTCCAAATGCCTCTTACAGTGTATGTGCTATGTCGGAATGTAAAATGCTAAGTCATCTGCCACTCATTCGAATGATTTCATTGAGGTATTCGGAGGTCTCGCATCAAACAACAAAAGCTCAACTAGAAATATATATACTGTTTGCTCATGTATGAAACCCACTTATAAATACATATATACATACATGCATAACGAGCTATTACCCCTCACTGATTTGTAAAGCTTATCCGAGCCATGCACTGCCTAGCCAATCCACCATATACTCATGCTTAAACAGTCGTTCGAATGCCCCTGTTCTATTCGGAAAACCCAGTTATATATATATATATATACACGTTCAGCTTTATTGATGTTCCAGCGAGCTCTTTGCCGCGAGCTCATACATATATGCTCCCTGACCATAAGCTTAATCGCGAGCTTGTTCCCGCGAGCTCAGTTCTCAAGCTCTTGGCGCGAGCTCGTCCAGCGAGCTCTTGCTCAACCCCTTGACTGCGAGCTCGTTTGGCGAACTCTTGTTCACCTCATTACCTCGAGCTCGTTTCGAGCTCTTTCTGCATGTCCTTTCCGCGAGCTCTCCCGTAAGCCGCGAGCTCGTCCTGAGCTCTTCCCATAAGCTTTTGAATGGGAGCTACCTTCTCACACCCTATCTATTTACCTTCTCACACCCTATCTACCTTCTCACACCCTATTTATTTGAATGTTTGCATTTTCCTTAATTTATATTTTACCTTTCATTTACTTTAATACATAAATGTAAATAAGAAAGTACCCCCCATTTGAATTCAATAAAAATATCAAAAAAATCAAAATCCATAACAATAAAAAGATAAAATTTTGGTTTTAGTACAAATTCACGAATTTGCAATTTTACCCCCCTCGAAATACATAGTTTTCGTTTTTTGAAAAATTCATTAAAAACCATTCTTACAACAATGAATGCTAGTTATCAAAATACCGGGAGTTAGTTTTTCAAAATGAAGACATTTTCAAAAAATGTTCTAATAGGTCCTTCGCCTTAGAAAAATTCCAGGTTTATGTTTGATCAGCAATTTTGCTTGGTGTGGTCATTTGATTGCATGGGGGCTAATCACGAATTTGAGCTATGAGCACGAATGCAAGTAAATGCATACTATCACTGGTTAAATGAAATCACAGCAATCATATGATGGGAAAAAAATAGTTATTAAATTATAATACTCCTCAGTTGGTGAATCGAGATTTAATATTAAATAGCATCTCTCAAAGAAGTATTCTTGTGTTGTAAATTATATCAAGCATTTCTGTGTCATAAATTACATCTTGAATGTGGCAAACATTATGAAGTAAGATATGTTGAATTTATCTGATGATGGAAAAATACCCGGTATGGGTAAGTGATGTTAACAGTATGAATATCGCGAAAACAAGAATTTAAATACATGTGGTTGGCAAATGCATACATGTACAAGTTTCATATATATATATGTTTTGCGCACCTATTAATTTGCGCCGAGGGAGAAAGGGTACCCTAGAGCACCTGCCACGGGACGAGGTGGCCATAGCCCAGCAGGTTGACTCCATATTTATTTGTGAGGTTTTATGGTATTTATGCACTTTTGTATGCATCGAGTTATGGCTTAAGAGTCGGCAAAATTGATATTGATAATGAAATGATGCACTCTTGCATGTATTGATTGATGGCTTGCGAGCCTATGAGAATTGATAATGAAATTAGAATTTTATGCACATTTGCATAGTGATACATGGTGACATGATATATTAAGTTGAATTGATCAATTCAGGAATTATAAATCTTGTATATAATTGTGGAGTCCTTGGTTACTCTTCTTGGTGTCATCGTATTCTTGGATCTTATATATTGTTTCTTGTTTCTCGAACTTGCTGAGCCTTGTGGCTCACTTGATCTTCTTTGCCATTCCAGGTAAAGGAAAGACCGTTATTGGGGGCGAGTTCAGTAGGATTGCAGCCCAGGGATAGTGTTGTACGGAGACGCGTCCTAACTTTAAAGATCCTAGTTAGTGATTTGGTGAGGTTTGTAATAATGAGAATTTATTATGTTATTGGCATTTGAGCCTCTTATCATTTTGTATGGCCATCGAGCCTAGAGTTATGAGATATTGAGAATGTAATTGAACCTTAATTTAATTTCCGTTGCTAGAAATGAAATGAGTTGTTATTTGAGTTCAGTTTTGTTCTATATCATCTCCGTAATGACCTTCTTTCGAGTATTCGGAAGCGGGCCTTACAATGAGACAGAGCTTCACCTGTGGTTTTAGGAATAAAAACAGAGGAAAGACTCGAAACAAAGGCACTATAAGAAGGAGATAAACGGTCATAGCATAAAAAGTTATAAATAGGATGGGGATTACGAGTAGATCGTGTACCTTTGCAAAAAGTAACAGGGAGATTGTCGGGCTCAGAATCTGGGGTAAGAGGGACAACAGACGGAGAGAGCGAGTCAGGAGAGTCCTAGGCTGGAGAAATGCTAGCGCTAGTAACGGGATAAGGACGATGGTGATATGTAAGAAGTGGAGGAGCCATGGTAGGTGGATCGAAAAACAGTAGGGTAGGCGCTACAGAGGAGACAGACGGATCCAAGGAGGGCAATGGAAGAAAAGAAAAAGGAACATGCAAAACTTGGTGAAGACTTTGTGAATCAGGCTGAGCAATTGAAAAAAAAAGACTGATGTTCAAAGAATGTGACATCAACAGACAAAAAATAGCGATTCAGCTCAGGAGAGTAACACATATAGTCTTTTTGCAACCGGGAATAGCCAAGGAAGATACACTCGAGAGATTTTGCAGTGAGCTTATCCTGTCCAGGTGAAAAAGAATACACAAAACAGATATATCCAAAAACACGAAAAGGAACAGAATAAAGTGGTTGTGTAGAGAACAAAAGGGAATGAGGAATTTTCTCCTGTAACGCTGAGGATGGTATGCGATTGATGAGATAACATGCAGTTAGAATAGCATCGCCCCAAAATTTGGTGGGAAGATTGGCATGTAAAAGGAGCGTCCGTGTAGTTTCAATAAGATGACGATTCTTACACTCAACAACACTATTTTGTTGAGGTGTGTAAGGACAAGAGGATTGATGCAAGATGCCATTAGAAGTCATAAATGTAGTAAATGGAGAAGAAAAATACTTGGGGGCATTATCACTACGTAAGGCACGTATAGAAACTTCAAACTGTGTTTTTATTTCAGCATTAAATGTCTGAAAAATAGAAAACAACTAGAACCGACTCTTCATAAGAAACAACCAAGTGCAATGGAAAAATCATCAATGAAAGTAACGAAATATGAAAAACTAAGAGTAGAATGGACGCGATTGGGCCCCCATACATCAGAGTGCACAAGGGAAAAGGGAGCCTTAGCCCTATTATTGACCCGACGAGAAAAAGAATGACAAGCATGTTTACCACGCTAACACGACTCACAATTAAATATGGACAATGACGACAAACTAAGAACTAATTTCTTCAATTTGGAGAGGTTGGGATTACCGAGACGATAATGGAGAAGATCTGGGGAAGCGACACTAGTGCAAGCTACCGGTGAACTAGGCACAATAAGATGATAGTGACCCTGTGACTCATGCCCAACGCCAATTGTCTGCCCCGTACCCTGGTCCTGAACACAAACAGAGGTAGGAGTAAAGAGAACAGAATAGTTAAGTGTTTTGGTGAGTTGGCTAATTAAGATCAAATTAAAAGGACTATCAGGAACATATAAAACAAAATTTAATGAGAAAGAAGAGGTGAGTGTGATATGGCCGATCCCTTTAACTGCAATTTTGGTACCATCAGCCAGGGTAACAGTAGGTATAGTATCAGGATATGTAAGTAAGTGAGGAGAAAAGAAGCTCATTACCACACATATGGTCAGTGGCGCCATAATCTATAATCCAAGGACTAACAGATGAGCCTTGAGCAACACAAGCAACGAGATTATCAGGATGAGACGGCTGGGTGGGCTGGAAGTTCAGGAAGGCATCATACTTAGCTGCAGACATAGGTACCAATTGCGAACCTGGTGGAGATTGAGTAAGACTAGGATCACTCTGAAATACATGAGTTGCACTGGTAGATGATGCAGGTGGAGCAACTGGCAGACCATGTTTCTTCCAGCATTTGTCCTCAAGATGACCCAGTTTCTTACAAAAGGTATACTGTGGACGTGAGCGATTATTATTGTGTCCTCTATTTCCTCCAACGGTGGAAGCTTGAGATATAAGAGCTGAAGATTCGGCTGGAGGAACAACATGAGAAGAAGAAGACATACCATGTGCACCTGTCATATTCAACAACCTTTTGAAAGAGTCCTTCATGGTAGGGTTAGCGGAGCTAGTTAAGATTTGATGCCTGATGGCGTCAAACTCTGGTTTTAGACCGGAGAGAGCAATAACCATAAAAAACTTCTCTCGTTGAGCAATCTGTTTGGTGCGTGTCGTAGTAAGAGGAAGAAGAGCATAAAATTCTTGCATGAGAGCCCGAACTTGCCCTAGATAAGATTCCATGGATGACTCCTGCTTGAGATTCTTGATATTAGAGATCACAGTGTACAAATGTTGGATGTTGTTTGTATAACACTCTTTAGCTTCCTTCCACACATTAACATGAGTTTTAAAGGGGCGAAAGAGCTGCATGATGGATGGATCAATAGACTGCCATAGAAGGCTACATAATTGGGCATCAACTTGTTCCCTTCTTGCCTGATTAGCTTCTGGCACACTTTCAGCCTTCGTGGTAAGATGATCTGCTTGACCTTGCCCTTTGAACCACATTTTGTCAGAGGCTTCCCATGAGAGATAATTGGCAGACCTTATCAACTTGATAGTGGTAATATTGGATGTCCCAAGATTGGAGACAACAAAGGATTGAGAGACAGTAGGGGCAACGGTAGAAACTGAAGCGGGAGTAGCAACGGCAGAAACCGCGTCACTGAAGTTAGACATGATGAGGACTTTGACACCAGAAATAGCTTTAGGGGTCGTCGGCGGTCAGATCTGGAAAATCCGGCGAAAGAAGACCGGCGGACGTGCTATCATGCGCCGGTGCGTGGAGGCGGAGGTAGCTCGTGGCGGCGGTGCCAGCGATTCTTCGGCGGTCGGCCGATCTAGAGGCGACGAACTCGAGGGTGGTGGCGGTGTGGTGAGGTGATTGCTGGACAGTGGGGTTTCGGTATGTGTAGTGACGGTTAGGGTTTAAAAATAGCTGGAAAACGATACACAGCGACGACTAGGGTTTTTTTGTCTCACTGGTGGCTTTGATACCATGTGAGAAAATAATTAGGAGAGAAAAAAACCTAAGAGACTAACCTCTCTTAGTTTGTTATTTATAATTAGTATAATGGGTCTTAAATCTGTGGGCTTAATCTAATTACAAAATAAAACACACATATAATAATTATAATATATACTAATAATTCTAACATTCTTGTTCCTTTCTTGAGAGATAGCTTTGGTGTTTCATGTTCTTGAAGCCACCAATCTTATTCAAGATTGCTTCTTTCCCATGTAATTTGAAACATGTCTCCTCGGTGTGCCGTGATTTCTTGCAATAGGTACACTACTGCCCCTCACAGCTTGAACTCCTACTTTGTACTGCTGGCTTCCCAAATTTAACTCCTCCTCCTTTGTTGCTGGTCATCAGGGCTGAACCTTCAGGGTTATGTTCGTTGAGCATGGCACCTCTTTAGTTTTCTTCACTCCTAACAATAGCAAACGCTTTATTTAAAGTAGGAAGTTTGTTTTGACCAAGAACCTGAATTCTTACTTGATCAAATTTAGGATTTAAGCCTGCTAGAAACTCTACAATTTGATCTCTCTAAAAAATTTGATTGAGGGTTGTAGCATCCTCACTGCACACCATCTTTATGGCTTGGTAATGGTTAAGCTCCAATCACAACCCCTTCATCCTATTATAGTACTCTGTAACTGTTAATTGACCTTGCTTAGTAGTTCTGATCTTTGTTTTGACTTCAAAAATCACAGATGCATCCTGGATCTTGGAGTATTTCTATTGCACTGTCTCCCATTTCTCCTTTGTTGTGTTCAAGAACATGAAGTTTTTACTGACCTTTGGTTGCATTGTACTCCACAACCAAGACATGATGAGAGAATCCTCCACATCCCAGGCTGTGAAGGTGGGATCTGAGTCCTTCAGAGAAGGTCTTGTTAGATGATTGACTTTTCCCCAGCCTTTGAGGAAGGTCTTGATGAGCTGTGCCCATTGCAGATAATTCCTACCATCGAGGCAGTAGGACTGATGCACAGTGGGTAAATTTCCTCTTCCAGTAGGGTGATCAACTGGAGTAGATTCTCTAGTTGTCACGGTTGGAGCAGCTTTTGAGGATTTTGACATGCTTACTGGTCAGATTGTTTGAATGAGGGGGGAAGATATGGAGGCTTTCATGAATACATAGGGAAAACAGTGCAATGAAGGCACTCGTTAGGGCTAGATCAGGCCAGAATCAAGGGCTCTAATACCATGTAGAGAAAAAGAATAATGATCTCTCTTACTGCATTCCAATTGTACACGATTGTGATCCTCTTATAGAGGAAAGGAGAGAGATAAAATAGAAACTATAAACTATACAAACTTACCATCTACAAGAACTACCATATATGAGAGAGAGACATATTTACACTATCAAGTAAGTTTCCTAAGTTATTCTTAATCTAGAGTAGGAAAGATAATTCAGCATCTCTTCAGCATCCTTGATTGATATGGTGAACCCGCATTACCATGCACACACGCAATCATGATGCACAACATTATGTGTTTTATTACTTAAAATTATTGCTGCTTTTGATATCTGGATGTTACATATTTCTCCACCTTGAACTTTTTTGGGCCCTTCAGTCAACCCAATCAGTTGACTTTCCCAATGTCAGTTGAGCTAACTTAGTCGCAGCTGATATTGTTTGTTACCATAGTTGAATGGTTGACATCTTAAGCTCTTTGTTTCATATAGTTGATCTTTGTTGACCTGCATCTCTGATCTCGTGTAGCCGATTTCCCAAGTTCTAGTACTCCGTAACCTAGGCACCTAAGCCAACTTGCCTTGGCCTAGTCAAGCTTAGTTTCTCTCTAGATTAGTTAGTCGACCTCCACAGTTGGCTGACCATGTTGACAACTGATTTTTCAGAAAAATCTGATCCCCTCAAAACCTTACAGTTGATTGACTCCTTTCACAGTCAACCTCCCAGCCTCTCTGGAGTATCATGGTTGACTCTACTTTTGGGTGTCTACGCTAATCTGCAGGTTAGGTAGGTCACTTATTTTAAAATTGAAAATCTCATTTTATTAGTCATTAGTCAACATAACCCATTAAACCATTTTTGAAACAATAATATTTCACTTAAACGACATTTTTCTTCCCCAATTTACAAATAATCAAGCATTTCATCAGCAAATTATTGTGCCTTAACTAAGCCATAAATCACAGGTCTAGAAAAACAATCACTCATAAACGACTCATGGTTCAGGCTAGTAAACCACCAGCCTTGAAATATACAAGAATTAGCCCCATAAACCAACATATATCTGGCTCAATTACCGGATGTACTTCTCTGAGTTTTGCAAAATATTTTCATTTCATGGATGCCATAGTTTAAATTAAGAAACCTTATAGCATTAACATGGAAAATTAGCTTAGAATGGAAACATGACAAGACCTGAAGTTTTTGCTGAAACTGTTGTACTTATATGATACATGTAGGTCTCAAAACATGTTTTAACCATGCTCTGATTTCTTACTCAATTTGTGAATTTTTTTAAGGCAACAAACTAAAAAAGGCATATTTACTGCTTTAATCCTCTTGTTATGAAAATAAGGAAACACAAGTATAGCTAAATTATGATGAACCTCCCAACCAGATATCACAGTTCTTTTGGAGGGGCAAGCAATGAAAAATTTCTGACACTTTTAGATGCTTCTATATCTCAATTTAACTAATATGATGACACTTCATTATAAAGTTTATTGTTTATTGTGATGTACAAGCAAAGACGAAATGTAGTTGGTCATCTTTTCTTAAATTGTCTGCCTCTCCCATTTTACCTAAAAAATCCCATCCTTCATCAGTTTCTCGTGGGGTGCTAGGCTAAAAACAGGCAAACTGGGCCCTTGGCCATGTGACCACTGAAATGAGATCTTATTATATCGTTGTTTCCCCAAGCTATAAGTATATCTATCTTTCAAGTGCATAGTGAGGCACGAATGGATCTTTGGCCTACTCAGTGATGATTATTGTGAAGCTTAGGAAGAAAACCCTAGCTTTTAATATGTATTTACAACCTTAATTAAACTCATAAATTATACACCTATATATACAAATACAATGGGCCATGAGCTCTAATATAAGATTAATCCTAGATTATAACCATATAACTTAACACTCCCTCTCAAGCTGGAGCATATATATCATATGCACCGAGCTTGCTACAAATATGCTCAATTCGAGGACCTCTAAGAGATTTAGTGAATACATCTGCTAATTGGTCATTAGAATTGACAAAATCTGTGGTAATACAACCAGATAAAATCTTCTATCGGATGAAGTGACAATTTATCTCGATATGTTTGGTCCTCTCATGAAAGACTAGATTGGAAGCAATATGTAATGCAGCTTGATTGTCGCAAATTAGTCTCACCTGTGATATCTCTCCAAACTTGAGCTCCTGAAGCAATTGTTTTAACCAGATAAATTCACACGTTGCCAAGGCCATAACATGATATTCTGCTTCTGCACTTGATCTAGCAACAACCTCTTGCTTCTTACTTTTCCAAGATACTAGGTTTCCTCCAAGTAGAACACAATATCCTGAAGTAGACCGTCTATCAGAGGGAGAACCTGCCCAATCAGCATAAGAATATCCGACTACTTGAGTATGACCTCTGTCCTCATACAATAGTCCTCTACCTAGAGCTCCCTTAATATACTTGAGAATCCGGACTACCGCATCCCAGTGGCTATCGCAAGGAGACTGCAAAAATTGACTGATAACACTAACTGAGAAAGAAATATCTGGGCGAGTGATAGTGAGATAATTAAGTTTTTCGACTAGCCTGCGGTATCTTCCAGGATCAACAAGAGGCTCACCCTGTCCTGGTAAGAGCTTTACATTAGGGTCCATAGGAGAATCTATAGGTTTACAATCAAGCATCCCAGTTTCTTCCAGAATGTCTAACACATACTTACGTTGAGAGATAACAATACCAGAACTGGATTGAGCAACTTCTATGCCAAGAAAGTGTTTAAGTAACCCCAAGTCCTTAGTCTGAAAATGATGGAAAAAATGTTTTTTCTACTGAACAGTACCATTCTGATCATCATCTGTAATAACAATATCATCCACATAGACAACCAAGTATATACACCTCCCCTGTGATGTGTGTTTATAAAAAATCGAATGATCAGACTCACTACGAGTCATACCAAAGTCTTGAATGACAGTACTGAAACGACCAAACTAGGCTCGAGGAGACTGCTTCAACCCATATAGTGAGCGACGGAGTTTTCAAACTTGCTTAGACTCCCCCCGAGCAACAAACCCAGGAGGTTGCTCCATATAAATCTCCTCTTGAAGCTCACCATGTAAGAAGGCATTCTTAATGTCTAGCTGATACAACAGCCAGTGGCGCATAATTGCTATAGAGAGAAACAAACGCACAGAGTACATCTTAGCAACAAGGGAAAAAGTGTAACCATAGTCAAGACCATAAACCTGAGTATACCCATTGGCAACCAAACGGGCCTTAAGGCGATCAACTTGCCTATCAGGACCCACCTTGACAGTATAGATCCACCGACAACCAACAAGAGATTTCCCGGGGGGTAAAGGGACCAAATCCCAAATACCATTGGAATGCAAAGCAGTCATCTCATCCACTATTGCTTGTCGCCACCCCGGATCAGAAAGTGCCTCACTAACAGTCTTAGGTACTGAAACAGAGGATAAGGAAGACACAAAAGCACAAAAAGGAGACGAGAGACAGTGATAGCTAAGAAAATTATAAATGGGGTGAGGATTGCGAGAAGAACGGGTACCTTTCCGAAGGGCAATAGGAAGCAGATCTTCAGAAGGCAAGACCGCAGCAGGTCTAGAGACTGGAGCAGGATGTGAGGCAGCAGGAGTCACAGAAATAGTAGGAGACATGGGAGAAGGCGCATGAACAACATCTCCACCGGGAAGAGACCGAGGCTGATGACGCCGATGATACACCTACAATGGGGTAGAAGAAGGAATATGGAGAATAGAAGCAAGAGGACTCATGGGAAGAGGGATTGCCTCAAAAATGGGTTGACACTTGGAAGGAGGTGAAGAGTAGAAAAGAGACGACTCAAAGAAGGTAACATTAGCCAAAAGAAAATAACGGCGGGTGTTAGGAGAATAACATCGATAACCCTTCTGAAGGTGAGAGTAACCAAGAAAAATGCACTTGATAGACCGAGCAGACAATTTATCTTGACTGGGAGACAAGTTATGGACAAAGCAGGTGCAACCAAAGACACGGGGAGGAAGAATATATAATGGTTGATCAAGAAACAAGAGAGAGTGAGGAATCTGGCGCTGAAGAACTAAGGAGGGCATCCTATTAATGAGATAGCAAGCAGCAAGAATAGCTTCAGCCCAAAAGCGAAAGGGGACATGATGATGTAGAAGAAGAGTGCGAGTAGTTTCAATCAAATGTCTATTTTTACGCTCAGCAACCCCATTCTGCTGTGGTGTATATGCACAAGATAACTGATGCAAAATCCCTTGAGAAGACATAAAAGTAGTAAAGAGAATAGAAAAATACTCGGGGGTATTGTCACTATGCAATACTTGGATAGAGGTATGAAATTACGTTTTGATTTCAGCACAAAAGGATTCAAAAATTGAGAATAACTTAGAATGATTTTTCATTAAATATAACCATGTGCAACGAGAATAATCGTCGATAAACGTTACAAAATATTGAAAACCCAAAACAGACACGACATGACACGACTAGGACCCCAGACATCAGAATGAACTAAAGCAAATGGGGACACAACTCGATTATTGACACGCTTTGGAAAAGAAGTGCGAGACTGTTTTCCAAGTTGACAAGACTCACAATGAAAAGACGACAAACTAGACAAACTGGGGACCATCTTTTGAAACTTAGCCAAACTGGGATGTCCCAAACGATTGTGGAGAAGAGCAGGAGACTCAGTCACCGAGCAAGCAACGGGAGATGTAGGAAGATTGAGATGATAGAGACCCTGCGACTCACATCCAACGCCAATCATCTGTCCCATACTGCGATCCTGGATGGTAGTAGAATGATCATTAAAGGTGATAGAGCAATTTAAGGCACGCGTAAGTTTACTAACAGAGACAAGATTGAAGGGACAATGGGGAAGATAAAGGACAAAATCTAAAGGCAGAGAAGGTAAGGGTTTGGTAGTGCCAACAGCCTTAGCAACCGCTTTGGACCCATTTGCTAATGTCACATAAGGTAAAGAAATAGAATTAGTAAAATGACAGAACAAATGGGGATAACTAGAGATATGTTTAGAAGCACCTGAGTCCAGAACCCATGGTCCTAAAGAGGATGACTGAGTGAGACAGGCAGTGGAATCACTAGAGTGGGCGACAGAAGCAACTGTGAATGAGGATTGTTGGGACGTCTTATACTTGAGATACTCATCATAGTCAGCCCCAGTGAGAATAGCAGATTGCAATGGATGACCATCAAAGGACTCAGATCGAGAACCATGAGCATGAGCAACATTAACATGAGGAGGGCGGCCATGCAACTTATAACACTGTTCCTTAGTATGTCCCCACTTGTGATAGTAGTTACACTTGGGGCGTTTGCCCCGATTACCACGATCTCCTCTCTATTCGCCACTACTTTGAACCTATGAAGCCATAACTGAATGATCACCTGCAGAAGATGGAGGTACTGTAGGAACAGATGAAACCCGTAGAAGACGAGAATACACTTCATCCATAGTAGGTACAGTAGGACTAGCAAGAATCTGATTACGAACAGGAGCAAGTTCAGGACCAATGGCAGCAAGAGTGCACACCATGAAGAACTTATCTCGCTGAGCTAGATCTTCTGCAGCAGTCTTACCAGCAGGTAACAAGGAGTTAAATTCAGCTTTAATAGAGGCCATCCGACCAAGAAAATCAGGAAGAGTCAGACCCTGTTGTTTTAAACTAAGCAGATTAGACACCATTGAATACAAACGTTGAATGTCATTAGTGTATAGCGCCTTGGCTTGAGCCCACAACTCATAGCACGTGGTGTAGTTAGTATAGATCGGATGAAGAGAAGGATCAATTGACTGCCATAAGAGACTGCACAATAAAGCATCAATTCTCTGCCACTCAGTTTTAACTGTGGTCACATTCTCAGCCTTGGTAGTTAGATGATCCTGTAAACCTTGACCCATACACCATAGTTCAACTGCCTTGGGCCAAGAGATATAATTGGAACTGCCCATCAACTTCTCAGTAGCAATGGCTGGAGAGGGAGACAAAATACTAGAGAATGAGACAGATTTACTGGTACCAGCCATGTTGGACAAAAGGGAGCTCTACAAGATCAACAGATCTGAAACAAAAGGGGTTAAAAAATAGCCAAACAAAGAGGCTAGATGATCCAACACAGAAAATGAGGCGCGCTAGAGACGGGAGACAGTGGATGTTGGTGACCGGCAGCAGCGGATGGCGACGAAACCACCTGGACTGGGATGAACTGAAGGAGGCGAGTCCAATGGTGAAGACGACGTTGCGATCGGAGCACTGGAGAGAGAGATTAGAGCCAAAACAAGTCTCTGAACAGTGCGAGAGAGGCGGCGCGTGGCGGCAGCAACGGTGATGATCCTCCGGGGGTCGACAGATCGGAGGTCGGCGAACACAACGATGGTAGCAGTGTGTGTGATCGGCCGTTGGATAGTGAACACTCGCTGCAGACCAGTAGTGCGAGCATGGTGGTGGCGGTGTGCGCGAGTGGCGACGACGGTGGCACGGCAGGCTGCAGCGGTCGGTGGCGACGCGACCGACAGTGGTCGTCGATGATGTGGGCAGCAGCTAGGGTTTGTATGGTGGCTGTTAGGGTTTGTATTTTTGCTTTGATACCATGTGAAGCTTAGGAAGAAAACCCTGGCTTTTAATATGTATTTACAATCTTAATTAAACTCATAGATTATACACCTATATGTACAAATACAATGGGCGATGGGCTCTAATATAAGATTAACCCTAGATTATAACCATATAACTCAACAATTATAAAGTAGTGTGCTCACAATTATAAGGGCTTGGGCTCAGTTTATTCTCTTGATATGATGTCCTAATTATAAAGTGGTGTGCTTACAATTGTGAGGGCTTGGGCTCAGTTTACTCTCTTGATATGATGTCCTAACCATTATTTACACGTGCATACCAATATAGATACACATAGCACCTTTGTTTTTGATCACCAATGACTAATGAGCCAAAGCTATCATG
The DNA here is from genome assembly GCF_014633365.1 of Diospyros lotus. Classification (NCBI taxonomy): domain Eukaryota; kingdom Viridiplantae; phylum Streptophyta; class Magnoliopsida; order Ericales; family Ebenaceae; genus Diospyros; species Diospyros lotus. The sequence goes on along the minus strand of NC_068350.1, from coordinate 37,400,879 downwards.
TAGACGTATGTAAATCTTGTTATTAATCACACACACACACACATATATATATATATTGCATAGTTGACTATGTTAAAGTGCTGTGGTTCAGAATATTGGTAATTTCTGTTAGTGTTTTGAACTCACAGGGAACTGGGAGACTTTGGAGGTTAAGCCTAAAGCAAGAGGAATTGATACCAGGAATGAGCTTCTCAAATTCTATGGAGAGAATTACTCAGCTAACCTCATGCATTTGGTTGTATATGGAAAAGGTGAGCCAATAAAAATAGCCAATATCCATTAATATTGTGTTTTCTTTGTATTACAAGTACCATAATTTTTTCACATCTATTTATTCAGATAGCCTTGATAAAATTCAAAGCTTGGTGGAGAGCAAGTTTCAGCAGATCAGAAATATAGATCGAAATTGTCCGCATTTTCCTGGTCATCCTTGCACGCCAGAACATCTTCAGGTACCATTTTGCTATGTTTGTCTTCTCTCAAGGCCATGATTATTAGAGGTGAGGTAAAGTTTTATCCATTATTTGTAAGAAGGCTGAATCAAGATATTGTAGATAATAAAGAAATTTTAGAGAATTATTTATTAAATGTTTTAATGTGAAAAAATGTAATTAGTTTTGTTGCATTGTTTTCTTAGTTAATGTTGACCAATCCAAGTTATGCAAGACATGATGAAGATAGTTTGAACATATGAGAAGAGGACAAATAGATCCTCTTGTGAGGAGAGTGGATGTGTAGGAGAAGTTTTGTAGCAAAAGAAGTAAAGCATAAAAAAAGTTTGGTGGAGAGTCCTTAGGCTTAGAGATTAAGTAAGATATAATAGCTTTATAGAATATGTGGCCATGGATAGAAATGGCGAGAGAGCTAGAATCCATGTAAGTGATCCTACCTGGTGGAACTAAGGCTTGTGATTATTGGTTGCCCTTGATGCTATTCTCATTATGTATAACCTGTGGAAGTGAGTAGTGCATCATCTCATTCTGCATTGTTTGGTGGTTTGTGAGCTGTGGAGTCTTGTTTATGCAATCTCTGGTATTCAGTGGGTTATGTTGATCTCTCCTGAGGATTTTTTGAGAGCCTGGGGTTTGAACTATCTGTTTGACAGACAGTGTACATTTTCTTCCCCTTTTTTTTTGTTTTTTTTGGGTGTATATGGCGAGAAAACTTAAGAGCTCTTGGGGCATGTATATATATATATATATTTTTTTTAGGTTGAGGGGATTTACCATATCTTACCTTCTTCTTGTGGATTAAGGTGGAGACCCTTTTTGTCTATTCTTTGTTGTCCAGTTCGTTGAGGACCTTCTTGTTCCTTGTTTGGATGTTGTGAGCCTCTGATTCCCAATTGTTCCTTTTGTACAGGGTTTTCCCTTTCTTGGTTCTTTTTGGTTTATGTACTAGCTTTCTTACCCAAAAAAAGATCAATAAAAATAATAAATAAAAAAATCATAAAGTAAAAGGCATTTGGTTTGCAATAAGCTAATGATAATGAGTATCTGTTACTGCTGTGATACATGTGCAGTTTAGTTTGCTGGTGAAACTTGAAAGCATCTTCTATATGCTTGAAATCTGAATGGAATTATTGGTTGGATTAAGTAGGCTGCATAACAAATAGACAGTACTATATTTGTTAACAAACAGGGAAAAGAAGAAAGTTATTATATTGGTCTGTTTATGGATCCATTTTTAAGTTCAAGCAATGTCCTATGAGAATAATGGGGGAAGAGCCTGGATTACTTGTATTATGTTTTGGCATTTTCCTTTAGTGTCAGCTTCAGCAAGGCTCAGGCATAAGCCTCAAAAGCTTTTTTATTAGAACTATGATTGATGAAAATTTTACAGATGTTAAAATTCTAGGACTATCTTTTTGTGGAAAATAAGATCAACAAAACAGTTCTCCCTCAAAATTGTATAAGATGATCATTTTATTGTCCATATGTCTGGCATTTGTTGTAGGTTCTTGTCAAAGCTGTCCCAATTAAACAAGGTCACAAGTTGATGATCATATGGCCAATAACTCCAGGCATTCGTTATCAGAAGGAAGGGCCCAGCATGTATCTTAGCCACTTGATTGGCCATGAAGGAGAAGGCTCTGTGTTCTTCGTTTTGAAAACTTTGGGTGGGTTGAACATCCTTTATAATTACTCCAGTACAAAAATACTAGGATCCACCTCTAAGGGGGGAGGTGCAGCTTTGGTGGATTGAGATTAGAATTTGAGAAGAAATGAATGGCCAAGCTGCAATCATTTTTCTTGATGGTTATTTCACATTTTGTTTGAAATTTTGATGCAGTTTGTGTGTGTGTTTTGATAACCAAGACATGCATTCTATCTAAATTAAAAGTACGCTCAACTGTTGGTGTTTGCTTGAGATACTGCACAAAGCTAATAGTGCTACTAATTGATTTTTCCCAATATTGAGATGTTTGTATTCCTCTCACTTCGTTTACTTCTAAATGCCACTCTATTACCAAATTTCTCTGAGCCAGCCAGACTCTGCATGTTATGTTTGTGCACATGTTTTGTTGATTGCTCCACTCTATTTTCTTTTTGAGTAATATTGTGTGGATGGGGGGCTCTCAAGGCATATCATATCCTTAGCCAAAAAGAAAAAAAGGTGTATCATAGGATTCTGGGGCAAAATGAATGCATGTGGATCTAGAACATTGAGATTAATGTCTTTCCTGGTTAACATTCATGTACTTCTGAAATCAGCAATTTTTTTTCCTCCTTTGTGGTTGATCATTTAAATAAGTTTAAAGAGAATCCACATCCTTCCTCAGATCCAATGTGTTGATCACTTAAGTTGTGGCTTCAGCTTCTAATTACTCTGTAATTCTGGTAATAATATTGACACTTTCTTCACAATATTTTTGTTCAGAGGTCCCTTTTAACACCCATGCTAATTTATTATTTGTTTCATATTTTCTTTGAACATCTTGATAGAGCTTATTAGCCAAACCCACATAGTGGGATAAGGGCTTGGTATGTTGTTTTATCTTGATAGAGTTTGTCTGTGAGCATGTGTATATATTCTTGTGTGTATGTTTCGGTAAATAGGGGCAGGCATCCGCTATTCAAATGGGAAGCACAGCTAACTGTTGGTGTTTGGTTAAGATACTGCAAATGGTAATGGTGCCATTAATTGATGTTTTCCCAATGTGAGGTGTTTGTCTTTTTTGAAAGGAATTTTAGAAGATATTTAATTGGAAAATTTTCTCACGCTCTTCTAAATGCCACTCTATAAACTTGTTTCTATGAGAAGACTACTTGGTTTGTTTGCATATTTGTTGATTATGCCACTGTTTTTCTTATGATTAGTATTTGTATATGGATAGCAGACTTTCATGGAGTATCATGTGATTCAGGGGTTAAATGAGTGCATGTGGATCTGGAACAATGATGTTAATGTAGTTCCTGACTCAATGCAAGAACAATCTCTTCAAACACAACCCCCATTGAGATACTGTATACTTTTAAAGTCAAAATTGCTCTTCTGCTTTACTATCTTTGTGGTTGATCACCTACATTTGTTTGTAGAGAATCCATCCTGTCCTAACATGTGGAAAATATGCAATTGAATGGTTCATATTTGAAGTCCATTCTTTCTGCTAGTTGTACCTGATTTATGTTTTATTCTTCCTATTTAGCCCATGCTCAAGTGAGTTCTTTCAGCTAGTAGTACCTGGGTTATGTCTTATTCTTACTATTCTGCCCATGCCAAAGGGTGAAATTTCTCTGCTAGTAGTACCTGAGGTATTCTTACTATTAATCCATCCCAAAGAGTTGATGGTCTTGTTGATATCTTTGGTCCAAGCTAGACATTACAGAACTGGTATGTTGACAAATTTTTTTGATGGCCCATGGAGGATAAATTTAGTGCATCTAGGTATTGCTTTTTGGCAGTGGTGGAGGATCATGGTCAGGACTATGGACAAATCAGTCTATTAAAATTATGAAGGTTCCTTGATTCTCTGATTTTTAGAAGCATGCTTATTCTTGAGGACCTATGTGTCTGTTACTTGTTGAGACAACTTTAAGCTTAATATTCATCATAATGTTTGATCCTTTTTGTCCCTTTCGTTACTCAGTTGCTGATAGGAACATTATATTTATGAGGTGCCCGCATATAGAAAATTTCTTGAAATCATTTAATTGAGGATAAGGATTTTCTTATAGGATGGGCTTGTGCTTGGGCAGTATTCCTCCATCATAAAAATCTCCTCGGGGCCTCTAACAAAGAAGAAAAGAGCAAATGCTATCCTAATGATTTCGAACTACTCTTTAATTGTTTGAATAGAAAAGGATGTGCTAATTCTCAAAAACAAGAACCATTTGTAGATAAGGAATTATATGCTTTCTTTTCTATGGTAGTTCTTGTTTTGAATTGGTTTCGAATATCGACAGTAGGAGAAAGTCATGGCTCATGGTTTATACTGGGAGGTTGTAGAATTTGGGACGTCACCTAAAATTGTCTCGGGTGTATGGAATGTGTTTGGTTTAATTTCGTGGTGATATGAGTACTAGAGCCAGGTAAAGGCCATGTCTGGTGGATTTGATAGAAAATATCAAGGATATGATTTTTATGGCATATGATTGTACATGCGTGTCACAAGGATCCCCGAGGCTATAATTTTCATTATAATAGTAGTTAGCTTACATGCATGTCAGATTTCAGATCTGACAGAGAGGTTCCTTCGTAATTGAGCAAGACTGAGAATAGGCGGGAAGAGAGAATTCGACAAAAAGAGGGAAAGAAGATAGGAAAGAGAAAGAGAGAATGAGTTTGAGAGAATCGGAGGGAAAGAAACTGTGGAATAATCCTCACGTCCCCCATCCTCATGCCAACTTCTTATTTATAGGAGAATTACATCTCTAGAGACTTCTCCTAACTAACCCTCTTGGCCGTTAGGGCCCAATGGCCATGTGCGCTTGGAGTACTACTAGCCTTAGTATTTCTACTAATTACAACTGGGTCTTGCCACTAATTACAATCATGCCCTGGCTGTGACAACTTCTCTCCCCTTGAATTATTTCTTGTCCCCAAGAAATCAAAGAAGTCTGGACACCTTGGGGTATTACTGGAGCAAATCCAGTAAATACTCCCAAGTAGTATTGTCGGGGTGCAAGTGTGACCACTGCACCAGTACTTGGGTGATGGGCACAAACTCCCTGTAGATCACTTGTCTATCTAGCACAGCTTGGGGCTCCACCTCTACCACTTGATCGTTCACCATTTCTGGTATCTTCCTGTTGGTTGCCTTAGATGGCCCCATTACCTTTTTTAGGAGTGACACATGAAACACTGGATGCAGCCCTACCCCTTCAGGAAGCTGTAGTCGGTAGGCTACTGGGCCTACCTTAGCAAGGACACAGAAGGGCCCATAGTACTTTGGGATGATCTTAGATGGTGGTCCTTTACAAAAGAGGTGTTGTTGGAACCTCTTAACTTTCAGGTAGACATCCTTTCCCACTTCAAATGTTATGTCAGAGCGATGTATGTCAGCCATTTGCTTCATTCTCTGTTGTACCATTGCAAGCTCTCTTTTAATAACTTGCAGAGCCTCTTGCCTGGCCTGTAAATATTGATCAATTGATGTTTTAGCTAGAGTATAGTGCATCACGGCCGGAATTATAGGGGGAGGGTACCCAAACAGAGCTTCAAAGGGGGTTGTCTTATGAGTTGTGTGAAAGTTGGTGTTGTACCACCACTGGGCCAATGCCATCCACCTACTCCAGCTCTTGGGTTTAGTGAAGCTTAGGCACCTTAGATATGTCTCGGGGCACTGATTTACCCGCTCAGTTTGTCCATCGATCTCCGAGTGATAGGTTGATGACAACTGCAGCTTAATTCCTAACCCTTGGAATAGTGCTTTCCAGAATTGGCTTGTTAATACCATCTCTATCAGAAACTACTGCCCTTGGTAGGCCATGTATTTTGAACACCGAGTCCATCAATTTCCTAGCCACCTTTGTAGCCGCGAATAGATGTGCCAAGGTAAGGAAATGGCTGAATTTTGTCATTCGGTCTACTACCACTAAGATAGTGTCAAACCCCTCTGATTTGGGCATACCCTCCACAAAGTCCATGGAGATTTGTTCCCAAGCTTGGGATGGTGTCTCCAACGGCTGTAGGAGGCCCAGATAGGGCACTTGCTCATGTTTACACTGTTGGTAGATGGTGCTCTAGAGAACGTACTTGGTCACGCCCCTTTTTAACCTCGACCAATAGAAAAGTTGCCTTACCTTGATAGGTGGCATTCAGCCCTGAATGACCTCCTATAGGGGAATCATGTAGAGATTGGAGGATCCTCTGTTTGAGTTGCCCATCCTCCCCAATAACTACCTTGCCATGGTACCTTAGTAGACCTCAAAGTATAACCGGATTCCTCTTGGGAATGTACTGTTAGCCTAGTGAGTATCTCTTTGATCCACAGAGTCTTCTCATAGCTGTTGGTGATGCCTTGTACCCAATTTGGGACCAGAGCTGATATGGCATGGCAAGTGGCTGTGTGCTCCCTTCTTGATAATGCATCTGCCACTAGATTCTCCTTTCCCTTTCTGTGTTGGATACAAAAGTCAAACCCATTAGTTTGGTGATTCTCTTCCTTTGCAACTGATTATGGACCCTCTATTGAGAAAGGAATTGCAAACTTTCATGGTCTGTTTTAATGATGAATCTCCTTCCTTTTAGGTAGTACCTCCATTTCTCTACAACCATGAGAACCGCAAGCAACTCTTTGTCATATATACTCAATTCAACATGCCTTGGGGCCAATGCCTGACTTAAATAAGCCATTGGTCTCCCCTCCTGAATTAGGACAACCCTTATGCCTATGTCACATGCATCTGTTTCCAAGATGAACTCCTTAGAAAAATCAGATAAAGCTAGTATTGGGGCTTGAGTCATGGCATCCTTCAGTGTGCCAAAAGCCTTCTCTGCCTCAGGTCCCCATCGAAAGCTATTCTTCTTTAGCAGGTTGGTGAGGGGCTTACTCATCACCCCATAACCCTTGATGAACCTTTTGTAATAGCTCGTAAGGCCTAAGAAGCCCTTCAACTCTTTAAGAGACTTAGCTCTAGGCCAATTCTTCATAGTTGCAATCTTTTGGGGATCCATGCTTACCCCATGGCCGAATATGATATGACTCAAGTACTCCACTCTAGATTCTGTGAAGGTATACTTGGACCTTTTCACATAGAGTTGATGGTCTTTGAGGATTTGAAAGGCCTTTCTAAGGTGGGTCAAGTGGTGGTCTAGGTTAGGGCTGTAAATTGGAATATCATCAAAGAATACCGGCATAAATTTTTTGAGGCAGGGGGCAAAAATATTGTTCATCAAAGCTTTGAAAGTATCTGGTGCGTTAGTGAGTCCAAAGGGCATCACCAAGAACTCATAGTGTTCTTGGTGTGTTCGGAAGGCAATTTTTGGGCAGTCTTTAGGGTTCATCCTTGATAAAATTAGGTAGATTGAATGAATTCTACCTCACAGATTTCCGATTATTCCTTGAGAATAAATACACAAGTCTCCTAGCTCATTACTAATTCAACTTCAACTCTTAACTCCTAAAATATCTCATAATATACAGCTCTTAGATAACTCCTAATTTATAGCTCTAGATTACAACATAAGCAAATTAAATAATCAAACTTAAATCGATAACTAACTACAAATTGAACCAAATTATTATTAATAAGAGATAAGAGGATATGGATGAGATATCTGATATCTCTCGGTTTTATTCTTTAGCATGAGCCAGCCATAGCTTTATCTTCTTCCACCAACACCCCCTCTCAAGCTGAGGAATATATATCAAATATTCCCAGCTTGCTTCAGATTGATTCAAAACTTTGTTTCTGCATTGCTTTGGTCAGAATATCAGCATGCTGATCCGTAGTGGGCATATAGGTTAACTTGATTTCTCTTTCTTCCATTTCTTGTTTCACGAAGTGTCGATTAATTCGGACGTGTTTCATTCTATCATGTTGAACAGGGTTATTAACTATATTGATAGCTGATTTACTATCACTATAGAGTAACTTAGGAGATGATACTTGCATAGAAAGATCTCCCATTAGCCTTTCTACCCATATTATTTCACTGATTGCCTGAGCAATAGCTCGATACTCAGCTTCAGCACTGCTGCGAGCTACTACCTGCTGTTTCTTGCTTCTCCAAGTCACCAAATTACCCCATAGCCTTGTATAATATCCAGATGTTGATTTACTATCTTCCACTGCGCCTGCCCAGTCAGAATCTGCATAACCGACTATTCCTCTTCTTGGCTTTTCTTGAATAGCAGCCCTTTGCCTGGTGTTCCCTTTAGGTATCTAAGGATGTGATAGGCTACTTCCAAGTGTCTTTTAGTTGGGAGATGCATGAATTTACTAACAATACTTACAGCGTATGTAATGTCAGGTCTTGTGTGTGATAAGTAAATGAGTTTGTCAACCAGCCGCTGATACATGCCTTTGTCTATTTGATTGTCTTCTTCTTCTTCTTCTTCTCTATTCTTCCAGTTAGGCTCAAGTGGTGTACTTGCTGGTTTACATCCTAACTTGCCTATTTCCTTTAACAAGTCTAGAGTATATTTCCTTTGCGATACAAAAATACCCTCTTTGCTTCTTGCTACTTCCAATCCAAGGAAGTACCGTAGTTCCCCTAGCTCTTTTACTTCAAATGTCTGTTTGAGCTGCTTTTTCAGTTGCTGAATTTCTTGATGATTGTCTCCGGTGATGATGATATCATCTACATAGACAATTAGAATTGTTCTCTTCCCATCTCTCCCAATCTTAGTAAATAAAGTGTGATCTGCTTGACCTTGAGTATATCCCAGCTTGTATAATGTGTTGCTAAATCTCTTGAACCAAGCTCGAGGAGATTGCTTTAGCCCATATAAAGATTTCTCTAACTTGCATACTTTACTTCTCATGTGATTGGTCTCAAATCCGAGTGGTATACGCATATAGATTTCCTCCTCCAATTCTCCATTCAAGAAGGCATTTTTAATGTCCAATTGATGCAATTTCCAGTCCAGATTTACTGCTAAGGACAACAATATTCAGATTGAATTGAGTTTTGCCACAGGGGCAAAAGTTTCTTCATAGTCCAAGCCTTGGGTTTGAGTGAACCCTTGAGCTACAAGCCTTGCCTTGTATCTCTCAAGGCTTCCATCTAAATTATACTTTAATGTGAACACCCATTTGCTTCCAACAGCCTTCTTTCCTTTAGGAAGATCCACAATTCTCCATGTACTTGTTTTCTCCAAGGCTGCCATTTCTTCCATAACTACTTTCCTTCATCTACTATCCTGCAATGCTTAATAGATATTCCTTGGGATAACAACATTATCAAGGCTGAGGGTAAATGCCTTATAAGTAGGAGATAGTTTAGAATACCCGAGGAAATTTGTGATAGAATGCTTGGTATATGTCCTTCTCCCTTTTCTTAAGGCAATGGGAATACCTAGATCATCTTCACACTGTTGTGAAGTAACACTGTCAGTAAGTTGCTGATTTGGACTTACCTCCTGGTTTGGAGGATTGGTTGGCTGAAATGCTGGTGGTCTTCTTGAATATACCTTAAGAGGAGGTTTGTGCAAGCTTGGACCACCTTGTTGAATCTCAGTTTCCTCTTTCTCCCCTTCTTGCTGATTTTGGAATTGAGAGATGGATTTTGGGCTTGAACAGTGATTATGGTTAGGCTGATCAATTTCAGTGGCAGGGACTGAACTTGGATGGGATTCAGGAACTGACCTGGAGATGGATGGGTTGAGAGGAACTGATATGATTGAAGTCCAAGAGTCTGCTGATATACTGTTTAAGTTGGTGTTAGTAAAAAATGATTTATTTTCCAAGAAGGAAACATCGCATGACACAATAAATTTTCTGGTAGGAGGATGATAACATTTATATCCTTGTTGAGTTGGGGAATAGCCAACAAATACACACTTAAGTGCCTTTGGATCAAGTTTGGACTGGTTTAGTTGGTTGTGATGTATGAAAGAGGTACACCCAAATACTTTAGGAGGAAGTGGATTTAAGGCTCTGGTATAGTGAGGAAAAGACTCTAGGAATACACTCAAAGGTGTTTTGAATTGAAGGGGCTTTGAGGGAAGGCGATTGATTAGATAAGCTGCTATAAGTACCGCCTCTCCCCAATATGAATTTGGAACCGATTGAGTGAACATAAGTGCTCGAGTTGTCTCAAGTAGGTGTCGGTTCTTTCTCTCGGCTATACCATTCTGTTGGGGGTTATATGGACAAGAACTTTGGTGGACAATACCATGCTCGTTTAGATAATCATTAAATTGGTTTGAGAAGTATTCTTGGCCATTGTCAGTTCTTAGAATATGAATAGAAGATTGGAAGACATTCTTGACCATTTGATGAAACTTCTTGAATATCAAATAAGTTTCAGATTTTTCCTTTAATAGGAATACCCAACATACTCTTGTGTGATCATCAATGAAGGTTATGAACCATCGAGTATTGGTTAGGTTAGGAATTCTAGCTGGACCCCAGATATCACTATGCACCAAGTGAAATGGTTGTGAAGGTTTATAGGTATGTTTGGAGTGAGTACTTCTAGTTTGTTTTGCAAGAATGCAATGTTCACAAGAGAAGTCTTGAATTTTATTGATAGAAACCGAAGGGTACATGACTCGAAGATAATCTAAACTAGGGTGTCCTAATCTTTGATGCCATAGCATCAGGTTATTTCCAGAAACAGTAACCAGAGAGGAGTGAACTAGGGACCTAAATTCTTCTTGGTGATCCAGCCTTGATATTCGATATAGACCATCCTTTTCTTCAGATATGTCCTGAAAAACACAATGAGAGGAAGAAAATATTATTGAACAGTTTTTTTCTTCTGTAATCCTACTTACTGACAAAAGATTACACCTTAAATTAGGTACATAAAGGACTTATTTTAGGCTTAATCCTGCAACATGTGCTGTCCCTGTCCCTTGAACAAAAGTCCTAGTACCATCAGCCATAAAAACTGTAATATTCTGATTACATGGCTTATAATATGATAATGTATCAATATCACTTGTCATATGGTTTGAAACTCCAGTATCTATGATCCAAACACCAGTTGACAATCTTTTTGAGAATAGAGAATGACTAATTCTACCTTGCTTGGCCAAAGATACCATAGAATTGTTATTGTTGTCTGAACTTTCGATCGGCTTTGGTATCTTAGTTTGAGTCAACAACTGGTGAAGGACTTCCAGTTGTTCCTGAGTTAAAGAAACCGGTGTTGGAGTTCCCTTGTCAGATTCCATCATGTAAACAGTTGATTGTCCACTTTTCCTTTGATTCTTAGGTTTCCAATTAGGAGGTTTTCCATGCAGCTTCCAGTAAGTCTCTTTTGTATGGTATGGCTTGTCACAATAGTCACACCATTGTTTTTCTCACTGGTTGTCGCCTTTAGTTGGAGTAGACATCCTTCCTTGAGTTGTATTCAAGGCAGAATTTTGTAATAATCCTTCACTGGTTGAATGATTTGACAGCATTACTTTCTTTCTACTCTCCTCCCTTTTATCCTCAGCAAATATCTCTCATAGAGGGAAAAGGCTTGGTTCCAAGCAATCTTCCTCTTACCTCGTCTAAATCCGGGTTTAGACCATGTAGGAAGTCAAATATTCATTCTTTCTCCACCATTTTATCATATTTCCTCCCATCAACTGAGCATTCCCATGTGATCTCATGGAAGAGATCCATCTCTTGCCATAACTCAGTCAAGATATTGTAATACTCAGTTACAGAATTGTTACCTTGCTTGGTGGATCGAATAATGGATCTAACTTGGAAACACCGAGCAGTATTTGCAAGATTTGAATAAATCTCTTGGACAACACTCCAAATTTCACTAACAGTCTTATAAAAGAGATAAGTCCGTCCAACCTTTGGTTTCATAGAATTCACATGCCATGCCATGACAATGGCATTCTTGGCTTCCCATAATCCATATTCTGCAAATTCTGTACTGGGCCGCATTGTTTCACCAATCAAATATCCAACCTTGCCTTTGCCTTTTATCACAAGTATAACCGATTGGATCCACTTGCGAAAGTTGGTTCCATTCAACTTATGAAGAGTGATTTGTAGGGAGGATCCATCAAAGCCTGTCGTTGCCATTGGAGCTTGAATATTCCTTGCTGCTGGAACTTGGCTACTGGGTGCCGGAGAAGGACTTGATGCGGAGACCTCGCTGGTTTGAGGTTTTTCCGCCATTGTATAAGAGTTCTCTTATAAGAAGAACTCTTTGTTAATTAGATATCTCACGACCAAGGCTCTGATACCATGATAAAATTAGGTAGATTGAATGAATTCTACCTCAGATTTTCGATTATTCCTTGAGAATAAATACACAAGTCTCCTAGCTCATTACTAATTCAACTTCAACTCTAACTCCTAAAATATCTCCTAATATACAACTTTTAGATAACTCCTAATTTATAGCTCTAGATTAGAACATAAGCAAATTAAATAATCAAACTTAAATCGATAACTAACTACAAATTGAACCAAATTATTATCAATAAGAGATAAGAGGATATGGATGAGATATCTGATATCTCTCGGTTTTATTCTTTAGCATGAGCCAGCCATAGCTTTATCTTCTTCCACCAACAATCCTGATTTGATGATACCCGGAAGTAAGGTCTACCTTGGAGAAGATTGAGGCTCCAGTGAGTTCATCTAGCAAGTCCTTAATGATGGGTATTAGAAACTTATTTTTGATAGTTAGGGAATTCAGCTGTCTATAATCTACATAGAACCCCCATCTTTCTTTTTAACTAGGAGGACCGATGAAACAAACGGGCTTTGGCTTGGTTGGATTAAGGACTTGGCTAACATGTCCTTAATCAATTTCTCGATTTTGGCCTTTTGGACAGGAGAATATCGATAGGCTCTGAGGTTGATGGGTTCATTGTTTGGTTTAAGATGGATGGAGTGATCAAGGAATTGATGTGGGGGAAGTGTTGAAGGTGTGGCAAATAAATCCTCAAATTCCATTAACAATGTGTGAATCGGTCCGTATGAGTGTACTTGAGTGATTGTTGGTGTTAAGGCCTTGGCCTTATTCTACCCTCCACTCCTCTGCTTGTTTTCAGCATAGTCCTTCTCTTGATCCAGCTTCATCTCCCGGGCATATAGGGAATGTAACTGCCCTATTGATGTGCCCCCCTACTCCAAAAGTCTCTACAACTGCTTTCCCGATACAACCTTGCATTCCCCTATTTCTTGGCACCCCACTAGAGTCACCTTTTGCCCCTCCCTATCAAAAGTGACTTCTAAGGTGTTGAAGTCAAATACTAAGGGGCTTATAGTCCGCATCCAATTGACCCCCAAAACAATGTGACATCCCCCCAACCTTAGGATCCTCAAATCAGCAGAGAATTCATGTCCGTTCATCATCCACTTGAACCTAGCACACTTGAATTGGCTCATCATCTGACTCCCATTAGCTATCAAGACCGATAGTGGGGGTCTCTCCTCCAAGTTGCATTGAAAGATAGTGGTTGTTTCCTCATCAAGGAAACTATGAGTGCTGCCACTGTCAATGGGCACCACCAATTTTCTCTTCCCCACTAACCTATTCACCTTAAGTACCCTGCTAGGGGCTTGGCCTTGTTAAGGCATGCATTGAGATTTCTCCCTCTTCTTTGCCCTCAACTTGTTCCCCTTGTTCTTCTTCATCCTCTGCTTCCCCTTCTTCTTCTCCTTGGGCTTCCATTGTCAACAATAACCTTTTGCATTGATGCCCTTGCCCATACTATTCTCCACACCGGAAGCAAGGCCCTAATTGTCTCTTCTGGTCTATGGTTAAGGCTTTGGCTGAGGGTGGGGTTGGTTGGTGTCGCACCATCACTCCACCTTTCTGCCAAGGTTGGTTACCACCCTTGCTGGTCGCCCCATAGGAACCTTCTTCCCTGATCCCCTTAGGAGATAGCCTGTGCCTCTTTGCGAAGGCGTCTGTTGGAATCCAACCGATAGGAAGGATCTCCAATGGATGAAATGGATTGAATTGCACTTCAGAATTGGAATTACAGAAATTAAAGGTAAGTACAGAAGCAACTGGGCATTCGAGAGGCCCAGAACTCTCCTACAATTACTCCAAATTCTTCACACCCTCTACCTCTCCTCCTACCCCTTTTATATGTTGTTATTCTCCTCTCTCTCCTACATAACCGTATTTGGTTATGCAGGCGTGTCTGCTGGTTTGTTACACAAACCAGCCAAATGTCTATCCTATCCCTCGCACACATGCTGGTCGAAGCTTCCTCCAGCTGTACTTCCAACTCCCTTCAGCTGCTTGTGACGCCTAGAGTAAGTATGCAAAACCGGGGGCCTAACATCACTCCCTCCCCCAACTTTCACCTTGTCCTCAAGGTGAAAACCTGGAAACTGCTGTTGAATGAGGTTGAAAGGCTCCCAAGTGGTTTCCAATGGTGGTAACCCTTTCCATTGCAGTAGAACGTCCAAACCTCCCACATTATTTCCTTTGCCTGGTCTGACTCCCAACACTGCCTTCGGTTCAACCAGCATCTCCAGCTCTGCACTTAACTGATTGGGAATATCTACCACGGCTTGCAATGCCCCCTTGGCTTCTCGCAGCTGGGATACATGGAATACTGGGTGAATGCTGCAAGATGAAGGTAACTTTAACCTGTAAGCTACAGGTCCAACCTCCCTCTCCACCTCAAACGGACCATAAAATCTAGGAGCCAATTTCTCATTAGTACGACCAGCCAATGACTTTCGACGATAGGGAATTAGTTTTAGGTAAACTAAGTCCCCTACATCAAACTTCACTGCTCTTCTCTTCATATCAGCCCCCTTCTTCATGATAGCTTGAGCTCTTTGTAGTTGTGCTTTCAGTTCCTCCAGAATGTGGTCTCTCTCGACAAGCTGCTGTTCCACTACTGAAATTGGTGTGGAGCCCCTTTCAACTTTAAGTATTGCTGGCGGTTCACGCCCATAGACGGCCTGGAAAGGTGTAGTTCTAGAGGCTGTGTGGTATGAAGTATTGTACCACAATTCCGCCCACGGCAGCCACACAAACCAAGATTTAGGCTTGGAAGAAGCAAAGCAACGAAGGTATGTCTCCAATGTCCTATTCAGCACCTCCGTTTGACCATCCGTTTGTGGATGGTAAGCTGTGTTGCATAGGAGCCTGGTGCCTTGGAGACGAAACAGTTCCTCCCAGAATTTGCTCATGAAGATCTTATCCCGATCAGATACAATGGACCGTGGTAGACCATGAAGCCTTACAATCTCCTTGATGAAGACTCCTGCCACTTCTCCAGCAGAATAAGGGTGTTTCAGCCCAACAAAATGGCCATACTTGCTGAGTCTATCAACCACCACTAAAATTGAATCTATTTTTCCTGACCTGGGTAAGCCTTCGATAAAGTCCATTGCAAGGTCTTCCCAAATTTGATTTGGGATCGATAGGGGTTGCAAAAGCCCCCCTGGCTTGAGTGCCAAAACTTTGTTTTGCTGGCAAATCGCACAGTGGCTTACATACCTGTGAATGTCCCTCTTCATTCCCAGCCAATATACACTTGCCGCAATCCTCTTGTAAGTCTTCAAGAATCCCGAGTGCCCCCAACATTCCCATCATGACCCTCATGTAAGAGCAATGGGATGAGAGAAGAACCCTTCGGTAGATATAGCCTCCCCTTGCAGAAGAGAAAACCATCCACCAACTAAAAATAGGGTTTGGAAGTAGGATCCTGCTGGAGATCTTTGACCACCTTTTGCAGTCCTTCATTGTCAGCTATCTCCTTAGCTAGCTTATCTAGTTGGAGAATCTGGGGAACGGTTAAAGCGAGGAGGGCAACAGAGTGGCTGATGCGGGACAACCCATCAGCTGCTTTATTCTCTAACCCAGGTCTATAATGGATTTCAAACTGAAACCCCATTAAATTAACCATCCACTTCTGATATTCTGGACTCACCAATCTTTGTTCCATCAAGAACTTGAGACTTTTTTGATCTGTCCTGACCACAAATTTCTGTCCCAAAAGGTAGCGTCTCCACTTTTGCACCGCAAATACGATAGCCATAAGTTCCCTCTCATACACTGATTTCCTCCTTCCTAGCTGATTAAACGCCTGACTGAAGTACGCAATAGGTCGATGGTCCTGCATTAATACTGCCCCCATGCCATGTCCAGAAGCATCCGTCTCCACCTCAAATGGCTTGTCAAAATTCGGCAAAGCTAATACCGGCAGTGACACCATGGCGGCTTTGAGCTGTTGGAAGGCTTGCTCAGAAGCCTCATCCCAGAAGAAATTACCCTTCCTAAGTCTGTCCGTGAGTGGCCATGCTATCTTGCCATAATCTTTAACAAAATGCCTGTAGTATCCGGTGAGACCAAGAAAACCTCGCAACTCCTTCAATGTGGCAGGGAAGGGCCACTCCAACATGGCTTTTACCTTGCTATAATCAGCCGAGACTCCTTCTTGCGATATAATATGACCCAGGTACTCAATTTCTAGTTGTCCGAATGAACACTTATTCTTATTCGCAAACAATTGGTTAGCTGCCAATACCTCCAGAACCGAGCACAAGTGTTGTGCATGCTGTTCAAAATCTTTGCTAAAAACCAAGATGTCATCAAAGAAGACTAGCACGAAACGCCTCATCTGTTCTCTGAAGATATCATTCATCAGTGACTGAAACGTGGCTGGCGCGTTAGTCAAACCAAAAGGCATTACGAGGAATTCGTAATGGCCTTCATGTGTCCGGAACGCTGTCTTTGGAATATCCTCAGCCTTGACGCGAATTTGGTGATACCCGAACTTAAGGTCGAGTTTGGAGAAGACCTTGGCCCCATGAAGTTCATCCAGCAACTCTTCAATCACTGGAATTGGAAACTTGTCGGCCACTGTCACCTTATTCAATGCCCGATAATCCACACAGAACCGCCACCCTCCATCCTTCTTCTTGACCAGCAGAACTGGACTAGAAAAAGGGCTGGAACTGGGTTGTATGATCCCTGCTGCTAGCATCTCTCCTACCATCTTTTCAATCTCGTTTTTCTGCAGATAAGGGTAACGATAGGGCCGCACACTAACCGGAATGGTGTCTGGTAGCAGGTTGATGTCATGATCCTTCTTTCGGGAAGGAGGCAGCCCTTCAGGTTCTGAGAATACCTCCTCAAACTCAGCTAACACCTTCTTAAGGAACGGTGGGACCTCGACCGTTTTGTCACTGTAATCAGCTACCATTGTTCCCAACTCAAGCAACATTCCTTCTCCATTCTCTTTGAAAGCCTTCATCATCGCTTTCAGGGATACCAAGCTTTTGCTCAAGCTAGGATCTCCCTGCAAGGTCACGGCCAATCCCCCCACCTGGAACTTCATAGTTAAGGCTTTCCAATCCACTCTCATCTTTCCCACCGTCGCCAACCACTTCATCCCAAGAATTACATCTGAGCTACCCAGCTCCAGAGGTAGAAAATCTTCCACTATTTGCAAGTTTTGTAGATGCAACTTTACCCCCATGCAAATACCGGCCCCTTGCACTGCCATCCCGGTTCCCATGATAACACCATAAGCAGTCGTTTCTGTTCGTGGCAACCCCAATTGTTGAACCAACTTTGTCGCTATGAAGTTGTGCGTCGCCCCCCCGTCAATCAGAACTACCACTGGTTGCCCTTCTATAACACCTTGTAGCTTCATGGTCTACGGTGTTGTTAATCCAACCACCGAATTCATGGAGAGTTCAATGATTTCGCTGCCTTGGCGTACATCCTCTCCTTCCTCTTCTTCCCTCACTTCCGTGGTTCCCCGTTCGGATCCTTCCCTCTCTTTATCGTCATCATAAATCATCATAACGTGCAGTTCCTTGTTCTTGCATCTGTGACCAATCGAGTACTTCTCATCACAACAGAAACACAATCCCTTCTCCCTCTTGGCTTTCCACTCAGCCTCGCTGAGTCGTTTAAAGGAAGCATTACTACCACTCTCGGCCACTGGTAGCTTACTGCTCGCCTGATTCGAGACTTTCGAATAAGAAGTCGGGCTTCTGGATTGAGTGGGAGAGATTCTAACGGTGTTGGAAGTAGAGTAGGTGGGAAATTTACTTCCCACTGGCCCGAACCCTTTACTGCAGGTTAGGATGGCTGCATTTTTATCCTCAACACATTGCGCCATTAGCATGACCCGATCCAATCCCCTGGGTTGAAGTACCCTGATCTCAGCCTTAATTTCAGGCTTAAGACCGTTGATGAAATGTCCTTCCAAAAACGCCTCAGAGACGTCCGACACTGGTACCGCCAACGTCTCAAACATCAGCCTATACTCCTTAACCGTACCTTCTTGTCGCAGAGCTAGGAACCTCTCTTCCAGTGACCCTTCTTGAGTTGGGCGGAATCGGTTAAGAATTCCTTGCTTGAGCCCTTCCCAGCAGCGGATCCCCCTGCGCCTCGACTCCCACTGGAACCAAGCGAGGGCCCCTGCCTCGAAGCACAATGTGGCTGACTCGATCTTCTCGTCCTCCGACAGCTGGTTGACCGTGAAGTATCTTTCCGCCCTGAAAATCCAGTTGTCTGGATTGTCTCCTTCGAAGGTAGGCATTTCCAGCCGCCTACCTCTCCCCTCCGGTCGCCATGCAGTGTCCATGCTTCCTTCCATTCTGTGACTCATACCCCCTCCTGGTGTCACTTCGGAATCTGGGGTCAAATCCGGTAGCCAGTCGTTCCCATGAGCCTTAGCCTTCCGCTCCCGTTCCTGTTCGTCCCACCTTGTGCGCATGATAGCGAACTGCTCCAGCATCTCGGCTACGTTCCGATTTATGGTTTGAACCTCTCCCCTCATCGTGTCAACCTTCCCCTCCAGGTCCCCCACTCTCTCGGTTAAGTTTACCATGATGATCGAAGATGCTCTGATACCAAAATGTTGGAATCCAACCGATAGGAAGGATCTCCAATGGATGAAATGGATTGAATTGCACTTCAGAATTGGAATTACAGAAATTAAAGGTAAGTACAGAAGCAACTGGGCATTCGAGAGGCCCAGAACTCTCCTACAATTACTCCAAATTCTTCACACCCTCTACCTCTCCTCCTACCCCTTTTATATGTTGTTATTCTCCTCTCTCTCCTGCATAACCGTATTTGGTTATGCAGGCGTGTCTGCTGGTTTGTTACACAAACCAGCCAAATGTCTATCCTATCCCTCGCGCACATGCTAGTCGAAGCTTCCTCTAGCTGTATTTCCAACTCCCTTCAGCTGCTTGTGACGCCTAGAGTAAGTATGCAAAACCGGGGGCCTAACAGCGTCCAAGGCCATCTCATGAAGGTGTGCCTACCCCGCTGCTTGTCCCATTGAAGTAGGATATAACATCTTCATAGTGGGGCGAATCTGCTCAACCAACCCACTGATGAAGCTTAATACAAAATGATTACCACCAACACCACGATTCAAATTGTCTACCTCTGTCTCCACTCTTTCTCCTATCTCCCCTTGATCATTAGGCCTCTGCCTCGCTCTCGGCATCATAAGAATTAGCATCGATGAAGTCCGGGGGGAAGTCAATCAGTAGGCTACCATGAGGCTACCGAGCAAAGATGCTCAAGGCAACACTTAATTGTTGGTTTAATTGCTGGCTTAATGCAGCAAACTTCTCCATGATTCCATTATTGGCCCAATCAATATTGGCTGTATAACCAACAAATTTCACCCGTATTCCACTAACGGCCCTATCCAAATTGGTCGTGTACTCCAATCGGTTTTGGCTGATCTCCTCCTGCGTGTTTCTGATGCCCAATTCCAAAATATCCATGCAATCCTCTACTTGCTCTCAGTTTTGACGCATCTCAACTTCCATGGCATCTGACC
Source organism: Diospyros lotus (assembly GCF_014633365.1). NCBI lineage: Eukaryota > Viridiplantae > Streptophyta > Magnoliopsida > Ericales > Ebenaceae > Diospyros > Diospyros lotus. The sequence goes on along the minus strand of NC_068350.1, from coordinate 37,381,015 downwards.
GGGATTCCGTCTGCTTCGCTCGTGTACGTTTAACCATAACTGCAACTCCAACAGGTCGCCGACTCTAATACCAAATGTCAGATCTCGGATCTGACAGAGAGGTTTTTCCGTAATTGAGGAAGAACTAAGAATAGGTGGGAAGAGAGAATTCGAGAAAGAGAGGGAAAGAAGATAGGAAAGAGAAAGAGAGAATAAGTGGGAAAGGAATTGTGGAATAATCCTCACATGTCCCTCATCCTTGTGCCAGCTTCTTATTTATAGGAGAATTACATCTCTAGAGACTTACCTAACTAACTCTTTTAGCCGTTATGGCCTAATGGCCATGTGCGTTTGGAGTACTACTAGCCTTAGTATTTCTACTAATTACAATTGGGTCCTGCCACTAATTACAATCATGCCCCGGCTGTGACAATGCATTACTATATTGTACTTTAGGTTGCTGAGAATAGTTGTACTTCTCAATTAGATAGGTTGGAACAACCTAAAATAGGCTAAGGTAGTTAGAGAATGTATGTTTGAATTGATAATTGAATTCAATCATTTCCCTCTCATTGATTTTCTCTCAATTTCCCCTGGTCCCTCTCTCGATCCCTCTAACTTCTCTCTAATCTCTCCCTTTCTCTATTCTGTCTACAACTCTCCCTCATTTTAGTCTATTATCTCCCTCATTTCTATTCAATTCTCCCTCCAATCCTTGTGTTCTTGGTCTAAATTACCTCGGATTCTTCTAATTTCCAATCCAAACCTTGGGCTAAACCCTAGGTACATGACAATGTGTTAGGGGTTTGTGTTAGGGTGCTCTATTTGCCAAAAAATGCAAGCACGAGCAGGTCCCATGTCTTGGTTTGCTTCGGCCCTTAGAGATACCATAACAAGCATGGCAACAAATCTCCATGGGAATTCACATCAATGACTGGAGGCACAAAAACTCTCTCACTAGTAAACTCTCTCCCAATTCCACCCATGGAATAGGCAGCGACGACAATGATGACAGCAAGCAGGGCTTCCAAGTGGCGAACTCTCAAAGAAAGGAGATCCCAACACGTGCCAGGCGGCTTTCGTTGGTGAGGCCGTACGAAAAAACAAGGCCTCCTCTTGGCCAAAGTGTTGGGGAAACCACCAAGCAACCCCTCACCACTGTTCGTTTCAAAGAACGGGTAGCCGAGAAGGAAGATGGACAGAAGGGCAGAGAAAGAACAAGAAGTGTCAAGGAAAATAATGCACTAGCGCCTTGTTTGGAAAGTTCTAGCATATCCGATGACCATTTAGTGCAGATAGGTGCTGGGGGGCATCAAGAAAATGATGAGGCTCAGGAGGATATAACGACTCTAAGGGCTAGAAAAAAATACCAGATCTGATGAGGAGGATACATGAAATCCGAACAGCAAGGTAACGTTTAATGAAGCTGGAATCGTGATTGATTAATGAGGGCTCTGAGAATGGGAGTAAGCTCATGCTTGAGGAAGGTGAATTGTTGGATGAGGAGCTTAACTTTCGCGACATTCCAGCATTGAAGAATGGTATTCCCAGAAGAAGCGATATGGAAGAGTTGTCTTCGTCCATGATGGTCGGTCGGGACTCCAAATCCTCGTCGCCATGAGCTTTGTCACCAGCAAGAACGTCGCCTCAAACAGTAGGTGAGGTCAGCATGCAGATCTCACATGGTGGGGTGGATCAGTCCGGTGGAGAGAATATTAAAGGCAGTGACAGTGGGGACGAGACCATGGAGGACGAGAACCGGAAGGAAGCTTGGACTCCCCTTCTTCGTTCAGGGACGTGGAACGCCAGTGATGGTCCAACTAGGAGCCTGGAAAGGCATCAGGTGGTGGTGCTGACGGCGGCAGAAGCTTCTTTGACGGATGCCGAACTTGGCGAGGCAGAACCTGATGACTTGGGCAACCAAGAAAATACATACCGTTTCCAGCATAGGTCCATGCTTCAAAGTGTTGAGCAATCGCTTCATGATCGGGAGATTTCCTGAGATCTTCACGTGATGGAAGGGAGAAGGAGATCATTTGAGGTTGAAGCAGGTGGGCCAATTTCTGATGGTGATGGGCTTCACCTGCGAGTGGGCTCTGGTCTTGATTTAGGTAAGTGGGCTCTAGAACATGGCCAGCATAAATTAAAGGGTAAAGCCCAGCACACTTATGGGACAAAGCAGCAAGCCCATGGGTCTTTTATTAGTAAACAACAACCATCTTTTTTGAATAAGCCCAAGCCCACTCATTTGGTTGCTTCCATACAGCCGAATAAATCATGGGCGGATATAACTGAAGATCGGGTTCACCGTGCTCCCACGCGCCTTGATTATTTCCCACCTTCAGGTACGCTTTTGGATATTCCCCTTGTTCAGTTACCTAGTGACATAATTGAAGAATGCACATAATTTTGGAAGAATACTCTTGTAGGATATTTCATAGAAAAGTGACTTCCTTTTCCGGTTGTTCAAAATATTGCAAAAAAAAATGTGGCAACACTATGGTTTCATTGAGGTACTCTCTAATAATTGCGGTTTTTTCTTCTTTCGCTTTGATTCTTTAGACAATATGCTTAAAATCTTTGATGCAGGTCCTTGTCATTTTGCGGGTCGTCCTGTCATTTCAAAATGCTAGGAGCCGAGCATCAATATCTCTAGAGAGTCCCACACATCGGTTCCAATATGGATTAAACTCCATAATCCCCCTCTTGAAGGATGGTCCCTTAAAGGTATTTCCGTTATTGTGATGACGTCCACAACAGACGCCCCCGCCTGGCGGCCCCACACCACAGAGGGGGATGTAAATCAGGACCCGAGCTCCCTAGGTTTCGATCTGGGAGCACCCACTTTGTGGCACCTCCTTCATGATCGCCAGAGCCACTTGGGCTAGCCCCTGGGGGTAGGTATTTTCGTTATTGCTAGTTCAATAGGTCGACCCTTGTACGTTGATCCTATGATTGAGGAAAGAACTAGATTGGGGTTTGCCAGAGTGTGTGTTGAGGTGAGTGTCAATTCCAGCTTCCCCAAATTTATTGATGTTCAACAAGGAATTGATGATCTCACAGGTGAACCTAGGATATCTCGACTACCTATTGAATATCAATGGATGCCATCCGTGTGTTCCCACTATAAGGTTTTTGGTCACCCTATCTCTCGGTGTCCGACTCAACCTCAGCTAAAAGGGAGTGAACCTAGAGTCTTGTATTCGAAGAAGAATGATCAGAATCCCAGGAACACTGAACATAATTAGAATGAATGTGATTGTGAAGGTTTTATTATGGTTCGCGGAAAGAAAGGAAAAACTAATGAGAGAAAGGATAAGGCAATTGTTAGGGAGGAGGAGGTAGGGCTATCTTCTAGACCCTTAGAACCTGACTATTTCTCTATGAATATGGTGGATTGCCTTGAGTATCATACCGTTACGGTTCCTTATGACCCTAATGATATTGACGATCAAATAATAAAAAACAATAAATATGGTGTCTTAGGTGAAAATGAAAAGGATAAGGATAAGGACGACCCTTCCCCCACAGAGTCTCAGGGAGAGGCTGCCGAGAGGGACGACCCGAGGGACTCTAATGCTAGAGAGACTCAGGGTGATGACGACTCGAAGTTTGATAGGGTGACGAGTACAAGCTCGGCAGGGAGTAGGCCGAGAACAAGAGCTCAAGAAAAAAGGGAGAGGAAGAAGAACAGAGAGCGGGGTGGGAAGCATCAGGGGTCCAAGAGCCTGGACCCTAACCTTCAAGAGTGTTAATGATGCAGATTGCTGCATGGAATGTGAGGGGTCTGAATCTGTCCCCTAAGCAATGGGAGGTTCGGTTTCTTATCTCTCAATATAAGTTGTCTTTAGCTTCCATTTTAGAGTCTCGGGTGCGAGAAAGGCAAGCTAGGGAAATTTCTCAAGCTATTATGCCCTCCTAGAAATGGATTTTCAATTACAACATGAATGATGGAGGTCGGATTTGGATTGGTTATGATCTGTCAGCCATAAATTTAGTTGTTTTGAGTAGGTCGGACCAATTCGTTCACGTCAGAGTAACCAGTCTAGATATTTTCATCCCTTTCTTCCTGTCTTGTATTTATGCTCAGAATGAAGAAGTGGACCAAGCTCACCTATGGAACTCTCTGAGAGGTGTGGGGTTGTCTGTGGTTAACGACCCTTGGATCCTCCTTGGTAATTTTAATATCTGTCGTAATAGTTCTGAGACGAGACATGGGAACACCTTTCTGTCTTTGGGTATGCGTGGATTTAATAGGTTTCTTTCCTCGATTTCTCTTCAGGATCTAGACTTTAGTGGTCCAAAGCTGATGTGGAACAACAAGAGGTCTAGTGCGGAGTGCATTTTCCGGAAGCTAGACAGAGCCCTTGTGAATGATGGGTGGCTTGCTAGTTACCTTGAGAGTGAGGCTCTTTTCCTTCAACCGGGAATCTCTAATTATAGCCCCGCCGTGGTTTTCTTATTTAGTACTTCTCGGAATAATGGTAGCCCTTTTAGGTTCCTCAACCACCTTGTCGACCATCCTCTTTTTCTTGAGAAGGTGGCTAACAGTTGGAGCAGGTGGGTTATTGGGGTCCCTATGTTTCGAGTGGTCCAGAAACTCAGGGTGATTAAAGGAGCTATGAAGACTCTTAAAGCTCGGATAAGATGGTTTGCAGAGGGAGATCAGCATTCCCGCTTTTTCTTCCAGTCCATGTTAGCTCGGCGGAATAACCACCATATTTATAGCCTCTAGAAAGAAGATGGATTTGTTGTGGATACTAAAGAGGAAGTGGCGAGTTGTATGGTTTCCTACTTCCAAAACCTTTTTGGTCATAGTGCCCGTTTAGACCTTGTGTCCCCCGAAGAGATTGCCCCTTTTTTCGACAAACGCTTGTCGCAGGGTCAGTGAGGGGGCCTTATTGCTGAGGTCTTAGCAGAGGAAATTCAGGGGGCCTTGTTTAGTATGGGGGATGATAAAGCTCCTAGGTCGGACAAATTTACTTTAAATTCTTCAAGAGGGTTTGGGGGATTGTGGGGCCTAATGTGGTAGAGGCTGTCAGGAGCTTCTTCTCCTCAAGCCGTCTTTTAGGTCATATGAATGCGACTATCATTATTCTGGTTCCTAAGGTCCCTCACCCCGAGTCGCCATCCTAGTTTAGGCCTATTTCTTGTTGTAACGTATTATATAAAGTCATCACTAAGATTTTGGCCAATAGAATCAAACTCGTGTTTTCTGGTCTTGTGAATGAGGCTCAGGCAGCATTCGTGCCTGGGCGCTCGATTGGGGATAACGTCTTGCTCGCCTAGGAGCTCGTGTTCCAATATCACCTTCACAAAGGGCCTCCTCGATGTGCGATGAAAGTGGACCTAGAGAAAGCTTACGACACTGTGGAGTGGGACTTTCTTTTGACTGTCCTTCATCTTATGAATTTCCCTCCGCAATTTTGTAGCTGGATCCGCAAGTGTGTCACTACTCCTCGTTACTCCATTAAAATCAATGGGTAGTTAAACGGTTTCTTCCCTGGTGGTCGGGGCCTTAGGCAAGGGGACTCTCTATCTTCTTATCTCTTCGTCCTTGTAATGCAGATCTTGCATGGCATTGTTAGCCATCAGACGAGGTCTCTAGATTTTCAATTTCACTGGAAATGTGAGCAGACTCGGCTAGTGATGCTCATATTTGCAAACGATCTCCTTTTATTCTCCCAAGGCGATCCTGTTTCAGTGGGTATCTTGAAATCTTGCTTGGAGAGATTCTCTGGTTTGTCTGGCCTCAGGGTCAATGCTTTAAAAAGTGATTGCTTCGTATCTTATAGAGATGAGTCCTTGAGGGAGAATATTTTGATTGTTGCGGGTTTCCAAAGAGGCGTGCTGCCTATGCGATACTTGGGGATGCTTCTTCTTTCCACCAAGTTATCATATGGGGATTGTCGGCCTATCATTGATAATGTTAAGAATAAGATTTGCTCTTGGCAGAGTAGGTTGCTCTCCTTTGGGGGCCGCCTTCAGTTAGCTCAGTCTATTCTTTCCACTATCTATGTGTACTGGGCTTCTATGTTTATCTTGTCGAAACGGGTGATCCATGAGATTGAGCAATTAATTCGTAATTTCTTATGGAGTGGTGATGGAGATGACCCCCATAGAGCTAAAGTGGCTTGGCGGGAGATCTGTTGCCCCAAGGTGCATGGGGGTCTGGGTCTCAAGCCTCTCTATGTCTGGAATCAAGCCCTTGTCGCCAAGCTAATCTGACGTTTGCTCTCAGGCAATAGTGAGTCTTTCTGGGTGAAGTGGGTGCATACCTATCGAGTTAAGGGGGCGTGTTTCTGGCTCCTTAAAGTGCCGTATGCTTGTCCGTGGTATTGGAGGAAGCTGCTCTTCCTCAAGGGAGTTGTGCGTCCTAGAGTGGGGTGGAAAATTGGGGACGGTCGTAGCGTGTTTCTTTGGCATGATCAATGGCACCCTTTGGGTGTGTTTATTGATCGTTTCTCTCGCCAATTGCCTCGGCAATTAGGCATCCATACCTTGGCCAAGGTCTCTGATTTCATTGAAAATGGCTCTTGGAATTGGCCTGGCCTTTTCCCTTGTCTGGTTTACGACCTTATTAGGAACCACCTTCCTAGCTGTAATATCCGAGAACTTCGGGTTAATTGAGAAATAAGAATTTTATTAGAAAAATGGGATTTGAGGAAAATAGGTATCAGAATAGCCCGATAGATTAACCGAAACAACTGTAGGGAGTACCCTGGAGCCGAGATGCCTAAAGATAATCATATAGAATTGTCGAGTATTTCGAGGAATGATTTATGGCATTGAAAGAAATTGGATCAGAAATAGTTTTTGGTACAGCTAAAATACAATTGTAGGATAAGCTGTAAAGTTGAATAATTGTAGGGGTTTCCGAAAAGTCAACGGAACCTCGAGGAAATTCATATTTGGTATGTAGAGCAACCCTTCAGTGGTTTTTGGAAGAAACAAAAGGGTTTTCGGGCAAAACAAAAATTTGGGCCAAAGTGCAATTTTTCAAATTTGCCGGAAGGAGGTTGAGATGACGACTTTTTGGAATCTTCAAGGGTGAAATGGAAGTTTTAGGATTTGAGGGTCGTGATGGCAATTATGGAAAGTTCATGAGCTTTGTGAAAATGGGCCAAGTTATAAAACACAAAATAAGTGGGGTGAAAGTATAATTTTCCAAACTTGTGGAAGGAGCAACCTGCCATGGATGACCAGCAGCTTCTGGTCGCTGACCAACGCCTATTGACCATGGGGAATCGAGCAAACCGGGTCGGGGATGCATCAGGGTCGGGTCTGAGCCGACAATCGGGCACGAGGTGGTCAGATTTGGAAGATTTTTGACCAAGTTCTTAGCCGAATTTGGGAAGTTTCAAAAGTCATCATTTCGGTCGGTTTTTGATCAAATTAGGTTGATCCAAGGGCTGTAAAAGCCTCAGAGGAGTCGATTTTATCAGCCTTGAGCGTTTGGAAGCTCGGGGTCACCTATAAATAGAAATGGCTGAATGCTTTGAAGAAATTAATTTTGTAAATCTGTGAGTTTGTGAATAAATTGGGAGAATCGGATAAAGGGCTTTTGTTGCCCATGTCCAGAGAAGCAATTCTGGAAATTTTGAGCCATTTTGGTTGAGAGATGAGGGAGATCTGAAGCCTCGTCGAAAAAACGACATTAGCCGGAAAAAGAGCTCGAGCAGTTTGAAATTGGCTCCGTTCGAGGGATTTTAAGCTATTATCCGGTAGAGGGAGAAAAGAGGAAGCTGTAGGTTCAAACGGGAGGCAAAACGAAGTTCTGATGGAGGAGATATGGCCAAAAAATCAGGCGGGTCTCGAGCTGCCGACGTGCTGGAGGAAGAAGACTATCGGTGCGTGCGGTGCACGCGCCAACTGGGCCCCGCGAATGGGGGCGCATGAGGGCACGTCTGAGCTCAGAAAAATGTGAAAAAATTCATAAATTCCTCTAAAATTGAGCTTTAGAGGCCTGTGCAAAAAGTTTTGGATTTGGACTTTTCGGTGTCTCGGTTTTCGCATCGAACAACCTTGTTTTGCATGAAAACGCAGCATCCGGGTAAGTTCAGTAATTTTCTCTTGAAGTTATTTGGATATTATGATTTGTTGTGAAGAAAGATTGGAGAAAATAGTTTGGGAGATATTTATTTGGAATTTTAGAGGCGAAAATAGGAGAAAAATGGAGAAAATGAAGAAATTGTGAGAAAAATAGGTTTTTGATGATTATATGTTGATTAGGGTGCTTTGAGGTTTAAGGTGAAGTGATTTGTGTGAATTTTGAGATTGGGATGAAAATCGATGTCGGGCATGCAAACCGAGGCAGTGCGCGTTTTTCAAGGTATCGTGAATTTTGTCAAAGGTGTGAGTTTCAACCCCAAAAACTTTGGTTTGATTCTCCTAAACTTGATTTGACTCCATGCTAAGGTTTTGTTGTATGTGAATGGTTTTTACTTGTGATGGTTGTTTTCATTAGGTTTGTCCCGAAATGTTTTATGCTTGTGCATTGAATTTTGTGTAATAAATTGTATACAAAAAATGTTGTTTCATATGATGTATCGAATTATGTTTTGTGGCATTGGCGTGTTTTTGTGTTCGAATGTCAACCTAGGATGCTGCCCCGATAGTGTAGCCGTAATTCCCCAAGAGTACTAATGGAAACGAAGGGTGTTCCGTATCGGGTTGGGTGGCCAAGGAAGTTACACTAGGGTGACGGGTTGTACATATGGGATGTGTTGTCAAGTTATGATGTGGCACTTGAAGTGATAGCACTAGGGAAGCATGCCAAGGGAAAATACCCATTTGTGACTGGGGCTGAGAATGGACACCACCCTTGTGAATCGACAAATGGCGGGGCTGAGAGTGGACACCAACCCGGACCGACTTAAGTGGCAGGGCTGCGAGTGGACACCATCCAGGAGGCCTTTGAGCGGTAGTATTGTTTCTGAGGTGGACATGGATTCCCATGATGGTGTTGATCATCATTTGACCAGGATTTGTGTTGACGTGCTCCAGAAGCTTCTGAGTGGGAACGTAATGATGATGGGGTCATTCCTGGGTTCATGCATTGACGTTGCTCCCTCTTAAGCTGGGACTGTGTTTGGCCAATGTGTCGATGTGGTTGTGTTGCCTTTAGAAAGATTATATTTTCCCCGGTTAGGGTTAAGTGTTGTGTGGGATTCTCTTGAGCCGGGTTTTGTTTCTGTTGTTTCATGTCTTGCGTATATTCATGAAAATGTTTTTGAGCTCTTACTTAGATGATTCACTATCTAATTTTTGGATTTTGTCCCTAGAATATTCAACGTTTCAGGTGAACGCAGCAATGCAAAATGGAAAGGAATTGCCGAGGATTGACGACAACTTGTAGGTGGATCGTAGAATGTCTTTGGGATTATGATGTATTTTATTTGGATGATATGATGTTAAACGATGGTACGATTTTGAGGTTATGAAGGAAATGATTTCGGTGATGTACCATGTCAGGTTTCGATTTAGCTTTCGCATTTATGATGATATTGCCTGTCTTAGCCTGATGATTCTAGTTTGATGTGCTGAGAAGGTAATCGGGATTGTCGGGGAAGTTATGGATTTAAGTATGGTGTAGTGGAAATGCATGTCTAGGAAAGTTCTGTCTAAGGAAAGACTTGGTATTTAAGTGTCTCTTTGTGACCCACCTCTCTTTCCTGGGAACTTACCTAGTGTACTATTCACGTACAGATGTTATGTATTTGTGGAAAAAATATGTACCCCTGAAATCCATGATGATGTTTATTTATTCCGCATTAACACCCCTTAGATGGAGCAGGGTGTTACACTAGCCTTCCTCGCTTTCAAAGTAGGGACGAGAATTTTTGGCTCCCGGCTACGAATGGTGTTTTTTCAGTTAGGGCTGCGCTTAAGGACTTTCAGGAGCAGCGTCCCCAGGTTCCTTGGCATAGGCTCGTGTGGTCGTCGGAGTGTATTCGAGCTAATTCTTTTATTCTGTGGTTAGCGATTGGGGAGCGTCTTTCTACACTTGATCGTATTAACCTTTTTTTGTCTTTTCCGAATAGATGTTTCCTTTGCAGGATGAATACGGAAATGCATAGTCACCTTTTTTTCGAGTGCCGTTATTCCAGAGAGGTGCTAACATGCTTCTGCAAATCAAATAAAATCAATTGGCCTTGGCGTTGATGGGAATTATAATTCAGTTTCAGTGAATTGTTTCTTTGGGTTTCTATCAATTTGGTATCAAAGCCCTGTGATCCTAATGGTGAACTTAACGAATCGAGTTGGAGATTTAGAGACGAGACTGGATAGCGTACAACTGAGCGTGGACGCCATGAAGAATGAATCGAACGCTATGAGAAGTGAGGTTCGGTCAGTGGAGAAGAACATTACTTCCCTGCTGGAACAGTTTGAATGGATGAGAGCGAGGTGGAAGGAACAACAGCTAGAGAGGAAGAACAAGGAAAAGTTGGGAGAACAATCACTGAGGGTAGGTGATTTGGAGGCAACAGCCGAGGCAGGTGGGAGGCGAGCTGAAACGGAGGGGTTCAAGGGAGGCTGGCGACCAAAATCGCGCGGATGTCGGCTGGAAATGCCGTTCTTCGATGGAGGTGACCTAGATGGCTGGATTTTCAGGGCCGAGAGATACTTCTCGGTGAACGGGTTGACTGATATGGAGAAGGTGGATACAACAGCTGTATGTTTGAAAGGACTTGCCCTCTCGTGGTTTTAGTGGGAAGAAAAACGGTGAAGAATGAGGACTTGGGAGGATTTCAAGCTGCTACTGCGAAGCCGATTTCGACCCACTCAAGAAGGGTCGGTAGAGGAGCGTTTTTTAGCTCTTCGGCAGAGAGGCTCCGTCTCAAATTACCACCAGAACTTTGAGTCATTGGCCGTGCCTTTGGAAGAGTTGCCTGAAGCCGTGCTAGAAGGGCATTTCATAAACGCTCTCAACCCGGAGATCAAGGCTGAGTTGAGGGTGTTGAGGCCAAGGAGTTTGGAGCAAATGATGGACCTGGCGCAGCGTATAGAAGAGAGGAACTTAGTGCTTCGGGGAAATTTGGCCGGGACGACTTCGAGTAGAGGCCAATCCACTTCACTCTCCCTTTCAAATTACCAGTGCGGGGTTCCTCAGTCCCATGCGCAGCCAACCTCTAAACAGGTTGCTATGAACTCCCCTTATCCATATAGGCCCCAAAACAACGGGAGGGTGGGTAATTAGCCTTGGAAACGACTTAGTGAGGCCAAATGGAAGTCCAAACGAGATAAGGGCTTATGTTTTTTGTGTGATGAGAAGTATATGATAGGCCACAAGTGTAAGAATAAGGAGTTGCAGGTGATAATGATATATGATGAAGAAGTAGAGGAGGAGGAACAGTGGGTAGAGGAAGAAGAAGACAACTAGTGCATTAGCCGAAAGAGGGAGGCAATAGGGGAACTAGCTCAAGGGGGTGAGGCCATTGAGCTGTCCATAAATTTTGTGGTAGGATTGACAGCACCCGAAACAATGAAGATAAAAGGGGAGATAGAGCAGCAGTTGGTTGTGGTCCTTATTAATGGAGGAGCAACCCATAACTTTATTTCTGTGGAGTTGGTGCAGCTGTTGACAGGTTGCTGTGAACTCCCCCTATCCATATAGGCCCCAAAACAGCGGGAGGGTGGGTAATCAGCCTTGGAAACGGCTTAGTGAGGCCAAATGGAAGTCCAAGCGAGATAAGGGCTTATGTTTTAGGTGTGATGATAAGTATATGATAGGCCACAAGTGTAAGAATAAGGAGCTGCAAGTGATGATGATATATGATGAAGAAGTAAAGGAGGAGGAACAGTGGGTAGAGGAGGAAGAAGACAACCAGTGCATTAGCCGAAAGAGGGAGGTAGTAGGGGAACCAACCCAAGGGGGTGAGGCCATTGAGCTGTCCATAAATTTTGTGGTAAGATTGACAACACCCCAAACAATGAAGATAAAAGGGGAGATAGAGCAGCAGCCGGTTGTGGTCCTTATTGATAGAGGAGTAACCCATAACTTTATTTTTGTGGAGTTAGTGCAGCTGTTGGGCCTAATCAGGGAGGAAACAACAGGGTATGGTGTGATTATGGGGACGGGAATGGCAGTTCAAGGGGCTGAAATTTGCAAGGGAGTGAAGCTTCAGCTCCAAAATTTGCAGATTGTGGAAGATTTCTTACCCTTGGAGTTAGGAAGCTCGGATGTTATTCTGGGAGTGAAGTGGCTAGCAGTGGTGGGCAAGATGAATGTGGATTGGAAAACTCTCACCATGAAGTTTCAAGTAGGAGGCATGGCTGTAACTTTGCAGGGGGATCCTAGCTTGAGCAAGACATTGGTATCTTTAAAAGCTATGGTGAAAGCATTTAAGGAGAAGGGGGAAGGGATGCTGCTGGAATTGGGGACATTAGCAGCTGAGATTGAAGAAGACAAGAGGGCAGTTCCAAAATTATTGAAAGGGGCATTGGCTGAATTTGGATGGGTGTTTACTGTGGCGGAAGGGTTGCCACCTAGCAGGGAAAGAGACCATGCCATAAACCTAATTTCGGGATCCTCATCGGTGAGTGTAAGACCCTATCATTATCCTTATTTACAAAAGAATGAGATTGAGAAGTTGGTGGGTGAGATGTTGGCCACTGAAATCATTCAACCTAGTTCCAGCCCATTTTCCAGCCCAGTATTATTGGTTATGAAGAAGGATGGGGGGTGGCGCTTTTGTGTCAATTATAAGGCCTTGAACAAGGTAACGGTTCCAAACAAATTTCCCATTCCAGTAATAGATGAGTTACTTGATGAGTTGCATGGTGCTAGGGTTTTTTCCAAGCTTGACTTAAAATTTGGTTACCACCAGATTAGAGTTAGACTAGAGAATGTTCCAAAGACAGCATTCAGGACTCATGAAGGGCATTATGAGTTCTTAGTGATGCCTTTTGGGTTGATGAATGCTCCGGCCACCTTCCAAGCATTGATGAATGAAATTTTCAGAGATTATTTGAGGCGTTTTGTGTTGGTGTTTTTTGATGATATCTTGGTGTACAGCAGCAATATGGAACAGCATGAACAACACTTAAGATGTGTGTTAAAGGTGTTAGCGGACAACCAACTAGTGGCCAACAGCATGAAGTGTGTGTTTGGGTAGCTGGAAATTGAGTATTTGGGCCATGTTATTTCTTATTTGGGGGTTTCAACTGATAGCAACAAGGTGCAAGCGATGCTAGATTGGCCTACTCCAACAATGGTAAAGGAATTGAGGGGGTTTCTTGGGCCTACGAGGTACTATAAACGCTTTGTGAGAGACTATGGTAAGCTGGCTTGGCCTCTAACGGATAAATTAAAAAAGAACAACTTCTTTTGGGATGTGGCTGCTGAACAGACCATCCAACAATTCAAGGCTAAAATGGTATCCTTACTCGTTTTAGCCTTGCCCGACTTTGAGAAGCCATTCATCATTGAAGCTGATGCCTCGGGGCATGGAATGGGGGCTGTTTTGATGCAAGAACAGAGGCCGATCGCTTATTTCAGCCAAGCGTTCAGTCAGTTGGAGAGGAAGAAATCAGTTTATGAAAGAGAACTCATGGCCATAGTGTTTGCGGTGCAAAAATGGAGGCACTACTTGTTAGGTAGAAATTTTTTTAATAGAACGGATCAAAAAAGCCTCAAGTACTTGATGGAGTAGCGGGAGGTAAGTCCTGAATATTTGAAATGGATGGTAAAGTTGATGGGATACTAATTTGAGATACATTATCGGGTTGGGATGGAGAATAAGGCGGTTGATGGGCTGTCCAGAATTTATCACACAGCAGCTTTGATGGCTTTGATAGTGCCTAGGGTGGTCCAATTGGAGCAGGTGGCAAGTGAGGTAGACGTTGATGCAGGGCTGCAAAAAATTATCCAGGAGTTACGAGCTGACCCCTCCTCCCATCCTAATTTTTAGCTAGTGGACAAGCATCTCGTCTACAAGGGACGACTTTACTTACCCAAGGGATCTGCACTAATTCTGTTGATACTCCAGGGAGGGCATGATGGGAGCGTGGGAGGTCATTCGGGGTTTTTAAAAACTTACAGAAAGGTGTTGGCGAATGTCTATTGGTCGGGTATGAAGAAAGATGTGTATCAGTATGTAAGTGAGTGTTCGACTTGTCAACAAAACAAATATATAACCTTGTCATTGGGGGTACTGTTACAGCCACTGCCAATTCCTAACTAGATTTGGGACGACATCGCCATGGACTTTATTGAAGGACTCCCAAAATCTAACAAGGTGGACTCGATCTTGGTCGTGGTGGATCAATTTAGCAAGTATGGGTATTTTATTGGCCTTAAACATTCATTTACAGCTAGGGATGTGGCTGGAACTTTTATCAGGGAAGTGGTGAGGCTCCATGGAGTTCCTAGGTCCATTGTGTCGAATAGAGACAAAATTTTTATGAGTAGATTTTGGGAAGAGATTTTTCGGCTACAGGGCACCAAACTCAAAAGAAGTACAACTTATCATCCACAAATGGATGGGCAAACCGAGGTACTCAACCGGACTTTGGAGACCTACTTAAGATGTTTTGCTTCCTCCAAACCGAAGGCATGGTTCACTTGGTTACTTTGGGCTGAATTATGGTACAATACCTCTTATCACACAGCTACCAAGTTAACCCCCTTTCAAGTGGTGTATGGGAGGGAACCACCTCCCTTAGTGCGGTTTGAGAAGGGAATTACCCTTATCTTGATGGTGGAGCAGCAGATGATTGAAAGGGATGTAATCCTAGATGAATTGAAGGCACAACTATTGAGGGCATAGACAGTAATGAAGAAGAGAGCAGATAGGGAAAGAAGAGAAGTGAAGTTCCAGGTTCACTTGACTTATCAAAGAAGGTCCAAGGGACAGCGACCAGGGGCAGAGGTGTAAATAAGCTGACCGGCATAACAGCCAGCCATGTGCGTAAGGGGTAGAGTGGGGAATCGCTAGTGTAACAACCCAGCTATTGCATAACAGAATTGGGTTAAGGTGCCGAGTAGGGAATATGTAGGGGGGGTTAGAGAGAGGGGATATGCTGGTATTGAGTCTTGGGGAGAGATAAGGGCCTCTCGAATGCCCAGATTTTCTTGTAATCGCATTGAAGTGGGAATTATAATTCAGTTGCAGTGAATTGTTCCTTTGGGTTTCTATCACGCAATAATAGGTGCTTTCGTGATTAGGAGAGATCTGCCTCTCAGTTGGCTCATCAGATTCATTGCGCTATGAGGGCCCGCTTGATGACTCTCTGATTCAGACCGTCTATTCAGAGTTATGCTTCGTCATGTTTGGCAGTTTCCGAGGGACTAGGTTTTCCCTCCCATTGAGTTGCTCCCATTGAGTTGCTGCTTACTTGCTGTTGGGAGTTGGCTTCTGTGATCCTAGTCTCTCTTGTTCAGCGTCAGTTCCTCCAGTGCCTTGTGTTCGATGCAGCCTCTCCAGTTGGGGCTCGCTTCGTTTTTAGTTTTCCTGCTTGTGATTGGTGCAGCAGGCTTGTTCTTGTTGCTTTCGATCACACCCAGGCTTTTGTTTATTTTCTGTACATAATGTCTTTTATTTTGCTTGTTCTTATGTTTTTCTTATCTTAGTTTATTTTTTTTTCTTTTGGCCTAGAGGGTGATCGTTGTTGTGTTCTTGCCCCTGGGTTTTTGGTTGGTCCGGGTATGCCTTGGCCTTGGTTTGTATCCAATTCGGCATTGGTTTTTTGTTTTATGAATCTCTCACTTACAGAAAAAAAGACAATGTGTCAAGATCCTAGGGTTTAGAAGGGAGAACTCAAAGAATCCGATAGACTTAGGACAGGGAACAGAGAGAATTGGAGGGAGATAACGGACAAAATGGAGGAGAAAATGCAGTTAGAACAAAACAAAAGAGAGAGAAACGAGAGAGATCAGACTTGAGTGAGAAATCTGAGATTCAATTATCATTCATCTATATCTGTTCGCTAACTCATCTAGCCCATTTATAGGCAGTTACTGAAAGGTACAATCATGAATAGCAACCTAGAGTACAATAGTACAATATAGTAAATGCATTTAAACTAACTACTATTATATTTAAAATTAGCGTTGGAGATCCTTGGGATCGTGACACCATGGACAAACGGACTTATGGAGTCAAAAGCAATAAAAGGTGGTATTTAGCTATTCCTCTGTAGTTGGCACCTGTTTTACTTGAAATGCTGATCATTTCAGTATGTGGAATGAAAAAAACCTGATTTTCCATGTATTCTATAATGAAGTACAGTAGGGTACGTCAAATTTCTTTAAATTGCATTATAGGAATGTAAGATACTTCCATTCCAATTTTCTTTAGTAGTTGGACATTAAATATAACAATAAATGCAGTCTATGTTTCACCCAAATTGTTCTTGTACAATCATATTTTAGCTTGTCATTTTTTTATGTTAAAACTGCACCTTCCATGAATTTAATTATATTATGTTTGATTTTCCCCCCTCTTAAGGGAACCTTCAAGAAAATGAATATGAAAGATGTAAGTGAAAGCTTTGGGCGCTTAAGTGTCAGCTCGTGGAGGATCTGACTAAAATTCTTGATCAATAGAAGGATCAAGAGAGAAATGGGAGAAACCAGAGAGGTTTAGAGAGAGAAGAAGATAGAAAAGAGAGAGGGGGAGAGAGAGAGAGAGAGAAATCAGAAATTTCAGAGAATATTCATTTATAACGGTGAGGAGTGATCAGCTTGTATGTATAGTTGATCCTAACCTCCCCCATGTGCAGGTAACTGCTTACATGTGCTGGGAATGTACAAGCTGCTAAATGCAGCAACAAACTAAGTACAACCCCCCTACTACATACTTTCTAATATACTACTTTCTTCCTCTAATATATTCTAATTACAGTAATTTCCCCCAATCTCGCTGGTACATGACATTAAGTTCATTTGGTCTGCAAGTATAAATTTGGAATGGAGGGCAGGGTTTCCGCCTATAGCTGTAGGCTCCCTTACACTGTCACTAGTATTGGGAATGGAGGACAGGGTTGAGCTCACTGGTTGTGCTCCCGCTGGGTTCTTGAGAAGTGATACATGGAATACTGGGTGGATGTTGGAGTCCTCCGGTAGCTGTAGCTAGTAGGCTACATTTCCCACCTTGGCTATAATTGGGAATGGACCATAGAACCTTGGGTTTAGCTTTGACCTGAGTTTTTGGAGTAGGGCTTTCAAATGACCCAGTTTGAGCCTCAAATACACCACTTCCCCCACCTGAAATTCTCTCTCACTCCTTTTATCTGCAAACTGTTTCATACGATTCTTGGAGTTGGCCAATTCAGTTTTGAGTACCTTTAAAGCCTGCTACCTTTGTTGTAGGTAGATATCTAGGGCTGCCACTGTAGAGGACTTGCGCAAATCTGGTAGTAAAGGTGGCTTGTAACCATAAAGAGCTTCAAAGGGAGACCTCTTTATGGAACTATGGTGGCTGGAGTTGTACCACCATTGAGCCATTGCAAGCTATTTATGCCAAGTCTTCGGCTTTAGAAAACAGGTGCAACGCAAATACGTCTCCAAGCATTAGTTTACTCTTTTTGTCTAGCCATCCAACTCCGGGTGGTAGGCAGTGGACATGTTGAGTTTGACCCCCAATAATCTCATCAACTCTCTCCACAGTAGGCTGGTAAAAATTGTCTTGGTTAGACACTATATCTTGAGGGGTTCCATGGAATTTTACCACCTTGTCCAAGAATGCTTTAGCTATGTCCTGAGCAGTGTAGGGGTGGGCCAAGCCTATGAAATGGGCATATTTTGTAAACCTATCTACCACTACCATAATGCAATCTCACCCTTCTAATTTGGGAAGTCCCTCAATGAAATCCATTGAGATACTTTCCCAAGGACCTCTTGGAACATCCAAAATCTATAATAGCCTTGAAGTAGCCACTGTTTCTGACTTACACCTTCTATTGTATCACAACTCAACATGAATTCCATCACATACCTCTTCAGCCCTGGCTAATGGAAAAGCTGTTTGACCCTGTGATAGGTATTCGCAATGCCCGAATGTCCTCCTATGAGAGAATCGTGTAATGCTTCTAATATTCTCCTCTTCAGACTCTCATCATTCCCTATCACCAGCTTCCCTTGGCGCCTGATTAGGCCGTTGGTTAAGGTATACTTGGGTCTTGCTGTAGGATCCACCACTAGCTGCTGAAAAAGTTCTTTAGTGTTCTCATTAGCTTCATAACTAGAGATCACTTCCTGATACTAATCTGGAACCACTGTTGTAATTACAGTAGAACTTCCCTCCTCGTAGCACCTAGATAGTGCATCAGTAGCCAGGTTTTCCTTTTCCTTTCTATATTGGATTACATAATCCAATCCCACGAACTTTGTCATTCCTTTCCGCTGCAATTGTATGCAACTTTTGCTATAGCAAAAATTTCAGACTCTCGTGGTCTATTTTGATCTCAAACTTACCCCCCTCTAAGTAATGTCTCTATTTGTCTACATCCACCAATATTGCCAAAAGTTCCTTCTCATAGATGCTCAATCCAAGATGTCAAGGGGCTAGTGCTTGGCTAAGAAAAGCCAATGGCTTGCCCTCTTGTACCAATGCAACCCCAATCCCATTAGCACTAGCATATGTTTCAAGAGTGAACGGCTTATTGAAGTCTAGTAGCCCGAGGATTGGCAATTCACTCATAGCTTATTTGAGCTTGCAAAAGGCCTCCTCTACCTTAGAGTGCCAATTGAATCCATCCTTCTTCAATAATTCTATTAGGGGTCAGCTGATTACTCCATAATCTTTAACAAATCGATTAATCCCATGAAACCCCCAAGGCCCTTAACATTGTGAGGCCTTGGCCAAGCAACCATTACTGCCACCTTGCTAGGGTCAGTACTTACCCTTGCATTGAATATAATATGGCTTAAATACTCCACCTATTTCTATGCAAGGGCACATTTTGACTCCTTAACATACAATTTATTGAGTCTAAGGACCTCAAAGGTGGTCCTCAATTGGTCTAGGTGTTTGGCAAATGAAGGGCTATAAATTAGGATGTCATCAAAAAATACCAGTATGAATTTGCGTGTGTAAGGCTCAAAAATCTAATTCATCAATGCCTGAGAGGTAGCTAGGGCGTTGGTGAGACCAAGGGACATTACTATGAATTCATAGTGCCCTTAGTGGGTTTTGAAGGCTGTTTTAAGAATGTCTTTAGGCGTCATCCGAATTTGATAATAGCCTGATCTAAGGTCTAGCTTGGTAAAAATAGAAGCATGTTTAAGCTCATTAATAAAGTCTTCCACAATGGGTATGGGAAACTTGTTTTTGATGGTTATGGCATTTAGTTGACGATAGTCAACACAAAATCTCCATGAACCATATTTCTTTTTGACAAGTAACATGGGTGATGCAAACGGGCTATGGCTTGGTTGGATGATAAATTTTTGCAACATGTCTTTAATGAACTTTTCAATTTCAATTTTTTGTCTAGGTGGGTAATGGTAGGATCTTACATTAACAGGCTTTGTATTGGGTTTAAGATTGATAGTGTGATCATAGGATCTCTTGGGTGGCAAGGAATTAGGTTCAGCAAAAAGGTCCCTAAACTCAATTAAAAGCATGTTAAGTGAGTCAATTTTATGTACCTTCCACTAGTCTTATGGGTGGCTACTCACAATCACTGCTAATTCCCCATCTTACTCCAAATTTTCCCTTGCTGGCTCCATGGCATGAATGGAGAATAGCTGTGCCACTAAGGAGAACTTGCTCTTGAACATCCTCTGTAGCCTCTTTCCCGAGATCATCTTGCACACTCTTGATTCATGGCTACTTGTTAGGGTCATTCTTCTTCCATCTTTCTCAAAAGTCACCTCTATCTTATTGAAATCGAAGCTAATAGGGCTCACTCCCTTTATCCAGTCCACCCCAAGCACCACATCACAACCCCCCAACTTCAGTAACCTCAAGTTAGCCACAAAATCTTCTCCATTCATCTCCCAACATAGCCCCATGCAGGCAGGCTGACTGACTTAGGACCTTACTACCATTTGCTACTGACACTAAAAGAGGGTGACCTCACACCCTAACTTTCTTGCCATAGCTTCATCCAAGAAACTATGGGTACTCCCACTATCAATAGTACCATTAAGGAGCAATCATGTGCTTTTCCTTCTACCTTAATGATCTTGTTGTTGGCCAACCCTTTTAGTACTCTTCCTTCTCCTTCATCCTCTGAGGGTTCTCTTCCTTCCTCTTCTTCCCCTTCCAACAATAGTAGTTGTCGCTTGCACCTATATCTCGGGAAGTACTTATCTCTACACCTATAACATACCCAACTTCATGCCTCTGTTTTATCAACTTCCCTCCTATTGTGGGAACAGGGGCTATAGGTGGTAATGCTAGGACACCCTTGTTACCGTGCCCCATATCCTTTCCCAACACTCTATTCCCCACTTGCCAAATGCTTGAGCTCAGTCCTTTCATTTGAACCTTCTGCTTTTTCATCAAGGCCTCTATGGTTAGCTCTTGTAATCGAGCACTTTCGGCCGCTTGTTTGACTGTTCGAGGCTGCATCATTTTCACCATTGGTCTCACCTCATCTCCTAGGCCACTAATAAAACTTGATACAAAATAACCTTCACTTAAATGGGGATTGTGCACCATCATTGATGACCTTAGCTCTTCAAACTTGAGCTGGTAGGTCTACACTGTCCCTTCTTGTTTGAGTTTGTTAAACTCTTCAATCACGTCCATCATACTCCTATCTCCAAATCTTTCACATAGTCATCTGCGAATACACTCTAGGGACTACCTTCCTAAACCTTGATCCACCCTTGGAACCAAGCATCTCTTAAGCATCTCCTATGTCATTCAGGTAAGTAGAAGCTAGAGTAATCCTCTGTTGTTCAGGCACTTAGTATAGGGTGAACATTCTTTCACAATGTCTCACCCACCATCTAGGATTCTCCCATCAAAGAGTGGGATCTCTAGTTTTGGTGCAGGAAAACTCTGCTAATTTCGATTAGCTTGAGTTCCTGGCCTCCTTTCTAATGTATTCTCCCCCACAATCTCTGGCTCTTATTCAAACTCCAATGACCCTACTGGTCGGTGTTCCATTCCCACTTCGAGAAGGATTGGCTCCGACCTCTCCCTAAGAGGAAATTCAGCTGAAAGTCTTATCGGTTGTTGAGCTGAAAACATTCTCATGAATCGATGCATCTGCTCCATCATTTGATCCCGCATTTATTCCCGTAACAGAGTGCCTTGTTCCCAGCACTTCTCTCGCCACCTTTCCATTGCTCTGTTAATCCAGGTCTCTACCCTTGTTTCAACAAAGGATTCCAAAGTCCCTAATCGCGTCTGCATATCCGCCATCGCTCTTGTGACTCCATTTGTTTCATTCTTGTTCCATCAGCCAAGGCGATGAATTTCAAGGATCTGGACATCGCCCAAGAGCATTGCTCTGATATCAAATTGTCAGCTTCCGGAGGATCTGACTGGAATTCTCGATCAATAGAAGGATTGAGAGAGAAATGGGAGAAACCAAAGAGGTTTAGGGAGAGAAGAAGATAGAAAAGAGAGAGGGAGAGAGAAATCATAAATTCTAGAGAATATTCATTCATAACGGTGAGGAGTGATCAACTTGTATATATAGCTGATCCTAACCTCCCCATGTGCGGGTAACCGCTTACGAATGTACAAGCTGCCAAATGCAACAACAAACTAAGTACAACCACCCTACTGTATACTTTCTAATAGACTACTTTCTTCCTCTAGTATATTCTAATTACAGTAATTTCCTCCTATCTCGCTGGTACATGACATTAAGTTCATTTGGTCTGCAAGTATAAATTTGGAAATCTCTAGGCATTATCATTTTCTTGGTAACATTGGTTGGAACAATGGTTTAGTTTGTGAACTTTGTTGATTTTATAGAGTATTGTAGTTGAGGAATGTGTAATTATGGCTCTTAGGAGTTGCCCTTTTCATGTGTATATATATATATATCATCATCTTGCTTTTGAGGTGAAACTATAGTTCTGGTCATCTTTTGTCAAGACAAGTCTGTTAGAGTTGTTACTTTTTTTGAATTTTGCAGGTTGGGCTACTAGTTTATATGCTGGTGAATTAGATCGGACCCTTGAATTCTCTTTCTTCAAAGTATTTATTGATCTGACTGAAGCTGGTCATGGTTAGTGTTTTAGTCCCTCCCCAAAGTTCTATCATTTGTTTCTTTCTGTTTTTTGACATAGATTGACATGGATGTAAAGCTTAAATTTCATCTTTTATTTTTTCCTTTTTGATAGAGAGGCAGAGATTTATTTATAAGAAGAAAAGCTACAAGAACACATAAAATACAGATCCCCAAAACAGTTCATCCACCCCAAAACAAAATATCCCCAAAAGATAGAAAAAATACAATCATATGAGCGCTTGGGGAATGAACAGAAGAAGAAAAGTGAATAATCTAACATAAGGTATGGGAACCCGTCAACACCACTGCTTTAGAGGGCTGAAGAAAAGAACAACTGCAAGCCAGCATAAGGAAAAGATAAATCCCTTAATCCATTCCACCAGCCTCATGATTGCCAGGTGGAAGAAATCCAAACCAGAATTATCAGCTCCTTCAAATACAACATGATTTCTTTCTAACCAAATTGTCCATAGGCCATTATAAGAGATCATAAACCAGAACTTTTTTTGAGATTTGTCCACAGAAACAGAGGCCACTTTTCAAATACATCCAATAACCAGAAATTTCATCTTTTACTTCTGTGGAAGTCAATATATAATTTCTCATCTGAGTGATTCTGTGGGTGATATGGGTTTACTCAACTGTGGCAGAGCATGTTGAAGATATTGTGGGGCTGCTGTTCAAATATATTCAACTCTTGCAACAGTCTGGTCCTTGCAAATGGATATTTGATGAGGTATATAGGCACCAGACTTTCATAAAATTTTGATTCTCAGATGTTGGAAATTGCATTCTTGTCCACTTGATGGATCTTGCTGATGCATGCTATCCTTTCAACTGGCTATACTAGTCAAGTATTGGACTGTCATTGAATTTTGTTGCTCTGGTCATGAAAGAAGGAATATACATGTATATGGTTTTCTTAAATGATAATAACACCTGCATTCCATTTGCATAAACAATTGAGGGGATGTTGGGTTTTTTTTATGTTCCTATTAAATAGAATACATGACGGTTATGGTTCATTTTGCTGACCAATATGATACAAAATTTGTAAATTGTGGGGTTATATCCATTTATGTTTATAAATGGGTGGATGCTCCTTTAACAGGCTTATTCTGGGAAAAGGTATACTGAAAGGTATTTCAATTCGTCTCCAAGCTTCTTCATTTTTATTTTTCATAAAAAGGAGTTCACCAGTTCAGTGTAATATTCTTGGAGTTGAGGACAAAAATTGTGCCAGGTTTTCTTTCTTTTGGTTTAGGTCTCTGCCTCGAGCCTGATTACCCTTGGATATCTAACCATTAGAGATTTGCACAAAGTTCATCTTTGCAACTTCTGAAACCATTCTGAGAGTTTGTGTGGGGCAAGTGATGTTGCCATTGGACTGCCACTGGTCTTTGTCACTGTATTCTGTTTTCACACATATCATGCTATGATGTCAGTATCGAGTTGAGTCTTTCCAATCAATATCCTCGTGGCATAAACAGTTCTATTAGAATATGAATAATGCCTAAGTTGCAGCAAAATCAATAAAATCAAGGTGTTAATTGGGCTTTGTCCTCACTTTCATGCATGTTTACAGAATATTTTGTGGTTCAATGAGGTGATCTGAAAACATCCAGCAGTATAGTTTCTTTTGCTATTGCCTTGACCTATATCCATTTTTTTAAATTCTGAATTCTTCTCTCTGTGATTCTAAGATTAATTTTTAATGAAGCTTTCAGCTGTTTGTGAGACAGTCTTCCATTACCAGGACAAAATTCCCCCTGGTGATTACGTGGTTAATGTTGCATCAAATATGCAGGTAATTTAAGTTCTCATTTCTACATTTTCTGCTGAGAGTTGCTTCACCTAAGCTTATCCATGTATTTGCAATACTTTTTTTGTTCTCATGAGTAGAACACCAAGTGTCGGACCAATAAATCCTATATGTAACGACCTATACCCTCGCCAAGTCTATGAAACATGGTGATTAGTGGAAACGGGTTAAAGTGACATTTTAATGATTTCACGTGGCTAATGCAGGGGGTCATGGAGTAACTAATAGGAACTTAAGAAGCTTAATGTACAATTAGGCAAAGTGGGCTATGTGTTGGGGAATTATAAATATTCATCTGATTTTCTTTGTAGAGTATGTAGAAATAGAAATATTTTTTGATATAGAATATTCTTTGTATTTTTAGAAGCTATGTATATTCTGTATATTCCTCTTTCCTTTTGTATTATTCTCTTCCTCTATAAAGAGAAAAGAGAATCAACTTATTATGTATCTTCTTAAGAAATAGAGAAATACCTAGTTAATATGGTATCAGAGCGGGAATTAGGGATTAAATCACAGTGAAACCCTAACTTCTCCTATTCCTCTATTATACCCAAGATTTGCCGCCGCCCTTACACCGGTCGCCAGTCATCGCTCAATCCTCAAGTCGTCGCTGCCCTTACACTAGCTGCTGCCTCTGCGATCCGACACCCCTGTCGCTGCTGCCACCACAATCGTTGTCGTTCTCCAGTGGGATTCCCACCTCTAGAACGGTCGCGGCCTCCTAGCCCCTCGCGAAGGTCGACCTCCATTCGTCGGACTTGTCATTGCTCTTGTTGCCTTGGCCTTGTGAATCAGAAGCTGCCCCTGTCCGCGCATCAGATCCGCTCCCATCCACCGTTCAGCGCCATCCCTGGTCGCCATTCCTGAGCCGCCCCTGTTCGCGCATCAGAGCCGCTTCCATCCTCTGAAGCGCCCAGATCCAAGCACCCAGATAAGTTCTTGTTCAGATCAGGCACTTAGATCCAAACGCCAGATCTGTGGGTCACTACTAGTGCGCCCAGATCCATGGGTCTCTACTGGGTCCAGATCCGTGGGTTGGTGTGTCCAGATCTGATTGTTCTGCTGCCACCACGCAGTGCAATACTCTGATCTAATTGTTTAGCCGCTATGACCGATTCTGCATCTTCAGTCACCCCGACCCAACAATCCTTGTCCTCTCAAGACCAATTTCGAGTTCCCCACAGCTCCTCCAACTCACATCCGGTATAGATTATAACAATTCGTCTCAATGGTACCAATTTCCTACGTTGGTCGCAATCTGTTCGTATGTACATTCGAGGTTGAGGAAAGATTGGCTATTTAACTAGTGCCACATCAGCCCCAGACAGTAAAGACCCACTGTATCACATGTGGGATGCTGAGAATTCAATGGTAATGACGTGGCTTGTAAACTCCATGGAGGAAGAGATAAGTTCGAATTATATGTGCTTCTCTACAGCAAAGGAACTATGGGATGAAGTCACTGCCATATATTCCGATTTGGGGAATCAATCCCAAATCTACGAGCTCAACTTGAAGCTTGGTGAGATTCGTCAAAGTAGTGATACTGTGACCATATACTTTAATTTTTTGAAGCATATATGGCAGGACTTGGATCTCTTCAACACATATGAGTGGAAGAACACAAATGATTGTAAACATTATCAGAAAATGGTCGATGCTAATCAGGTATTTAAGTTTCTCCCTAGACTCAATGTTGAGTATGATGAAGTCCGTGGGAGGATCGTTGGTAGAAATCCACTCCCGTCTCTAAGTGAAGCTTTTTCTGAAGTTCGGCGTGAAGAAAGCCGAAGACTGGTTATGTTGGGCAAGAAGAAGAGTGGTGAAAGTGGGCTATCTGAAAATATGGCGCCCGTGATTGCAAATGCTAATGCTAGTGGACGGCATATTGCGGGTCAACGAAAGGCAGAAGAAAAGCCTCGTGTTTGGTGTGATCATTGCAATAAACCACGCCATACTCGGGAGACCTGTTAGGTGCTTCATGGCAAACCAGCCAATTGGAAGCCTAAATCAAAGCGATCCCAACCTACTGCCCATGAAGCTGATGCAGGACCATTTAACAAAGAGCAACTTGATCAACTTTTGCGATTGCTAAAGTCTAATCTGTCCCCTGGTACACCCAATTGTTCATTGGCCTATTTAGGTAGAAATTCCTTTGCCTTGTCTAGTTCATTCCAATCTGTTCCATGGATCATTGATTCGGGAGCATCTAATCATATTACTGGTTTATCGCATCTATTCAACTCATATATTCCTTATGCTGGTAATGAAAAAATAAGAATAGCCGATGGTAGTCTTTCACCTATTGCAAGTAAAGGTCTCATTAAACTCTCTAATAGTATTGATCTTCAATCAGTACTCCATGTTCCTAAACTTGCCTACAATCTTCTATTTGTTAGTAAACTCTCCAAAGACTCTAAATGTCGTGTTATCTTTTTTGACTCCCATGGCATTTTTCAAGCCCAGAACTCGGGAAAACGATTGACAGTGCTAGAGAAATAAACAGACTCTACTATTTGAATAGGGATGTCTTGCGTAATAAAAAAGCTCGTGGGCTGAGTGGTACTAGTTCTATTTCTGTTTCTAATCAAATAATGCAATGGCATCTTAGACTAGGCCATCCCAGTTTTCCTCACATGAAATATTTATTTCCTACGTTGTTTAAAAGAGTGGATCCTTCTATGTTTCAATACGAGAGTTGTCATTTATCCAAAGATCATCGTGTTAAATTTCATCCAAAACACTATTGTCCTTCAAAACCATTATATTTGATACACAATGATGTTTGGGGCCCTTCTAAGGTCTCTATTTTGTCTGGCAAAAAATGGTTTGTTACTTTTATTGATGATCATACTCGAGTTTATTGGATTTACTTGCTTGCAAAAAAACCAGATGTGTCTAGAACTTTCAAGGATTTTTTCCACATGATTGAAGCTCAATTTAACACAAAAATCTGTATTCTTCGATCTGATAATGGCACTGAATATTTTAATGAATCCTTGAGGGATTTTTTAAAAGAAAAAGGAATTTTACATCAAGTCACTTGTCAAGAAACTCCCAAACAAAATGGTATTGTTGAACGAAAAAATCAACACCTCCTAGAGGTTCTCAGGGCCATCATGTTTTCTATGAATGTTCCTAAATATCTCTGGGGTGATGCAATTTTAATTGCTTCCTATCTCATCAATCGTATGCCCACTCGTGTTTTATAATTTCAAACTCCCTTACACTCTTTAAAACAACTCTTTCCTCTATGCCGGATATATTCTAAGTTACCCTTAAAAGTTTTTGGATGCACTTGCTTCGTTTATGTTCCTCAAATCTTTCGTTCCAAATTAGATCCCACAGCTGAAAAGTGTCTTTCTTGGCTATGCACCAAATAAGAAAGGGTACAAATGCTTTAATCCTGTCACCAAAAAAACTTATATCAGTATGGATGTGTCTTTCATCGAAATTCAATCCTACTTTACCACAAATCATCTTCAGGGGGAGCATATTGAGAAAGAAGATAATTTTTTGAATTCTAATGTTGAGAAGGATAATTCCTTAAAACTCTATGACCTTTGTCCTACCATGATTGGCACTCCCATCAACTCTGATAAACAACTCAAGGATATAAATGTTCCAAACGTTGTGGAACAGGGTGTGTCTGGTTCACAGGTGCCTAGCATGATGAGATTGGAACCAGGGGGAGAATTACCACAAATAGATCAAAATATTTCAAAACCGGAGCTTCAGTTTTATACAAGAAGGCAAACCCTGAAGAATACTCCGAATATTTCTCTAACAATTGAACAATCGACGTCTCCGAATGATGGGCCTTCTGACAATACTTCTTCTTCTCATGGTAACTCTAAACTCACTCCCTCATATTATTCTTCATTTGACATGTTCGATCTTGATATCCCTATTGCTATTAGGAAATGAGTGAGATCTTGTACCAAACACCCGATTGCCAAATACCTATCATACCAAAAATTATCTAATTATCATAAGGCTTTTCTTTCAAATATTTCTAACCTGCATGTCCCAAAAACAATTCAGGATGCCCTTGGTGACTCAAATTGGAAGTTAGCAGTCCAGGAGGAAATGAGTGCTCTTAGAAAGAATGGAACTTGGGAGATTGTGAACAAACCAGAAGGCAAAACAACGGTAGGCTGTAAGTGGGTATTTACTATAAAATGTAAGGCAGATGAGAGCATAGAAAGATACAAAGCAAGGCTGATTGCTAAAGGATTCACCCAAACATACGACATCGACTATCAAGAAATATTTGCTCCAGTAGCTAAAATAAAATCCATTCGAGTTCTCCTCTCCCTTGCAGTGAATTTCGATTGGCCACTTCACCAATTTGATGTAAAGAATGCCTTCCTAAATGGTAATTTAGAAGAAGAAGTGTTTATGGATCTCTCACCAGGATTTGAGAAGAGCCTCGGTACAAACGAGGTATGTCGTTTAAAAAAATCCTTGTATGGTCTAAAACAATCTCCAAGAGCATGGTTTGAAAGATTTGGAAAGGCGGTGAAAAGCTATGGCTACATTCAGAGTTAAACAGATCACACACTGTTCTCCAAACATTCTAGTGATGGTAAGAAAGTAATTTTAATTGTCTATATGGATGATATAATAATGATTAGTGATGACAAGGGAGAGATTGAAGAACTTAAGAGGACATTAGCTCATGAGTTTGAGATCAAGGACTTGGGTCCTCTAAAATATTTTCTTGGGATGGAGTTTGCAAGATCTAAGGAGGGGATCTTTGTCAACCAACGTAAGTATATTCTGGACTTACTCAGTGAAACAAGAATGTTTGGGTGTAAGGTTGCTGAAACTCCCATTGAATCTAACTTAAAACTTCAACCTATGGAGGCCAAGAATGTGGTAGAAAGGGAGAGATATCAAAGACTTGTGGGAAGACTTATCTATCTATCCCATACTCGACCAAACATAGCCTTTGTTGTAAGTGTTGTAAGTCAATTTATGCACTCACATAGTTCTCAACATTTTGAAGCTACCTACAGAATTCTGCAGTACTTAAAAGGAACCCCTGGGAAGGGTCTACTTTTTAAAAAACATGGACACCTTCATATAGAGGCTTATACAGATTCAGACTGGGCAGGCAATGTAACTGACAGAAGATCTACATCAGGATATTGCACCTTTGTGGGAGGCAATCTTGTTACTTGGAGGAGTAAGAAATAAAATGTGGTGGCCAGAAGCAGTGCTGAAGTTGAATTTCGTGCAGTTGCCCATGGTATTTGTGAGGTCATGTGGATAAAGAGGCTTCTATCAGACTTGAGGGTCTCCACTTCCCTACCAGCTAAAGTTTACTATGATAATAAAGCTACAATCTCTATTGCTGATAATCCAGTTCTCCATGACAAAACAAAGCATGTAGAGGTGGATAAACACTTTATCAAGGAAAAAATTAATAATGGAGTAATTTGTATGCCCTACATTCCAACAGTTGACCAAGTGGCTGATATTCTTACAAAGGAAATACACAAAACTCAGTTTGAGAAACTTGTGAGCAAGCTTGCCATGGAAGATATCTTCAAGCCAGCTTGAAGGGGAGTGTAGAAATAGAAGTATTTTTTGATATAGAATATTCTTTGTATTTTTAGAAGCTATGTATATTCTATGTATATTCCTCTTTCCTTTTGTATTATTCTCTTCCTCTATAAAGAGAAAAGAGAATCAACTTATTATGTATCTTCTTAAGAAATAGAGAAATACCTAGTTAATAGAGTATTATAGGTCTTATTGAACCTTTCATTTTGTGGTGATAAATAGTATAAAGGCAAGAAGTGGAATGAGGTAAACATGATGTGGGCTCCACGAAGTGAGGGGGGTTGATCAGAGATACATTGGGAGAATGGCCTTGCCTGAGTTGGTTACAACATCATGTTTGAATGATAATTCCATTGTGCATCACGTGACACATTTGGCGAGAGAGGAATGAAAGAGCTATTGAGAGTTTCTCTTAAAGGAACCATTTCATTTCATTTCCTTATTTTTATTTTATTTAATTTATTTACTTTTTTGTGTAGATGAGCATTCTTTGTCAAGATAACAACAACATATCCAGCCTTTATCCCACTATGTGGGGTCGGCTACATGAATTTTAGACTTCCATGTATTTCTGTCTTTTGTCATATCTTCATTTAGATTCATACACTTCATATTAAACTTTAATGTCTCTCCCAAAGTTTTCTTGTGTCTGCCTCTATCTCTTTTTTTGATTAATTGTTCCATTTCATCAACTCTCCTCATAGGAGCGTCTCTTGGTCTCCTTCTCACATGACCAAACCATCTTAGTCTAGTCTCTCTCAACTTCTCCTCGATTGGCACTACTCCTACCTTATTACGAATAACTTTATTTCTAATTTTATATTTTCTTGTATAGCCGCACATCCATCTTAACATCCTCATCTCCGCTACGCTCGTCTTTTGCTCATGTTGGTACTTGACTACCCAACATTCTGAGCCATACAATAAGATTGGTCTTATAGCTGTCGTATAGAATTTTCCTTTCAGTTTTAATGGGATTTTACCATCACATAACACCCTCGATACATTTCTCCATTTTAGCCAACCTGCCTTAATTCTATGTGTGACATCCTCATGAATTTCTCCATCTTTTTTAATCATTGATCCCAAATATCGAAAATGGTCTTTTCTTTGTAAGATTTGATCTTCCAATTTTATTATAACATCCTCCACTTTTGCATTCTTACTAACTTTACATTCCATATATTCTGTTTTCTTTTTACTTAATTTAAATCTCTTAGATTCTAAATTGTTTCTCCACAACTCAAGCTTAGTGTTCACTCCTTCTTTTGTTTCATCCACCAACACTATGTCGTCTGCAAATAGCATACACCATGGCACCTTTGTCTGAATATCTTTAGTGAGTTCATCCATTACTAAAGCAAATAAGTATGGACTTAATGCAAAACCTTGATGCAGTCCTATTGTAATTTTAAACGGTTCAGTATCCCCTCCGCATGTTCTGACCCTTGTCGCTGCACCGTGATACATGTCCTTAAGGGCTTGTATATAGGCTATTCAGACTCCTTTCTTCTCTAAAACCCTCCATAATACTTCTCTAGAGACCCTGTCATAGGCCTTTTCTAGATCTATATACACCATATGTAGGTCTTTCTGATGATCCCGATACCTTTTCATTAGGCGTTTAGTAGGTATATAGCTTCCTTTGTTGACCTACCAGGCATGAAACCAAACTGATTTTTCGAGACCTCTGTTTCTTTTCTGAGCCTCTTCTCTATTACTCTCTCTCATAGTTTCATGGTATGGCTCATTAACTTAATTCCTCTGTAATTTTCACAGTTTTGAACATCTCCTTTGTTCTTGTATATAGGAACTAAAGTATTCTTCCTCCACTCATCTGGCATCTTTTTTGATTTAAGGATCGCATTAAATAATTTCATTAGCCAGGAGATGCTCTCTTCTCCCATGCATTTCCATGCTTCTATTGGTATATTATCCGATTTCACCGCCTTATGATTTTTCATCTTTTTTAATGCTTGTCTTATTTCTTTTGAGCTTATGCGTCGATAAAATGTATAACTCACATTCCTTTCAGAGTTACTAAGAAGTCCCAACCTTACTCTTGTGTCGCCACCATCATTGAATAATTTTGTGAAATACTCATTTCATGTCTCCTTAACCGCTCCCTCATTCACTAATACATTTTGATTTTCATCTTTTATGCATTTCACTTGATTTAAATCCTTTGTTTTTCTTTCTCTTGCTTTAGCTAATTTATATATATCATTTTCTCCATCTTTTGTATCAAGTCGTTTATATAGATTCTCATATGCTTTTGACCTTGCTTCACTAACAGCTCCTTTTGCTGCCTTTTTTGCTTCTTTATAATTTTTTAGATTTTCTTCATTGTTGCACTGATATACAGCCTTATAGCAAGTTTTTTTATTTTTAATTTTCAATTGTACCTCTTCATTCCACCACCAAAACTCCTTAAGGTTAGGAGCTCTACCATTTGTCTCTCCAAGAACTACCTTTGCCGTGCTTCTTAGGGCATTAGTCATTTCTCTCCACATTTGGTTTGTCTGTCCTTGTCCATTCCATTCCCTTCTACCCCTTAATTTTTCTTTGAAGATTAGTTGTTTCTCCCCTTTTAAATCCCACCACCTGATTCTTGGATTTTGTTTTATGTGATTTTTTCTCTTTCAATTTCTTACTTGGACGTCAAGTACTAAAAGTCTATGTTGAGTAGTCAAACACTCTCCATGTTTCACCTTACAATCCCTACAACATAACTGATCCTCTTGTCTCATGAGGAAGTAATCTATTTGGGTGCTTGAAGTGACATTTTTATCTGTGATTAAGTGTTCGTCCCGTTTTTTGAACCTAGTATTGATTATAATGAGCCCATATGCCATAGCAAAATCTAAAATAAACTTACCCTCATTATTAATTTTTCCGAATCCATACCCTCTATGTACCTCTCTATAGCCGTTTCCGTCTCTACCCACGTGACCATTTAAGTCACCTCCTATAATCACTTTCTCTCCTCTTGATATCATTTGTATGAGTCTTTCTAGGTCCTCCCAGAATTTTGTTTTTATCTCCTCACCTAACCCCGCTTGTGGTGCATATGTACTAAAGATATTTATAATCATTCTTCCTAGACTAACCTTCACCATAATAATCTTATCCCCTATTCTCTTTACATCCACTACCTCATCTACTAAGCTTTTATCCATATTAATCCTAACTCTATTTTTCGCTCGATCATTTCCTGTGTACTATATTTTATATCTAGTTTCCGATAAAGTTTTTGCTTTTTTCCCTACCCATCTCGTCTCTTGAAGACACATAATATTAATCTTTCTCCTAATCATTACATCTATCACTTCTATAGCTTTGTCTGTTAATGTTCCTATGTTCCATGACCCAATCCTTAATTTATGATTTTGTTTTTGGCCTTGACTTTGAATTTGATTTTGTTTTTTATTTTGGTTTTGATTTTGATTTTGGACTAACTTCTTTACCCACATCCGTCCAAGCAAATGTGGGGACCCTTGCTCACTTATCACCACATCCGGGCGCCGATGCAGTGGCCCTAGCTCACTTGACACTACACGGGGGTAGTGTAGCGCGTTGCTATGAAGGGTTACGCCCACGTCCAAACGATTTTTCATAATTTGTCTAGAGTTCATGTTTTGGATCCGACTAAGTTTTATGTTGGCTGTCGGTTACCTAACACAACCCTCCTCCTTTAACCGCGCTTGGGACCGATAGTGGATAACATCCCCAAGCGGAGTTGTCTTTGTCAAGATAGTTTCTGGTAAATTTTTGTAGATGATCTTTCCTAGTATGAATATGTACAGGTCTTGTTTTTGTACAACATTTGCAGCCAAAAGGCGGTTCTCCTAGTTTATATATATTTTTACTCCCCCACCCCTCCCAAATTCCAACCCAAACAATCCCAAAAAGTAGGGTGTACCATAAAAGTTAAGTCTACCTTGTTTTTATAATATAGTTAAAGTTTAACCTTTTCTTTTTTCAGATTTTGTTAAGCAATGGGCCCTCATAACTGATAAAGGTGTCCCCAAGTGCGTATAAAGTATCTGGCAGTATGAAAAACAAGAAGGAAAAAAAAAATAAGGGGATGTGTTTGGATTAGCACCTAATACTTATTTAGAAGTGTTGGATGAACGATAATTGCCGGCACAACACAATCTCTTCTTGAAAGTGTTTTGCTTCTAGATAAAAACATACATATGTTGACTATTTAGAACCTAGCAATGATTCTTTTCTTTTTTTCATTTTTTTTGATAAAATAAAGAATCATGGTCTGTATCTATCACTTTCTCTTCTTTTAGACCTTTCCATTTCAAAAACTTTAAAGCTGGCATTTCAATTTGTTTATGAACAAAGGTACCTAAAATAGATATTAAGAATATTGTGCTCACTCTTCCTTTTCAATATGTAGCATGTGAAAAACGAACCATTAACTATATTTCACGTTATACGATGAGGGCCTGTTGGTAATGTGAAAAAAGGAGAAACTTTTAATGTTATGTACAATATAAATCTGCACATTTATCTGCTTTCATGTTATGTGCTGCCTTTTCTTTTTAAAATTTTTTTAGTATGTCATGGTGTTGTATGGGTGCTTAGTTTTTAAGCAAGAAACTCAGCCTCAATGGCTGAAGCAGTGAGTCCAATCCAGTGTAGTCAATGCATTCTTATGGTCTTGTCTTTTAGTTTAACCTTATTTGCTTCAAATTTCCATGGTGTTCCCAACTCAATTATACCCTAAATGAATTTATAGATTGACAACTTGAATATCTTTTCTTATTTTGCGTTTGTTTTTCAGTTTCCTGCTCTTTTTTTAGCCTTTCTATTTCTCTCTTTCTTTCTTTTCTTTTCTGTTCTTTTTTTAATTTCTGGGGAGAGGTTTTTAACATGAAAATTCAACAAGAAACTTAGGTGAATTTGTATTTTCCCTTATTTATTTGCTCAGACCTGTGTTCATGTCAAATTATTTTCAGCTGTATCCTCCTAAAAATTGGCTGGTGGGCTCATCCTTGCCCTCTGAATTCAGCCCAAGCATTATTCAGTCTCTGCTCAATGAGTTAACCCCTAACAACGTCAGGTGAGTTCATTGCTGCTGGGTGTACTTCAACGTTTTAACTTATTTTATTTGATCAATGTGACGGACACATGTACCTTACTTCAATGTGTTCTCTACGGGACATGGCTTTATTTTTTATGATGCAATATTCTCCTCATTTACTTTAGGTTTAGCCATTCAGAGTAAATTGGCTAACAAAGTCCTCTGACTTGGTTCATAGTTCTTTCTTTTTATGTTTTTTGCTCTGTCTTTCTTTTTATATTTTATAGAAACTTAATGGGACTCATTCTCAGGATTTTTTTATTAGGAAATGCATCCTAAGCTACTGTGATTAGGATGGATTCAGACTGGTTTATATAGTGTTCAATATCACCCTGCAAATGTTGATCTATAAATTGCTATGGCCAGATGAACTCAGAGCTTGAGAACTCTCATTTACATAATCGGTTATTTATACACATTAGAAAAATCTCATGGTAATCACAATCACATAACAGGATAAAGGCTTAATCGGATTCACAGTAATCACTTTATCACGGTGATCAGTCTGTCAACACTCCCCCTTGATATGAGTTTATATGTCTTCTTGCATAGCTTTTCCAGAACTGTGTATAAATTACTGTTTGCCACAGCATTGGCTAGGGCATCTGCATGTAGTGTGATGAATAATACCATGCATATGAAAGTGGGTATGAAGAACACCAGATAAACATTCCCTTCCGTTATCAAAACAAACAATTTCTATAGATGCAGCTATTGGTCTTTCTCTCTCTTAGTTTCTTCTTGTCTTCCCCTTGTCCGCTCAGTTTTCTCTTCATCTTCCTTTTGCTGGTGCCATGCTAGAAATCTGGCCACAAGCGAGGGGCCCGTTGATAATTTAAGCAACAATATAAAAGATAAAATTATCAATCTAGACAGCTTAAGCTTTTAGATGAGTTGGCGGTCAATAATTTAATAGAGTTATAGGTTAATCAACTGTCTCAGAAAATACAACTGTTCTTAACTCATCTAATTCACTCTTATATGATTTTCCCTCTCTTTCTGAACTCAACACAAATGCTTTTGTGACTGTTGGTTGCAATTTATTGCTAAATAGCCCTTTAAATAAAATCATATGATGCTATCAACATGTTAGCTCTGTTAAATAATTTAATAGAGTTTTAGATTAATCAACTGTCTCAGAAAATACAACTGTTCTTGACTTATGGCACTCACTTTTATATGATTTTCCCTCTCTTTTTGAACTCAACACAATTGCTTTTGTGACTGTTGGTCTTCACTTACTGCAAAATAGCCATTTAAATAAAATTGTATAATGATATCAATCTTAGCTCTGGTCCTTTTGCAGAGGGAGAATGTCTTTTCTGTCATTAAACCTGGAAGGCATTGATTGTAATCTTGAAATTGTGTGTCTTATCCTTATTATTTTTTTCAATATAACTTTAATTTCTTTCTCGTTATACACGCCTATTCACAGAAGCTCACAACAGATAAAGAAGCCCATATTTAGTTATCCATAAGTTCTGGGACTCTTCTAATCCTATTCCAAGTTCAAGTCTATTACTATCTCCATTTCTAAAATCTTTAGATTCAAAGTCCCCAGTTATATATTTGAATAGAAATTTGGGGTGCAAATGGAAAAATGTTAGGTTTACTACTGGGAATTTGTTTCCTGACCCCATGCCACCTGAGCAGAACCCTCTCTGGATCCCAACACCTTGGCTTTGTATTTCCCCCATAGCTCCTTGCCCTATCCCTGCCCCAATAATGATGAGAAATCAAACTTCACAGAATCTGGGATGGTATACAACAGAGAGATAATGAAAGGGAAAATGTGCTTTGATTGATGAACAATATGAACAAATATGGCCCAAGAGACATAACCCTCATCATATATCTCATTTATGCCATCAGTATCTTGATCTTTTTTACTGCCCTCTCTTCCTCCTTATGTACATATTGATGGTACATTTATATCTATCTAGTAATTGAGTTAGGAGAAATCAACCTATCTACCACCAGGAGTAGTGCATTTTCATTCTTCCTTCTCCATGCCCTTGACAAATCTGTGTAAACAGTTTTTTTTTTTTTTTTTTTGGGGGGGGGGGGGTGGGGGGATATTTTTCTTTTGTTCTTTTTATTATTCTTATTATTTTTGGGGGGATTGGGAGAGGGATACCTGAGAAAGCCATGAGGGAGCTCTAGAATTCAAAGGGAAGGATTGTTATTTTAGGGATTCTGGACCTGAGGTACCTTATTTTGTTCCCTTTGTAGTGAGTGTATTGGAAAAGTAATAAATTAAAACTAATCAATAAGGTCTTCCTAAACCCGTCCCATTAGGCTTGGGTTGGGAACTGGTTATTTAGATTGAATTGCAATTTCTAGTTTGGATGATATTTCCATTCTTCTATTGCCCTTTGGAAACGTTTGCAATCACAATAACTTGTTTATCTCTTAGACATTCTCATAATCACAACAGCCTCTTTGTTCAACAGAATTTTTTGGGAGTCTACAGCATTTAAAGGACATACTGACAAGATTGAGCCATGGTATGGAACTGCATACTCTGTCAAGAAAATTGCTGGTTCCATGATTCAGGTTTGTTGTTGGATGCAAGTTGGATAGAGTGCCAATGAGTTTCCTGTGGGGCTTTGTCCTAGAACTAGATGAATTTTGAATAAATATTAATGATTGTGTAAAATATCTGTATTCTTTTACAGAAATGGATGGAATCAGCGCCTGGTGAACGTCTACATCTTCCTGCTCCGAATGTGTTCATTCCTACTGATTTATCTCTTAAGAATTTCCCAGAGAAGGTATGATTTGTGTTATTCATAATTGGTAATTGAATCCTTAAATTTTGATTTTTTTTTATCTTTTTGACAGGCTAAACTTCCACTTTTGTTAAGGAAATCACCCTATTCAAGATTGTGGTACAAGCCTGATACTATGTTTTCTACTCCAAAGGCATATGTTAAGATAGATTTTAACTGTCCCTATGCTGGCAACTCACCTGAAGCAGCAGTTCTTACTGACATTTTTACACGTCTATTGATGGATTACTTGAATGAATATGGTGAGTAACCTAATTGCAATGAGTGAAATGTTAAGATATAGGGGGGCCTCTTTTTGGCTCTTCTGTACTTACCAGGATTTCTCTCCTTTTATAAAAATCATATCATCGGCTAAATAAAGGAAAATTGGTTTTATTTTGTACCTTTCAGCTTATTATGCTCAGGTTGCTGGTCTTTATTATTCCGTAAACCTTGTGGACAATGGTTTTCAGGTAATTCTTTTCTTTCTTAATATTATTTGAGAATTCTTTTGCTGGTATGCTACATTTATCTACATATATGTTTTCTTTTTGGTAGCTGAGTCACATCTATAAATTGATTTTACTTTCCTGCATAACCTTTCTTCTCCTAAGGTGGCCTTTCTTCACTTTCCCCCTTGTTTTCTCTTTATATAGTTCTCTTTTAGCACTCTCACTTTTAGTCTATTTTCCTTTTCTTCCATTCAAGCATGTGATAGATTTTTGCACCAGCATGTACTGGATTTTCTAACCTCGGGGATGTGCCAAGTATGGATTTACAAGTTAGCTTTCCTGCCCAGTATTTCTCAAGTGTAGCCTAAGCACTTGTGCCAAGTGTAAATTTTTGACATGAAAATTGTGGCAATAGGTGCCACTATTGCAGCCCTCTTCTTGGCACCTCATGCTTGTGTGGCAAGGAGATAATTTTCCTTTTAACATCCACTAAATTGAAGATTAGTCAAATTAATAAAGATTGGTTTTTAGAAATGCTACAGTTTTCTGCATATGTAACCTAGTTCCCCCTTTAACTTGGATGGTTGCACAAGAGATTTCGATTCTGCATACTAAGTAACAGAATAAGTGGTTTGTCAATTTTTCCCTGTAAATGCTCTATAAGGCCATCTCAAGGGGAATGTGGACAATTGGTTTCTTCTTGATTGCTCAAGTGAAATTTCGGAATACTTCATCCTTCTAAACTTGCAAGTTAATATAAACTTCTACTAAGTAAGCCCTCAATAGAGTTATTTGGCAACGAATTGTTAAGTATCAGATATATTAGCAAAATCATATCTGAACAAAAAGAATATTGATTTTTTCCCATCTGTACTCTTGTAATTTTTTACCTTTCTTGTTAGGTTACTGTGGTTGGTTATAATCACAAATTAAGGATCCTACTGGAAACAGTGATTGAGAAGATTTCAAAATTTGAAGTAAAGCCTGAAAGGTTTGCTGTCATCAAGGTAAGGATTTTTTTGGCATGGCCCTGCAACTGATTACAGCTTAAATTAATTTCTTCAAATTTGTCTCTATGCATCATTAACTTTTAATTGAAACGTCAAAGTCAACTGCAGTTACATGCCATTTGTTTCCATAAGTCGTTCTTTACAAATAAATTTTTATGCCAAAACAAACAGAGCTTTAATTGGGTTTTTTTGTTTGGGACGGAGGGGGTGGCTGAAAAATCTTCAAAGTTAATTGGATAACATAAAACTTGGACATTGATGTTGAGCAAATCCAGGTGGTTGGATTCAGTAATATCTTAATCCTTTGCTGGTATTGGCTACTTTTCTTGTAAATTTACAATTACGAAACTCCTTAATCATTTTTAGGTGAGGAGCTGGTAGTTGATGCATATTTCAATCCTTATCTTTTAATAGTTTATATTTATTTTATTATCTTTTTGGGTCCCTAACTTGTAGGAGTTGGTGACAAAGGATTATCAAAATTTCAAGTTCCAACAACCATATAAGCAGGCTATGTACTATTGTTCATTGATTCTAGAGGATCAAGCATGGCCTTGGAATGATGGACTTGAAGTTCTTCCTCATCTTCAAGCTGATACTCTTTCTAAATTTGCTCCTTTGATGCTCTCAAGGGCCTTCTTAGAGTGCTATGTTGCAGGTTCTATATTTATTGGAATATAGTCTATGCCAAGGTCTTAGGCATCTTTGTTTCTGATGAATTACTTTTGCACTACTCCTCCTCCAGGAAACATTGAACCAAATGAAGCAGAATCAATGATCGAGTATATTGAAGATGTTTTCTTTAGGGGTCCTCAGCCTATATCCCTAGCTCTATTCCCTTCTCAGCATTTGACAAATAGAGTTGTAAAGCTTGAAAGGGGCATGAGTTACTTCTATCCTGCAGAAGGCCTATATCCAAGTGATGAAAATTCTGCCCTTGTCCATTATATTCAGGTAAATATTCTCTAAACTGGGGAAAGGTAAAGTCTTTATCAGTTTTATAGTTAGTTATCTAGTCAGTGAGTGCATGTGCTCGTGTGTTTGTGTAAGCACCCATTTGTCACCCAAAAAGCTATATCTTTCACTCATTGTGCACTATAATCCATTTCCACTCATACTGGGCTGATTAAACTCATGTTTTATCAACTACAGAGAATACACTATACAGAGAAGATTTTACTAGCATCCATAAGAATGGAATAAATCCAAAATTATGACTTTGTAATTGCCACCTGTTACATTCCATGATCTCCATATTCCTGCCTTGTGCCATCTCTTATCCTCTTGTCTTAGTTCTTAGTGTGACTGAACTTCTAGAGATCTTTCTGGCTTTATTACCTAACCTAGTTTCTCAAGTCAAATCTTTTTTCCCTGCTGGCCATGCCAATTGCTATAACAAGGTAGCACAGAAGCTCTAGACGGAATTCTTATGCAGAATGACCAAGGACACAAGACAGAGACATTATAAGACACAGGCATGACTACATTGAATGAACAAAATGTACAGAACATTGGCAATGCTACTTTTTACCACTATATGTCTATTATATAGTAAAAAATGTTACTTACATAATAAATACTACCATTCTTGAAATACTAGTCTCCTTGAATATACATCAAGTTACCACCACCTTCTTTGCATTGCAATATGTTTATTTTTATTCTACTTTTCTGGTATTGTTCCTTTAGAATTTTATAACAGGGACTGGTAGGTCACATGCATAAGCACCCTGGACATTGCTCGTACTTGGAGGTTCCACATAAATTTCTTTTGCAGTGTGTTTGGAAGTCTAATCAAAATGCAGGATTATGAAACCCCATTTTCAAAATGAAATTTGTCCTAGAAGTATCATAGGTGTTTCTAGGAGCGCCCAAAAATATCGATCTTCATTATTTGTCTGACATTGATATGGCTCATCCTTAAAAGATTTCTGTAGTTCGTAGGTAAACTCCTTGCATCACCACTGTAGCTCTCTTTTACTTCTCTGAATTTACGTTGCTTCCTGTTCTGATGGGGTCATAAATTATTCCAGTTGTTTCCATTTGAAGGCAATTAGTTAAAATTTTTCTTCCAAAGTCATGTTCAAGAAATTCACTTGGCACCTTGTGTATCAACTGGATGGCTTGTCAGCTAGTATCTTTCCATGAAATACCTTGCCTGCTTACTGCGAATTGGCTGCTGGCTGATCATGTGCGAGGGAACCCATGATACTGGATTATTTTAAAGAGGAGCTGCACATGACCAATGATAGACATTGTGTTGTGCTGCAGTGGACGTACACCATAAGAACAGTGGAAGTAGTGTAACTTGCTTTACTATGATTACTTTTCAACCTCAATTTTTATTGTACAATAGCAGCACTGTGAAAACTAAGTAAACTTTTATAGTTGGATTATTTTGCCATGTATTCCACATCTCGAAGCATCAGTAGAATTTCCAGTGGCTTTTAGTTAAATTAGGTAAGAATGGTAAGTTTTGTATCATTGATGTGCACTAGCTATTTTGCCATTACCTGTCTTGTGAGATTCTAGTCTTGCGTTGCAAAATTCTTGGTTCACTATATCATTGAACAGTTTGGCAATTTGTTTCAGAGACCTGATCACAAATAGCTGCACATTGGGATTGGGGAAAATGGTCATTCAGCAATGAAGGCATAACTGAATATGACACTTGTTAATTAGAGAAACACAACCAAGCCTTAAATTAAATAGCTGGGGTTGGCTAATACAGATTCTAGGCCATTATACCTCATGTCAAGCCTAAGAGTTTTTCACCCCCATAAAATCATCTTTAATTCTATCTTTTCTTGCATGGCTGCTCATCTATTGTGACACCCTCAACTTAGTTGTGCTAGTATTTTGCACGCATTAATGATTAATGACCTAACATTCCATGCCATATGAAAGAGCTGGTTCTGAAATCACTTGATAAAAATATTTCTTTTCATTTTAAATGGATTTTACAATTACATAAAATGCTAGAAGAACTTCCCCACTGTAACTATCTTGCCTTTAACTTATAAGTGGCATCTTTAATAATCTTCTCATTTTTTGAACAATTAATCTTGAGGTATCTGAACTTTTTTTTATTTCAGAATAACTTGATCTTCAAGTCTTAAAGATCACCCACACTTCTATTTTCACTAAACTTATATTCCATATGTTTGGTTTTCAACCTACTCAATCTGAAAGGATTCTAAAGTACCCCTCCATAACTTGAGCTTAACATTCACCCTTTTTGTTATCTCATCCACTAAGATATGTTATTTGCAAATAACATACACCAAGACACTTCTTTGATGTGCTCAGTGAGTTCATTTGGTAAGGCTTCCAATGCTTGATGTTATCCAATTGTAATTTTTAGTCTTAGTATTTTATTCACAAGTCCCAACATGCATTTCTACTCTGTGATACTGAGAAGAAAAAAAAGATTATGAAGCTAGGTCCTCGTTCAGTCACTGATTGACAACAATAACAGCCACTGGGAGAAAAAAAAATAAAATTTGAACATGGTCTCAAGCTAGGTCCTTGCTCAGTAACAACAACCACAGAAAATTTTGAACATATTATCAAGCTAGGTTTTTGTTGTGTCAGTTCTACTATGAAAGCTTATTTGAAAGGTGTAAATACTGGATAGAGCGTATTAAGTTGTATGGATCCATTGTTTATGATCTGAATCATTAACCTAAACCCCATAGAAATACTGGTTTGAGGATAAGGGGATGTGGATGTCAGACCCAGGTACCGGAAACACTGATACACCTCTCTGGCCAGCCAGACTTCCCTGTTAAACAAGACAATAAATCCCGATTAAGCTCTGCCAAAAATGTTGTTACCACTTCCTGCTCAATGATAATATACAACTGGCGTGCCTTTGGCATGCAAAAGGTGTGTTGCCAGTGCCTTAAGGGGGCCAATGGTGCTACTGTCTTCATTCTGCTCTGATCATCTTTCAGTGCCTTTTTTTTCTGTTGTGCTAGCTTCCTTTTAGAAATGCCCTTTTCAAGTTCTGCTGCAGTGAACTTTCTAAAAAATGTAGGTTCATCAAGATGATTTCATGCTGAATGTGAAACTTCAGCTTTTTGCATTGATTGCAAAGGAACCAGCCTTCCACCAGCTTAGATCAGTTGAGCAACTTGGCTACATTACTAGGCTCAGGCAGAGGTACATTAACATTTTTTATGCCTTAAAATATAATAAAATTAAATTTGCTATGCTTGTTTTAAGGTTTAAAGTACTTTTATCTAGGAATGATAATGGTATCCGTGGAGTGCAGTTTCTGATTCAATCATCTATTAAGGTATGTAGAGCTAATCTACTCTATGCATTACTTAATCGCCTTGATTACTAATGGTCGAGTTGGACAGGATCCTAGAAATGTTGATTTAAGAGTTGAAGCATTCCTCAAGATGTTTGAAAGTACACTTTATGGGATGTCTGCTGATGAATTCAAGGTGAGATTAAGAATGCTAATCTTCTTACTTTGGCCTGGTTTATCATTATGGGCAGTATGACCTGAATGAAGTGTGTTTTTGCAATTTAATAATGCAATTGCTTCCTTCATGCAACCAGAAGTTTTACCTTGGCATTAAACTTGGTTTCTTTATTTGTGCTTGCACCAGGGGTGGGTGGGATGAGATGAATCCTAAGAACATTTCAAATATTGTATCAAAAGATTTGA
Source organism: Diospyros lotus (assembly GCF_014633365.1). Lineage (NCBI taxonomy): Eukaryota > Viridiplantae > Streptophyta > Magnoliopsida > Ericales > Ebenaceae > Diospyros > Diospyros lotus. The sequence continues at coordinate 37,337,485 of NC_068350.1, read as the reverse complement.
GGAAAACATCTAAAGTATTTATCAAGCTTTTCCACTTTTAAGATCTCACAGGATTTCTAGTACTGTAATTATGACCTTAAAGTATTATTCCATAATTCATGCATGAGTTCTTGTTATCTATGATTTTTCTTATGGTCATTGTGCATGACATGTGCATATGTGCATATTCACATACATACATATATTGCATATAGCCATGTTTATTATGTGCTGGAGCCAAAGACTGATACCTTTTTCGGTGAATATTATCCAACTTGAAGAATTCAAAGGAGTAGTAATTAGGATTAAATTGGGAAAATTCTAATCAAATTACTGATGTTTACATACAACAACATTTCAAGCCTTTATCCCACGATGTAAAGTCAGCTACATGAGTTCTAGATTTCCATTTATTTCTTTATTGACCTTTATTTGTTGCTTCAAATTGAAAATGGCTTTTAATTTTTTTCAATAGCCACATTTAAGTTTGTTATTTGTTTCAATTGTAGATAGCTATCACATCCCATCCCATTAAACCATCAAATGGTAACATAGAAACCACATCATCCAATTAGATGACATGAAAAATACTGGAATTTAATAAATATAAAAGCTTTCATATAAAAGCATTATATAAAAGTTGCTGTATAACAAAATTTTGACAAAGAAAACTTTGTACAAGCAAATTTTTTTATAATAACTTTGTGAAAAATAAGTTCTGTAGAAGTAAAACTTTGTCAAAGCAAATTTTATATGAGCAAAACTTTGAGAAAGCCAGTATTATTCAAGAAAAAAATTTTACTCACACTGTATAAAAATTATCATTATGCAAAAAAAAATTTACGTAAGCAACCTTTGAGAAACTATATACAAAATTTATTTAGCTTTGTCAAAATTTTCTTACATAAAATTTTCTGTTTAGAAATTTGAATGCATCTGTAAGTTTGTATATATTATCATTTAATGGTATAAGTGAACATAATGGTTTGGCTATCTATAATTAATAATAAAGTTTGATGTGGCTATGAAAAAATAATTGAAATTAGTTGTTTCTTATTCTTGAAGGGGCGGGGGTTCTGGTCCCTGCCAGTCCTATTAACAACTCTAGTAAATTTTTGGGTCTTCTCCCTTTCTTTGGCAGCTATTGGCGCATGACCTTTGAGAACTATTGGCTAACTAGGGTCAAGTAAGCCTCCATATTCAATTACCTAATCAAGACCTTCTCATTCTTAGAAACCTCTATCCAGAGACACCAAATTGATAATCCAAATCAAAGCAACTTCAACTGAAATGCCCTTCATCAACTTCAACCACTTTCCAGTCAAAACCCTCAACAGGCCTCCTTCTATCATTCAGTTTCTCCAAAACCCACTCCAGACTCACCTATGGGAGAGGAATGTTGTGGAAGATGATTGAAGGGAAATGAGAATGGCCCCTTAAGAAGATCGACTCTCAACACCTTAAACAGGAGAGGCTTCCAGGCCTGAGATTGTCACCTACATGAGCAAGCCAAACTCCAAAATTGCTGAAAATCTAGCACGAAAGCTAGCATCATGTGATATACAGCAAGAAAGATAGTAATAATGGCTTTAAATGCTACGTACTTTTTAGTAGCAAATGATCCACCAACTCCGGATCTTTTTTACAAAGAAAGCATTGGTTAGTTGCCCTCCTGACTGTAGGAAGAGCTTTATTCTCCACACAAACTTCCAAATGGACAAGGCTCAATTGCCGTTGGACAGAGGCCAAACTCATCTATCCTTCTCAAAGGCTCAACAAAAAAAGAAAATTGTACAATATGTTGTTGGAGGAAGCTAAGGAGTCTTGGTTAGCAGGTGCAGATAAGGAGTCCAAACAGAAAAGATAAATCTTAAAGTTATCCTAATTATTGTTGGTTTAGATCTGTAAAATAGATGACAAAGGGTTGTATTCTACTCCTATAAAATATGAGAATTGTTAGGAGAAAAATCAGGATTTTTTGTAGCAGATTTTTTAGGAGAAGTTTTAGTATTTTCGTGTATATAAAAATCAGTGAGTAGTGTTTTCCCTAATTCTTCTACCTAATTTCTTCATGGTATCAAAGCTCGGTTCTTGTGGAACCCATTAGCTGGAGTTCTATATCAGAAAGGACTCTTAGGCTCATGCAATGGCTAAGATTCCAACAACAAGCGAGACCTCAACCACCAATCCTCTTCCGATGAAGAACAATCAGGTTCCAATTACTCCTCTTGATAGTCATTCACTTCAGATTACTCTACACAAGTTGAATGGAACCAACTTTCGAGAGTGGTCCCAATCAGTTATGTTGGTAGTTTGAGGGAAAGGTAAAGCAGGCTATCTAATTGGAGATATTGCAAAACCGAGCAACGAGTCAGCAACTTATGGAGTATGGGAAGCTGAGAATGCTATGGTTGTGGCTTGGCTAGTAAACTCTATGGAACCCAAGATTGGAAGAACTTATTTATTCTACGTAACAACTAGTGAGATTTGGAAGGTTGTCAAGGAGATTTACTTAGATCTTGAAAACACAACCCAAAGTTTTCAAGTTTGGTCTATCATCCGCACTACAAAGCAAGGTAATAACTTGTTACTGAGTATTATAACACCTTGATGGAATTATGGCAGGAGATGAATCTCTTCTATGAGATTAAATGTGAGTGTTTAGCGGATGGAAGAAAGTATGACAAGATGGTGGAGAAAGAAACTTTTTGACTCTTTACATGGTCTAAACTCGGATTTAGATGAAGTAAGAGGTAGATTACGTGGAACTAAGCCCTTTTCCAGCTTTGAGAGAAGTATTTGTTAAAGTAAGAAGAGAAGAAAATAGGAAGAAAGTGATGCTCCCTACCTCCTCTAATCATTCAAACAATGAGGTATACTCTCAAAATTCTGCCCTAAATATATCTCGAGGAAAGCTTCCAATCACAACTAAGGGGAGGTGCAAAAAGACAAACAGTGGTGTGACCACTATAATAAACCCCATCATACTAGAGACACCTATTAGAAGATACATGGTAAGCCAACCAATTGGAAACCAAGAAATTAGTGAAAAGGAGGTCAGTCCATATACTTGGTAGAAGCTGAAAAGGGAAGTTCAATTACAGTTTCTCTTACAACAGATCAACTAAAGGCTCTACAACAGCTACTAAGCCGAACTAAAGTGCATAAGGCGGCTGAAAGTGCAAACAACAATCCAATGGTTTCCTTAGCAAAACAAGGTAATATAAGTCACTACCTATTTTCTCAAAGGTTTCCTACAAACTTTTGGATCATAGACACTGGAGCATTAGACCACATGACAACTTCTCTCCAAATTTATCTAATTATGAACCTTGTAAGCAAGGCATTGTTGTGGTTATGGCTGATGGTACAACCTCCCTAGCCCGAGGGAGAGGAACAACTTACATAGCAGGCTTAACTCTAAACTCAGTACTTTATGTACCAAACTTGAGATGCAACCTGTTATCAGTAAGCAAAATATCTGTTGGAGAGTCCTCGGATTCTAAGGAGTCTTTCCATGGGAAAGAGTATGAAATAAAAGAGGAGACTAATGAAGATATGGGCCTCAGTTATGGGCTGCTGCATCAAGATAGAGAAGAAGAACTGAAGGGATAAACTTCCTAAAAATCAGGAGAAATTGTAGGAATATGATTTTGTACATTATCTTGTAAATAACTTAAAATAATGGGGTATTCTATCTGCTAGGTGTTAGGAAGAGATAACATTATCAGCTAGAATTTAGGTGAAGATACTATAGAAATTCTGTCGGAATTTAATTTCCACAAACTCAGTTGTTAGTTTCAGGTTCTATTCCATAGGAACTGATTATGTTCATGGTATCAGAGCTAGGCTCTGTCTAACCTAAAGATCCTCGGCAAATGGATCCCCAAGGCCATGGGAATGCAGCTCCAACAGAGGCAGAGACTTCCATCAGTTCGACTCTTTAACAACCGACAGTTCCAGCTGTTGTAGCGTCTAACAACATCTTGTCATTAGATAGCCATACCTTGCAGATCACCTAACATAGGTTGAACGGTAGAAACTTTAGAGAATGGTTTCAATCCGTAACCTTGGTAATCAAAGGCAAAGGGAAATATGGCTACCTAACTGGTGCAATTCCAACTCCATCAGAAAATTCAGGAGATTATCAAAGATGGGAGGTGGAGAACTCAATCTTAATGGCTTGGATTATCAATTCAATGTAACCTAAGATAGACTGACCCTATCTATTCTACAAGGCAACAAAAGAAGTTTGGGAGGCTGTCCAGGAGATTTATTCCGACCTAGAAAATACAGCTCAATGCTTTGAAATTAGAGCTGCAAGTCAAACTACCAAGCAAGGCAGTTTTGGAGTAACAAAATACTACAACAACTTAATGAAGCTATGGCAAGAGATGGATCTATTTTATGATCCTAGCTGGAAGTGTGCAGAGGACAACCAAAAATATAGCAAGATGCTGGAAAAGGAGAGGATTTTTTACTTCCTTCAAGGACTCAATCCAGATTTGGATGAGGTGAGAGGAAGACTTTTAGGTACTAAACCCTTACCATCTCTCCGAGAGGTATTTGCAGAGGTAAGGAGGGAGGAAAGCCAGAAAAGAGTCATGCTATCAACGCCAACTGAACCTAATTCAAGATCAGCTCTCACTGCTGCAAAAGGGAAGAGAACCCAAGGCAGAAGCAATGGTGCGAACATTGCAACCGACCCTTTCACACAAAGAGTACCTGCTGGAAGTTACATGGGAAACCCCCAAACTGGAAGCCTAGACCTAAGAAGGAGAAAGAAAGATCTGTATATGCACTAACAAGTGTTCCCACTAGTGAGAAAGGACCAAGTATGGGTTTAACTAATGATCAAATTGAGTTCCCACAGAAATTGTTGCAAAGCTCTCATATTGCAAAAGAATCAGAGGATGCAGCACCAAATTATTCAGCTTCTATGGCACAAAAAGGTAATCAGCCTTTTTCCTTGACTACTAGGAGAATGAATAAAAATTATTGGGTGGTAGATACCGGGGCATCCGATCATATGACCGGATCTACTACAACACTTGATAATTTTCAAATGGGAGACAAGGATCTAAATGAACTTATGGTTGATGGAACACAATCACTGGTAAAAGGAAAGGGGAGTGTTTGTGTGGCTGGTTTATTACTCAAATCAGTGTTATATGTGCCAAACCTAAGTTATAGTTTGTTATCAGTAAGCAAACTAACAAAGGTCTTGGATTGTATTGTGACCTTCTTTTCTTCCCATTGTGTTTATCAAGACCGATCCTCAGGGAAGACGATTGATAGTGCTAAGGAGAAGGATGGAATCTATTAGCTTTCCGATAACAAGAAATCCCTTAGTCAAGTACCACATAGATTTTCTCTTACTGTTAGTTTGGATTCTAAAATTTTATTATGGTATAGATGTCTTGGTCATCCTAGTTTTTCATACTTGAAACACTTGTACCCTAACTTATTTATGAATAAAGAAAAGTTGGTACCTAAGTGTGATCGTTGTATTCTTGCCAAGCAAACCCATAGTACTCATCAACCTAGCCCATATATTCTTTCTAAACCTTTTCATTTGATTCATAACAATATAGGGGGACTAGCTAGAGTACCTAACCTAAATGGTGCAAGATGGTTTATAACTTTCATTGATGACCACACAAGAGTGTGTTTAGAATTTCCATAAACTCATTTTAAATGTCTTTTAGTTCTCTATTTCTATCCTTAGGACTGACAATGGCCGGGAATACTTCTCTCACCCATTCACCCAATATCTTACAATCAATGGGATCTTCCATCAAAGTACTTGCCCCTATACTCCTCAACAAAATGGGATAGTTGAAAAAAAAAAATCGCCACTTGCTTGGGATGGCTAGATCCCTTATGTTCACTAGTTCTATTCCTAACAGATATTGGGGGGAGGCAGTCCTAACAGCCTCTTATCTAATCAATAGGCTGCCTTCCAAAGTCCTAAAGTGCCAAACCCATTTGCACAACCTAACATCCATCTTTCCCAATGTTCGGATTCTAAACACTCTTCCTCCCAAAGTATTTGGATGTGTGGTATTTGTTTATTAAACCAATCCAAATTGAAATAAACTTGAACCAAGGGCATCAAAGTGTATATTCATTGGGTATTCTCCTACCCAAAAAGGGTATAAATGCTTTTACCCTACATCACAAAAATTCTTTATCTCTTGTGATGTAACTTTTGTGGAGAATGAGTCCTATTACTCAAATACTCCATCACGAATGGAAGACAATCATTGGGATCCTACCGTGCCTATGCCCATTCCATTACCAATCCCTCATTCTATTCCTAATGATAATTTTATTCAAAAGGCTGCAGCTGATCATTCTCAGCCAGCACTTGTTATCCGAATTTATCATCCTCTCAAGAACCCCAAATCCCAAGCAGAACCTATGGAAATTGACTTAGGGGAGGACTTGGGCCCGAAAAAGCAAATGAAAGATTACTCAAGGAGAGGTAAACATCCAGCTCCTCAACTCGGCCAATTGTTAGAACCAAGGGAAAGTCCAACAAATGAAGAAGGAAACAATGCAGTTGACAGTGATTTGAATCTTCCTATTGCTATTAGGAAAGGGGTAAGATCATGTGTGAAGCATCCAATATCAAATTACTTGACATATTCCAAGTTATCTCCTCAATTCAGGGCTTTCACCACTGTTTAGATGAAACAACTATACCTCGAAATATTCAAGCAGCATTGATCGATCCCAAGTGGAAGGAGGCGGTAATGGAGGAAATGAGGGCACTAAAAGACAATCACACATGGGAAGTGGTTGATATCCTGGAAAACAAGAAGATTATAGGATGCAAATGAGTATTCACAATCAAATGCAAATCAGATGAGAGTGTGGATAGATATAAGGCAAGGTTGGTTGCCCAAGGTTTCACTCTAATCTATGGGATAGATTATGAGGAGACATTTGCACTGATTGCAAAACTAAATTCCATAAGAGTACTGCTATCTATTGTTGTAAATATGAACTAAGAATTGTTCCAATTTGACATCAAAAATACGTTCCTAAATAGGAACGGAGAGTTAGAAGTAGAGGTATATATGAGGGTTCCACCCAGATTTGATAAAGAAAAGGGAAATGGAAAAGTGTGCAAACTACATAGATATCTCTATGGATTAAAATAGTCTCTGAGGACATGGTTCAAGAAATTCAGTTCTACTCACTAAGTTTGTATATAAACAAGGTGAGGCTGATCATACCCTCTTTATTAAACATGCTGCTAATGAAAAGAAAAGTGTTTTGATTGTGTATGTAGATGATATAATTATTACAAGAGATTATACTCTTGAGATTACAACCCTGAAACAGAAGTTGAAGGACGAATTTGAAGTCAAAGAATTGGGAACAATGAAGTACTTCCTTAGAATGGAAGTGGCAAGGAGCAAACTAGGTATTGTGATCTCCCAACGAAAATATACTCTTGATCTTTTAAAGGAAACAGGAATGTTGGGTTGTAAACCTAGATATACTCCCCTAGAAAGAAATTGGAAATATGTGAAAAAAGATGATGATTTATTGGTAGATAAAGAGAGGTATCAAAAGCTAGTTGGGAAGTTAATTTATCTCTCTCTAACCCGACCAGATATAGCCCATGTAGTTAGCATTGTGAGCCAATTTATGCATGCTCCTACTCAACAACATATGGCGGCAGTATACCACATTTTGAGATATTTAAAAGGAACTCCTCGTAAGGTAGTATTATTTCAAAAGAGTGATGAAAGAGGGGCTGAAGGGTTCTCTGATGCAGACTGGGTTGGATCAGTTATGGATAGTCGGTCAACATTTGGGTTTTGTACTAAATTATGGGAAAATCTAGTCACATGGAGAAACAAAAAAAAATCAGTGGTGGCAAGAAGCAGTGCAAAAGCAAAATTCAGGACAATAGCCCAAGGTATATGCGAGCTTATTTGGTTGGTAAGGTTAATGGAGGACCTACAAATGTCTCTAACTCAACCAACAAGGCTATACAGTGATAGTAAATCAGCCATATGCATTGTTAATAACCCGGTACAGCATGATAGAATGAAGCATGTCAGGATTGATCGGAATTTCATCCAAAGGGAAATCGGGGAAAGAGGTATAAAGCTGATTTATATTCCTACAACAGAGCAAGTGGCAGATGTACTAACAAAAGTCATGTCAAGACCTGGTTTTGAGACCTTGATTAGCAAGCTAGAAATGAGAGATATCTATTCCTTAGCTTAAGGGGGGGGGGGGGGGGGGTGTTGGAGAGTCCTAGGATTCTAAGGAGTCTTTCCGTGGGAAAGAGTATGAAACAAAAGAGGAGACTAATGAAGATATGAGCCTCGGTTATGGATTGCTGCATCAAGATAGAGAAGAAGAACTTAAGGGATAAACTTCCTAAAAATCAAGAGAAATTGTAGGAATAAGATTTTGTACATTATCTTGTAAATAACTTCAAATAATGGTGTATTCTATCTGCTAGGTGTTAGGAAGAGATAACATTATTAGCTAGAATTTAGGAGAAGATAGTATAGAAATTCTGTATATATTATTCCTTTCTCGGAAATTCAAGGCAAGAATTTGATTTTCACAAACTTAGTTGTTAGTTTCAGGTTCCATTCCATAGGAATCGATTCTGTTCAATATCTAAAGAAAGGAATTGCTCAGTAACATTTTTCCACTCTCATTGTGTTTTTCAAGACATATCCTCAGGGAGGATGATTGGCAAAGCTGAGGAAAATTGTGGACTTTATCAAATTTCCAGAGTGGAGCATCCTACAAAATTTAGGTTTTTTGTTCAATCCTCTTTAGCTTTGGAATTTGAACTAATGTTATGGCATCAAAGATTAGGACATCAAAGCTTAGAATATCTTAAAGTTATGTATCCTTCTCTTCCTAGCAATAAAATTCAGAATTTCCATTGTGAACAATGTATCCTTGCAAAGCAAACCAAGAGTTTTCATCATAATCATATCTATAAACCTTTAAAACCATTTCATTTGGTTCATAACGACATTTGAGGACCAGTTAGGACTCCCAACCTAACAAACACTCGATGTTTTATCACATTTATTGATGACCACATAAGAGTATGTTGGGTGGTCCTAATGAAAGACAAATCTGAAACCTATCTAGTTTCCAAAAGGTTTCATCAAATAGTCAAAAATATTTTCCAATCACCTATTCATATACTAAGATCTGATAATGGTTGAGAGTACTTCTCCAATGAATTCAATCAATACTTAAATGAGCATGGTATTGTTTACTAAAGCTCATGTCCTTACAATCCCCAACAAAATAGGATAGCTGAAAGAAAGAATTGGCATCTCCTTGAGACAGCAAGAGCCTTGATGTTTGCTAAATTAGTTCCAAATATCTATTGGGGAGAAGCTGTCCTTACAACAGCCTATCTCATCAATAGACTTCTTTCAAAAACCCTGGGGTTTGAAACCCTATTGAAGGTGTCCCTTGAATCTTTTCCCAACCATACTAGGGTCTTGAATTCTCTTTTCCCTAAGGTCTTTGGATGTACTGTTTTTGTACACAAAAACCAACTCACTCAATCTAAATTGGACCTTAAAGCACTCAAGTACATATTTGTTGGTTACTCCCCTACGCAACAAGGATATAAATGTTATGACCCCACTAATCGAAAATTCATTATCTCTTGTGATGTTTCATTTATCGAGCATCAATCTTTTTTTCAGAACACCCCTCTACTGGAAAGTACCTCCAAAATAGATGATGTTTGGGGTACAATCACTCTTATACCTAATCATTCTACTCTTATTTTTCCCTTTGATTCGTTACCAACCATTATTCTCAATCCTAAAAATTCTCAGATCAGACCTGAATTTAGTTCAGATTCCATTCCTCCAGCCCTAAACTAGCAAGGGGGAGAGAAAGAGAACACCAAAATTCAAGAAGATGTCCAGGTATAAAATAAACCACCTCTAATGGTTTATTCAAGAAGACCTTGTGATCCCCAGCCAACCAAATCATCCAATCCGGAGATAAGTCCCAAAAATGTGGTTGCAAGAGATACTGAGGTACAAAACAGATTTGAAGATGATCTAGATATTTCAATTGCTCTATGAAAAGGGATTAGATCTTGTATTAAGCATCCTATCTCAAATTATCTTGGATACTCAAGATTATCTCCTCAATACAGATCATTCACTGTCAGTCTTGACAGTTTGAATATTCCAAGAGATATATATCAGGCACTACAAGATGAAAGATGGAAAGCAACAGTCTTAAAAAAGATGAAAGCGTTGCAAAAGAATGATACATGGGAAGTCATGGAGTTACTAGAGGGAAAGAAAGCAATAGGCAGCAAGTAGGTGTTCACTATAAAGTACAAATCTGATGGAGGAATTGACAGGCACAAGGCAAGACTTGTAGCCCAAGGATTCACTTAAACTTAGGGCTTGGACTACGAAGAAACATTTGCTCCAATGGCCAAATTGAATTCAATTTGGGTTTTATTATCATTGGCAGTGAATCTAAACTGGAGATTACATCAATTAGATGTAAAAAATGCCTTCTTGAATGGAGAGCTGGAAGAGTAAATTTATATGAAAATACCTCCAAGTTTTGAGGATGATGACACACGAAGAAAGGTATGCAAGGTAAAGAAATCATTATACGGTCTTAAACAATCTCCTAGAACTTGATTTAAAAGGTTTAGTAACACCTTACACAAGCAAGGGCAGGCTGATCACACTCTATTTACCAAGATCGAAGAAAATGGAAGAACAATTCTGATAGTGTATGTGGATGATATCATCATCACAGGAGACAACAACCAAGAGATTGAGAAATTAAAATATCAACTAAAACAAGCATTCGAGGTAAAAGAGTTAGGGGAGTTAAAATTTTTCCTTGGATTGGAAGTGGCTAGAAGCAAGGAGGGAATATTTATATCACAAAGGAAATATACCCTAGATTCGCTAAGAGAAATAGGCAAACTAAGGTGTAAACCAACAAGTACTCCTCTAGAGCCCAATTGGAAGAATAAAGAAGAATATCAGGTTGACAAAGGAAGATTTCAGCGCTTAGTAGGGAAGCTTATTTATTTATCTCACACGACGCCGGATATTACCTATGTTGTGAGCATCATTAGTCAATTAATGCATCTCCCAACTAAAAGACATCTTGAAGCAGCTTCCCATGGTATCTCAAAGGAACACCTAGAAAAGGGTCATTGTTCAAGAAAAGTGATGATAGAGGGATTATTGGCTATGCCGATTCAGATTGGGCTAATTCCATTGAAGATAGTAGATCCACATCAAGATATTATACCAAGCTGTGGGAAAACTTAGTGACTTGGAGAAGCAAGAAACAAGAAGTTGTTGTTCGTAGCAGTGCAGAAGCAAAGTATCGAGCCATTGATCAAGGGTTTTGTGAGATAGTGTGGATAGAAAGACTGATGAAAGATCTTTCTATGCCTTTATCATCCTTAAAGTACTCTATAGTGATAGCAAATCAGCTATCAACATTGTAAACAACCCGGTGCAGCACGACTAGATGAAGCATGTTAGAATCAACAGGCATTTTGTCAAGCTAGAGATGGAAGAAGGAGACATGAGACTCACTTAAGTCCTTACAGAAGATCAAGAAGTATATATCCTAACTAAAGTCATGCAAAAACAAGGTTTTGAAGCTCTTCGAGGCAAGCTGAGAATAATTGACATCTATTCCTCAGCTTGAGGGGGAGTGTTGGAGGAAACTAAGGAGTCTCGGTTAGCAATCTCGTGCAAATAAAGAGTCTAAACAGAAAAGATAAATCTTAAAGTTATCCTAATTATTGTTGGATTAGATCTGTAAAATAGATAACAAAGGGTATTCTACTCATATAAAATAGGAGAATTTGTTAGGAGAAAAATCAGGAGTTTTTGTAGCAGATTTTTTAGGAGAAGTTTTAGGATTTTTGTGTATATATTTTTTCCAGATCAATGAAATCAGTGAGTAGTGTTTTCCCTATTTCTTCTACCTAGTTTCTTCATGTGTCAAGAAAAGTTGTGAAGGATTCCAAAGCCTAAGGCAGGAAAGATGGGGCCAGACTGGGAATAAAAGCACTAAATGACTGTAGTATAAACCGAGAAATTTACATGGGCACTTGCATCATTTCTGTCTTCAATGTTCCGTTTCTTGATTTTCCTCCCCTTCTCAAATCATACTTACTGAACGATTTTCCTTTTTGTTTGTTTTGTTTTTTTTTTTTTTTTGGGGGGGGGGGGTGGGGGGGGGGGGTCCATTGTATCAATCACGTTACTTGATCTGCCTGTAATGGCACTTGAGAAGTCTATTGCTGTTGTACCATGCCATTGTCCCAAAATTGGTGTATACATTGAATACCTAAGATGATCTTTAACTAAGCCAGTTGTAGCCCTACCGTTATAGAAAGCTTGGCAAATAGTTTTAGGTATGAATCATTGATATGCATGCTATGTTGACTATTATTATTCTGTGGACCTTTTTGGTGAAACATCAGAATTGTTATTTGCCTCACCAATCTCTTGATTTGCAAAGGCCTCTAACAGACTTCTGAACTGGCCATACAGAACAATGTTAATGCATTGATTGATATGAAGCTTGAGAAGCACAAGAATTTGAGGGAAGAATCTGCATTTTATTGGCGAGAAATTTCTGACGGAACCCTAAAATTTGATCGGAAAGAATGTGAGGTATGATGATCTATTTTGTCTGTGCGTATTTGTTATTATCCCTTGACATGATTAAAATTTAGAATGTTATCCATCCATGTTCCCATTCTAAACATTGAATTCCAATTGGAGCTGATGTATCCAAATATCATGGCAATGTTATATAGGAAAAGGTAAAATTAATCCACCCTGAAGTTAAACTTCTCACTTACATTGGCAGATGCATAAGCTACCATTATTGGTACTTACTAGTGGCAATGAAACTGGTCATTTGATTCAGAAGGATTGGACAGATATCTTTGCATTAAACATCCTATAACTTGCAATTGCGACATTGTTTCTAACAATTGGGAATGAAACAGGTTGCAGCACTAAAGCAGTTGACTCAAAAAGAATTGATAGATTTCTTCAACAAGTACATAAAAGTGGGCACCCCTCGAAAGAAAACCTTGAGTGTGCAAGTTTATGGGAGCCTACATTCTTCCGAGTACAAAACAGACCAAAACAAGCCAGCCGAACCCAACCTTGTTCGAATAGATGATATTTTCAGTTTCCGGAGGTCAAGGCCCCTCTATGGTTCATTTAAGGCAGGCTCTGCTCAAATGAAATTGTGAGAGTTGAAGCATCATTTGGGAGATGTTGCTGCTGAAGAGAGTAGTGCAGATGGAGTAATCAATCTTGACATGGTGTGATGATTGAAAGTTCCATTCATGGTTTAGGAATTCAGAAGTGAAAGCCAGCAAGCAGCCCCTGTTGCTGTCAAGGTGAGTTTATTGATGTTCCTCTCAGCTGGTAAATAAAGAAATGCATCTTTGTTATAATTTTCTTCATGCTATGAACTTGTTACTTGTGTCTCTCGGTCCTTCTACCAGCTCCTGCTGGATTTATAAGGGTGTTATTGCAGTTTATTCAGATTTGTAAGATAAATAAATCATCTTTTCTTTTTCTTGTTTTTTTGTTGGGATTGGCATAAAGAATTTTTCAATGCTAAATGTCTCAGAATATGGTATGAGTGTCCACTTAGTCTCAATGGAAGGTGTGTAAATGCATTGGGCATTTAAGCAAATTCAGCATATACAATCACCCAATGTTAAAATGTAATTAATTACAATATGCAAGGCTTGTTTTTGAGGAAAAATTCAAGCCTCTCCCTTACATATTTGGGGAGTTGATTGTGATTAAAATTTTAGTTCATGAACAATAATTACAGGTTTTAATCTCAAAAGTTTTCTTACTTTTGATTGTAGAAGTAAAATTAAAAACACAAGCTAGTGATAAATTTTATCATTTGTCAATTACCTCAGAAAAGTCTCTTTTTTCTTGTTTCTTTAATCATCAACAGCATCCTTCAGTTATTGGGTCTTTGGGTCCTCTTTAGCAATATGTTTTGTGGTTATGCTTTTCTGTCCATTTCTAAATTCAACAATATTATATAGCATTTTATACTCCTAACAACTATTTGCTAGTTATATTTTATAGGCATACCAGCTAACCTTATTTCATTTTTAAATTTGGCTTATCTTATAAAAAAAAAGACTACCCTGACAACCATTCAAAATTTTTGGGAGGTTTGTTTAAATTATACTGACTATTTTGTATTTTTAAAAATGACACATTTCCCCTATTAACCTATAGCGGTGGAGTTCGATCAATTTGCCTTTGTTTTTATCTCTCTCTCTCTCTCTGTCTGCTCTAATTTGTTTTTCTCTTCTCCCCCTCACAATGATGTATGACAACAATGACCGCTACTGCTAGTGTGTTTTTATGGTAGCCTTTTTCTTCTCACTTTGATGACGGTCTAGTGGTGATTTTTGGCCCGAACTCATCAAAGGCAAACATCACAAACAAGAGATTTGGATTCAATTCAAGTTTGTGATAATGAGTTTTCGTTCTCTCTTTATATATTCTTCTATTCTCTAATTCACTTAGGGTTTATTTAAGAAAAACTTAGAAAATAGGTTCAATCTTGATTAAAGATATTTTATTTGAGAAAAATAAATGATTAGGATTTGAGAGAGATAGATATACAAGGAAAGAAAGAAAAGATCATCAATAACTATGATTGATAGGAGACTTGCTAACAAGGTTGACTCAAGGACAATGATAGATTTGAAACCAACGAATCATGATGCTTGAATAAGTTTGGGTTCCTTACAAACTCAAACTTAATTTAATTTTCTCTTAACCAAAAAAAATATATATATTATCATGTATTTTTGGTAATTGTTTAAAATAATACTAATAACTTTTTTTTCGTAACACAAATAACATTGTTAAGGCTTCATCTCACTAAATGAGTACATGAGTTATAATTTATAAATTGTTTATATCTATTATATTATTTATAAGATCGTTATATCTTATATTATATTTAAAGAGTTACTTACTAGTTTTTTTTAATTTTCTTATATTTCCTTTATTATAAATGTATTTTATCTATCAAAGCATGACTATTATAATAATTTCATTTTTAACTCTTTTTTTTTTTTTTCTTTCTGTACAATTCTATATCTACTGTAATATCCTCTTTTCAATTATATTCATATTTTACATATTTTAATAGTTAATCATCATGATTAATATTTTGTGCCATGCAATAAAATTAATAATAATTTAATAAAACATTTTTTATAGTTTTGAAGGGATTTTTCAACCATATAATAAGTGAGAGACCCTTATCTTCTTTGACCATCTTTGATTAGTAGAATCATTAATAATCACTTATATTGACCATTTTTGATTAGTAAAATCATTAATAATCACTTATATGATATGTCTTTCAAATGATTTACTTTTAATTCTTATTATAACATCACTCACAATTCTACTTTATTAAACTTACATACCATACAATTGGTTTTTGACATACTCCACTTCAAAACTTTTATATTGAAAGGTGTTCTATGTTCCTCCAAAACTTGAGTTTAATAATCACACTTTTCTCTATCTTCATAATATCATGTGACACTTGCAAATAATAGACACTAAGGCTCTTCCTCTCCCAATTATATTTAGAAAGTCTTAGTGTATTTTTTCACAAGCTTTGACACGTATTTTTAGTTTATGTTACACCTCTCTAATAATTTAGATATATACAAGGTATACTTCAAATTTATTCTTTTCTAAATCTCTCGACAAGACTTTATTAAAAGACAATGATAGGTTTTCTTCAAGTCTATAAACTTCCAAGGTGTCAAAAGGGTCGGGTCGCCCGTGGGCCGCCCGGCTTGTTACTATTCAAACGGGTCGGGCCGAGCCAGGCCCCCATTGGGGGGCCAGGCTGAGCCAAATAAATTAGGCCCCCGGCCCGGCCCGGCCCGTGGCCCCTTTGGGCCAGTAAGGCCCTTACTCATTTTTTTTTTAATTTTGTTATTCTTTAGTAATTATTGATGTTGGATACTAAAAAATTTAATTTTGCAACATATATAAATAATAACCATCAATTTATTTAAAATTTTTAAGTTAAATTTTTTATATATTTAAATTATAAATAAACATTCTCCTTTTTATATATACATTATTTTTCATATCAATTCACAAAAAAATTTATAAGGCATATAGAATTTTGAAATATAAAATGATGAAATAATATTTAAAACTTAAGAATTAAGATAGAAAATATTTTAGAAAGAAAAAAACTAATTTTTATATATGTATTATTTTGATATTTATATATGTATATATTATATGTATTATTTTTAAAAATTTATTTTAAAAAAAAAAAAAAAAAGGGCTGGGCCCGGCCCGCTAGGCCCTATGGGCTAAGGGCCCGGCCCGGCCCCCTTGTAAAGGGGCCGTGGGCCCGGTCAGTCCCTATCCATGGCAAAAGGGCCCGCCCCATTTAAAAAGCTCGTGGGCCGACTCGGGCCGGCCCTTTTGACATCTCTATCCATAGGCACAAAACCAAACTAATTTTGTTTTCTTAGACAAATATGGTTATAGATCTTGTAGTTCTTTATCTCATTTGGAATTGTCAAGGTGAGCTTATCTAATATTAACTTCGACAAACACTCATTCTATCTCTACCTGGTCACTCCCATATTTACCAACACTTATTATATTTGTTTTTTATGCATTTTTTTATGTAGAGGTGGTTTCAAAGAAATATATTGTAATATGCCAAAAATTTTTAAGGGGCTCAAGATTAATTTTAACATAGACCATAGGTGAAATTATCACAAGATTAAATACTTAAGTATAATTTCTTACAGTTATAAATGTCGAATCGACTGTAGAGAATACCCTAGAGTGTAATTGTCTAAGAAAATAGATATGGTCTCGACAAGCATCCCGAGATAAGATTTATGGTATTAAAAAAAAATGGAATTGAGACGGATTTCGATATAGCTAAAATACAGTTTTTGATTTAGACTGAAAAATCGAATTATTGTGGGAAACTCTTGAGAAGTCAATGGAACCCTAAGGGGGTTCCAGTTTTTCATAAAAATCAACCCTGAACTGGTTTTGGGTCGAAACAAGGGTTCGATGAGGGCGCAGGGATGAAATTGTCCTTATCAAATAAGTCATGAGTTATTAATTTTAGATTTTTCGTATCGTAATATAAATTAATTGATGTTTAAGGGTGTAATTGTAATTAGAGAATTGCACAGATAAAAAAGAGACAAAATTAGGATTTAAATATGTAATTTTTCTATTATTACGAGTAATATATATAGTGATATATACATATTTATAGCTATGCATGCGTGATGGTTAGAGTGGCAGACAATCGATGATAAATATGCACGCATGATGGGGGCAAACTTTGCCACAATTGAGGGCATTGGGATGAGAAAATTTGTAAAGTGATTTGAGGAGGAAAACAAGAGCAATTGTCGGAGAGATAAGATTGGTGTATATATATGTGTGTGTGTGCGCGCATGTGTGTGTGTGGATGGGGGCTCTTAACAGTGGCCACTTTCTCTGTGAAATTAGAGAAGAGAGAATGCGAGAGAGAGAGAGAGAGAGAGAGCTTGGACTGAGCCTGTCGAGGCATCTCGAGGGAGAGAGAGAAATAGAGGTGGGTCACGGCCATGGCAGCAATTAGTAGCACCGCGACGAGCAAGGAGCCAACGAAGGCGCTGTAGCAACGGTAGCTCACAGGATGCCGGAATAAGCGCGGGAGGCTGGGGTTGATGGCGGTAGTCGATGGCGGCTTTGAGCTTCGGCTGAAGTCGACCATGGCAGTGCAAGCAGCAAGCACGAGTGGAGGCCGATGCGGCTGCTGGCTAGGCCGAAAGTAGCGCCGAAGGCGCGAACAGCAACGGTTGGTAGCTGTGGCAGCGATAGCAGCCATGGAGGCCGAGCAGAGCAGCCAGTAAGCAGGGTGGCGCGCGTGGTAGAGGCAGTGCAGATCAATGGTGGAGCGGCCACTAGTGCAGGGTATGCGTAGGAGCAAAAGAGTGGGAGAAAGAAAAAGAAGAAGAAGAAAAAAAAAAAAAAAAAAGGAAAAAAATAGAAGAAAATGAAAAAAAAAAGTTAGAAAATTCTAGAAAAATAGGAAATGGAGATTTATTAATATTTTGGAGATTTTGAAGAGCAAAATTGTTTGACACACATTTCGAGATCGGGCATAAAAATCGAGACAGTGCATGAACATCGTGGTGGTGCACAAGAATCGAGGGGTGCACGAAAATCGAGGTGTTATGCGAGAATCGAGGTGGTGTGCGAGAATTGAGGATTTGCATACGTTTCGAGGTCAGGGCACATATATCGAGGAAGCCTGATAGATTAAGTCAAGGTGAATAAAATTTTCTAAAAAATTTTAGAAAATCAAGAATGTTATTTTATGAATTGTTATAGAGAAATATATAGTTTGAATTTATTAAGGAAAATAGGTGGAAATAAAGGAAATTATGAAAAAATTAGGAAAAATAGAATATTGACATTCTTGAATAAATACGATGGTTAGGGTATGTTGAGGTTCCGAATTGAGTTCATTAGAAGTCTGGCATGCGAATCAAGATATTATGATATACGTTCGAGGTAAATGGTTCGACCCAAAAAACCTGATTTTATGTAAATGATTTTATCATGTTGTTATGTCTTGATGTGAACATATCATGTAGCTTGCATTTACATGTATTGATGATGAAATATGCATATAAGCACGATGAGATTCATGGTCATACGTTGCATGAGTTTGGGATTAAGGATTAGAGTCGTTGCTTTTCCAAGTGTGCACCCATACACCTCGATCTGGTAGGGGGACTATAAAAATGGTAGGTAACAGTAAAGTGCAGTCGACCCAAACATAAGAATAATGATGTTATGTGCATTGCATTCATACATGTGTATTAAATGTTTTGTTTCCTTATTTAGATTATTCATTATCTAACTTGGCTTTTGCCTTTGAAATATTCAAACGTTCTAGATGGAAATTATAGCAGAAATGATGATGAATGATGCATGAAATGACACTTAACAAAGTGCATGATGAATTAAATGTATGTCATGTAACTTATGTATTTAAGTTCTGTTACTTCGAATTCTAAACGTTTTGATGAATGATGATGTATAACATTATTTATGGTTAATGAGGATGTAAGAATTAATTTATGATTAATATTAAAATGTTATGTTCGATTCTAACTTCCGTATTTGAGGTTTATGATGATTCTCTTTCGAGATATATGTATGAAATTTTTGGGATGGATATGAGGAATTATATGGTTTAGCAATAGTTTTTAAGAAAAAAAAATTATAATCCAAAAAGTGTTCTAAGTTATAATACACTCGAGAAAATAAGGTGTTACATATATGAGTCGATTGGACCAAGAGAAATTTAATCAAGCTTAGTTTGTGTATCCTAATGGACCATAATTTTCAATCTAAGAGGAGTTATTAGCGCTATAAGGCACCATTGAAAAGCTTATTTAGAGCTCAACAATGTGCCTAAATTGTCAAACATTTAGGGTCCTTTTAGGTCTCAAACTTCGTCAAAATCATTAATTATAAGCCCTTTTTTTTTGTCCATTTTTATGTTATTTTTTCTTTGGTATTTATTTTTTATTTTACTATTTTTCCCTTGCTATGGTTTCTAGGTTTTATTGAAAAACCTCTTAGGCTTTTAGTTGTACGGGTTCACCCTTAATCAAGTTTAAGAAATTTTTGTTCTCACAAATTTTGTGATTCCGATATGTTTTCTTTGAGTTTAGTTGAGAAACTAAATTTTGTTTGCCATTCCCCTTCTATGATAGTCTTCTATGCATTCTTGTTGGGAGGTGGTTTGTTGTTTTCGTAATCAAATAATACACAGCAAAATATGAAATTGACACCAATCATAGTTGTTTAAGAGCACACATCTAAAAGTTTCCGACCACTTAGAAGTTTTCCATCTCTTTTCAAAGCCGTCTTCTAGTTTTTACTTTATGAAATTTCAAAAAATCTCAAACCTAATAGAGTCATAGGTATATATAATAGGCCCGAGTAAGAATCCATTATACTCCATAACTATTATAGATTAATTTATTACTTCTGTTAATAATTAAAGCACAAACAATAATCTAATTTATGACTTGAAATTTTTGAAAATAGATAATGAGATTGACCCATTAGATTCCTCTAAAGTAGTTTGTATCACATGATCGAGTCCCTTCTAGTTGCAATCTAATAATCTTCACTTATAAAAGTCTTTCGTGTCAACATGATCCATAGAAAAATTATTTTATCTAAATGTATTCAAAATACGACGCTAATAAACTTTTCCCTTGATAGTTATATATTTCTTTTAGTGTTAATAGGCTTGTACATTTGTATATTTGTATTTTTTTTAGTAGTTGTTTAGATCTTTTACTGTAATCTTTAGTTAGGGCTCGAGTGATGCCTTAATTTAAAATTGTAAATACTTTTTTATTATTTTTTATGAAATTCATACTTGAAAAAAAAAAATATACCCTAAAATGTATACTCTCCACTATTTCAAGTATTGTGATCAAAGATTGAACATGAAGTTAATTTAAAAAAGAAAAAAGAAAAAGAAATGGCAAAGTCTCTAATCTAAGAACAAATTGAAATCAAGGGCAGGCACTTTCCGGGAAAATTGGCAAAGAATCAATAAAATATTTTGTTTGTTCCTAATTCTATACAAGTGTGTTGAGTGAGATTCATGGCACAGAGTAAACATTCAAGTCCGTAGGATCAAAGAGCACAGCAGCCATGGCAGCAAAGCTGGCCATCTGGATCCCATCTTGAATCCAGCCTCCTTGGCCGCCGCCGCCGCCGCCGTGTTGGTGGTGACCGGAGTTGGACGGCGGAGGGTGGTAATACACCCGAGCAGTCTGAGGGCAGTGAGATTGAAACCTTGCTGCAATCCTCACCCCTGCGTCCAAAATCTCCAAGTACTTCGCCATGGATGAACTCCAAAACTTGCAGAGGCAAGAGATCGTGAAAATAATGAATTAATTACCAGATGGGATTGGGTCTCCGGGAAAGAGGGATTGGGTCTCTGGGAAAGAGGGATTGGGTCTCTTGGGCTTCTCTCTCTCCCTCTCTCTCTCTATACACACACACACACACATATATATATATACCCATTTGGGTTGTCCTTAACCTTAATTTCCTCTGTGTTTCTTCTTGATTTCTCCTAGGTTTTGACTTTTTCCCCAGCTGCTTCCTCGTGCCTTTGAAACTCTCTCTCGCTTACGTCCTTTGACTGAGCCAGTCAAGTCAACATTTGTTGGTGAGAGATTGATTAAAAATGGCTTCTGGAGATGCACCAGCAGTGAGGCAGCAACCACTCCTTGAACCCTATCTTATTAAATTAAAAACTTCTTTCACCTTTTAATATTGTTCTTCAACGTTTTTACCGTGGCAATAATACTTACTATTTTATTATTATATATATTATTATTTTTAATATTTAAATAATTTTATTAATTCGAAATACAAATGGGACAAATTATATCAAATGATACATGGTTAAATGGCATCTTAATTATAAAAAAAAATTGACTCTTTTTTATTAAGATTTATAATTATTGTTATCTAAATATAAAGTGCACAAGATAATTTGTCTTGAGTTTCTAGTCTCCTAAAAGTCTACAAAATTTTTGAAAGGCAGAATTATTGTTGAAAGACAGCAATAAGGCTAGAAGACAAGTCGTCCACGTCAAGGTAGGGTCATGGTGCACAATGTTGCCCTTCCAGGAGTCCTATCCACGCAACGTAAAAGTGAGATGTACGGGGAGAGTAGCTTAATAGTCGTTTTTCGAAAATCCACTCTAAATGTGTATAAACTGTGACTGTATCTAGATTAGCCATAAAAAAAAAAAAAAACTATTAGTCTCCATAAAAGAGTGTAAAAAAATAAAAAAATTATAATTTAAGTGGATTTTTAATCTTACCTTGATCAAAAGAATCACTTTTTATTTATAAAAGTCAAAATTAATATTGGAGGAGTTTCTCCGTCTTTCAAATCATCTGTTTCAAATTTTTGAATAAAGATATCAAAGATACGTTTGACACATTTTTAAACTCGAAAAAAGTTTCCAAGGGGGTTTTATGGGGGAACAATTTTGTCAAAAAGGTCTCTCAAAATTCTCTCTACTTCTTTCTCTTAAACCTATTTTGATTAGATTCACTTTCTCCAACACAGCAATAATTTACTCCTTTTTATTATAAATAAACGCAATGAGTTATTGAACTCAAATCCGCCTCTAATTCATGCATAATTTATAATAATACTTTTAAAAGTTGCGCGTATTCAGTAAACTATTCTTTTACAAATTTCCATTTTTAGGGCTTTTTGACTTCCAACTTGGAAAGGAAAGGATGGCCGGGTCGAAACCCGTCCAAGCTTCCTGGTCAAAGGTGTCGGGCGGGGCTAACCCTTCACACGTGCTCTCAGTGGCTTATATAAAATTTATTATAAGATTCAATTGATTAAGCATTCACTATAGGTTAGTTTTTCTTTTTAAACACTTTTATGGTTGATTTTTGTATTAAATTAATTCTAATACTTTAGTTAAATTGCTAGAACACCCATTTCATCAATAATGATTCTAATTAAAAAAGATTAAAGTAAATTTTAATATAATCACTTTTTGATTAAAAAATAAAAACTAAAAAAACCTTTTGTAATTTATCTGAATTTGACCACCGAAAGCTAGATGAGTTTCGGTTGCTTGTTAAGTTTTAACTGGAACTCAGAGGAAAAAAAAAGAAAATAAGATAATAAATTGGACGAGAAGGATGACATGTGCAGTGAACCTTCTTTTAATTAGTTAGTTAGTTTTTTTTTTTAAATGATGCTCGATGTTTTCGTTATTCAGTTTCACGATTTTAATAGAGGATGTAAATTAAGGAATCGCAGCAATCAATATTCAAACGCTGGCACACCACAAACGTGAGAGTGAAAAGCCTTTTTTCATGCTCGCCCTAACCACTAGGTTAGTTTGTTTGTTTGTTAAGATGAAATGGTAGTATAGGGGGATTGTTATGTTGTCCACGTCAAATAACATATTATCGTTCGATACGAGTTTACAAGGTAGAATAAAGGGAAGGGGTGTGTGTGGGTCCAACTCCCACCCTCAACCCTACCCCTGCTCTTCTCAATTTGCCCACATTGTCCGACGCGAGTAATAGAAAATTTTTTAATAGTGTAATAATGAGTAGTATTTTTATAAGTATAATTCTATGCATTGTAGTGAATAATTGTTTCCATATTTATTTTCTCTTTTTAACATGTAAGATTACCATAACTAATTAAAAAATATCATAAAAAAAAGAAAAGAATTAAAAACTCAGGCTGAGTTCTTTTTACTATTTTCAAGTTATTTTTAGTTTTCGATTTTCTAAAATAATAAAAATGTGTTCTTTTTGTTGTTTTTAAAAATACATTTTTGAAAACAAAAATAAATTTTAAAAAAAAACTCAAAATAACAAAAAATTATTTTTAAATGTTTTCATCCAAAACAAATTTTAAACTCAAAACATATTTATTTATTTATTTATTTATTTATTTATTTATTTATGTTTTATTATTATAATGAGAAAAAATATTACAAAATTTATTAACTAAATATATATATTTTTAATAATATATTTAAATTAAATATTTCTAATTTACTGAATAATCAAATTTATTGAATAAAATATTATTAAATTTTTTTAAAAAAAATTCAAAGAGAATGCATTTTTTAATTTTCTGTTTTGAGAAATAGTTTTTCAAAATGACAAAAAAAACACGTTATTTATTTTTTAAAAGCATACTACTAAAATAAAAAATTTAAAATAAATTCAAAATTAAAAAGTAAAGGAAAGACGGCCTCAATTTTTGTCTAGTTTACTATTCTCCCTTCTTCAACTATGTTTCTTTTTTTGTTTTGTTTTTTTATCCATATCAAAGGGGAACTGCAATAGCAACGATGACGACGATGAGAAATTGAAGGTGAGTTGGTCTTCGACGGCAAAACAGATTTGACGAAGGAGTTGTTAGTTAGTAAATTTGACAGAGGAGTCAGTCAAAAATGGCAACAGATCTAACTGAGAAGTTGAGCCAATGGCGCACTCGTGTTAGTCCTCCTCGACTACGAGAGATTTGACAGAGGAGTGAGTTGGAGACTAAGGCAAAGGTCGGAGGTTCTCGATGGGATAGCTGGTGGCCGAGCATAAAGTCCGAAAGAAAGTCCGACGACTCAACAACAACGACGACTAGACTAGTCTTCTTTTTCATCTCCCCTTTCCCCCTCTTTCTCTCTCTCTCTCCATTACTGGGTTCCAATTAAAACTTCAGCAAGCAAGCAAGCAAACGAAACCCAGTCCAGCTATTGAATCCAGATACGTTTGGCAAGATTTTTTTATTTTTTATTTTTTTAGTTTTAGTTTTGAATCCAGATAATCTTAAAATGTAGATATGTAAAAAGAATTTATTTTTTTATTATTTTTTAATTTTTTATTTTATTATTTATTTATTATAATAAAAAAATTAATTAAAATAATAAATAAAAAAAACACCTTCCATGGCCGCGGCAATGAGTTGTGTGTGTGTGTGTGTATGGCAGCCGCGGTCATGAGCTCTGTGTTTGTGTGTGTAAATATATATATATATATATACATGTGTGTGAGTTTGTGTGTTTCTCTATATATATATATATTTGTGTGTGTATGTGTGTGTATTCGGGGAGGGGGGAGAGAGAGGGGGTTGGCTGCCATTGTTGACTCATCTTGCAACCATCGCACAGAAAAAAAAAAAAGTGTATGGGTCGGTCGCCATGATCGACATGATGACCGACCCAATAATGACGTGTACATATATATGTATGTGTTTGTGTATATATATGATGCGGGGGAGAAAGAGAGAATGAATTATGAGAGATAAATTAGATATTTTAAAATTATTAAAAATTTTGATAAGATGTGAACTGTAAAAAACAATTTTACCGCTGTGGATAGAATTTCCACCAACATTATCATCTCAAATGGCTTGAAAGACAATACATTATTATAAAAGACTGCACCTCACCTCGCGCCTTGGATTTTGGATTTTGGATTTTGTATTTTATTTAACAAAAAAAATTAATAACAATATAAAATTATGGTTTTGTAATCTTAAAACCATGAATTCAACTTATTAAAGTGGGTTTTTTTGGTTTTATGTAAAGAGAATTGAGGGAAAAAAAAAAAAATTGTACACAGAGATCGTTCATCGGGTCTCAATAAACAATTGAGCACTTAGAATATTAAAAGTGATAAAGAGCAATCTCATAGAATGTTAATAATCACTGCACTTTTGTTCTGGAAGTATCAAGCATTTTCTTAACATCAGCTACAATCATTTTCCTTTTATGACAATTAAAGTCTTTGTATATATATATATAAAGGCCACTTTCCTCTCTTCTCACAAAACAGATAAACAGTAAAAATGCTAAAAGTGACTAGAGCAACCTCCTGAGATGCTAATAATATCTTTACTTGGGAATAAAAAGTAAAAAATTTGCACTTTATTCTTCAATTACCAGGCGTTTTCCACACACTAGGAAAGTCTTATTCCTTGGTGATAGTGTTATGTCAAGGATGTTAAAGTGTAATTCTTGATTCATGAAAAGATATCCTTTCTTCTATGATGATTAGGAAATGTTGACAAAATGGATAGAAGAGCAAAACTATACATGCTCGGTTAGAAAATGGTCAATGAACTGTATTTATACTCACACTCATAGCCTGTCGGTAAATGTCCCTGCTGCAGATTGAAGGATAATCCCTGGTGGTCTAGCTTGCTACTGTTCATGCTATCTGCACCAGATAAAATGCAATAATTACACTTTGACATACATTTCACAAATATGTTGTAGAATTAATTAATATAATAATAATCCAAAACTACAAGTTTTTACATTAAATGTCATCAGGGAATAATGTTACTTCTTGGCTCCAATTTTCTTGAAATTTTAGTCATCTCTTAAAGATTCATATCCATGTAGAGAGGCTGAAAAATCATATTGGATAATTAGTTACATTACCATGTAAATATAGGGGTCACCACGACCGCCTTTCCCTGACCTCTTAATCTCCTCCTCCTTTAACAACCTGCAAGCAAAGATCAAAGCTCACCACCAAAACAATTCAACAGAATCACCAAGATTATGCAAAATTTATCTAATTCTTCACAAATATTTTTACCCCATTGGTTATGCTTCTTTGAGTTGGGATGTGCGGCTGGTGAGAGAAGAAAATAAAGAAGACTTTTCCACGATAATATATTCATCTCCCCAAAACAGAGGACATAAAGTTATTAATTTTAGCAATTTTTCATGAATAATATATATGTATGTTACACGGAAACGAAAACAGAAATGGAAAACGTTTTCGATAAGAAACGGAAATGTGAAAACAAACATTCTTTTAAAAAAATAAGTATAAATAAGGTGCGAAACAGAAATAGAAAACGTTTTCGAAACGAAAAAATGACTCCTATAAAGTGTTTCCGTGTAACATAAAATAATATTGACCCTATAATAAAGATTCAAATTGAAACAACTTACTATTTTCTATAACTATTTTGTGTTGAATTCATATACTTTAACTATTGTAAAATACTCTCATAATATTATTTCGCACATAAGTATCAAATGTGTATTGTATTACCTAAATACTTATCAAATGTTAATATACGACTTAGCTAAAAATGAAATGTTGTTAATATATGTTTAAATATATCTTTTGTGTTTTCATTTAATATTTTTATTAAGATTTAGAAACATTTGGCAAGCATGTAGTATACATTTGTATAGCTTAGCATCTGAAATAGATGACGAGTTCAGATGAAGTTGCTTCTAATGTAAAGCAATAGGACCTTTAGATTTCTCCTTCAGAAGTTGGTAAGTATAAAACACTAGATTCATTGTTAATATAGTTTTCCATAAAACTATCTAATCTTTGCTTTCAATCACATAAAAAAAATAATAATTATTAGTTTTGTGTGTATATAAAAAACATTATATTTTATCTAAAAATGAGAGAGAGAGGAGAGAGAAAGAGAGAGCTCACATTCTCAAGGCTTTGCTGGTGTCAGGGCTGTCTCCAAGAAGCTGACGAATCCTCACTTCAGAGGCACAACCCTCAGACAAGAGCCTCATGATGGCATCGGCTCGGCGGCCCATCCTAGCCGAGCCGGTTGGCGGTTTCCTTTTCAAACCTCGAGCCGAAGGTTGCTTCCCAGCTCCGCTTCCAGGGCTGGAAACAGCGCCGGAGCTACTCGACAGACACGAAGAAGCCTCCGTCGACTTCGATTCAGATGCTGATGAAAATTCCACACTCTTCAAGCAGGAGAAATTTTTCTTGTCGGAGTTCAGTAAGTTCTTCGAACGACTTTTTCTCACGACCTGCCATTCTCGTGTATTCAAACTCTTACCACAGATTCAAATGGTTTTAACGTGCAGTCGAAATGTTAATTAGAATCAATTTGATTCATCATCGATTTCTACAGAAATTGAATCCCTCAAGTTCTGACATCATTCTTAAATTCAGAACATAATACATTAGGCATTAGCTCGGAAATGAAATCAAGATGACGGAGCAAGAGATAGCAATAGCATATGGTTCAATACCAAATTCAAGACCAATCTCAATATCAGCCAAATTGAAATAAGTAATATTAATATCAACAACAGAAACTGCAGAGAGAGAGAGAGAGAGATTGAATACAAACAGAGTAATATAGATAATTATGTCAATCAAGCAGATAATGAATGACCAACACGATCAAGGTGTCTTCAATAGTAGCATAGCAAACTACAAACGCTGAAAATTCTTCCAAGTAAACAAAATTATAATGAGTCTCGTTGAGCTCATTCTCAACGGAAACTCAAATTTCAAAAAGCAATGCATTCAAATAATCAGCGAACTAATTGTAATCGCAAATTTAACAGCTACCAACGCATACCAGCTCATCAATCAAAATTCCAAGGCTTACAGCGGCACAAAACATACTAATCCTGACTCTATTAATCACATTTAGCTCTGTTCATCAATTCTCAACAGCAAAAATTGAATTTCAAATTGGACAGAGCTTCAACTCATGATACGGTCACAACCAAATGCAAACAATTCGTAGCCATGATTCAATGGAAAGTGATATCACCTTGAGCTTCTCGTGGCAACGACCAACGACGGTGGCGATCCGAAGTGGACAATGAGCCGGAGCCTTAGCAGACGAACCTTCACCGCTGCTGGTAACAGACGAATTAGAACGCGATTTGGAGTTGCTGACCGCCAAGCTCTGCTCCGAACAAACATTCTTGCTTTCACTGCTCCAAAATTAAGAAATCAAACAGAAATTACAATCAGCAGTCACAGATCAAAATTTGAGACGAATTGAGTTGGAATTTCCACAGAATTTTCACACTGGAGGAGAGGTGGTGGTGGCGAGGAGGAGAAGAGCCGAAGCAACTGTGGACTCGAGCGGACTTGGAAACGCTTCCATTGATTCCGAAAACACTTTCAGAAAAGGCGGGACGATGCACAATGGACTAAACTATTTGAATTTTGGTTGGTTTTTCTGAAGAGCCAGCAATCAAATTCATGTCTCTGTCTCTCTCTTTCTCTCACGCCATCAACGACTGTGTTACGCTTTGTAAACTTAGGGCCTGTTTGGCTAAGCGTTTTGCATTGCAGCTTAGCTCAGTTTTAAGTGATGTAAAACTTTTAAGTTGGATAACTTTTAAACTTTAAACTCATAACGTATTTGTATAAATATATTTTTAAATTATTAATTAATAATTATGTATTTGATTTAAAAAATTTAATAAATTATTAGAACTTAATAAAAAACAAAAATAAACATGTTAAATAATATAAAATTTTATTATTAAATATTGATAAATTACACATGATGAAGGATTTTCGGAAGTGGTAGCCACACGTTCCCTTCTTGCCTCTCTGAATGTACCTGCAATGGAGACGGGGCTTGCTCCCCCCGGTCGATCTCCGATGATTAAGTTAGTTTTTGATCTAGGGTTCCTTGTCCCCTTTTAAACTATGTTAATTGATGGAAAGATCAGGAGAATCTCTCACCTTCTTCGCTTACCTTTTCTCGGGATAGGGATCATGAGGGATCTTCGGGATCTTCCTCCCGCCTTCTTCGGGACTTTCCCGATAAGGGTTTCGCGATAGCCTCCGCCTCCGAGGAGTTCGGGATAACTGTTGCCTCCGTGATCTTCGGTGGGATAGCCTGTTCCTGAGATCTCGGGGGTTTCTCTATTGAGTGCTTATCTGATTGACGTGGCAATGCCTATCTGCTGTGTATCTTTTGACTGCTGTTAGGTATTCGTCTCGGCGTAATTATGGGACCGAGGGCGTTCCCCTCATCACTTGCCCCCCTACTCCTTGAGCTCTTCGGTTTGAAGGGCCCGAGGAGTAGTAAGGCCCCTGAGGCTCTTCACTTTAACTCCCCCTTTTTTTTTTGGTGTCTGGCAGACGCGAAAATCAATCGGTTTTGACGGCGGTATCCCTTCCCTATGCGCTGTCCGAGGCCGTTTCGTCTTTCGAGTTCTGTCAGTGCGGGGTGATCAATGCTCATTATTGCTCGTCCTTTGGTCTCTTATCCCCGCAGTTTAATCTTTTAAAATGGGAACCCTTAAGTCCCTCTACTTCTCTTTTCGTGCGACTTTCCTTCAGTTTTAGCTTTTCTTGTGCCCGCAAGTGTTTTCCTCCTCTTTCGCCTCTCTTTCTCCTAGCTTTTTGCCATGGCGATAATCGGTTCTGGAAGGTTTAATCCCGCTGGTGCAGAGCTTATTGAGTGGGAAAAACATCCTGCTGCGTCGATTCCATGTCAATGGATGAGCCAAGCAGAATGTCAACAGTTTAGAGAAAAGTACAACGTCCCCGAAGAGTGGGAGGTAGAGTTCAACAGCCATCTACGAGCATGTCATCCCGTCGCCGGCCGCCTTTGCATTTATAAGTGTGCTTTTGACAGGGGCTTTCGGCTCCCTCCCCGGAGAAGAGTGATGACCCTACTTCAACATCTTACTATCGCTCCCGCCCAACTGTCTCCCTTCGGATGGCGATACTTGATGGGGTTCCTCCTTATTTGTCATTCTGGCAAGATTGAGCCAACTGGAGACCTCTTCGACTATTTCTTCACAACCAACCGCGACCCCGGAGGGTGGATCTCCATCTCCCCTCGGATCGTGAAAGATAGCCGTCTTCTCGCCTGCAAGGGATACTCTAATCTTGAGATTTCTGCTTCGACTCTCATGCAATCCGGCGGGTCGAAAGATTCTGATGATTGGAAGGAGCGTTTTGTCTTCGTCCGCCCCAGGCCATCCGGCTCTTCTCAAGAGATCTGGTCTGTCAGTAATGAGTGGACTCTGGACACTAAGCATAAGCGTCCGAGTGTCGAGACCATTGAAGATTTCGCCTGCCGACTTATGAAGAACAGTCGGAACTGGGAAGAAGGATGGCTCTCCAATCCCAGCCTTTCCCAAGCGGGTTTGGACGGCGAGAACTGTGAGCTCTTTTTCCTTCATCTTCTTCTTTTTCTCTCTCTTTTTCCTTTGTCTGTATTTGATTTTCGTTGTTGTCTCTTTCTTAGATGAAGAGGTCTGGGAAATATCTTATTCTGCTATCACCAAAGGAATGATTTTGGACTTCCCTGGGAGTAAAGGCCCTTCGGCACCTTCCGGCAGCCAGAGGGTGTTGGAGAGGACTGCGCCTTCCGAGCGAATTCCAAAGAGCAAGAAGAGTAACAAGAAGAGCTCATTACCGTCCAGGTCGCGAAAGGCGGTGGAGGAAGACCCCGGGACCTTCCAAGAGGCTTCCAAGGGGAGCATGGCTGGGGGTTCGGGGGACCCATCTTCCCCGCTTCTCCTTTCTCAAACCAGAGGCTCTCCGACCGCCCGGCGAGAAGCCTCCACCATGCCTGCGCGTTTGCCGATCTCTCCCGAAAACGATTCGGCGACCATCGCTCAGGTGCTTGCTGTAGCTCGCGCAGAGGCCCAGAAAAGGCAAACCATGGCAGGTACGGAGTCCAGTGCTACGCCTCCCAGCGTCCCTATCAGTTCGATTTTTAAACGAATTTTAACGCCATTGGCACCAGCGGGGCGTTCGGAGCTGACGGGAGAGGCTTCGCTGGAGGAGGCTTCGGTGTTGTCGGCGAAGGAGATTTTAGCGCGCCGAACGAAGCGTCGCAGGGTGGAAACCGCCTCCCCAGCTGCTGCTCCCTCCGAGCCTTCGGCTCCTGAAGCCACCAATGCTCCTTCAACGGCTTTAGTCTTACCGGAGACTCTACGAACTCCGAACGAGATCGACTATTGCGCTGAAATTCTAAGGGTGCGACCGTACTCCTTCTTCTTTTGTCTTTTCGCTTTTTCTGTGCGAGTAAGTCTTAATCTGTACTCTGCTTTTACTTCCTCAGAACCTTACGGAGTTCCAAGGTTTGGTCTCTCGACGAGAGTCCGAACTTCAAACTCGGATCATCTCCCTGGAGTCTGAAGTGGAAAGGCTTCGAGGGTTGGAATCTCTTTCTTCCCAACTGTCGGGTTTCGAGCATCGTGTTCATATTTTAACCAAGTCTGTGGAGCTGGCGCAAGAAGATGCCCGACTTGCCAACGAAGCCGAAGCTCAAGCTCGGGAGGATTTGGAGTTGGTTCAGAAGAACATGCTTGAGGCTAACCAGGCCAATTCCCGACTTGGGGAGGAGCTGGATTCCATTAAGGTTGTTAATCGCCAGCTTCAGGAGGATATAAAAAGACTCACTCTAGAGCTGAAGGAGGCCAAGAAGGGACAGGTCGAAGCGTTGGAGTCTTATTCCCGGTGCAAAGAAGACCTTCGTACTGCTCATGCCCAACTTCAATCTGCCCTCAAGGATGCCCAAGTGGCTTTTCAGAATGGTCGAGAGGATTTCCGAAGCTCTGAAGCTTATGCCGCAGAATTAGAAGGAGTTCTTCGGGGTGGGTTTGAGCATATGAGAAAACTCATCAAAGAGCGCTTCCCGAACTTGGATGTAGACTCCATCCCCTTCGATGTTGTCGCCGCCTTGTCTTCTTTAGAGTAGTCATTTTTTGTATTAAAACCTGTTGTCGTAATAATAAAAGTGTTGGGATCAGGCTTGATTCTTCCCTTTTTTTTTTTTTTTTTTTTTTTTACCCTTCCTGCTCATCGCAAGACTTGGTCTTCGTCGCTTGCTCAAAAGGAAAAGGGTTCGGCCTCCGGCCCCCCAAGGATCGCGCCTGATCCTCGCAATCTTAAGCCTTTCGAGGATTCGGGACCCTCCAAGGATCACATCTGATCTTTTGCTTTTGCTGGAGGTTCGGGCCTCCCAGGATCATATTTGATCCTTTGTTTTTGTCGGGATCATATTTGATCCCTTGTTTTTGTCGGGGGTTCGGGCCCCCCGAGGATCATATCTGATCCTTTGCTTTTGTCGGGGGTTCGGGCCCCCCGAGGATCATATCTGATCCTTTGTTTTTGCTGGAGGTTCGGGCCTCCTAGGATCATATTTGATCCTTTGCTTTTGTCGGGGGTTCGGGCCCCCCGAGGATCATATCTGATCCTTTGTTTTTGTCGGGGGTTCGGGCCCCCCGAGGATCATATTTGATCCTTTGTTTTAGTTGAGGGGTCTAGCCCCGTTGAAGGTATGTCAATTCTTTCCCTTCGCACTGATGTGCCTTCCCGGATCTTTGGAAATGATGAGATTTTACGCATAGGAGAAAAAATGAATTTATTCCTGGATAGCATACGTAAAGCAATAAAAAAGAAAAGGTGCCAAGACATATAATGTAAAATTATTACTAACAGATTGATGAAGATAAAAGAGCTATCATTGATAGAACTTCCTCAAGTTCTGCACGTTCCATGCATTTTTCACCGATGTACCTCCGAGGGTCTGTATTTTGTATGCCCCCGGGCTGAGGACTTCTGTTACCTTGTAAGGACCTTCCCAATTTGGTGTTAACTTATCTGTTTCTCGGGCTCCCTGAACGTCTGCTCGCCTTAGTACCAAATCTCCTGGTAGAAAGTTTCGTGCTCTTACTCGTCGATTGTAGTATCTCTCTATGCGCTGATTATAAGCAGCTTGTCGAATCTTCGCCTGGTCACGAAATTCATCAAGGAAATCTAGGTTGTCCCTCAAACTCTGCTCATTGGATTCAGGGTCGAATAGCTCTACTCGTAGCGTAGGTACTCCAATTTCAACTGGGATTAATGCTTCCGAGCCGTAGCATAGACTGAAAGGAGTCTCTCCCGTGGAGACCTTCGCCGTAGTCCGGTAAGACCACAGAATGCTCGATAGTTCTTCTACCCAGCTACCCTTCGCCTTATCTACTCTTGTTTTTAACCCACGCAACAGAGTTCTGTTAGCGAGTTCGATTTGGCCATTAGCCTGGGGGTGAGCTACCGAGGTGAATTGTTGCTTGATTCCCAACTCCTGGCACCATTCCCGAACGGATCGATCAGAAAATTGAGTGCCGTTGTCTGAGATCAGCACCCGAGAAATTCCGAAGTGACAGACTACATTCTTCCATAGAAACTGTTTCACCCGGCGAGAAGTAATAGAGGCCACTGCTTCAGCTTCAACCCACTTTGTGAAGTAATCTATAGCGGCCATGATGTACTTGACCTGTCCAGCTGCTGGGGGAAAAGGTCCCAGGATGTCTATACCCCATTGGGCGAAGGGGCATGGTGTGGCGAGATGAGTTAGCGCGACTGCCGGCACATGGACCAAGTTAGACGTTTTCTGGCACCGGTCGCAAGTTCTAACCCGCTGTTCGGAATCTCGTACCATTGTTGGCCAATAATATCCCTGTCGTAGGGCCTTTTGACTAAGCGCCCGAGCCCCGATGTGGTTTCCACATATTCCTTCATGAATTTCCCGTAGGATGTAGTCTGCATCGCGAGGTCGGATACACTTGAGCAGCGGTTGTGAAAAAGACCTTCTGTATAGTTCCCCCCCGACTATCACGAAATTTCGGGCTTTTCGTTTGACCTCCCGTGCCTCCGAGTCGTCTTCCGGAAGCTTTTCCTCTCTTAAATATGACAACAGGGGGTCCATCCAGCTAGGCTCGTCATTGATACAAAATTGGTCTGCGGCTTCTTCGATACTCTTTTGCGGAAGAGATTCGATCCGAATTTCCTGAGAGCTTGTAGGGAAAGAGGAAGAGGCGATTCGGGACAGCAAGTCCGCCTCTGTATTCATGGCTCGAGGGACGTATTCCACCTTTACGTGTTGGAAACGCGCCATTAGTTCTTTGGCTAGGGTCAAGTATTGCGCCATGTGACTTTCTCGGGCTTCATATTCTCCATTCACCTGCTGCACCACTAAGTTAGAATCTGAACTCACCTCGACGTTTTGAGCCCCCAACTGTTCAGCCAACCTCAGCCCAGCCAATAAAGCCTCATATTCTGCTTCGTTGTTAGATGCTCGGAATTCAAAATGTAGCGCGTAAGGCCATATTTGCCCTTCGGGACTCTTTATCATTAATCCTGCCCCACCGCCGCCCGAGGTCGAGCTTCCGTCTACCGCCACTAACCATGGTTTCTGGTTTTCTTCGGGACCTTCGGGAGCTCCTATCCCTTCGGCGATGAAGTCTGCTAGCGACTGCGCCTTAATGGCCGGTCGCGGCCTATACTCAATGTCGAAGGCGGTGAGCTCTACTGCCCACTTCAACATCCGGCCTGAAAGCTCTGGCTTGCTAAGAACCTGCTTCAAGGGTTGGTTAGTAAGCACTATAATCGTATGAGCTTGAAAGTAGGGTCGGAGTTTCCTCGCCGATGTTATTAAGGCGAACGCCAGTTTTTCCATAGGAAGATACCGAACCTCGGCTCCCGATAATCGTTTACTCGCATAATAAACGGGCCTCTGGATCCTATTTTCTTCTCGGATCAACACCGAGCTGACGGCCTCGTTGGCCACCGCCAGATATATGTATAATGGTTCTCCGGGCTTCGGTTTGGTAAGAACCGGAGGCGTGGCTAGGTGCTCCTTAAGCTTTTCGAAAGCTCGCTGGCATTCAGAATTCCATTCGAAGTTGTTTGCTTTCGATAAGACCTTGTAGAAAGGAAGGCCTTTTTCTGCCAAACGAGAAAGGAATCTGCCCAAGGCTGTCATCCTACCCGTAAGGCTCTGTACCTCTTTCACATTCCTCGGGGCCGGCATATCCATGATAGCTTTGACCTTCGCAGGGTTTACCTCGATCCCTCGGTGGTGTACTATGTAGCCTAGGAACTTTCCTGCAGAAACGCCGAAAGCACATTTGACAGGATTAAGTTTCATATGGAACTTACGAAGGGTTTTGAAGCATTCCTCCAGGTCCTCCGGATGACATTCGGCTACCATACTTTTTACCAGCATGTCGTCGACGTAAGCCTCCATATTTCTCCCGAGTTGTTGGTGAAAAAGCTTATTTACCAGGCGCTGGTAAGTGGCTCCTGCGTTCTTTAATCCGAAAG
This sequence comes from Diospyros lotus, assembly GCF_014633365.1. Taxonomy (NCBI): domain Eukaryota; kingdom Viridiplantae; phylum Streptophyta; class Magnoliopsida; order Ericales; family Ebenaceae; genus Diospyros; species Diospyros lotus. Next base: position 37,301,945 of record NC_068350.1, on the reverse strand, counting down.
GCATTACGGTGTAGCAGTAGGTTGCCTTGTTGGTGATGAATGCTGTTTTCTCCTGGTCCTCTGGGTGCAATGGAATCTGGTGATATCCCTGAAAAGCATCTAGGAAACTCATGAGCGAACATCCAGCAGTTCCATCAATTAGGGCGTCAATCCTCGGGAGTGGGTAGCTATCTTTTGGGCAGGCTTTGTTAAGATCGGTGAAATCGATGCAAAGTCTCCACTTGCTCTGCCCTTTGGGAACCAGCACAACATTCGCTAGCCAATCTGGATAATCCACCTCCCGAATGTGGCGCGCAGCTGCTAACTTTGCGATCTCCTCCTCGATCGCCCTTGCCCTATCAGGAGCGAAGCTTCGTTTTTTCTGTCTGACAGGCTGAAAGCCTGATCGGACCCCCAGCCTGTGTGTCATTACCTCTGGATTTACTCCTGGCATATCCCGGGCTGTCCACGCGAAGATATCTGCATATTGTCTAAGGAGTGATATTATTTGACTCCTTAGCGGATCTTTTAACTCCATACTTACCCTTACACATCGACTTGGGCAATTTTCTTCCAGAGGTACTTCTTCCAATTCATCCACCGGCTCCGCTGTTTTGGGATCTTCAGGTCCTTCTAGTAGAAAACTGACCTCCTTCGGGGGGTCAGCATCCTTCTGCAACCCTGCTTCTTTACTCTTCGCCATGCCTATAGAGGCCATGTAACATTCACGGGCTAAGCGCAAATCTCCCCGCACTTCGCCCGTCCCCCTATCCGTGGGAAACTTCATCATCATATGATACGTGCTTGGGATGGCTCGAAGGGCATTGAGACCCGATCTTCCCAGAATCATGTTGTAAGCCGAAGGCACGTCTGCTACCAGGATATCTAGCATAACACGAGAAGTTCGGGAACCTCTCCCTACCGTCAACGGGAGTTGAATAATCCCTTCTGAATATACGGCTTCACCATCAAATCCCACCAAAGGGACCCTCGCTGCCCTTAGCTGTGTCATTTCATACCCCATGCCTAAGAAGGCTTGCCGATACAAGATTTCTGAAGAGCTTCCTGGATCCACAAGGATCCGCCGAAGTTCCCACTTCCCGAGTTCAGCTGTTATTACCAGTGGGTCATTTTGAGTCGGGTACCCCGGGAGGTCGCTATCTGAAAAAGAGATTGGATCCACGTTCCTCGATCTTTTCAGCCGGGTCGTATTACTTTTTTCGTCCTTCATGACTGGGACCTCCCCCGCCGCGAGTGTGTGGAATATCGGAGGCTGAGGATGATCATCTTCTCTTCGATGTGATCTCTCCCGCTGGGCCCGATTTCGATCCTCCGCGCGGTCTCTCTTGGGGGGGCTTCTTGATCGCGACCGTCGATCCTTTCTCCCCTGAGAATCACCTGTTTTTGCCACGTAGCTCCTCAGAAAACCCCGATTGATAAGTTCCTGAATCTCCTCCTTTAATTGGTGACACTCTTCCGTGTCATGACCATGATCTCGGTGGAATCGGCAATATTTACTTCTGTTCCTTTTGTCAGATGGTGCCTTCATCGGTCGAGGCTTTTTCAAGTAATCTTTTCCCTCAATAGTAGCGAGGATTTCTGCCCTCGGGGCGTTCAGAGGAGTGAAACCCGCCGAATCCCACCGAGGGCGATGCTTTTCTCTTCGGTCGTCACTCCTCCTTTCCTCGGGATGCTTCTTTTTATCCTTCTTCTCCACATGCTCCGCCCTCTTAGCCTGCATGACCTCTTCGGCATTTATGTACTTCGTGGCCCGGCCCAATATGTCCGTGAACGCGCTGGGAGGCGTTTTGGCTAATGATTGGGCGAAAGGGCCGGGCCTCAGGGCGTTCTGGAATGCCACCATAGCAACATTGTGGTCAAAGTTCTCGATGCTCAGGGCTTCCATATTAAATCGTGAAACGAAATCCTTCAAGGGCTCTCCTTGGTTCTGCTTCATACTCACCAAGGCCATGGTGGACCTTCGGTGTCTTCGGAGAGGTGCAAAGTGCGCCAGAAAGCTGCTCCGGAGTTGCGCAAAACTTATGATGGAATGATGAGCCAGGTTTGAGTACCACGCCCGTGCGTGCCCCTCCAGAGTGGCCAAGAAAACTCTACACCACATCGCGTCTGAGGCGTCCTGTACCATCATATGCGAGGTAAAGAGATCCAGGTGATCCATCGGGTCGGTGGTCCCTGCGTAGGGCTTAATGGCCGGGATACGGAGACGTTCTGGTGGTATGGCCGCCATGATCTCTGGGCCAAGGGGCTGATTTATCCTTGGTCCCTGAGCCTCTCCGGTCCTTGGCTTTAGGGCGGCCATCTCCTCCTCCAACTGCCGCAGTCTTCTTTCCTGCCGCTGCTGCACAAACGACAAGTCAAGAGACTCGGCCGCCTCGCCGTCATCTGGCCCTGGCCTCTGCGGATTCTCGTCCCGTCGATAAGATTCCTCTTCTCTTGGGGGCTCGCGCCTTTCCTCCGCCCGAGAGTGCTGGGCTTGCTGATGCTGGCCATCTAGAAAACCCATGAGTAACTCCGTCAATCGTTGTACTTGACCCTCCAGAAGTGCTATCCGATCAGGAGGAGGCGGAGGGCCCTCCGGACTCCGAGCCCTCCCCGGTGGGCTTCGGGGAGGGTTCTGCTGACTCGGTTCCGGAACGGGGTTGCTCCCCACGGCCCTAGACGGCTGTCTTCTGGTCGCCATTCACGGTTGAGAAGATTGTCTGCTGCGCTGGAAAGACAGAAGAGAAGAATGTCGGCCCCACGGTGGGCGCCAATTGATGAAGGATTTTCGGAAGTGGTAGCCACACGTTCCCTTCTTGCCTCTCTGAATGTACCTGCAATGGAGACGGGGCTTGCTCCCCCCGGTCGATCTCCGATGATTAAGTTAGTTTTTGATCTAGGGTTCCTTGTCCCCTTTTAAACTATGTTAATTGATGGAAAGATCAGGAGAATCTCCCACCTTCTTCGCTTACCTTTTCTCGGGATAGGGATCATGAGGGATCTTCGGGATCTTCCTCCCGCCTTCTTCGGGACTTTCCCGATAAGGGTTTCGCGATAGCCTCCGCCTCCGAGGAGTTCGGGATAACTGTTGCCTCCGTGATCTTCGGTGGGATAGCCTGTTCCTGAGATCTCGGGGGTTTCTCTATTGAGTGCTTATCTGATTGACGTGGCAATGCCTATCTGCTGTGTATCTTTTGACTGCTGTTAGGTATTCGTCTCGGCGTAATTATGGGACCGAGGGCGTTCCCCTCATCAACACATAATTTTTAAAAATATATTTATACCATATATATACACCTTTTTTATTTTTCTCTTTCAAATATATAATTATTAGATTAATATATATATATATATATACTTACAGAAAGTTGGGGCGACGACTGTGGGATGGTGACAGCCACAATCGACGACACTAGATGGCTTGTTGCATATCCAACGACGATCTAGGACTTGACAAGTTGCAAATTCAGCCCCAAAAAGCGATGATAGAGGACTTGACAAGTTGCTAGCAAGAAGCGGTGATGAAGGACTCAACAAGTTGCAAATTTGGCGACCACTTATGAAGGAGATCTGATGACAATTAATAATAGAGAAGACGCAAATGTGAGAGAAGGAAAAATGAGAGAAGATGAGAGTAATGGAGGAGAAGATGAGAGAAAGTAACTTGGTAACAAGGATAAGAGGTGTAAATATTGGAAATGTATGATAGTAAAATCGTAATATACTCTATCAACGCTAAAAGTTGTTGCCAACATTTTTGCAAAAGCTAGGGAAGATGAGCTTCTTACAAACGCCATTGCATTAGTGTTTAAGCTATATAGCTTTTAAGCAGTTGGTGATGCCAAACACTTAGAGTGTGTTTGATAGCATTTAATTGAAAAATAAAACATTTTTCAACTTACATAAAAAACAAAAACCACCCCCTTCCACTAGATGAAATTTTTCATAAAAAATAGACTAAAACATGCTTTAATGATCATACTACGAAATTCAATTTCATGAAAAATGTAGTGTATCAAACAATAAAAATGGAATTTAATTCCTCAGATATAATATTTTTTATGAAATTTTCATATTATCAAACACACTCTTAATAAATTAAGCTTGATAACTTATAAGTGGTCAAACCGCTTAGCCAAATAGCCCTTAATCTCCCATGAGATAGAAAATAATAAAATGAACTAACGGTTTAGAGTTTAGATTAATATATTTATTAAAATATTTAAAATAAATATATTGAATACATTTTAATCTGTAAAAGTATTACTTGTTCATGAAGTAAAAATGGACGAAAATGGACTCCATTTGTTTAGTTCACAAAAATATACTAAAGAGTATAAAATAATTTGTAGATTTTAAATTAGCAAGTTATTTTTTTTATTTACACAATATGTATACATATGCATATACATTCATGTTTGACAAAATACATATTTTATTCCTTGTACGTATACGTTTTTTTTTTTATTTAAATACTCAAACTTCTTGTTGTTTCAATTATACTATTGAATTACGCAATTTCAACTCAATTGCACCCCTGAATTTTTTGTTGTTTCGATTATACCCTTGAACTATAGATTTGTCGAGATACACAATTAACTTGAAATTACATAGTTTAATGGTGTAATTGAATAACCAAAAAATTAAGAATGCAATTGACTCAAAATTATATAGTTTAGAGATGTAATTAAAATAACAAAAAGTTTAATGTCTAGATAAAAAAAAAAACGTACAAATATAAGGAATTAAAATATGCATTTAGCTTTCATGTTCACACACATATATATATATATACACACATGCATACACACATCTATACATACATACGCATGCAAACACCAGTATACATATACACACGCATACATACATATATAAAAATACTCTTATACTTTATCAAAAATGTCATACGACATCTCAAACTTTCAAAACGTTTCATTAGACAGCTCTATTCTAAAAAAATAAAACTATTAAATATTTTTTTGTCCAATTAACAAATTATGTAAGAGCACACACTAGTGGGCGCATTTTGTAAGGATGCTCGTGGATTGAGCCAATAAGAGTGCAACACGTGTCTTGTGGCAGAAAGCCTTGTGTCTCTCTTTATCTCTCTCTTGAAAAAAAAATTAATGCGCACAAGGTTGTAAAAACATAACGCGCCCCACCTGCTCTCAGAGATACATGAGACGCAATCTGAGATAGAAAAGAGATGCCTAAGGACAAGGTAGAAGAAAGGTGCCCTTGACCCCGATGCCGAAGATTGTAAAACATGGCACTACGTTAGCAAGAAATATTAAATACCTTATATCGATCCATCAATAGGTCCCTGTCAAACGCCCTTACCGTGCACCTCGGTGTTGGGGAGAAATAAACCTTCATAAAAAACTATCACCCAAATCCCAAAAATATTCATGTCAAATCACCAAGAATAACTAAAACAATAGGCAAAAGCATACATGTATTCATTGTTGTGATTGATCAAAACGAGTTATGATTTTCCAATTGATATGTAGTTCTAGAGAGTTTTACTCTATTGATGAGGATGTAGAGAGAAAGGAAAATTGACGTTCAATTAGGGACCATGTGATGGATGCCCTGGTTCCCGGAAGGGTGATTTTTGCCTAACTATCACAGGATAGAAGGTAGAAATCGGGATTGTGAAGAACACTTCACTGGTTACGTTTTTGATTTTTCATTAGCCTCAAATGAAAGGAGATCAAAGCCTTATATAGTGGCTGGCAATGACCCCTTAGATGCCTAAGTACATGAATGCAGAGAATGTAACTTAAGCAACTACATGAATGCAAGCAATAATGCTGGAAATAAAGAGATACATGAATGCTGAAAATAAAAGAGCAATTAAAGGAAGTACATAATGTATGCAATTATGTATCTATTAAAAGAGCCAGATCAAGTGAACTGACTTGGCTCTTGGTCTTCATCTGATGGCTGGACGAAATGGGCTGATGGGCTTGCTGGACTGGGCTTGTGATGGGCCAGGTCTGGTGGGCTTCATCATGCTGGGCTAGGCTGGCCCCTTGTGGCTGCACTGTGGGCTGACTGTGCATGCTGGTGCTGGGCTGGGGCCCCAGATGGCGCCTGCTGGTGCACTGCTTGGTAGGTTGGGGCCTCGCTTGGCGCAGCATGCTTGTCATTGCTATCGGGTTGCTGAGAACTCTCGCCAGTTACGCCAACTCCCGTGCTGCTGTCCAAGCCGGGTGCGGCCTGAGCCTCAAGGGTTGAGACTTGAGATCCTAACATTCCCCGCCCCTTCGGAAGCATCTTGTCCTCAAGGTGCAGATGCGGAAACTGGTAGGCCAAGTACTCGGTTGACTCCCAAGTTGCTTCCTCTGGTGACATGTTCTCCCACTGAACCAATGCCTCAGGTGTCTTCTTCCGGTTCTTCTTGACCACACGGTAGTCTAGGACTCGCAAGGGCTGGACTAGCAGTGTAGTGTCTTCGTTGAGCTCTAGCAAGTCATGCACCACATCGGTCAAGTTGCCTACTTTGCGCTTCAGTTGGGAAATGTGGAACACCGGATGGACTCGAGTATCAGCTGGCAAGTCCAGCTTGTATGCAACCTGCCCAATCTTTTGCAAAATCTTGTAAGGCCCATAATAACGATAGCCAAGCTTCATCTTGGCTGCAAGTGTGACGCTCTTCTGCCTTCGTGGTCGCAGCCTCACATAGACCAGGTCTCCTTCTTGGAACTGTCGGTCTTGTCGCCCCTGATCATAGTAATTCTTCATTCGGGTCTGTGCCTTGGACAAGTGGGTCTTGAGCTCCTCCAGTAGCTCATCTCGATCAATAAGCTCTCGGTCCACAGTGTCCATCTTGGCAGACTGCGGCGTGTAAGACACCAATGTTGGCAGTGCTCGCCCATACACTGCCTCAAACGGGCTGCGCCCCAAAGACTGATGGTAAGATGTGTTATACCAATATTCTACCCATGCGATACGGTCGGCCCATGTGTGCGGGTTGCTTTGTGAAAAGCACCGCAAGTACTGCTCCAAAGTTCTGTTGGACGTTACCTCAGTTTGACCGTCGGTTTGTGGGTGATAGGAAGAGCTGGCTGATAATTCGGTCCCCATAGTCTTGAAAAGCTCCTTCCAGAAATGGCTGGTGAAAATTCTGTCCCTGTCTGTCACGATGGTCCGAGGTAGGCCGTGCAAGCGGACCACTGTTTGCATGAATACTTTTGCAATAGACTGTGCAGTGAAGGGGTGCACGAGGGGTATAAAGTGGGCATACTTGCTAAGTCTGTCAACTACAACAAGTATAGAAGAGTACCCCTGTGACTTTGGCAGGCCTTCCACAAAGTCCATGCTCAAGTCTTCCCAAATCTGCTCCGGCACGGGCAATGGCTGCAATAGACCGCTAGGCTGGGTCGAGTCACTCTTGGCGCGCTGGCAAGTGTCACACTCCGCCACGTGCCTAGCAACCTGTTGCTTCATGCCTTCCCAATGGAATAGTCGGTTGAGTCGCTGCCATGTGCGGTAAACTCCGGAATGTCCTCCTTCCCTTGAGTTATGGAAGTGTCGCACAAGGGTAGTGCGCAGGTCATCAGCATCTGGCACATAAGCTTTGCCTCGGTATAACAGTAGCCCGTTGCGGTACTCATAGTCGCTGGCAGTCTCAGTGTCCTTGCTGGCTTCAATCAAGTCCTAACTGCGCTGGTCGGTGGCTAAGGCATCTCTGATCTGCTGCCAAATTGCCCAATTTGGCCCCGTGATAGGTAGTAGCTGAGGGCTGTCATCTCGTCGAGACAAGGCATCAGCAACCTTGTTCTGCGCCCCTGGTCGGTAGACAATTTCATAGTCATACCCCATCAGCTTTGCCACCCACTTCTGCTGGTCTGGGGTCACTATGCGCTGCTCCAATAAATGCCTCAAAGGCTGTTGGTCAGTCACGATTTTGAATCGTTGCCCCATCAAGTAGGGTCTCCATACCCTCACTGCCTCAATAATTGCCAACATCTCCTTGGCGTATGCAGACCATGCGGCTTTGGCTGGGCCAAGTGCTTTGCTGAGGAAGGCCACTGGGCGACCTTGCTGCACCAATACTGCGCCAATGCCAATGTTGCTGGCATCAGTGTGAACCTCGAACTGCTGTGCAAAATCTGGCATGGCCAAGACAGGAGTGCATGTCATGGCTTGCTTCAATGCGGCAAAGGCGTGGTCAGCATCGTCTGTCCATTGGAACTTATCCTTCTTCAATAGCTGTGTCAATGGCCTAGCAATGGCCCCATAGTGCTGCACAAACTTCCTGTAGTAGCCTGTAAGTCCCAAAAATCCTCGCAGTTGGGAAACATTCTTCGGCTTCGGCCAAGACTGGATGGCTGTGATCTTGTGTGGCTCTACCTTGACGCCTTTAGGGCAGATCCTGTGCCCCAAGTACTCCAACTCGGTCTGCCCAAAAGCACACTTGGACAGCTTGATGCAGAAACTTTCTCGGGCCAGTATGCTCAAGACTTGTTCCAAGTGCTGCAAATGCTGGTCCCTAGTCTTCGAATAAACCAGGATATCATCGAAAAATACTAGCACAAACTTACGTAGCATGTGCTGGAAAATGTGATTCATGGCCGCCTGAAATGTGGATGGTGCGTTGCACAGGCCAAAGGGCATGACCATGTACTCGTAGTGCCCATGATGCGTGCGAAATGCTGTCTTGTGTATGTCTCCCGGGTGCATCCTGATTTGATGATAGCCTGCCCGCAAGTCTAACTTGGTGAAAATGGTGGATCCTGCTAGCTCATCTAGCATGTCATCAATGGCTGGAATCGGAAATCTGTCCTTAACTGTGGCTTTGTTGAGGGCTCGATAATCTGTACAGAAGCGCCATGTCCCATCCTTCTTCTTGACTAGCAAAACTAGTGATGAGAAAGGACTGGTACTAGGCCGTATCAGATTTTTCTGAAGCATCTCCTTGACTTGCTTCTCAATTTCTTCTTTCTGATGGTGGGCATAACGGTAGGGAGTAACGTTGATGGGTTGCTCATCCAAGAGTGGGATGCGATGGTCAAAAGGCCGGCTTGGTGGCAGGTTTGTGGGCTCCTGCACCACTGTGGGGAATTTAGCCAAGACCACCTGAACATCTGTGGGTAGCTGCGGTACATCGGTGGATTGGAAACTGTCGGATGCGCGTGGCTGTGATGCTATCTGTATGGCATAGCACTCACTGCCAGCCCTAATCAGTTTCTGCACCACGTTCACCTCTGCTGCCCTAGGAGTGCCCTGCTGCATGGATAGGCGAACCTATCGGCCCCCTAGAGTAAACTCCATGGCCATCTGCTTGTAATCAAAGATAACTTTGCCCAGTTGGGCCAACCACTGTACACCCAGCACTATGTCTACTCCAGCCAAGGGTATGACATATAAATCAACAGAAATATAGATGTGCTGGATTTTAAGACTTACTGCCTTGCATTGCTGTGTGCATGCCAGGCGCTCCCCACTAGCGACTCGCACCTCAAATGGCTCAATGATGGTAGTCGGAATCTGTAACTTGTGGGCTACTTTGGTGCTGATGAAGTTGTGGGTTGAGCCGTTGTCGATCAGCAGGCTGGCAACTTTGCCCTTGAGCATCGCTGTCACCCGCATGGTTTGTGGCCCAGCGGATCCTGCCAGCGCATGAAGGGACACCTCTGGCAGATCCTCGGCCTCCACCCCGCTGTTGGCTGCAGGCATGTCATAAGGCATTTGTGGGTCTGACTCTGCATATTCCTCCTCCTCTGGTGGCTCTTCAACTTCGATCAGAAATGATTGGGCCACCTTGCACTTGTGGCCCGGGGTGAATTTTTCGTTGCAGTTGAAACAGAGGCCTTGCTCACGCCTCTTCTGCATCTCGTCCCATGATAGGCGCTTGACGCCTGGTGGTATGCGCTTGCTGGTTGCGGGTTGTGGCGCAAGTGGTGGCTTGGGTTTGGGCGCCCCAGAACTGGATCCGGCCATGGCTGGCCCTTTGTATGCCATTGCCTTGCGCGTGGCGCGCAGTTGATCATCCTTCAGCCGAGCAATATCAATTGCTTGGCGCATCATGGTGGGTCGGTGGAGCTTGACTTCTACAGCAATATCCGGAAATAGGCCCCCAATGAATGCCCCGATCAAGGCCTTCTCTGGCCAATCTTCGACTTGTGTGGCCACCCTTTCGAATTCCCGCTGGTAGTCCCTCAAGGATCCTGTCTGCCGCATCTTTGATAGGACTTCATCGTAGTCCACAAAGCCGGTAGGGCCAAAACGGATGCGTACCTCCATTTCGAAATCCTTCCAACGGATGCCCCTGCCTTGGTTGTCATAGGTGCGTGACAGCCACTGCCACCAATGGCTCGCCTCGCCCTCAAGGTAATAGGCGGCATACTCCACCTTTTCCTTGCTGCTCATGTCTTGTGACTTGAAAAATAAATTGGCACGGTTGAGCCAAGAGATAGGATCCTCACCCGAAAATGTGGGAAACTGTAGGCGCGGTTTGAAGGCTGGCCGGTTGGTGCTTGTGGGATTCCAGTTGCCGCCTCGTGCGTCTATCTCGAATTCACCATCAGAGCCCGATTCAGATTTGTGGCTTGCTGATGCAACAGATCGCCGCCTGTGGGAAGATGAGCGGCTACTGCTGCGCCTTGGCGCCTGTTGCTGCTCCACCAAGATGGTCAGATTTTGTAGCGTCCGCTCCAACCGTGAGAATTTTTCGTCCATGGTGTTGGCCATGTTCTCCAAATTCTCAATACGGTCCTTGTGCGTCTGTCCTCCCGCCATTGTTGGATGATCGTTGTATAGACAACTTCTGGAAACGTCTTCCAAGCACCGAGCTTCGAAAAGAGACTGTGGGCAGACTCTCAACGAAAGCACCAATGATGGATGCCCTGGTTCCCGGAAGGGTGATTTTTGCCTAACTATCACAGGATAGAAGGTAGAAATCGGGATTGTGAAGAACACTTCACTGGTTACGTTTTTTATTTTTCATTAGCCTCAAATGAAAGGAGATCAAAGCCTTATATAGTGGCTGGCAATGACCCCTTAGATGCCTAAGTACATGAATGCAGAGAATGTAACTTAAGCAACTACATGAATGCAAGCAATAATGCTGGAAATAAAGAGATACATGAATGCTGAAAATAAAAGAGCAATTAAAGGAAGTACATAATGTATGCAATTATGTATCTATTAAAAGAGCCAGATCAAGTGAACTGACTTGGCTCTTGGTCTTCATCTGATGGCTGGACGAAATGGGCTGATGGGCTTGCTGGACTGGGCTTGTGATGGGCCAGGTCTGGTGGGCTTCATCATGCTGGGCTAGGCTGGCCCCTTGTGGCTGCACTGTGGGCTGACTGTGCATGCTGGTGCTGGGCTGGGGGCCCAGATGGCGCCTGCTGGTGCATTGCTTGGTAGGTTGGGGCCTCGCTTGGCGCAGCATGCTTGTCATTGCTATCGGGTTGCTGAGAACTCTCGCCAGTTGCGCCAACTCCCGTGCTGCTGTCCAAGCCGGGTGCGGCCTGAGCCTCAAGGGTTGAGACTTGAGATCCTAACACCATGACCCATTATTTGTAATTGAATTAGGCAGTTAACAACTTTCAGTATTTTTAAATTGACCCCTCATCAATTTAGAAATACAAATCTTGTTTTTACACATTAATTCCATGACAACTTAATACCCAATATCCCAAAATTAAATTTTATAGATCACTTTTAATCGGCTAAACTTTAAGATAGTATTGTACATTTAAAAAATATATTTGTGGCCCCACATGTCAAATCCTTTATTTTCAACAATCTCCCACTGGCCCACATATGTAACCTTACAAATGTACACAACCTTATGAGCTCCAAAATTTTGTTATCATCATTAAGAGTATTTTTGAACAATCTCATCCATTGATCATAATGATATAGGATCAAAGCAATCTTTGTCACATTTAGCATAACTAAATCCATCAATAGTCACGTATATCAATACAACCAAATGACATAGATCAATCATTGATGCTTAACATGAAAATTACATGTGATGTGATCCAAACATGCTTATTTTCAACTGGTCATACCTTATTCTTTAGTAAGATCGATACTGAACGTAACATAATAGAGTGAAATAAACCAAATACTTAATTTATGTACATAAAATATCCAAATACATGAATGTTTCCAAAACCAAACATAAAGTAACAGAATACAAACTCCCAATAAAATATGACATCCTCACACAATACAATTCCCATATGAATAGTGTGCTCATGAAAGACCTTGGGTGGTAATCCCTTAGTAAGCAAATCCGCAATCATGGAATTTGTTCCAATGTGCTCTATGGAAATATGTCTACCCTGCACTTTTTCCTTCACAACTAGAAACTTTATGTTAATATGCTTAGATTTAGATGAGCTCCTATTATTATTGGAATACATAATTGCTGATTTATTGTCACAATATAACTTAAGTGATCTTTCTATACCATCCAAAATACGCAGCCCAATGACAAAATTCCGCAGCCATAGTTTTTGAAAAAATTTCTTTACTGATGGGGATGTAGAGGAAAAGAAAAACTGACGTTCAATTAGAGACCATGACCCATTATTTGTACTTGAATTAAGCACTTTAACAACTTTCAGTATTTTTAAATTGGCCCCTCATCAATTTAAAAATACAAATCTTGTCTCTACACATTAATTTCATGACAACTTAATACTCAATAATTTAAAATTAAATTTTATAAATTATTTTTAATCAACTAAATTTTAAAATAATATTATAAATTAAAAAAATACATTTATAACCCCACATGTCATATCCTTTATTTTCAACACTCGGCAGCCGTCCTATCTTCTCGATCATCATAGCTTATAGCAATCGGATTGCAATCTCGTGATCGCAGTCCGCATCGCTGGGCAATGCAAACGACCACTGGAGATCGCTAGTTGTCAATGGCACGTACAATCTTGTGGTCAATGAATTTGATCTCCAATTTCGTTCGACGAACCCCGCCAAAAAAGGTCTGATTTATTATCAACCCTTGAAACTTTACTGGAGAGAGATCGAGTGCGCGTAGTTAGGGCCGTGTTCTAGGCTGCGAGGAGGTGATGCTCGAGGGCGAGGTGATAGTCAATGGAGAAGACCTGGGGTTTGGGCGGTAATAAAGGAGTAGGAATCGTGGAAAGGCTGGGAAAAGGCATTGAAGAAGATGAAGCCACCGCTATGGAAGTAGATGGGGAGTGGGAGTAAGGAGGATAGAGGAAGGTGGAAGGGGCTGAGAAGAGTGCACGCATACATGTGTGTGTATATATGTGAGCTATCTGCACGTGCATTTCACATGCATAAATATATATTTATATATACATATAATTAATTTTTAAAAAATATTTTACAATACAAACAATACCAAAAAATAAGATAAAAAATAATTATATGCCAGATTTTCATTGATGGGTCACGAGTTCGATCCTCATCTTGCGTAATAAGCCAAAGTCTCGCACCTGTAATTTTTTTTATATAAAATATTTTACATCTAAACCAACAGAACCAGAATATATATTTTTTTTTCTTGTGAGAAGATGGAATGAATAATTGGTTTAAGGGTCAAATTGGTCACTCTCAATTAAAATCGTCAAATAAATTTGTATTTTCAGACTCCAAATCACATTAGTAATTATAATGAATATTAATTTCATTAATTATGTCAACTTTATCCCTTAATCAAAAAAATTTACATAGTTACTGTTATACATATTTCTTGTACTACATCTTATAGGCTGGACTTGACGCAGCAGGCCGGCACAATCGCCTGAGCACCAATAAGCCCCAAGTTGAGCTCGTCGGAACAAGTTTACACATCGCTAAAACCTGATCTCAGATCGCGAGACCAAGCAGGCTTTAAACAAGCTCCCAGCGATACTTCTAGCGAGCTCCAAGTGACGTTTCCAGTTTGCTAATCTAGCCAAGTGCGTTCCTAGCGAGGCTCTCAGCTCGCTGACCGAACTATTTATCTCGCCTAAGAAAGAGACCATGGAATAACCAAAGAGCGGCGATGGAATAGGTATTATTCTAAAAAGGTCGTTCAGGCTCAATCTGGCTTCATCCTCTTGGCCTATGCTGGTCCCATCCTGGCCTTATACCAGCCTGCAAGCAGCATCATTGCAGCCGCCTCTGGATATCCGTACGCCTACCTTAAATCCCATCCTCATTTATAGCGAATCACATCCTCATTAATGAATGTCTCGTCAGCACCATGCCGCCATCTGGGTACCTCCGCCAGCACAGGATATCCAGTCCCATCACCTACAGACGCACGATGTATGTGCATAAGATGACATCTCCTCCTCCTATATCAGTAAGCTCTTTTCCAGAGCTAATGTATATCTTTTTTCTGCTAACCTACTGATACGTTGCATCGTTCCTACTCCCTTACTTACTTGAACGTCGGAGTACTTGCAGGAGGCCAATCAGCTAGGGGAACGAGGACGAAGCCATACAACACTCCTTGGCGTGTCTTTTCCTTTCTCTCATTCCTTATTTGTTACGAGTATTTCCCGTTCTACTCCTTATGGGTTGGACTTAATTCAGCGGGCCGCCCCAATCGCATAAGGTCGAGTAGACCTTGAGCTGAGCTCGTTGAAGCGAGCTCACACATTGTTGGAGCTCGAGCTCGGATTGCAAGGCTAAGTGAGCTCCCGAAAATGCCTCTAGCTCGTCAGCCTATCCGAGCGAGCTCCCAACTATGCTTCGAGCAAGCTCCTAGCAACTCTTATAGCTCATTGGCCTAGTCGATCAGATCGTATAACGAGAAGGTCATACGCCAGAGAATATTACAGTCTCTCGGTCCATCTGATCGACCCATGTCAGTCCCATCCTGGCCCTTTACAACAACATCATTACAGTCGCGTCTGGGTTTCCGCGCGTTCACCTTAGATCTCATCCTCATTAATGACGAATCTCATCCACATTAATGAGGGTTCCGTCGGCACCTTGCTGCTGCATGGGCGTTCCCGCCGACACTAAATATTTTGTCTCATCACCTGCAGACGTACAGCACATGCAAGAGGACATCTCTTCCTCCCATATATCAACTAGCTCTTTCGAGAGCCCTGGTATACTTTTCCTACCAACTTACTAATACTCTGCATTTTTACTTACTCGTGCACTAACTTGAGCATCGGAGTACCTTGCAGGGACCGGCCGGTGGGTCAACAAATCGAACCAAATAGCCCATTCTCTTCTTCTCGGATTCATTACACCAGTGCGGGCCAACAGATCACGGTCGACTAATTCCGAACGTCGACATTATTCATTTGATCATCGCAAACCAACGAATTACAGTTAACCAATTCTAAACGTCGACAATTACAAACACTCAAATCAAACCTCATGTCTAAGTTTAAATAACCCTTATCAAACCCCAAATTTAAATTAAAAAAATCTCAAAGAGTCATAAACGTCCAAATCAAACATCAAATTGAGATTTAAAAAAATTACACAATCACAATTACCTTACAATGTAAGATAGCTCTAACTTATTATTCGCATCGGGTAACAATTATGTTGTTCAACACTAACTAGCAAGGGGGTGGCCCATTAAGTCCTACCCCCATGGGTCCCACACCCCCCCCCCCCCCTCATCCGCTTTCCCCACTCCACCAATTATTCACGTTGTGCAATTGATATATTACTCGATATAGACAACATATTAATTTGTAATACAAAAACCTTACACTGCAATTGCAAATGCTTTCCTATCTCATTGTGTGTTGGAGTTCGATTTTGGATTTAATTTTAGAATTAAGGTTTGATTAGAAATAGAGCTATTGTTATTAATGAAATCAAAACAACATTAAATGACTTTAACATTACATCACCTATAATCACTAAGGTAATCTCGAGCCAAAGAGTGGAGTATTCAATTTAATCTCAAAGAAAAGTACTTTGACTTGTTTGGGTCTTTGCCTTAAATATGATGGCAATGATTTCTTCGAAAAATATCAAGAGTCTATTAATATTTCTCTCAAATGAGATTCGCTACCTAACGACGATTACGTATATTTAAATAATTATTTTTTTGACAACGAGATGAATAGAACGATTTAACATGTTTTTAAACATAAAAAAAAATATTTTTATTTTCTTAACATGATGAATCATAAAAAATATAAAGAATAGAGATGATTGAGATCAAGTTGCCCTAATTGTCACGTTGGGCATCTTATTTTGATCACATTGTAGCAAATCCAAATCCACCTCACATGTCAATGCAGGCCCCCCATATATATATATATATATATACATACAAATTAAAATGAAAAATGGTTAGTTGATTGGTCCATTCCCGACCAAAACAAAGCTTCGCATTTAATCCATCGCCAGGGCAGCTTTTTCTTCGGTTAGCCGAACGTACAACCAGGTTGTGCTTATACTCATTGCACGTTCCCTGGCAATAGCCACTCAGAGCCCCCACACCAAACTACAAGTAGCTGTTAGATTCAAGCACACGAAATACCACCACCTGGCAACTGTCGGCAGCCACCGCCATCGCCGCCGCCACAGCCACCGCTTCCGCTAGCTCATATATACTCACAGTCTCTTTCTCTCTTTAGAGAGAGAAGAGGAGAAGAAGAAGAAGAAGTAGAAAAGAGTGAATCCTAGATTGAGAAAGAGGACTGTAGAGAGAGATAGAGAGAGAGAGAGAGAGAGAGAGTGTGTGTGTGTGTGTGTGTGCGTGTGCGCGTGTTTGAATTTGGGAATCGAAAATGTCAATGTTGGTCCAAGATCGTTCGGCCGCCCCCAATCCCAAATCCCCCAAAACCCAGAACCGGCATCTGCCGACA
This sequence comes from Diospyros lotus, assembly GCF_014633365.1. Classification (NCBI taxonomy): domain Eukaryota; kingdom Viridiplantae; phylum Streptophyta; class Magnoliopsida; order Ericales; family Ebenaceae; genus Diospyros; species Diospyros lotus. Next base: position 37,285,170 of record NC_068350.1, on the reverse strand, counting down.
ATCCACCCGAGCCGCTTCTCGGAGTCCAAAAGCCTCGATTTCTCCACATGGCTCTCCGACAACCTCTACAAGGTCTTCGCCGTCGTGCTCCTCGTCGTCACCGTCGCCGCCGTTTTCTTCCTCCGCAGCGCCGGCGACACCGCCGCGCTCCTCTGCTTCGAGTCCCAGTCCCATCAGCTGGACAAGATCGCTTTCCCGAAGGTCAATTGGAATTCGATCCAGCCCCTCGCCGACAAGACCACGCCCTACGCGAATTTCCGATCGGAGAATTGGATCGTTGTGGGCGTCTCGGATTACCCCTCCGATTCGCTTCGGAGGCTTCTGAAGATCAAAGGCTGGCAAGTGCTTGCAATTGGGGATTCCAAGACGCCCAAAGATTGGAGCCTCAAAGGTACAATATTTCTCTCACTGGAGCAGCAATCCCAATTAGGGTTTAAGATTCTTGATTACTTGCCCTATGATTCGTATGTTAGAAAGACTGTTGGTTATTTGTTTGCAATCCAACATGGTGCCAAGAAAATCTTTGACGCCGATGATCGTGGTGAGGTGATTGATGATGATATTGGGAAACATTTTGATGTAGAATTGATTGGGGAGGGTGCTAGGCAGGAGGTTATATTGCAGTACAGTCATGAGAACCCGAATAGGACTGTTGTGAACCCGTATATCCATTTCGGGCAACGATCTGTTTGGCCTAGGGGTTTGCCATTGGAAAATGTAGGTGAAATTGGGCATGAAGAGTATTACACTGAGGTTTTTGGTGGGAGGCAGTTTATACAGCAGGGAATTTCGAATGGCCTTCCTGATGTTGATTCTGTGTTTTATTTTACACGGAAGCCAGCTTTGGAGGCGTTTGATATTAGGTTTGATGAGCATGCTCTGAAAGTGGCATTGCCACAGGGCATAATGGCGCCAGTTAATTCTTTCAATACGATGTACCACACTTCGGCATTTTGGGGTTTGATGCTGCCTGTATCTGTCAGTACTATGGCTTCAGATGTATTGAGGGGTTATTGGGCACAAAGGATTTTGTGGGAAATTGGTGGCTATCTTGTTGTTTATCCTCCTACCGCCCATCGGTATGATAGAATTGAAGCGTACCCCTTCTCAGAAGAGAAAGATCTCCACGTGAATGTAGGTCGTTTAGTTAAGTTCTTGGTTTCGTGGAGATCGGGAAAGCATGGATTGTTTGAGAAGATCTTGGAATTGAGCTATGCCATGGCAGAGGAGGGGTTCTGGACTGAGAGAGATGTGAAGTTTACTGCTGCTTGGCTTCAGGACTTGCTTTCTGTTAGGTATCAGCAGCCTAGGCTAATGTCACTTGAATTGGACCGCCCTCGGGCAAATATCGGTCATGGTGATAGGAAGGAGTTTGTGCCTCAAAAATTGCCTTCTGTCCACCTTGGGGTCGAGGAAACTGGTACTGTGAATTATGAGATTGGAAATTTGATCCGGTGGAGGAAGAATTTTGGAAACGTGGTGCTTATAATGTTTTGCAGTGGATCTGTTGAACGTACTGCATTGGAATGGAGATTGCTTTATGGCAGGATATTCAAAACTGTAGTTATTTTGTCACAGCAAAAGAATGTAGATCTTGCTGTTGAAGAAGGCCACTTGGACAATCTTTACAAGTAAGTCATCACTTTTTCTCTCCTTGTGCTTATTTGTGATTTCATTCTCATCTTTGGGACTTTGCTACACTTTTAATTTTGATTCGAGTTTCTTTGATCTTTTGGTTAGCCATGTAGAAAAAAGATGGGTGATAGCCAATAATGTGGTTTGAAAGAAAAAGAGGGCAACCTGCCCGAGTGCTCAAGGGTCCCTCCGCTGGGGGTTCTCATGAGTGTCAGATCTGGATTTAGCAAATATATATAGGTATAGATATAATTGGTTATGCATTGGTTCATGTTCAAATATATATAGGTATATAGTTTGATTAGTTTCCGTGCTCATGTGAATTCTATGTCCATTTTCAAGCTTTCAGTTTCTTCCTCCTCCTCCTATTTTATTTTTTATTTTTTATTTTTTTTATTTTTTTTCATATAATATTTGTGTGAGGAGACAAGCATTGACCAAGGGATAAAAATCCTTTTTCTTGATCAGACTGCTTCAATGCACACACGAGCAAGCACACACACACAAAAAAGCACCTTACAATCTAAAGTACCTTGGGCTTGTGAGCATAAATCCTTGTGCCAAGGCCTTATCCCAGAAAAATTCTCAGCATCTATAGGTAATTTCTGATTAATGTAGGTTGTTTTCTTCACTATAATCTATGATATTTATCTATCATTTTGGATCAAGAATGAAGAATATTAAGAGAGAGAGAGAGAGAGAGAGAGAGAGAGAGAGAGAGTCAATTTCTTGCTTGAAGGTACCTAGATTCCATGATCAGCCAAATTGAGTTCAGATCCAAGAAGATCCTTGTAAAACTTAGCCCTTGAATGGACCTATTGTTGTTCTTGGTTGTAGCAGCACCTTGCGATGAGTACTGAATTTGGTAGAGAGCTGTATAATTCTCCCATCAGTCCTTTCATAATTTGCTTATTAAAAGAAAGCTTAGGGAGGTGGTCGACTGGGCGACATGCTAATTTGTTTAGGTTGAACAGTTTCCTTATTATGAAACTGTTGATATTATGAAACCATAAAATTTAGTTTCTAAACTGCATTCTATTTTCTCCATAGAGTTGGATCTGGCTTTTGATGATCTTGTACAAACTCTTTTGCTGAGTTGATCCACTCAAACTCACTACAGTTTGTCTGGAGTTGTTGGGCACAGCCCCAGAGAATAATCATACTCCATAGGAAAGAGAGGTCACATCATTCAATTCATTTTTCCATAAAAATAAGGTTTAAACTCAGTTGGACCTTAATTCTCTCACAAAGTATAAAAGAGCCCAGTGCTCAAAACTTGTCTGTTATATGTGTGTGTGTAAAAATAATGAGTCAAAACTAATTTTTCCATAAAACGCAGTAGTGTCGTTTTTGGTTGGTCCTTTTTCCAAGTAAACTTTGCTTAGAAGCAAACCTCTGGTTGTTGAGGTGTTAAATCCTGTTGCCAGTCAAGCATGAATTTCATTGTTTATAGTTATTGCAAAGTAGTAGGTGTTGTGTGACATCATGACAGTTCAACTGTGGTTTGTTCAAACAGCTCTTTCACGTTTTCTCTCGTCCCGTTTTCTGATAATATTACCCTACTCCATTTACAGGCAGCTGCCAATTATATTTAAAAGATACAGCAGTGCCGAAGGATTTTTATTCCTTCAGGATGATACAATTATTAATTACTGGAACCTGCTGCAAGCCGACAAGACTAAACTTTGGATCACTGACAAGGTAATACGACCAGTAATCTTTTTTTGTTTTTTTTTTTCTTTTGGTGAAAGTACTGCATTTATTTATGCACTTTTATAAAGCTTTTAATCATTGGAGGGGAATCACATATACAATGGCATTCAGGTGTCCAAGTCTTGGACTACTGTGAAAACTGAGGGGAACTCAGAGTGGTTTACTAAACAAGCAGACATGGTTAAGAAGGTTGTGAGCTCAATGCCAGTTCATTTTCAAGTCAGCTACAAGGGATCTATGACGAGTGACGGCAACCTTACAGTTTGCAATTCAGAAGTATTTTTCGTTCCTCGGCGCTTTGTAGCTGATTTTGTGGACCTTGTAAATCTAGTGGGGCATCTGGATATCCATCAGAAGGTTGCAGTACCCATGTTCTTTTTAGCAATGGACTCGCCCCAGAATTTTGACTCGGTGTTGGGGACGATGATCTATGAGCAAAAACCGCCCTCTAATTCATCGACCTACTATTCTGCTGAAGTACCTGCGATTCATCCATGGACCATATCCAGCGAGCAGGACTTCATAAAGCTGATCAGAATCATGGGAGCAGGTGATCCACTCCTAATGGAGTTAGTTTAAGAAAAAAGAAAAAAACTTGTACCATTTTGCAGACACTGTTGAATGAAATTCTACATTTTTTTGTATCATTCTCTCTGAAGGGGGGCGTCTTTGTAGATCTTTGCTGTATGATCATACTGATCAGATCAACTCCCAGAAAAACAAGACAGGAAGGAAGGAGAAATTTTGTCAGTTTGTCTTTTGTCATTTTGCTTACTGCAAGTGTAAGAAAATTTCCTTGTCTCTGACTCTGTATATTCAGTGTTTCTGCTTCATACAAGTGAAATTGATAGCTTCTTAGCTAGATCTTGCTCTTGTATTCCCTCTTCCAGGTTCATCCAGGGACAGTCCCCCTCAAGTTGTCAAAAGAGAAGAGTTGTTTATAATCAAGATAAAAATCACTTTTTCTGATCAAATCAATGTTATAAACTAAGTGATCTTTCAAATGGTTTTTCAACACTTTCAATCTTATATTGCTAGGTTATAAACTTTTTCACTTGTTTTTATATTCATTATATCTTTATGAATTTATGAAAGCTGTGAATTGACTTGGGCTCACACGCATGAGATTGGGCTAACTTAAGACAAAATCGAGAATTAGTTTTGAATTAGTCTTCGATCTTGGAGAAAGAACTGGTCTCTAGTTCTTATCTTATCCTTTCCTTTATCATTTTATTTGAATTAATCTTCTTCTCTGTCTTTCTCTTGTCGATTTTTTCTCCAACGTTACCATCATTTATCTATAAATATTGCATCTTCCTACATTTGTGAAATATGGAACACTGAGCTATATCAACCCGTTTTTACTGTTTCTGTTTGTTAGGTTCTTCTATTCATTAATTTTTGCTCTTTTTATTCCTAAAATCGTGAGTGCACAAGTATTTTTTAAAGAGCTTGTTGTATTTTTTGCTCTTAGAAGGATGGCCACTTTTGCCTTTTGTATCATTCGAGGGGTGAAAATTATTCTTAAACCCAACAATGTTCGTCATGCTTCAAGTTTTTTTTCTTTTTATCATTTATTGTACCCTTGCCTTTTCTTACAAGAAGCAAACAATACCTTATAACCACCCAAAACTAACTTCGGCTGCATCGAGAACTGCTATTACCCTTTTTGAAAGAAAGTATGAAGTGCAACAGCAATGAACAATTACTGCACTTTGAACATTTCCAGGATCAGCATCTGATGAGTTACAAGTGAACAGAAAACAAAGCCCCCAAAAGGAATGAAATTACAAGGGGGGAACCGGGATCAAGTTCATATTCATTGCACAAGCAGGACAGTTACAATGTATCGTCGTTTGCACTCCTGAGAAGGAAAAGGAAGAAGAATGTTAACAAAATTTCAACGGTCAATCCCCTCGATCTTGTCTTCAACTTCTGAGTACAACTGCCTCAACCGCTCAATGTTCTCAGAAGAAGTTTCCCAGTAGCCGCGGCCGTTGGCCTCCAAGAATGTCTGCACCAGCTTCCTGAAAGAGTTGGGGTTGGTGCTCATGAGCCGGTTCAGCATTTCCTCGTCTTGGATGAAGGTGGTGTTGGCCTCCTCGTACACCCAGTTGTCGACTTGGCCAGAGGTCGCGCTCCAGCCTACCGTGTTGGTAAGCCTCTTCTCAATCTCGCGTACTCCCTCATAGCCGGTTGACATCATCCCCTCGTACCACTTGGGGTTCAGTAGCTTGGTTCGAGCATCAAGCCGCACAGTCTCAGACAGCGTCCGTACCTGCAGAGCCAGTAAATGAAGGGGCAAATTGAGTTCATGAACTCAAGAGTGACATTGATGAACATATGATGTTGAGATTGCTGTTCACACCTGTGCATTGGCAGTGGTTGTGTCTGCAACGTATGCATTAGGCTTCTTACCATCCTTCCTGAGGTTCTGCACCAGGTTGGTGGGGTCTGAATCAAAGTAATGGCTCACGTCGGTGAGGGAAATCTCTGACGAGTCGAGGTTCTGGAAGGTGGCGTCAGCTGTGCTGAGAGCCATCTCGAAAACTTTGCGTTTCTCGGTCATGCCAGCCCCGGGAGCATCACAGTCGAAGGCAAAGGACTTGCGGCTCAAGTACATGTCTTGGAGCTGCTTCTCATCATTCCATGAAGAATTCTCAACGGCCAGGTTTATGTTGGAGGAGTATGAGCCTGAGGCGTTGGAGAACACCCTGGTTGCAGCTTCCCTGACCCCGATACCGAGAGATTCAGCTTGTTCTAGCGCGTGTTTCCTGACGTAGTTCTCATCTTCTGGCTCGTCTAGCTCAGCCACCATCTTCACAGCCCTGTCCAGGAGATTCATCTGCAAAAACCCAAATCCAAATAGAAATGGAGATTCAATTCAGCTCGTTCTGATTGATGATTGATGAATATTGTGTTACAAGACTTCGAGTTTAGCAGGAAATAACCAAACCAATCCAAAATGGTTTATGGTTTATGCATTGAAGAAACCATACCTGATTGATGAATAGGTCTCTGAATACTCCAGAGCAGTTAACAACAACATCAATTCTTGGCCTTCCAAGTTCTTCCAGGCTTACGGGTTCCACTCGGTTGACTCGGCCAAACGTATCAGCTACTGGCCGCACGCCAATCATCCACATAACTTGAGCCAAAGACTCGCCATAAGTCTTAATGTTATCGGTTCCCCAAAGTACCAGAGCAACCGTCTCGGGGTACTTCCCTCCATTCTCGGCCTTCTGCCTCTCGAGTAGCCTATCCACCACGATCTTTGCACTCTGCAGTGCAGCTGTTGTTGGAATAGCTTGCGGGTCCAGAGCATGAATGTTCTTTCCGGTTGGCAGCACCTTGGGGTTCCTAATTGGATCCCCACCAGGACCCGGTTCCACGTATTTTCCCTCCAAGGCTTGTTTCAAACTTCCCAGCTCGTTGTCTTGCACGACGAGCTTCAAGCACTCCCCCAAGAATGCAAATAAGGTTCTAAGTTTGTCCCTATCAGCCCTGTAAAACTTAGTGCTTGACAGATACTGGATCCATGGTTCGTTCACACCAAAGCCAAGGATCGAGGTAAGCTTGTCGGCTACATCAACAACTTGACCCTTCTTGTTTGTCGTTCGCTCCACAAATGCAGAGACGGCTCCCCGGGATGCCTCAGTGATTTGGCGAAGCAATTCAACATCTTTCAAGATACCCTTGTCATTGCCTCTGTAAACATCCTCTATATCTCTTCCAACTGTCTCAGCTAATATTGCTGGGAGCGAGGAAATTTCATCTTCAGGGCGGTCTAAAGCAGCGATGTTAACCAGGGTTGCCACGGCTTCCATGGCTGATGGAGGCTCACCGATGACATGAAGGCCGCAGGGCAAAAGCCTGGATTCAATCTCCATGATTTTGGAATATACCTTCCCAACGACAAGATCACGCTCTTTGGCGGAGATCTCCTCGCCTTCTTCAGGCAGATCCACGTCCTTGTCCAGATTGCATTGCTTAGCCGTGCTGATAATGGAGCTAACGATCTGTTGTCCACGACCAGTGTCTTTGAGAGATTGGTAAGATGAGATCAGCTCGCTGAGCTGCTTGAGGCCCTTGTAGAGCCCAGCATTTTCAGCCGGAGGAGTCAAATAGCTGATGGTATTGGCATAGCTTCGACGCTTTGCTATGGTGGCTTCAGATGGGTTGTTGGCGGCATAATAGTATACATTGGGAATGTTCCCAATCAGGCTGTCGGGGTAACAGACATCGCTCATCCCCACCTGCTTTCCAGGCATGAATTCAAGCGAACCGTGAGTGCCAAAATGAAGAACAGCATCAGCTTTGAAGATCTTCTCCACGAACGAGTAGTAAGCAGCAAATCCATGGTGCGGGCTGGCAGATTTAGAGAAAAGCAGCCGCATAGGATCACCCTCATAGCCGAATGTCGGCTGCACACCGATGAAAACATTTCCAAACTGCTTTCCATAGACCAACAAGCTCTCCCCATCAGAGTTCAGATTACCGGGAGGCTTTCCCCAGTTCTCTTCTAGTGCTCTGGCATAGGGAGTTAACTTCTGGTACTCTCTGACGCCCATTTTGTAGGCCACGTTCAGATTTGGGCTGCTGAATTGAGCTTCTTTATCATGAAGGATTTCTTCAATCAGAGCTTCAGAAGTCTCTGGAAGGCCCTCGACATTGTAACCATCTCTCTTGAGGTCCTTCAAGACTGAGAAAATGGAAGCAAAAACATTCAAGTAAGCCGCTGTTCCAACATTCCCCTTGTCTGGAGGGAAACTGAAAACAGTAATCGCGAGCTTCTTCTCTGTCTGCAAGTGTTCAAGATCAAAGGCTCAGTTAACACAGCCGAAAGAAGAGAAAAGGGTGGCAATCTAACTCTTATTTCTCATCAGCAAAACAAGAGATCCAACATAATATGAAAAATCTTAAAACTCCCACTAGATTGTTCTTTGTTCTATCATTTGATCTATTTTTTGCAAGTTTAGGTACAGTCGTATTATGTTACAACACAACAAGGACCGAACAATTAACAGTCGTATTATGTTACAAGCATCACATCAACAAGGTCTAATTCTACCATATGAAGTTGGCTACATAAACTCTAGCTCACCAATGATTTCTATCTACGGTCTCATCTTTTGTACCATCCTTAAAACTCATATGGTTCTCAATTTATCAAAACTCAGTGGCAAACAAGCTAGGTGGAAGTTGACTAAAGGCCTTCAATCTCCATCACTGCCATCAACATTTATACACATCCACATCATGTTCTCCACTTCTCTAAGAACCGGGTCCATCTTATTGAATCCAGCAAGAAATTGACGTCACAGAAACCATTTTTGTCTAATTTGATTTGTTTTTGATATCACATCAAACAGAGTTAGTAGGCAAATTACCTTTGACTTCCTCTTGAGTTCAGCCCACTTGATCGCCCTGGTGCAGAGCTGCTCCACTCTTTTATGAAGAGCATGTGATTTCCCTGCAATCAATCACATTCACATTGCATTTCAAATATTCGATCAACATCATCATAAGTTCATTGCCGAAACCAACATGAAATCTCCAAAATGCACTTGACTTGCCTGTTCTAGGATCCCTGCCGGAGAAAACAATGGGCTCCATGCCTCCATCAAGCTCGGGAAGAGCCACCTGCAAGGCCACCTGAATTGGGTGCAAGCCCAAAGTGCTATTGAGCCACTCCTCTGTGGTCTGGAACACCAAGGGCAGGGCCACAATGTAAGGCACATCAAGCTTGCTCAAGGCCTCGACAGCCCTGGGGTGATCCTGCCTGGCAGGGCCCCCAACCAAGGCAAACCCTGTGAGTGACACCACCGAGTTCACGAAAGGCCTCTTGGTGACCGGATCGATGAAAAAGCGCTCAACCGGCCCTGAGAAATCCAGGCCCCCGGCAAAGATTGGGATCACCTTAGCCCCCATTGCCTCCAACTCCATGATCACAGCCACATAGTGGCTCTCATCACCGGTCACAATGTGGCTCCTCTGCAAAATCAGTCCAATTACCGGCGCATTCGGCCCCTTGAGCCTCTCGTCGGCGTCCCTCCTCGTCCCATACCAATTCAAGTACTCCTTCACATCATCATACATGCAGGGCGCCAGAGGGTGCCAAACCCCACTGTCCAAGAACAGAACCGGATCCGAATACTCGATCTTCGCCCCTTTCAGAGCCGGAACGTAGGACCCGGAGATCATCTTCAAGAAGTTCACCAAATTATCCGGCGACCCGCCGAGCCAAAACTGCAAACTGAGGATGTAGAGCCTGGCGTCCTGAGCCTTGTCGCTAGGCAAGTACTTGAGAACCTTTGGCAACGTCCTCACCAGCTTCAGCATGCTGTCGGCGAAGCCCGCCGATTGCTTCTTCCTCTTGAAGAGCTGGAAAAAGGGGCTCTTTGATTGGCCCAATTGGGACATGCTGAAGGAACCCAATTTGTTGAGCCTCATTACTTCGGGCATTGAAGGGAACACCAAGACCGCGTCGAGCCTGTCCCTCTCTTTCTCAACCGCCGACTTGATCTTCAGAGCAAGCTCTTCCACGAAGATTAGCGAGCCGATGAACACGTTGGCGTCTTCCAGGTCTTTGCAGAAGGATTGGTAGGTGTTGTCGTCTCGGAGCTCTTCGACGAGGTAGCCGACGACCTCGAATGAAGCGAAGTTGTCGGATTGGTTGAGGGACAGGACGGCGGCGGAGAGGGATGATTGGTACTGGGCTTCGAGGACGACGTAGACGATCTTGACGGTGGGGACGCCGGGGACTTTTTCAGGGACGATTCGCCGGACCTCCTGCGTGGTCTGGGTGAATAGGCCGTTGCCAATCGCGGCGCATTTGAGCCGCGCCGGCGCTCTGAAGTTCTGTGAGTTGGCTTTCCTGGGGAGAAAGGAGTGGAGGAAGTACTGCTTCTTGGCGGTAGAAATTGTGAACGGCGACGACACCAGAGACGCCATTGCCGGAAAATTCAAGCTCAACCCAACAAAGAATTAAAAAAATGTCGATTTCAGGCCCTCTTACTGCCTCAATTCGGCTCTGTTTCAGAGCTTGGGCTCTGCTTCTTCTTCTCCTCAGAAGTGTAAGCTTTGGAGTTTATAATAATTTCTGTGGAGAGCAATCAGAGAGAGAGAGCAGCAGCAGCAGTAGTGGTGTGGGAACTGGACACGTGGCATTAAGGGCAGTGTGAGGTTGAAGATGGGCAATTTATCTAGGAATGGGTTACTTGGGATGGAGTTTGATGGCTTCTGATTGGCTGACTTGGATTTCGAAAAGAGAAGGGAAGAAGGCTTAAGAAGGGTCCACTCCACACTGGTTTTCATGAACAAACAAGAGACCAAGATCTTTTTGTCAGTACATTGGGAGGGCTCTTTTTGCTCCAAAAGATCCTAAAATTCTTGAGTTTGTGGCCTCTCCTTCAAAAGGGTATTGATATTTTTACCTTTTTTTCTGTGACCCTCAATAGGTCCAGGTTTCCTACTTCCATGCCAGTGAACTCATATCTGTATCCTGTTCACACAGGTAATTTATTTACGTAGTCTGACCAAGAGGTGACATTAGAATGACAGGTTTATTTTTTTTATAATAATTATATGATTTAAATTAGATATTTTTAATAAAAAAAGATTATAATAATTTATGTAATTGAAGTTATTTCGTAGGATTAAATTGAATATATTGTTAATGTAACTTCGGCTCTATTTTTACACATATAATTATTATTTGTGACTTCTCATAAGATGAGTATTAAATTAATCTTTAACTCATCGTCATATATTATTGATTATGCAAATGTTAAAAACACAAAATTATATAAGAGCTTAATTATAAAAAAGATTATCATACCTATATATCATCTCATAAAATCGTAACTATGTTTGAATGCTTGGAGAGAGAAAAATTTGTACCCGTACTCTTGTTAGAGAAACTAGCGATGTTTTCCTTTTTTTTCTTATTAATACTTTAAAATTTTTTATGAAATTTGAAAAACCATCACATGCCAAATTAAAAAGAATAGTATGAAATTGTGTTCAAGAACTTGGGATATCTCAAAGTCGTAAGTTTAATTTATTTTTTGTACGAGACTACGCAATTAACTATGCTTATCCAAAATGTCAGGTCTCCAAATTTTTTATAATGATGAACCTGTATGTTTATCTAAAACTATAAAATAGATGAATCATAAATTTTAAAAAGAATAAAATAAATTGGAATCAAAAGTTGACTATGATTGAAAGAATTTTTAAATTTCCCATAATATAAAAAATAAAAAATTGAACAATTTCCACCTAATATTTAGCATTTCAAATGCATTTTAAAACACTTTTCAAAGGTCTCAAAGATATTTGTCCAATAATTTGGAAAGCTCATTTTCATGGAATTTGTTGAGACTTAGGCACTAGGGACACTTTAATATAGATGTAATGTGACCAAAGTCAACAAGAGCATCAAGTTAACATCCTATATGGCACAGTAAACCTCAATTGCTCCACTTTGATGAGATCATCTCTTTGATCATTGAAGTGGGAAATTCAATTCATATCCCTTCCTAACCTCTTTTTCCTCTTCATAATATGGGCTTTGCAATCATGACCTTTGACCTTTTCACTTTTCTTGTTGCTTTTAAGATTTATTCTCAAAGTAATTAATTATGAACAATAGAATTATATAACCCAATAAAAATAACTGTGTTGTTTACTTAGTATATATTAAAATTTTGCTTATAAATTGAGTAATACCTTAGCATTTATGACATAAATTCAACGTGTATAAGACATATAAATTAAACACCTATTTGTTAATCAAGATATATAGACCGTAAAAGATAAAATATATAAAGTATTTTAAATTTTTATTTTTTTTAATATATTTGATAAATTTATCTAACGACTCTTAAAAAAGAAGTCACGTAACTTTTTATCTATCATTTTTTCAAATATATTTATCTGCCCCTTCCAAGATAAATATATTTTGAATTTTACAAATAAGAAAAAATAATGCATATGTCCTTTAGTATATTTCAAAAAATTTAACAAATAATTTGATAAAAATATTGAAATACTTTCTAATCTTATCTTAATTATTGCATATCTTAGTTCAAAAAGTATTTCAATATTATATTGATAAAATCTTATCATACTCAATTTAACAAACCCTACCCCAAAATACTAAAAATAAATTACGAGAAACATATAAAAATAGCTTCAATGAAGGTCCGTATGAACTAAACTTATTCTATCTATAGTGCTCATGTTATCATTACCTATCACGATCTTTAGGGGTGTACACGGTTCGGTCTGGCCAATTTATTGCGCCGAACTGCACATGCGGTTTTCACATGTAATCAACTCGATCGGTTTGATTTGGCATGAAAAAATCGCACCAAATCGCATCGCGTAACGCGGTGCGGTTTGGTGCAATTTTCACGGTTTGCAACAACCCCAATCGACATACAAATAAATCCAAATCCAAATATCTTGATCAGACAATGTCCACCAAAGATCTCAAGCTTCCACACCAAAACCATCTTAATAACAAAACATTCAGGACTAGAAGTGCAAATGGAAGAGATACCTTGTCAGAAATGGAATTGGTATCGTTGGATCTGCTGATCTAGGATGAGGGGGAAAACAGATCTGAGTCGTCCATGGACTGGTGCGATCGACGACGAGGGATGGGTCGTCGCAGAGGGGGTCGTCGCAAGTCTTCATCACTCGTGCATGGACTGGTGCGACCAGCAGCTGGGGTCGTCGCTCGCTCGTGCGTGGATTGGTGCGGCCAGCAGCGGGGGTCATCGCAAGTCTTCATTGCTCATGCCTTGTGGTCTGGTATGGCGGCCAACGGGGGATGGGTCAGGTGGTCTGGTGCGGCAGTCAACGAACGATGGGTGGGTGCAAGATTGGTGCGGCAGTCGGTGAGGATGGGTGCGTGTGAAGCTTTGAGAGACGAAGAGGGAGAGATGAGAGAAATGCTGAAATGATTTAGGGTTTCCCCCACCCCTTTTATATTTTATATTTTATTTTTTATATTTTTAATTATTATAATATATATTGGGCGGTTCGGTTTGAAACTGAACCGCGAAACCCGCAAACCGTGCGGTTTGGGGGTTTCTCAAACCGTGTTGGACCGCCACTCTAAAAAAATCGCACGGTCTGGTCCGGTCTGGTTCGGTGCGGCCAGTTTTCGCGGTGCGTCGATTTTTTTGAACACCTCTAATTATCTTATTCAAACTCTATAAAATTTTCAACTAATATAAAAATTATTAAATCTTTTTAAATGTATTTTAGACAAAATAATGGCTCGAGATATAAATTCATATAATTAAATCTCACTTAATGAGATTAGGATTTATGATACTATTAATAAAAATGATTAAATCATATATTTGTTTTAAAAATTATTTCCAAAATTTTCAAGAAAAATTTGGACACATTTAGTACAACCATAAGCATAGCATATCCAAACCATCCCGCCTTCATTTCATCTCTTCTTGTCTCTAGCTTGTAGATATGAAGTATAATCATTGCCATTCCACACACCTTGAGCACTAGTTGAAGAAGACTTTGACCATTAGCCATGGCACCTACACCTTGAGCACCAGTTGAAGAAGACGACTTTGGCCATTAGCCATGGCACCTAGAGTAGTAGTATTCAAGAAGATTATTATTAGGTTAATAAAATTAAGATTTAATAGCATGAAAAAACTAAATATTTTCACATTTTTATAATTTTATTTAAATATTTTAATTTTAACAATAAACACTCAATTTAGTCAATTAATTGTAATTTTAGCCGTGACCCAAATTCAATTCAAGAAGCGTGTGCGTCCACTGATGTGACACACCACTTGGCATTTAAAAACAATTTAAAACACTTAAAGTTGACACGTGTGGAAAAAAAATAAAAAATAAAATTCTATGGTATATATACACACACAGAGGGAAGACAGGCAAGGGGGTGGAGTGACGACGACAAAGGAGGAGATCGAGGTGACAGCGTCGGCGTTGGTAGAGGCGTCAGCGCTGGGCTAGAGATGGCAACCAATCTCCACCACCACCATCGTTCACGACACCACGTGCATCAAAAACCCTAGCCCAAAATGTCGCCCCCTCCGCCGTTCAAAATGTCAATTTTGAAGTTTGTTGTGCAAGGCAATTACATAAGAATCGAGAGCATGAACAGCTCGTGAAACGAGTCTCCAGATCTCGGCAACACAGAGTCCCCGATGAGTGATTTCTTGATCAAGTTTCATGGGACTATGACTATTGTTAGTGGCGACGTCGTTCTACTCAAGCCCAAATGTGAACGCCAAAGCTAACATGTTCATAGCCAAGTTCAAAGCCAAGCTTAAGCTTTAGAAAATCAATTGCATCAAGCAAAACATGGGCTGGGCCCGTCAAATCACGCCATTGCCTCCTCTTTCATAGCCTCCATTCCCACAACTAAGAAGTAAAAATTGACTGTCGACTCTAGCCATGCATCGTCATCGTCATCTTGATCTCCTTCTTCATCATCATCATCATCATCATCGCTCCATCCCATCCCTACCCACCTTCCCTCAGTATACACACACACATATATAAATATATATATCTATATAACATAATTTTTTATTTTTTATTTTTTTTCCCTGTTAAAGTAGGACTCACTCAAAATGTTTTAAAACACCATATGGTGTGCCGCATTGGCAGGCGCACATGCCTCATGAATCGAATTCAAGTTATGGTTAAAATTGCAATCAATCGATCAAATTAGACATTTATTACCAAAATTAAAACGTTAAAATAAAATCACAAAAATCGAAAAGGTTTAATTTTTTTCATGCTATTAGCCCTAAAATCAATGTGAAGTTTGAATTTTTCTTGAAATATGTTTTCTGTTGTTTAGCTGTAACCTGAAAATGTTGCTAAAAAAACATTTATCGGTGTTTGGCGGGTACTCTAGAAAAGCACAAGAACAATAATAATAAATCATCAACACAACAAGAACATTAAAGGCATCGGAAATCAAAAACAACAATAATATTAAATCATCAACATTAACAATCAATAATGGATAAATGCAAACTCATGACATCAAATTGATCGATGAATGCAAAACCTAACCCTACACATTATGGTAAAACCAGGGTGACGAGGTTGCATTCTTATGTTTTAAAATATCTTTTTAAAACAAAAATACCTTTAGCTCAACAGAAAAATGGGATACCTTTTTGAACTTTTAAACTTCATTGATAGGTCATTATTATTTTTACATATATAAATTTCTAGCTCATCAAAACTACCTTTTCGTCATGTTCTAAAATTGAAATCTTTTGAAATTAAATCCCTTAAAAAGTAATTTTTAAGACCAGTACATATCAAACATGTTTTCTTGAATGTATCTAACTCTAAAATCAAAAAATAACTTTAAAACCATAACCATACTGTTTCTATAACAAAGATTATGGATTTGGTGAATTGTGCAGTGAGAACACAAGAGTTAACCCTCTATTGCCCCTTCCAAGTAGAGGCTCACACACTCACTGGCTGTGCAATATCTACTATGCTAGAGTTCAACTCTCTCTCTCTCTCTCTCTCTCTCTCTCTCTATATATATATATATATATATATAAACTAAGGGAAGAAGGCTACATTTAGATACAACCCTCTTATTTGCAGAATGGAGTCTTGTACACTGCAGGACTACTCATAAGACAGCAGAAATAAAAATGAACAAAACCATGACATTCCATGGGCAAATCATCTCAGACTAGCTCCCCACCTTTGGACTTGGCATTTGGGATTTTTGACTTGAATAGCTTTCAGTTCTGGGATATGTGAAAGTGTGAGATTAATACTTGCCCAAGTAGAGAATATGCAAACATTTAAGCTCCATATTTCAACCCGCCATTATGGTATACCTCTCAGAAATCAAAGGATAACCTAATCACTCTCAAGATGGCATAAGAGGAAGACTTGAAACATAAGCAGCCATACATTAACTGATTCCAATTGCTTACAAAAATTTCTCAAAATTTCTAAATGACCTCATCAAATGATATGATAAGCATGATAATTTGAACCTGAGGTAGCCAATCTAATGTCGCATTTTGCAGCACAATGTCATCATACACCTAGTCAACCTCCCTATCAGAAATTGACTCATCCAAAATTTTCTGAAGTTCTTTTACTCTCTGTCTTGTTAACGCAATACAGCCCTGCAACAGTAATAGCCTGGCTCGTTAGTAAAAAGTAATTGAATTCATCTTTACTGCCTTCTGGTTTTATTTTAATAAGGTTCATGGGTATCAATGTGTTTCTTATCCATACTGGAAGTTAAAGGTATCATAAAAACATATCACAAAAAGAAGTTCGATATACTTGATGGGTTGGCTTAACTTCACCCAAATCTGGTGAACCTATTCTTTTTGCAGATTGGATGAAAACAAACTATAACAATAGGAATAATAAATAAAATAACATCCAGCCAAAGTAGTTACTGTGAATCAAATGCATCCTTTTTGAGTAAAATGATATTTCAGGGCTTCACAGAACTTCAATGCTACACAGTTCTTACATAAAGTTCAAATATTTGATTTTTTTTTATTTCTTCAATTTTTTGTGGCCCATATTCGGGAGATACTGAATCATAACTGGTGCATTTGACATGGCCCAGGAAAACATATATCAAGATATGGACTCAAAAGATGCAAACTAACCTGAACAGCAGGCATATATGCAAGAGCTGGTCCACCAGGCTTGTTTAGAGATACCAGTTGGTAAGATGAATCCAATACCACGGTTACAAGCGTTTCCATGATGGACTCTTCCTCTGCTGTAGGGTCTGCCAGAATGTAATTCTTGTGAAGTATACATGTTAAGGAGAATGGGATCCTACTCAGCTTGAGCTTTCTCTTCTCTTTATTAACTGGCTCCTCTTTCAACTTCCCTCCATTTTCGTCAGAAACTACTACCACTCTTCCATCATCATTCAGAGAAACTGCCGGGATTTGCACTGCAACACATGAAATCAATAACAAAAGCACAGAGATACACCTAATGGCATTTGGAACTATGTACCAACCCAAACTTGAGATTTTCAAGTGCCTTGTTAAACATGGTCCACACCCCTTAACAAATGCATTAGCAATTAGTTACCCATTCATCCAAATCTGTCAAGAATTTCCAGTCAATATAAACACTACAAAAAGCACCTTGTCAAACTCAGAAAAGCACTCTTTACAGAGAGATACTTTTATTTCTCAATATATCTTGGTAGCGATTCAGTCGTCATGGGGGTTTTCATTTCAGTATCTCATTCTCTGTCTAGTACAGTTTTTCTTGGGGTTTTTCATATTAGGTAGAGTATCATTGCTTCTAGTAGCCTTGCTTTTATGCATTAATATAATATAATCTAACCTTCTTTCAAAAAAAAAAAAAGTCTGTTTACACACACACACAGATGCATACACAAGACTACACATACTAATCCAAAACACATCAGAAATTCTAGTAAGAACCTAACAAGATATAGGAAGACTGGAAGAGACAGAGTAATGTCAACAGAAACAAGAGGACATTGTTTACTTCTTTCCTTTTACTCACTTTAAACTAATTTGAACACCATCAAATACTCATTGTCACACCAAATGAACAGCAAAAAGGAAAGTAGAGATAAAATGGAATGAGAATAAGGAAGATAGATATTTAGATTTATGAAATATCAAGCTATCAAGAAAATCCATCTCATCTCCAATAATCCAGATCTCATAAGTAATTTCGACATCCTCAAAACATGTAACTATTCATTGCTCGAAAAATCCTAGCATGTACTGTTTTGGAAGATAATGCCCTGTCTAGCAATCAGAGAATTTTACTGCAGCTCCATTTAGAAATTAGGACATTCCATATTTCTTGTGTTTACCTGTCAACCCACTTTCCTCACCTCCTCAATGCTACAAGCTCATGAAAAGCACTTGTAGCACACATATTCTAACTCTGATATAATCAAAACATAAAAACTGGATAAGATAATACAAGCAAATTGGGAGTTACAGTGACACGGGGCCATTGAGCCTGCTAAGCTAATTTTACTCTTCAAAAGCATTGGAAAAAGTCGGCTTATAGCCTTCATTCTCTCATACAATCAGAGGGTTATCTGAATATTATTGAGATTGCACAGAAAATGCACTTGGAAGAGAACATCAGAGGGGTGAGAAAACCTCAAGCACGCATACAAATCAAGCTAGCAAATATTTTACACTGGCACGTGAGGCTTGTGCTGCCACAATAGGTTTAAGAGATTTGCTGGTTATGGGCATTTGTGGGACAAATCAAAAGCTGCTCAGTAGGTTCAAAATATTTGCTTACTTTTGCTGGTGTAAAATTTGGATCTGGATTATTGCAAGTTAGTTGTTTCCATATGTATCTCTTGCTAACCCAACAACAGCAATAAATTTTAGTGCAAACATAGGATGTGACATTTTTGCATTTGTGTTAAAAAAAAAAAAAAGAAGAAGAAGAAATGCTAGTTTGCAAAACTGCAATATCTTACGATGAGAGAATGCAGCAACTGCAGAAAGTAATGCAGTGTCAAATAGGGCACCATCAGCATCCAAACAGTATATGTCCTGCAGGAAATAAAAATTTAATTTTATTCAATATAGACACACCACCAATGTCACAAGTCAAGTACATGACACAGACAAGTTCGTGTTTATGACATTGATTATCGGATACACAAAAATGCATACTGAGACAATCAAGATCAAATATCAAATATATTCAAGGATGCTCAAATTTTTTAAGTGAAATAGACTTCAATCTCATAAACCATTACCAGGTAGGCCATCCAAGCAGCTTTCCCACCCACCAAAGATAACTCCTTCAAATTAATCATGCCAGAACTACAACCACCAAAATACTTAAAGTCAGTCAGATACATGCATATCAAACAATTAAGAATTAGCATTACATTCCAGAGGCAGAAATATAGATCACTAAAAGTTTAAATGCATTGCATGACAAATACAGACATCATTAAACCACACAACCCTATGGAACTTCATAAGGAAATCTTATTATACCTTCAACAACAACCACTAAGAATTCTTTTGTAGAAAATTAGTATCCTCTAGTGCAAAGGGCCTGTTAGTCATTCTTTTTATGAAAAGAATCAATAGCCTGAGAGAAATCTCATAAAGATTCAAAAATTTCATCCTGACAGGTGCATTTTAAGGCCATATGACTCCTTACATCTTGAAGTTTGAAGGAGGTAGACGTTATACTTGTGAAAAATCTTAACTTTCAAAAAATGTTGGTATACCATGAAACGAAGGATCTCATAAACAATTAAGAATAGGAAATATACTGAAGCACATGCACAGAACACACAAGGTTCACAAAAGACGTGCATTAGATGTTGAAAAATGTATTCTTAGTAAAGCAGCCAAAAGAAATATCAAACAAAAGCTGAGAAAATGATGAAAAAATATATTTCCCTCTTTCATAATTAAAAAACTTCAGAGAGGATCATCGTAACAATGTTGTGCCGGGGGAGGTGGGGAAAGATGAAAGCAAAGAATAACATTAGAATGGATCAGGCAGACATGCCTTAAGATAGTGTCAGATAACTGCTTCCCAATAACAGGTGCCACCTCAGCTGGCCTGCCAGGTCTAACAATAGGGGAACAAATTGGAGGCATGTGGAAATCAATTGCTGTAAACAAGGAGAATATTATGCATTGGTGCGCATATAAAAAATGAAAAAGATAAGTAGAAAAAGAAGATGTAATTAATGATCAACAACCTATGCAGCCTTCGTCTGGTGATTCCGGGGTAGGAGTCATGACTTCCATTTTAATGGCAGCCAACATAGTCTGCACAAGGACAAAAGGTTTCAGAGTCTAACTTAAAAACCATAAAAGAAAGAACCAACAATTCGTATTCTATTCACAAATAAAAACCATACATAAACCTGAATTTCATATAAACAACCAATGCCAACATCAAAGATCCCATTACTCACGGTTTACACATCCACACACGTACATAGGTGGGCGCGCGCGCACACACAGAGGACAATGAGAAGAAAACACTTACCGTGCAACCTATCTTTGCTAGAGCTGACCCACTAGCAGATGCAACAGCTCCTAGATTGCCAAAGGTTCAATTCAAGTAGGAAAACCAAGTTAGCAACCACAAATAAGAAGGAAATTTTTCCAATCCAATAGAAGACGAATGTACTAACCAAGAGCAAGTGTTGTATCTCTAGCATTTCCAAGTGGCCTACCATCAGGGCGAATTGATTCAATCAAATGGCGCTCATGAAAACGTAGAGGAAAGAGACGTCTAAAAGCATCCAACTCCATCTCTGATGACAAATCACTAGAGGCATTTTCGGGAGCCATTTATTCTTCAGAAGTTGACCAATCCTTCTGGCCTTCACAAACTGAAGCAGAATAAGATTTGAAATACAAAGATAATGATCATAGTATTAAGAAAGGCTGATCGATTTTCTACTTAGTAAGCTTCTTTCTTTTTGTTTGTGCCAAACTAGACTGAGCGAACTAATCCAATTCTTACCTGAAATCTTCCCTGCAGGGAAACACACAACTGATCACCCACACAGGCCCAGCGGGGTTCCCCCTAAAATAGAAGAGCGAGGGGACTTCCGGACGAGAGGAATAGCCGACGGACGGCGGCTGCGGGCCGGAGAAGAAGAGGAGACGGAGACGCAGGCGAGACGGAGAGAGGAACAGGCGAAGGCAGAAGCGGCGGCGGCTGCTGCTGCTAGGGCCATTTTATTATTCCTATACATATATACCATATACATAAATAATGAGTTTCGATCAAATTGTTTAATTTATACTAAGCAACACTTATGTAACAATTTAAATATAAATTCAATTCAAATATAATTATTATTTAAATTATCATATTAACATTATTATAAATATTATCTAAGAAATCAAAACTCTTTGAATAATAATAACACAACATAATATATATATATATATATTACCATATTTACATATCTTAATTTTTTAGACAATTATCATGTTATCATATCTTGTCGTGTTCATGCCACTGTATTTATATCCATATCAAATAGACATTTTAATGCTAAAATGTATAATTTACAAACTTTGTATCAAAAAATTTTATAATTATATCTTGTACCAAGGGAAAAGGCATGATTTGGTTTAGGATATATTTTAAATTGTAATTTATATATTTTTTAAATTATGTAAAATAATATTGTACACTTAGGTGGTACGAAAATAAAAACGGGAAATGAATACGATATGTGATAGAAATTGGGAAATGATATTTTTAAAAAAAAATAAAAATGTGGGAAAATGCCTGAATAAAAAAATTATAATTTTTTTTATAAATATAATTTTTAATATAAAAAAATTAAATTAAAGACGAAAAAATTTCATTGCTAATCTATTGGTGAACAATTTTCGTTTTTAATATTTTTCTAATATTACAAAATACTCTAAAATATTTTTAAAATTACAAAAATTGTTCAAAAATAATTTTTTTAATATTTCTCAACATTTTGGCATAGAAAATCTTTCTAAAACATCAAAATGGCACCTTTAAGGGATTTCCATGCATCATAATCGTGCACGGCTTACACATTGCTTGTTTATTAATTGATGGTAAATATATCGTGTTTTAAATTAATTAATAAAATTATCAATCAAATATTAAACGAAAATCATATTTTTTATTGTATCACTTAATTTTTTTTCTCTTTTTTTTTGTGGTTTACACGTAATGAAAAAGCCAAGGAATAATATAAAATAGAAAAAAGATATAGCAATCTAAATAGTCGTCTATTATTAATATAATTTATCTAATTATTATTAAATTCATTAAATAAATTTCTTACATAAATTTTTTAAAAAAATTCCATTAAATTTATCAAAAGGCAAAAAGACACTCATTAAATGAATTTTTTATATTAATATAATATATGATTGTATTAATAAAAATTACAAAAAATACTCTTTGATTTTTCTTTTTCTTTTTTCATTTTCTTGTTGATTTTTGTTAAATTGCATAAAAATATTAATTTTTCTAATTGATATTTTTTATTCACTCTTATTAGTACATTTTTAGCTTAAGTATCATCTACTCATTTCTTTATGCTTTATTATTGATGAGATATAATAATAAATTTATAGTTATTGAAAACTTTTCATCTTTAACCTTCAATCTCCGTGAAATTTACAAAATAGAAAATAGTCATAAGAGTGATGTGTCTTTAGCATTGGTCATCAATGATTAAGTTAGTTCCATTAAAAGAGTATGTTGTCTTAATAGTGGAAGTGTAGTCTTAGTAAAGTTGCGGGCATATCTCAATTGAATGAATCATTTTTTATTTATAGAAGCTGAATGTTAACATATGAAATAATATCCTTATCTTTTGAGATAGTTTATTTTAAATTGTTAGATGAAGACTTTAGAGGTAAGTTGAAGTATTATTGGTGGGTCATAATCTAGATGGTCTCTCAAGTACTAGATCTCTAGGAATCGAGAAAGTCTCCCGAGAGTACTCAAGAGAGACCCCTAAGAATGTCTCACAAGGATTTCTTTAAACATTTCTTGGACCTTCATTTTTTGGTTTCTTTTTTTTGGGTCTGTTTTGGGCATATTGGGTCAACATCTAGTACGTTCGCACATAAATTTTTGTATGTTTATCTAACACACTTAATTTATGAATTATTACGTGTATTAAAAAATTTACACTTTACAAATTCAAAAGAAGAAGAATTGTGGGTCATTATCAATAATAGAGTGTGTGCGTGTGCATGCGCGTTATAAATAACATAATTGATCTTTTAAGTTTATATTTTGTAGCAAAATAGTCATTGTCCTTTAATTTGTTTTATACTGTCATTAACTTGTAATCTTGTTAAAAATTAGGTCATTATTTAAAAGTTGTGTTGGTTTCTCTTAAAAATCATTACATTGTAGATATATAAAATACAAATAAAAATAAAGAATGAGTGATTGTGGACGATTGTCGAATAGCATTTAAAAGGTTATGTATAAACGTATATACATATGTATGATTTTACATATACGTGAAATTTATAATTAAATATTGGGAGACGAATAGAATATTTTTTTATTTAAATTAAAGAAAAAATAACTTGAAAAAAAACTAATTTTTTAAGAAGAAGAAAACAACACCAACTATATATTCTTCTACCGCTGGATCTATAGTAGCAATCACAAATAACAGCAATCAATAATTACTATTTTTGTGTTTTTTTATTTTATATATCTGTCACATCATAATTTGTTGATAAAAAAAATAATTATAATAAGATTAAAAGTTCAATAATAGTTATAAGATAATAATTGAAGTATAAGAATTAATTTATTACAAAGTATACAATTTAGTATTATTATGTGAAAAATATTATTTGTATAAATAACTGGATTATCGAATGACCGAATGCACCAAATAACAAAAAATGCCATCACCCAATTTGTCGTTATCGCCTTTGGATGAAACTCGATCGGGGCCAAGTCTGATTTGGCTTTATCCGAGCCCAATCGGGCTTCATGACACCGGGCTTCTCTTCTCTGCGGTGCCTTGATGATCAATAATGAAGTTCAATCTATGAAATCTGATTAGACTTTATCATCGGATGAAGTATGATTCAGTCATCGAATCTGTCACCCAATCGGTACATATAACACAATTTTATATGCATGTACTATATTTATAACAAGATATTCGCATCTTATTAACCAAATAAATCATGGGACTAATAAACCAATTGCTTGGAGTGGACACTTGGAATGTAGCCTCTTACCTAACAATTATACACAAAAGTTTGATACAATTTGAAGAGATAATTACATTGGTTTTACAAGCAAAAGTGAGTAAGAAGCAAACAAAAGCAACCAAATGGTTGGATGATGATGTAGTTTTCATTACATTATGTGACAATGACCCATTTCGTGTTGACTTGCTATTCATGTTATATATTAGTAATTTTGTCTTTTTTAATTAGATTATTTATCATCTATCTATATGTATGAATTTAGGGTTAGGCTTGAAAATAAATTATGATCAAATTATCAAACACACGAAAAAATAAAAAATATTTTACATGAAAAAACTCAATTTTGAAAAAACCTAAGTAGAAAGAACAAAATATCACTATGATGATATTATTATAATTATTTCAGTGTATTAGGCATCTATTTATACATCTACCACTCATTTATAGATATATATATAAAATAATTTATATAAATATATATTCTGATCATAAGATGAGTCAAGAATAAGAAAAATCTTCAATTATAGATATGTTCCAATTACAATCAAATTTAAATTATGCGTTGCAATTATCATACTATATAAAACTTACTCTTGAATATCTATATCACATATGATTTAAAAAATTAATTTATTTTAAATTTAAATAAATACATTGACATAATTTAAATAAGCATTCTTTCGTTTTTCACGTCGTTAGTGACCGGATCAAATATACGACTTAAAGAAATTTAAAGGAATATGAAAATTTTTATGGTTTAAAAATTTATTTTAAAACTTTCAATGAATAAATATGTGAAAAAAAATTAGTTGTCCTACTTATAAGTCAATAAATGAAGTTGGAGAAGTTTGTAATAAGAGAGGTAATAAAAAATAACACAAAAGTTGGTGGGAAACTTTTAAATGTAATAAATGTATATCTACTTTTATATATTTTTACCTTAAATGAGATTTAGTTTACCTCGTAAAATAAATAATTTTTTGAAAATAATTTATAATATAATTTCATCAAATGTGTTATATTAACATGTAATATTATTTTATGACTTTCTATTTTATTTTTTGTTGGCATGAGATAAAAGAATAACAAATACACTTTATTTTAATACAGAGCCAACTTAGGACTAAGCGGCGCTCTAGGCGACAATTATTTTAGTGGTTATTTACTAATATAAATAAATAATAAAATTATTGAAAATTTATTTTTCTTGTTTCTTGTGATGCAAGATCATTTATTAATTTTTTATATTCAAGTTTAGATTTTTTTTTTAATTGACAATATAGCTAAATTAGTTAAATTTTTTTGTGACATAGTTGAATGTAAATAAGATTTTATTATTTTTAATTTTAAAAAACTTCTTTATGCGGAAACTACAATAATATGAATGGTTAATAGTATTCTATAAGCTATCTAAGTATTTGAAATAGAATTTACATTTTTTATAAAATTTAGTATCGTAAGTGGTATTTTTATTTTTGTGGTTATAATTTTCTTAAAACCTTTAATCTGAAAATAAATCTAAATCATCAATATAACATGCCATACATTTAAGTTATGAAAACAATTTAAACAATTCAATATTTAAACAAATTTTTTTTCAAGATTTAAATATATATTTTTTAATTAAGGAAAACACTTTAAGTAAATTAGGTGTTACATGGACAATAAGTTCAGTTTTATGGATAGATTAAATTTATTTACACCAAAAATCAAATTAAATTTTTTATATGATGGATGGAATATATAAATTGAAATTTGTTGAAAGCTGTACATCTTATCTCATCTAGTATTCATGGAAAGAAAATAAATTATAATAAAATTAACTTATAAATGTAACATAATAATAGTTTATCTAATTATAACTCTAGATTTATTTATTAATTTAGATTATTCACACCACCAAGATTATGACTATCAACTCTCATTTCTAATTTTTATATTGTTTTAGATTAGGTAGGCCGTCTTTATATTAAATCAAATTAATATGATAAATACACTATTTGATACAGTTTCTACCCACCTAAAAAATACACCAATTGATATAGTTTTTACCAAATTAAACTAATTTTTCCTTACTTGCATGCTCTTGTCATTTTTTGGGGGGCCCACTCTTTTTGGAGGCTCGAGCCTTAGGTTGAGTCGACACTATTTTAATATTTAAATCGCTCTTATTAGTTAACAATAAATATATTTCATTCTCACAATATCAAGGTAAATATACTTCAATCTCAAAACATGACTCCCATGTTTTTGGTTTAGTGGCATATTTTCTTAACATCAAAAGTATATATTCAAGAACACCTAAACATCCATCAGTTGTGAATATTGGACATCTTGAAAAATTCACATATTTGGAAATGGTCATTTCATAAGATAGTATTTTTTAACTAAAATATAAATCAAAAAATATGAGATATGGAAAGCACATCAAACAAAAGTATTTTTCATTATGTTTGTTAAATTTTCTCAAATAAGTCATATGACATTTTATCTTAAATTTTTAAAATAAATTTATCCCTTCCCCTTATTCAAATAATTTATCTTAAACTTTACAGATAAATTATTTTAATAGGATCTTATTTTACTAATTTTAACAAACACTACCTAAATATGATTTGATTGATAAATTAATAAGAGCAAGAGAAAGGCCAATAGTAAATCTTTTATGCACATAGATAGATAAAGAGTCTTTGATACAATATAGTAAATACAATTCTTATTTGTCACTTTTTATGAAAAACTCTTATTTTATTTCATCAAATGCATTCTTTTGTAAATATTTCACAAAATGATGTTACATATTGTTTTATTATTTACTTTTATTTGTTTGTTTTATTTTAGAAGAATAATGTGTAATTCTCCTATCGAGTTTATTTAAATACCCATTACAAAAAAATTAAAGATAAAATTAGGCACAAATATAACCCCACCCAATTCTCACAAACCAAAAAGTATTTTCCGTAAATTTAACATTTTTATTAACAATTTATATTAACGTTATTGTACATTTTTATTAATGTTACACATCGTATAAAGCATCAATGTAGAATGTTATCTAAAGTGTCAAATTTAAATGTCCAAATAACATATTTGAAAATTTGGGTCGCTATATGAAAATGTTATACCCACAAACAATCTTTATAAATTGACGGAATAGACACAAAATTTATAATAGTTATATTCAAAATTAATAATAGATTTAAAATATTATAAATTATTATTAATTATATATATAACTATTATGAACTATTATTAATTTTGAATAAAATTATTATACATTTTATTAATTTATAAAGATTATTTATCAAATTTTTTCATGAAGATAGCATTTTTGGTCATTATTGGAATGGCCAAACAGTGCCTTTTGAGGAGTATTATTATCTTATTTTGAAAAATAAATTAAAGTTATCATACAACATGATTAATTTTTTTTATAATAACATTACTAATTTTTAAATAATTTAAATTTATATGTCACCCCGAAATTTGTAGAAAATATAGCAGATGTTCTATCAACTTGGCAAGTGCAAAAGGCATTGTTTGGCCACTCCAATAATGACCCAAAATGCTATACTCATCAATAAATTTGATAAATAATTTTTATAAATTAATAAAATTTATAATAATTTTATTCAAAATTAACAATAGTTCGTAATATTTAAGATTTATTATTAATTTTGAGTAGAATTATTATGAATTTTGTATGTATTATACTAATATATGAGAATTGTCTGTAGATATTACATTTACGATCGGACATATCTTTTCATTTATTTTTAAAGACGTTGTTTGAACAATTAAATTTGGTATTTCTTATAATATTCTACATTAATATTTTAGACTATGTGTTTATATTTAAAAAAAAATATACAAGATATCAATACAAAGTGTCGACAAAAATATTAAACTTAGATTGTCCAAATAGCGTTTCCGCATTAATCTCAAGCAAAATGAAAAAAACATATTTTACATGTAAAAAATAATAATTAATATAACATAACAATCAAACTTTTACAATTGTGAGCTATTTGAATAAATAATTTTGTTTTGTTGATGTTATAATAAATAGTCCCATTACTTTATAGAAAAATTTATATTATCTTACAAAAAATATATTTAGTAAGAATTGAGAGGGGTTATATTTGTACTTAATTTTATCTTTATTTTTTGGACAAATAGCAAAACAAACCTACAATTTTTTATAATTCACAAATTTATCTAAATGTTTTAACTTTAGTAATTATATCATAATTTACTCAATTAGATGTAATTTTATCTAACATCTAAAATTAATTTGAAAATATATGTGTCATTATTAACGTCACAAGCCACTTGTTATAAACAAAATATAAGAATGAGACCCACATGCACATATATTTGTAAGATTCGCATATATAAATTTTTTTATTTTTTTATGTGTATATATAGGTCTCACTCATATATATTTTTTTATAACAGATGACGTACCTCATCACTAATGGTACATGACTCCCAAATTGATTTTAGATGTTAGATCAAATTGTATCCAATTGAGATATAATTATAAAAATTAAAATATTTATATAAATTTATAAATTCATGTTTTTTTTTTTGCTGTTTGCCCTTATTTTTTGTAATGGATATTTAGATATACTCGAAATGGGAATTACTCATTTTTATAAAAAAATATATGAATAAAAATAAATAATAAAACAATACGTAACATTTATTTTTTTGTAAAACGTCTACCAAAACATACATTTGATGAAATAAAATAAAGGGTTTTTTTTTTCAAGAAATGACAAATATAAATTATATTTTCTATACCCTAATAGAGGTTTTTTTTGTCTATCCATCCATATAAAAGCTTTGTATTTGACCATTGGCCTTCCTCTCGCTCTTCTTAAACTACCCATCCGATCGTTTTTAAAAAATGATTATTTCTTAAAATTTTGTATTAGATGTTAAAAGAATAATCCACTAAGGAGAGTGAGATTGTGAGAACGAGATATATTTATGATCAGACAATACGAGTAATTTAAAATTTTAAATAAGGTATATTAAGAAAAGATGTGTTTGTTATGTTTTTTATCTTTAATCGATAAAAAAAAGAATTCGTAAAATAACATTACTTATTAATAGAACACATTTGATGAAATTATATTATAAATTATTTTCAATAAATTATTTATATTATGAGGTAAACTGATGGATAATGAAAAAACATGAAAAAAACAACAAATTGAACGCGTCTTCTATTTTCTTTCTAGTCATCCATAACCTTGAGAGAAAAGAAAAGAAAAGAAAAGAAAAAATCCAAATTTTCCAGGAAAAGCCAACATGGACAGTACCACTGTCACTGGATCTTTGCATTTCTTCACCTGCCCCTATCTCTCTCTCTCTGTATTTTTCATCATATCTACCCTTTATCTCTCTAGAAACCTTCAGTCTGCTTATTTTCTTCTCTTTTCCTCTCTCCGTTTCTGTATATTCTCAGAAGAATTCCAATCTTTTCTTTTCAAGTCTTGAAAGCCGATAAAGTTAGAGAGAGAGAAACACCCCACACAGCAATTATTCACTTTTCTTTATAGTACCCACCCTTCTTTCCCTCTGTCCCTGTATTGCCAGCTTTGCGTGCCATCCTCTTACTCTCTCTCTCTCTAAACCTCGATTCACCATCTTCTTCAGGGAAGAGAGGATAGAGATCTCAGGAGGTACGTTGATCTCCTGATCACTGTTTGATCGGGATTGATTTAGATCTCTTGTGTTTTTTCTGGGTGCTTATTGCCCTGTTGTTTCTAACTTGACTTCGATTTGAATTTCCATGCGTTGATCCGAGCTAAGATGGTCATTTGGTTATTCGGGTATTCTTTAGTTATGGTTGGAATTTTGGTTAAATTATTATAATCCCAGAAATGACGGATTGTTAATTTCAATAGCTTTATTGATTTGTTGTTAATTTTAATGTCCTTAATCTGCTGTTGATCAGTGGTCTCCGGTTGTTGATCTCTGCTATTTCACGTGTGATTCAGTGCGTTCTTTTTCGAACTCAGAGTGGCTGACGCATCATTGTTTGGGATGCAAAAGTGATTCGGATCTGAATATGACGGAGAAAATCTTTGTGTTGACCTATGTTATGTGATATTCAAGTGGACTTATTGGGTTTTGATTTTGTGATGATACTTGAGATCAGTAGTTTGAGTTATACCATGACAAAACAAGCATTGCTGAATCTGAAAGCGATTGGATCTTTGTCTTAGGCAGTCTTCTTCTGCTGTAGTGAGTATGAAGTTGATATATGCACAATTATATTCAGTTTTTTTTTTTTCTTTGTGCGTGCGTGCGTGTGTGTGTGTGTGTGGGGGGGGGGGGGGGGGGGGGTTGGGGTTGGGATTACACTCGCACCCTTGAAGTTTCACTAAATTACGAGTGCCCTTCTCATTCTGAAATTACACTGATCTTTCCTCAATAAAAAAAATGTTAAGACACAGATTTAATGTGGTTTGACATTGTCCCTACCTCCTTGGGCAAAAGAAGAGTTGAAATTAACTATGAGAATAATAGGCCTACAAGAGTGAGGAACTCACTCGACCCCAACATGCCAATACACCCATCCCACAATGTGTTTGACATTCACCATACTCTGAATTATGCATCACCTTCTGAATGATATGGTATGAGGAGTTATTTATAGAGAAGGGCCAGTCAGGATCATGAATCCAAGCTCACTAAGGTTTGGATTGGTTTATGGAAATCCTATATCTTCCATACTTTGGATTGGGTTAATCTCAACATGAAAAACTACTAAAGGGCTCTAGGTTGGATGATTCTTCATTTTATTTACAATAAAATTTATAGTTTCTTTGCTTGAATAAAAAAAGAATAAAAAGTCTCTTTGCTTGCCTTACCCTTCACATCCATCTCACTGCATTATTGACAGCCTCATTTTTAGTACTAGTATAACAGTACCAATTTGTAACCACCCCTCACCTCCCTCCCTATTTTTTGGTGTTCAAATGACACTGAAGTGCCACAATTAGATTGCAGAGACTTCCACATTCAAATTAAGTATCAGAAACATGATGCACTCTAAATCAGCACAACATCACTTTTAGAATCCCCAGAAACTTTCTTGTTCCCAGTTGAACAAATAAATGGATCCCTTTTTTAAATAAATTGTATATCAGGCCAATTCTCTTATGCTTTCTTAGAGGTTTTCCCAAAGTTGTGCCACATCACTTGCTGCACCCCAAATCCAAATAGCCTGCTGCAGAACATAAACAAATGACAAGAACAATATGAAGGAGGATTATTTTCCTGATGGTTTCTATCTTAACATATTCATCCTTTATGGAAGTCATCATGATGAATAAAAGGCACATGTACTTTTAGACCAGAATCCCTACTGATGTTTATTTGTGTTTGATGAATTTCCCAATTGATATAAAGCCCTTTTCCTCCCTTCTGCTTTGGCAATTCTATGTTGTAGCATTTTACTTTTCTTATGCATAATGTTTCAAACCATTCTAAATACAAAGCTTAAATGGCTTCATGGTCTGCCTTTTATAGATTTGACATCATCCAGGGCAGAAAGATGTAATACTTGCATCAGCTAAAATAGATGATTATGTTTTTTTTTTTTTTTTTTTACATTTAACAATTATTTTTCCTTATCTTCTTGCATTTTTCTGTATGCAGTAGCCAGTTCTGGAATTCTCAGATTACAGATTGCGAAGATTGAAAGCTCTTGTTTTATCTGCACTGTTGTTGAAACAAACAATAATCCAAAAGGATTACAAATATGTCTAGCTCTGCAAAGACTTTGGAACCTGCATTTCAGGGAGCTGGTCAGAGAGTGTATCCTTACTTGAATAAGTGTGCTTGATGATTGATAGAAAAATAGTTTTCCTTTCTATGCTAACAAGTTAGCAAGAATAGTGTATTTTTGACCATTTGTGTTGGGTATATTTGCAGTGAATATCATTATTTTATTTGCATTGCTAATCTGAAAGATGTCTTCTTTCCATTCACATTATCTTTGTGAAAAATGAAAAATGAAAAAGGGCTATGGACAATGTGTATCTCTGGAAAAGCCTTACAACCCTGATTTCAGGGAGCTTGGTCAGAGAGTGCATCTTTACTTTGAAGATTTGTGTATGATACCAATGGGAATTTTTTTTTCCCATCCTATGCTAATAGGAAAGAATAGTGTTTTCTTCCTTTGCCTATTTACGTATGCTTACATTGGATATTATAATTTTACTCCCTGCTGATACGAAACAGAACCAGTCTATTGTTTTACCTCCTTGTGTGGTTTGTGGACGCATACATTTTTTTTTCTTTTCCTTTTCCTTTTTTTGGGTTTCTAGGGATGAGATTAAATGCATTAATTTCATTAATTGGATGAGTTTTTTTTTTGGGCTGTGTGAATGTTTGTGTAGGATTATAAAATAGTTATGTGGCCTCCATTGCACTTTCACTTCTAAATTTTAACTTAACACCTAATAGAGGGACTGAAATTTGGAGAATTGAGAACTTCCAGCCAGTTCCTTTACCAAAATCTGATTATGGTAAATTCTACTCTGGTGATTCATACATTGTCTTGCAGGTAAATTTACACATCTAGTTGTATTTTATATTTAAATTTTATGTAAACCTTCGTTCCCTCGAGGGGTCAGATGCTCCAATGTTAGGCTTCTTATTAGTTATAATTTCTACAGACAACTCCTGGAAAAGGAGGTGCTTATTTTTATGACATATACTTCTGGCTCGGAAAAGATACAAGCCAGGTATGTTGTAGGCTTTCTGTTCCTCTGTTATCCTTATTTATGCTCTTCCCCAGAATTACTTTCTCATTTGTTTTAATGAACTTTTACTAGGATGAAGCTGGAACAGCAGCCATTAAATCTATTGAGCTTGATGTAGTTCTTGGTGGGCGTGCTGTACAACACAGAGAGCTCCAAGGTCATGAATCTGACAAGTTTCTCTCTTTCTTCAAACCTTGTATTATACCTTTGGAGGGTGGCTTTGCATCTGGATTTAAGAAACCTGAAGAGGAAAAGTTTGAAACACGGCTGTACATTTGTAAAGGAAAACGAGTTGTCAAACTAAAGCAGGTCTGGGAGCCCCAACATGAATATTGCATACTTGTCATGTTTTTATACTGAATATGAATCTAATCTTGATCAAGGGAATGAACAGAACTTCTTTGTCAATCCAGGTTCCTTTTTCTCGTTCCTCACTCAACCATGATGATGTGTTTATCTTGGACACAAAAGATAAGATATTTCAATTCAATGGTGCAAACTCCAATATTCAGGAAAGGGCCAAGGCACTGGAAGTAATCCAATTTTTGAAAGACAAGCATCATGAAGGGAAATGTGATGTTGCAATTGTTGGTGAGTCTCATGAAAACTTCTGTAATATCATCTTTTCCTACTTATGAATCGGAAATATATATCATTTAACCTAGCTCTTTGGTTTTACTTTCCTATTTTTCTTGTCTTGGGGTGCTCTAGGATGTTTGTCTAGAACTTTTGAACATCCATCAAGATACACTTCTGAAACTTTTTCCAAATACAGTGCCCTTGTGCCTGGGCGGAGGGAAAGATGATGTTGCAAACCCATGACCTCCATTTTGGAAGTCTGGGATTCTGCCAACTATTCTAGCCTTGTGTTATGCTTCTGGATCTTCTATTACAAATAGTTTCTTATTACTCATTCACTATTTATTTTTGCATGTAAATATCGATGGCACAGATGATGGGAAGCTACAAACTGAGTCAGATTCTGGTGAATTCTGGGTCATCTTTGGCGGGTTTGCCCCAATTAGCAAAAAGGTTGCTAGTGAAGATGATGTTATTCCAGAGAAGACTCCTCCTAAACTCTATAGGTAATCTCCTCCCCTCTACCTTCACTAGCTCCAGTAGCAGGACAAAGATGTGGTAAGAAAGTCTTACAGGCCACTTAATGCCTTCCACGGGGACTTCAAATTGGGAATGTTGTAATAGGGGTATTTTCATGTTACTTTAGAATGTGGTTGGATTATTCATTGCATAAATCAAGATGGAGAAAAGTGATTTTCCTAAACAGGACTACTCCAAATGCTGCATGACAATAATTTCTTCCATTCCCTCTTGGACATGAAGAGGGTAATATTATGTGGCATGTGTATTCCCAAATTAGAACCATAAACCCTCTAATTCTTTTTGTCATTGGGACAAGAAAAAGCTCACACTTGAAAGCTAAAAAAAGGAGAAAAAATTATAAACTTCACTTGATGTGGGATGATCCTTCTTATTAACCTGAATTTCATTTAAGTTCAAGTTCATCTGTAAATAGCATTGCCATTTTTATGTTGAAATTACAAAATATAGATTGTATTGGTATATTCACAATGTGTGATACATATCCCAGTTCCTTAAGTCTTAAGGGTTTAAAGAGGTTGGACTCCTTGATGCACTCTTGAACCCAACACAACCTAAACATCCTAGGTGTTCCTGTTGTGTCTAGTTGAGGTGTTAGATCATTCAACATGATTGTAGGCTTGCAGCTTCTTCTCATTTTTAATTTGTAATCAATAACTGGGTTAGAAATGGAAATCACTTCCAAGTAACTATGCATGGCTTACACCTTCTGGATTCATACATTAAAAAATGCTCTGCTTGCACTAATGGTGGATTTGAACACCTAAATAATCACCTGTTGTTGGAAAGGATGCGTTTGCTAGAGGATCTCAAAAAGCATAGATGATTGTGATAATCACCCTAAATAATCATATGTGGTTGTTGATGCTCATGTTAAAATGTAGAAGGACGAGAAAAAATAGCCAATTGGGATTCCAAAATGATTGCCCTTACCATGTGAAAATGTAGTGAAGAAGTGGCTGAAGATTTTGAAAGCGAAGCAATTAAGATTCCTGGCCATTATCTGTCTTCCTATGACTAAGTAGTTTATCATTTGATCGTATGGTTGTCCAATGGCTCTTGCTTTCTGTTGTTTGAGACTGGTTGTCCAGGAACTTCTTTTGCACCTTTAGATGAGGGTTGAAATTTTTATTCTCCAATAAAAAGACTCAAGCTTGAGTCCCAGGAAGTTACATATTCAAAAAGGAATTTTTTTTTTTTTAAAAAAATAGTGATTTAACTAGTTCAACTATGTAGGTGTAGTGCAGTAAAAAAAAAAAAAAAAATCTGACAGTAACCTTTTAGGGTAAATTGCACTTGGACCCTATGGTTTGGGTCATTTGCATTGAGAACCCTTGTAGTTTAAAAATGGCTCTAGATGTCTTAGTGATTTATATTTTTTGCATATACTGTTCCATCACAAACTTTGTTAATTAGACCAATATTAACATAAATTAAGTTAAATTAACTAAAATTTAATAAGAATGAAAAAATTTAAAAGAAGGATGGTTCATGGCGGTTTTGTATTGACTACAACCAACTAAATGAAATTACCATCAAGGACAAATTTCCCATCTCTCTTATTGAAGATTTGCTAGATGAATTGAAACATGCCATTTTTTTCACTAAACTTGACCTAAGATCCGGCTACCATCAAATCCAAATGAACCCCCTTGACATACCTAAGACTGTTTTTTGTACCCACCATGGCCACTATGAGTTTCTTGTCATGCCATTTGGCCTAACAAATGCTCCAGCCTTCTTTCAATCACTCATGAACCAAATCTTTGAACCCCACCTCAGAGACTTTGTACCGGCGTTCTTTGATGACATTTTGCTATAATTGTGCTGATCTAGCCTTGATCCTAGAATATTCTAGGATCAGTGTTCTATGTAAATATCATGTAAATATAGAAAGATAATAATGGTAGGATGCTTGGAATTATTTCTTTCCTTCTTTGCTAGTAATCCTCTCCTTAAAAGAGGATGTTGTACACAATTGTTTAGTATCAATTTAGAGATTTCTAGTCTGATTTCTAAGTTGGTATCAGAGCCAAAATCAAATCACAGTCATACACTGTGAAAAAAGACCACCCTAGGCTGCTCGGTTAGTCATCTGAATCAAGCCGCTAGCACCTCTCCGACAGCAACCCTTAGTTGCCGCCAATCTCAGATCTGTCGGCCTCTCTTCATTGGCAACTCTCAGTCGCCATCCCCAAACAAATCCGACGCTGCCGACCGCGCTCCCAGACGCTGTTGCTGTTCGCGAGTCCTTGCTGCTGCTCGCGATCCCTGTGCTGCTTGCAATCCCAGCGTCGTCACCTCCCAGCACTGCTGTCGCTACCTCCCAGAGTTGTTGTTGCCTTGTCCCAGTGTCGCTGCCTCTCAGAGTCGCTGCTATCTCAACCTCCCATAACTGTTGTCGCTGCCTCCCAAAAGTAGCTGCTAGCCTTACACCAGCGGCTTCTTTCCTGATCATAATCAAGTAGTTTAATCCTTCTTAGCCATGTCCGAAGTTACCTTTGAAATTTCTGTCGTTGCTGTCCCAACAAGACTGTAACGGCTAAAATGGTGATAACTTTCTTCGTTGGTCTCAATCAGTCCGGATGTATATTCGTGGGCAAGGGAAAATTGGCTATCTTACTGGGGACAAGAAGGAACCTGCAGCGGATGACCCATCCCATTCTATTTTGGATACTAAAAACTCCATGGTAATGACATGGCTAGTCAATTCCATGGATGAAGATATCAGTTCCAATTATATGTGCTATGCTACTGCAAAGGAATTGTGGGACAATGTCAATCAGATGTACTCTGACCTGGGGAATCAATCTCAAGTTTTTGAATTAACTTTGAAACTGGGAGAGATCCGACAAGGAGATAATTCTGTCACTAAGTACTTCCATTCTTTGAAGCGATTGTGGCAAGATCTTGATCTCTTCAACACATATGAGTG
Organism: Diospyros lotus; assembly: GCF_014633365.1. Lineage (NCBI taxonomy): Eukaryota > Viridiplantae > Streptophyta > Magnoliopsida > Ericales > Ebenaceae > Diospyros > Diospyros lotus. Next base: position 37,248,193 of record NC_068350.1, on the reverse strand, counting down.
GAAATCTACAGATGATTGCAACCACCACAAGAAACTAGTTGAAGATAGCCGTATTTACAAGTTTCTAGCTGGCCTTAATATCGAGTTTGATGAAGTGCGAGGAAGGATCATTGGCCGGTCTCCTCTTCCGCCTATTGGTGACGTATTTGCCGAAGTTAGAAGAGAGGAAAGCCGAAGGAGTGTCATGCTAGGAAAAAAGGCCACTGGTGAGTCACTTGAAAATTCTGCCCTAATTGCGGATTCTACTGCCTACAAGGCTACAAATTACCAGCGCCAAAGCAATGAGCGATCTCGGGTTTGGTGTGACCATTGTAACAAGCCACGCCATACTCGTGAAACTTGTTGGAAAATTCATGGCAAACCTGCTAATTGGAAGAGCAGTAAGCAAGGAGACAAGAGCCAACGTGGGGTCCCTACTGCTAATGTGGTCGATACCAGTCCCTTCAACAAAGAGCAAATTGATCAACTTTTGCAGCTGTTAAAATCTAATTCCTCATCTGGTATTCCTAGTGTTTCCTTGGCACACACAGGTAGAAAACCTAACGCCCTTTCTTGTCTTCATTTCTCTCCATGGGTTATAGATTCCGGAGCCTCTGATCATATGACTAGTTCTTCTCATTTTTTTAATACCTATACTTCTTGCTCTGGAAATGAAAAAATCAGAATTGCCGATGGTAGTTTTTCACCTATTGCCGGCAAAGGACTTATTAAACTGACTACAAATATTCATCTCACTTCTGTCCTTCATGTTCCTAACCTAGCCTGCAATCTTTTCTCGATTAGTAAACTATGCAAAGATTCTAATTGTCGTGCTACTTTCTTTGACTCTCATTGTGAATTTCAGGACCAGAGTTTGGGGACGATGATTGGGCGTGCTATGATGATTGACGGTCTTTACTACTTTGATGATATCTCTGTTGGTAATAAAAAAGCTCAGGGCTTTAATAGTATTAGTTCAATTCTTGTTCCAGATTCAATTATGCTATGGCATCTTAGACTAGGCCATCATAGTTTTGCCTATTTGAAACGTTTATTTCCTGAATTGTTTAAAGGAATAGATTATTCACTTTTTCAATGTGACAGTTGCATCTTGGCGAAAAATCATCGTTCTACATATTTACCAAAACCCTACCAAGCATCCAAACCTTTTTATATAATTCATAGTGATGTTTGGGGTCCATCTAAAATTTCTACTCTCTCTGAAAAACGGTGGTATGTTACCTTTATTGATGATCATACACGTCTGTGTTGGGTTTATTTGATGCACAAAAAATCTGAAATGGAATACTTATTCAAAAATTTTTACACTATGGTTGAAAATCAATTTCAAACCAAAATTAGTATTTTACACTCTGATAATGGTACCGAGTATTTTAATGAGCACTTGGGGGATTTTTTGATAGCTCAAGGTATTCACCATATATCTACTTGTCGAAATACTCTTCAACAGAATGGCATTGCTGAACGTAAAAATAGGCATTTACTCGAAGTCGCACGTGCCATAATGTTTTCCATGCATATTCCAAAATATTTGTGGGGTGAAGCTGTTTTGACAGCCTCCTATTTGATAAACAGAATGCCCACTAAAGTGTTAAAGTACAAAACCCCTCTAGAGTGCCTAAAAGAAGTTTTTCCCAATACTCGGTTACATTCGGATCTTCCTATCAAAGTTTTTGGGTGTACTGTGTATGTTCATATCCCTAATCAATTTCGTTCCAAACTTGACCCTAGGGCTATCAAATGTGTTTTTTTGGGTTATACCTCTCATAAAAAAGGCTATAAGTGTTATGATCCTTATACCAAAAAAATCCATATCAGTATGGATGTTTCGTTTTTCGAAAAACACCCCTATTTTACCCAAAATTCTCTTCAGGGGGAGACACATGAAGTTGATGATAATTTTTGGGATGTTTCTATCCCGCTCCCAAATGCAATTTGCCCTACTCTAGAACCACATGTTTCTAATAATGGTCACTTAAGAGATTCTGGTTCTTTGGGGCCAAGTGAAGGGGTTTCTCATGCAGGGAGAGAAGTACTACAAATCGATCATCATGATTTGAATTCTAAGCTTCAGGTTTATACTAGGCAGAGATTTCATCAAAGGAACAAAGACCTGAATGTCAACTCTGCACAAAACCAGTCTGAAAACCCGAGCAATGGCACTGTAAGTTCAAGAAATTCTACTTCAACGTCTAGTTTGCTTCCTTCAATTTTACCCAATAGTTCCTCAGTTGATTCTTCAAATATTAACAATTGTTCTCCTACTAGTCCTGATCTTGATATTCCTATAGCAATTAGGAAAGGTGTCAGAAGTTGCACACAACATCCTATTGCTAAATATCTCTCTTACCATAGACTATCAAAAAATCATAAAGCTTTCACATCTAGGATTTCACACTTGTTTGTTCCAAGGACTATACAGGAAGCGTTGGATGACCCGAATTGGAAATTGGCAATCACAGAAGAGATGAATGCTCTAAGGCGAAGTGGCACTTGGGAGATAGTCTACCTACCCAAAGGCAAGAAAATAGTAGGATGTAAGTTGGTATTTACAATAAAGTGTAAAGCTGATGGGAGTGTTGATAGGTACAAAGCCAGAGTAGTGGCTAAAGGCTTCACCCAAACTTATGGGATTGACTATCAGGAGACCTTTGCGCCTGTTGCTAAAATAAACTCTATCAGAGTCCTGTTGTTTCTTGCAGTAAATTTAGATTGGCCTCTACACTAGCTTGATGTCAAAAATGCGTTTCTTAATGGTGATCTTGAAGAAGAGGTCTTCATGAGTTTGCCTCCAGGATTTGAAAAGAAATTTGGGAGCGACAAAGTATGTAGACTAAAGAAATCCTTGTACGGTCTCAAACAGTCACCGAGAGCATGGTTTGAACGCCTTGGAAGGGCAATTACCAGTTATGGCTTCCTTCAGAGTCAGGCAGATCACACTATATTTTATAAACACTCAAAAGATGGTAAAGTTGCAATTTTGATTGTTTATGTTGATGACATTATTTTAACTGGTGATGATGAGATAGAGTTAACAGCCCTCAAGAAGAAACTTGCGAAGGAGTTCCAAATTAAAGACTTAGGAATTCTAAAATACTTTCTTGGAATGGAGTTTGCAAGATCCAAAGAAGGTATTTTTGTCAGTCAGAGAAAATATGTTCTTGATCCTCTTGGAGAGACAGGTTTACTCGGTTGCAGGATGTCGGAGACTCCCATTGAGCCTAATGTGAAACTACAGGCTGCTAAAACTGAAGAAGTGAAGAACAGGGAACAATATCAAAGACTTGTGGGTAGGTTAATTTACTTATCTCATACGCGGCCTGATATTGCTTTTGCAGTTAGTATGGCAAGTCAATTTATGCACTCACCAGGGCCAGAGCATTTCGAGGTGGTCTACAGAATTCTAAGATATCTAAAAGGGACACCTGACAAAGGGCTAATGTTCAAGAAACATGGTCACCTGCAAGTTGAGATCTACACTGATGCAGATTGGGCAGGAAGTATTGATGATAGAAGATCTACTTCAGGCTATTGTTCTTTTGTTGGGGGAAACTTAGTCACCTGGCGAAGTAAAAAACAAAATGTGGTGGCTAGAAGTAGTGCAGAAGCAAAATTTAGAGCTGTTGCCCATGGAATTTGTGAGGGAATGTGGATCAAACGAATTCTTGAAGAACTGAAGTTTTCTCACTTTGTACCTATAAAAGTATATTGCGATAACAAAGCTGCTATTTCTATAGCTCATAATCCAGTATTACATGACCGTACAAAACATATAGAGGTGGACAAACATTTCATTAAGGAGAAGATCGATGCTGGAATAATATGCATGCCATACTTTCCAACAACAGAACAAATTGCTGATGTTCTAACTAAGGGTCTACATAAGAAGCAGTTTGATAAACTTATTGGTAAGCTGGCTATGGAAGACATCTACAAACCAGCTTGAGGGGGAGTGCTGGAATTGTGCTGATCTAGCCTTGATCCTAGAATATTCTAGGATCAGTGTTCTATGTAAATATCATGTAAATATAGAAAGATAATAATGGTAGGATGCTTGGAATTATTTCTTTCCTTCTTTGCTAGTAATCCTCTCCTTAAAAGAGGATGTTGTACACAATTGTTTAGTATCAATTTAGAGATTTCTGGTCTGATTTCTAAGTCATTTTGATATATAGCCCCACCTTTGACCTTCATTTAAAACACTTAAAAGACTGCATTTGAGATTCTCGAACTTAATAGGTTGTATATCAAGAGGTCAAAGTGTGTCTTTGCACAAAGTTAGGTGGAGTATTTGGGGTATATTATTTTTGGATAGGGAGCGAGTACAAACCCAAATAAAGTAGCAGCCATGAGCAATTGGCCAAGGCCTATAACCCTTAAGGCCTTAAGAGCTTTTTTGGGGCTGACTGACTATTATAGAAGATTTGTGAAAGGGTATGGAGGAATCAACAAACCACTAATAGATTTGTTGAAGAAGGATAGCTTTGTGTGGAGTCAGGAGGCAGAGATTGCTTTTGAATTGCTAAAGAAGTCAATGAGTGAAGCCATAGTGCTAAGTTTGCTTGATTTTAGCAAAATTTTTGTGGTTGAGACAGATGCAAGTGGGACAAGTATAGGGTTTGTTCTCATGCAGGAGGGAAGACCCTTACCCTTTATAAACTAGGCCTCAGCACATATGAGAAGGAGCTTCTAGCAATCATATTTACAGTGGAGAAGTGGAGACACTACTTAGAGGGGAGGAGGTTTATTATTAAAATGGACCATGAGAGCTTGAGGTTTCTATTACAGCAAAAACTCCACACCCATTTGCAAAAGAAGAGGATGACCAAGCTAATGGGTTTAGATTATGTTATTCAATATAGGAAGGGAAAAGAGAACATTGCAGTAGATGCCTTTTCCAGATGTATGGCGGAAGGAATGGTAGCTTCTATCACTGCCGTGATACCCAATTGGTGCCAGGAAGCGGCAAGAAGTTATGAGGGGCATGAGCAGGTCAAGACCCTCCTAGAGCAATTGATTATAGGCCCAGGGAGTAAACAGGGGTATACCTATGCAAACGGGATGACAAGATATAAGGGGAAGCTAGTTGTTGGGAGCAGTGAGGATTTGAAGAAGAAGATATTCCAGGCCCTACATGAGTCACCTATGGGGGGCCACTCAGGAGTACATAACACTTATCACAAGATTAAGCAATTGTTTTGTTGGCCTAAGCTCAAGGAGGAAGTAATGCAGTATGTTTCAACATGTGATGTATGTAAGAGGTGCAAACATGAGACTGTAGCCTATCTGGGGTTACTACAACCACTTGGTATCCCAAGTCAGGCATGGAAGAGTGTGTCAATGGACTTTATAGAAGGGTTACCAAAATCTGAAGGGAGGGATTGCATATTTGTTGTGGTAGATTGGTTTACAAAATTTGCCCACTTCCTAAGTTGAACCCACCCCTACACTGCACAAGAAGCAGCTCGGGTCTTTCTAGATCAAGTGGTGAAGGTGCATGGTGTTCCCAAGACTCTAATATCTGATAGGGATAAGGTATTTTACCAGTCTTCTATGGAAGACTTTGTGGAAATCCTTAGGGGCTAGATTGAACCTATCCACTGCCTATCACCCCCAGATATATGGGCAAACGGAAAGGGTCAATCAATACTTGGAGACTTATTTGCAGTGCTTGTGTTTTGTGAACCCTAAAAGTTGTCACAAATGGCTTTCTATGGCACAATGGTGGTATAATTCTAGCCACTGCAATGCCATCAGAATGTCCCTTTCGAAGCACTCTTTGGTTACAAGCCACCCCTACTGCCAGCCCTTCAGGGACCTATAAGTGTGGTAGCTGTGGATGAACACTTGCAACAAAGGTAGCAAGTCGTATAGCAGCTTAAAAAGGACTTGGCCATGGTTCAGAATCGTATGAAGCAATTCGCTGACAAACAGAGAAGTGAAAGTGAATTTGGTGTAGGAGAGGAAGTGTATTTAAAGCTGAAAGGACCCAGCTTAAGTCATTGACTACAGGCTCCATCTCCAAACTCAACCCTAGGTATTTTGGTCCCTTTCCTATTGTAGCCAAGGTTGGAAGTGTAGCCTATAGGCTTCGATTACCGGAGGGTACCCAGATACACCTGGTCTTTCATGTATCTTTTCTGAAGAAGGTAGTAGGGGAAGAACAGATGAGTCCCCACTTACCTCTGGGAGTCCTGGAGACCAGTGATTCCCCTTAACTAGCTGTTATTGTGGATAGGCAGGTGATCTATCGACAAAGCATACCAATCATGTACTAGTGAAGTGGTTCAACTGACATGAGGACAACAATAGCTGGGAGTACCTCCCAGACTTGCTCAATCAGTTCCCTAGAGCAGTCAGCCTACTAACCATTTCTCAAGGACAAGAAATGTCTCAAGGGGAGGGTATTTGTTATGTACCTACGGTATTAAGGGGTACTTGCATAATTGTAACGGTAAGTGGCAGTAGTAGCAGTGGCAATAGTAAATTAAACAGAAATTGGTTAGTGCTCTAGCGGATTATACTTGGATAAAGCATTAGAAGATAATACATAAGTGGTTATCAATATTTGGGCGGGAACTCGTGTACACGGGGAGGGTTATAAATTGTAGCCTACCCCACTTTTGGGAAGCATCTGGATTGTTAATGAAATATTCTTGAATTTCCTCTCCAATTCTCTCTCTCTCTCTTTTTCGTTCTCTCTCTCTTTCTGTGATTCTACCTTCTCTTTCTCTCTCATTTTTCTTTGGGAATTCTCTCAATTCCCCTGTGATCTCTATCAATTCAGAGGAGATCCAGATTGATCATTGCCGGATCCCTTAGGATCTGACAGGTAAAGTTACATTTAGACCCCCAGTGGTTTGGGCCATTTGCACAAGAAATATTCTTGAATTTCCTCTCCAATTCTCTCTTTCTCTCTCTCTCTTTTTCTGCGATTCTACCTTCTCTTTCTCTCTCATTTTCCTTTGGGAATTCTCTCAATTCCCCTGTGATCTCTATCAATTCGGAGGAGATCCAAATTGATCATTGTCAGATCCTAAGGGATCTGACAGGTAAGTTGCATTTAGACCCCCAGTGGTTTGGGCCATTTGCACAAGACCCATTATGGTTTAAAAATGTCTCTAGAGGTCCTTGTAGTTTACCTGTTTTTACTCACACACCCCTTTCATCAGTCTAAAAAAGTCTCTGGATGAGTTGTTTTGAGAAAAAAAATAAAGTTCCAAGGACCTTCAGAGACATTTTTAAAATTTATAAATGTCTCTGGCTAAGGTGTTTAAACAAAAACAGTAAGCCATGAATACCTCCAGAGACATTTTTGAACTACAGGGGGTTTCACTACAAATGACCTACATCACAGGGGGTCTGAATGCAATTTACCATTTAATTTAATAATGCAGTTGAATTTACTTTTGAATTGTTTACTAAAGGTTTAAAGAACCCATTTTTTTTCTTTTCTTTTCTTTCTTTCTTTCTTTAGTTTTTGACCACCTCAGGTTTAGTTGTTGTCTTGTCAGTATCTAATAGTGTAGATACACCCCATGCTATTACTGTTTGCTTAATGGGCCATTCAAAAGACAATAATACCCTCATAGAATTAAGAAGAATATATGACAAACGGGACAAGTAACCATTGAAGCTGATTCCTTTATATCACTAGCTTCGCCTATCAATCTTTTGTCTATAAAATGGCAAGATTGTAATTGAATGAAAATGGAATAACACATGTAGATAAACACAAAAAAATTAAGATTTTGATAAATTTTTCCTAGCCAAAAAAAAAAAAAAAAAGTCCTTACCATATGCAAATATTAAAAAAATAGGATATCAAGGGAAACTAAGCTAGGTTTTTGAAACAAACATATAGGGTACCTAAGTTTCACATATAAAAAAGAAAAATCTTGCAGATTTGTGATAGGCTTCCAATATTCAGTTAGGGATTGTAGGATCTTGAAGGGGTTTGGAAAGTAATTCGGCTAGGGGTTTCTAGAAATTAAGAGTTTGGAAATACTAGATTTAGGATTTTTAAAATCAACTAGAAATGTGTAGATTACTAGATTTTAGCAACTTCAAAAAACTAAGCAAGGATTCCTCTAATAGGTAGAGTATATAGAGTTCACATTGGAAAACAAAATAAAGGTCTTTGGGAAACAGTAAGTAGGGTTTCAGGATCCAGTTAATATCTATAGGATTTTAAATTAAAAAGGGCTATCTAGGCTAGGGTTTTCTAAGAATTATAACAAATGTAAAATTTTCCTTAACATATGATGGAATTAACTGTCAATTGATGGCAGGGGCTTTTTACAGGCTTCTCAAGTGTAGTGCGTCTGGCTGCACAAAGGGCAAACCTTAGGGGTGCCTGTTCCAATTCACCTCTTCTAAAGAACAGATAAATCCAATGGATTAAACCCAGTTCTTCATTAGTTATTTCATTTTCTTTCAGTTGGTGCTTGGTCATGGTGAGGACACCCATGGATTATGAATCAAGTAGCTAATGATCACTTGGAGTATTGCTTGTTAAACCAGTTGCAGGCAGCTTTTAGCCTTGCTGTGATTGTAATATTGACTTCAAGGAAAGTACTGTATAAGAAAAACTGATTCTGTACTGGTAAGATTAAGAAGAGTGATCGTTTTGTTTATAATTTTTATTTTTGTGTCAAACATAAAAGAGGATGCATGGTTGTCATGGAATTTAATAGTGGACTTATAGGAAAGTCTGAAGCAGACTAGGTAACCTATTACTCGTCCTGGTCTATGGAAGTTTTCTTCATCTACTATTGACATTTTACAAATGATAAATACTTTTGGCTGGCTGATTCACTTGGATAATATTCTCTTATAATTGTTGATGCTTTCTTAGGAAGACATTTATGGTTGTTGCAATATGCATTCATCAACATTAAGTCTAAGTTATGATTGCCATTTTCTGCAGCATCATTGATGGCCAGGTTAAGCCTGTAGATGGTGAACTTTCCAAATCTATCATGGAAAATAATAAATGCTATTTATTAGACTGTGGGGCAGAGGTATTCATTTGGATTGGTCGGGTAACACAAGTGGAGGACAGGAAATCTGCCAG